>NC_135014.1:33892241-35092241 GCF_051020955.1 Megalopta genalis | reverse complement strand
TAACAATTCTATATAATTAATTGATTTGTTTAATTTCTAATTTTATATTCTGTTTTCGTTCCAGATTGTTATTGCCCCATAGCGAGACTTCATATATGGCAATATAATCTTTTTACCCCATGGACGCATGTACGAGGCAAACAGAGCTAATTACTTCGTTTCTGTGTATGCAGTTTTGAAACTACTTTCAGGTTATTTTCAAATGTGTTGCTTTGGAATTACACAGAGGGTCCCAAAATTATGGTACCTCCGGGAAATGAGAGATTCCTGACGTCATTTGAAGTAAATTTTTCCTCATGCGAAAATGCAATCTGCAGCTTTGTTTACAAGTTATTAAGGACAAGCATTGACCAATGAGAGGCGAGATCAGCCGACACGAGACAGTCGAGCTCATCTCTTATTGGTCAGTGTTTTTCCTTGATAACTCGTAAACAAAGCCGCGGATTGCAATTGCGTTAAGAAAAAAGTTACTTCAAATAACCACTGGAATCCTTTATTTCCCAGAAGTACCATAATTTTGGGACATCCTGTATAGAGAAGATATTCAACTATAAATTAACTTTGTTTCAGTATTCTTTTATCAAAGAAAACATTTGATCTCCTTCTCCGAACTTTACGGGACTTACTTTGCCCTGGTCTCCCCTTCATTTTAAATAATACACATCTTTTTCGAAAATCCTAATAGCGTGTGACGTACTCGCTAAAGTAACCAAAAATCGGTCCGGCCCGGAACGCGTTTAAGAATCGTCGAAAACCGCACGAACGGTCTGGCGATGCCAATGTTTCACGGAGACGACTATCCGACGCGATCCAAACCGGCGTTATAAAATCAGAAGTTAGTTGAAACGTTTCTAACCTCCAGGAGAGTCGTAGTCCCTGGAGTCGTAGGGGGTGGTGGGTCCGTCGTAGCAGTTGTTGTTCGTGCCACAGTGGGTCTGATGCAGGGGTGTATGATGGGGCCCGTGATGGTGGGCGGCAGGAGGACTGCACGGTAAGGTGGTGGGTCGTGCAGCGTCGCCCATGGACGCGGGGAGGCAGGGACTTAGGTCCCTCGCCTGGTCCACTGCTCCGGGCCCCCCCGCGCTGCCGGGCCCCCCTTGACGCCCCACAGCCAAGCCGCTGCCACGCTCCTGCGAGCTGGCCGGCTGCTGGAACAAACACCGAGTCCGAGGACTTTAGAAACTCCTTTTCCAGTTGGTTTTCGATGGACGCGTCGCGTCGCTGCCCAACCGACCCGATCGTCCTCCCTCTACCGTTCGGAACAATTGTTGCATAACCCCGTAGGCTGACCCGAAGCCGACGAAAACGGAGCGCTCGTTGCGAGAGCCGAAGGCAGGGCTCCGTTCGAATCGCTGAGTAATCGCCGCCGATCGGCTCGAGTGCGTCTAACTACATGTTTTGTGACCTGCTCGGATGATCTTCCAATGGGCCCGCTTCAAAGTCGCCCTCCGCCTTTCGGACCTGTCGAACCCGCCGAGATGACAGGACGAATCCGAGACTCATCCCTAATAATCTCGTCTCTGGACGCGTTAACCCTCGAACGGCGCGGACCATTTTCGCGACTGTACTATTAAGGATGTTCGTAACAATTCCGAGCTTTTGTTCAGCAATTTTTCGGAACGTATATTTTTCGAGATATTTCTTGCACGCCTATTAGTATTCCCGTTGTTTCTAATTCGACAGCAAATTTTATTACACTCAATCGCCGAAAATTGGGTAATATATTTTTGAAGGTACGCACCTCGTGCACCTAATTAGGTGGCGATTTGAATAGGCTAGGCTAAGATAATCCGGTAGCCGCAATCCGAGCACCCAAACCGCTCAAAACAAGATTTCTTTATTTACGCATAAAAACGCCAAAAACGCCATTTCTCGCCAGATTTATATCTAAATTTATTAGGTATGTTTTGCATGTTTTCAGTGACTTTTCTCTCTCTCCCTCTCTCTCTCTAAAAAACGATGCTATATCATGGTGAATGGATAAAAAAGAAGCAACGAGTACGCTAATTTTACTAAACATTTGATTGCAGACTCGGCCATTGACAAGGCTCCGAGTAAACAGTTCGGATGAAAACAAACCCAACTTCGTCGGCGTACTGTGAAGTAAACGATTTAAGTGCTCCGGGTCAAGATTGACCTAGCCACCGCCCTGCGAGCTTTAATACCAGTACGCTAACAGGATCTACATTTTCATCCACAGCCGTAAAACGTCCGCAGCGAACAACCACAGCCTAAAGTCGCGAGCGCTAAGAAGAAGAGGATCGATCGATCGGATCGAAGCCTGTCCTTAAACGCGAAACGAGCGCCGATAGGCGGTGCCTGGAAGAAGTCCGGGAACGGTGTCGATCCGCGGAAAAAGTCGCCGGCGCGGAATCGTTGTTCAAAGAGAAACTCGCGGTGAAAGTGATCGAGGAGGATGCAATTAAAGGAGGTTCGGAGGAGCGCGGGGGGGAACAAAGGCTAGGCGAAGACGCTGCCGCGACGCCAAAAAACCGGCAGCAGGAGGTTCCAGCGAGGAGGAGGAGGAGGAGAAGGAGTAGGAAGGGTTCGCGGCAAAAGTGCGCGGCGGAGGCAAAAGTCCGAGGAACGGGGCCCGAGCATGGCGAAGACACTTTCCACGGAGGCGGAGAAGCCTGAAAGGACATGGTCGCGGGGACAGCTTCGCGGTGGCTATTCCGAGCGCGCGGAATAGGCGAAATAGGACAACAACCTGGAAGAGACGGCTCGACTCGACTCGCCGCGGCGGAGAGCACGGTAGCCGAAGTGACAGCGGATTACGGCTCGGTTGACATCGGCAAAGGGCAGCTACGACGCGACGGGGGCTAGGGAAAAGGAGAAAGATAAAGAGTCGGTGGCCACGGTGACGGCAGTAGCCGGTCGCCTCTGATGGATGTCGCAAGTCGGTGTATCGCGCATGCGCGCGACCCTATAAGGCGCCCGATGCCGACCAATCCGAGGAGCCGCCGTGTTTCAACTGTCAACGCGGCCGCGGCAAGCTCGGGACATAAATTACAAGGCTAGGCGGCTGCCCTGGTCCTCTCCTTCTCTGCCCTCTCCTGCCCTCTCTCGCCCTCTCTCGCCGTCCTCCGCTTCTTCAGCCTCCTCCCCGCGCGCCGTTCTCCTCGTCCACGTCCTCGACCTCCTCCTTTCCTCGTTTCCCTGAGCGCCTAGGTACCTCTAACCCTCCGACAACCTCTCCTTCTTTCCCTACGACCCTTTCCCCCGCATTTCCTTTCGCGGGCCCCTCTCCCCCCCCCCCCACCGGCTTCCTCCCTGCCAGAGGAAAACCGATGCTGAACTTTACGACACCAGATACCGGTATTTACTGCGCCGCGGTGCTGCGGCGCGTTTGCGATAGAACCAAGGGCGGTAAACTCTTGCGACGTCCGACGTCGTAAAGATCCCCGCAGGCCCTGACGAATTTAAACGCGGATTCCCCCGGTTACGCTGAATTCATTGCATGACCGCCGATAGACTCTAGTCGCGCCTCCGATGCCGACTCCGGGAATCGACGACGCTGATCCAATTAGAAGGCTGATTTGCGCCTGGGAATGCCGGCGATCCTGCCGGAATTCGGTTGTACACTAAATTCTCCCAAATTATTTCGCAGGTTCGAAACAGAAATCGACTACTTGGGAAGAGGAGATACGATCGCAGTTGTTAATAATCGGTGGCTGTAATTATTTTTGTTTTCTTTACCGAGGATATTTTTGTACTTTTGCCCAATCTGCTGATTCCCTGTCACTTTAAATGTAATTTGTTTTTGTAAAAAATGAGTATATAGGTATATAAATTAAATTAAATTAAATTGAGTTAAATTAAATTGATTAGGAATGATTTTGATTGCAAAGGGATAACGGAGAGAGAACCGAAGGGACTGGAGATGAGAATTTCCAGCATTCGTAAGTACATGAATTTGTTTCATAATAATCATTTTTGAGCAGGATAGTACGATGCTCGGACCGATTAATGCGAGTAAATGATAACTTGACTTTGGAGTTTCGATCCTTGGAAAGGCGGGGTGCTTTGAAGCTACTACTACAACCACAGAAAGGCGAATATATCGAGCTAAAAGCGTGGCGCCCGCTTGCGGTAAGTAGATACGGACAACCACGATCAGACAATTTAGTCAAATCGCGGTTAACCCTTCGCGTTCCGCAGCAAAACGTTCCTTCACGAAATTGAATCACTCTCAAGCTAAAGAGCGTTATCAGAAATGCAGGAAACTATTATTTCATGTTTCCTACATTAATTTTTCATGAAGCTTCCCTAAGCAGACATGCAATATTTAATCGTCTGTTCAATTAGAAGAAACACGTCTCTTTCAGCATAAAAGAAGACAATGGATATTTTGTAAAATAAAACTGAAACAATGTCCTATAAAATTCTACTTTAATCTCGTCATACCTCAAGAAAAATCTTTAAAAAAATTATACAACCTGTATTAACATTATTTAACAAGATTATTTAACATTTATTATTTTTAACAGTCTCTAGAGGAACGATTCGATTGTGTTACACAAAGCGACATATCAGTCTGCCATTCAAATCCTAAATCTATTGATAAATTTTTCGAGATAATCATCAGAAAATCTTTCACTCGTTAATCCCTATAAAATGTTCACAGCACTGCAATGATTTCTCTTTCAATTCGACTTCGTACAGCAGAAGCGAAATTTTGGCAAAATTTGCTCCGACTTGCTCTGGTAGGTGCTTATATAAAAAAAAAAAATCTTCCGAGTGCTAAGGGTTAACACTCGATCGATCGTCGATCGAACGTAATGAAAAAAAGAAAAGGCACGCATGCCGGCCATTAAATAAAGAACAAAGTAATCGCGCAGATGATCAGCACGCGATATTCGCGTTCTAATAGCCACGGTGTATTTTATTTCGCCTATCGACTTCGATCCGCATCGGGGAAATAACGGTTTGGCAGAAGGACGCGGGATCGAGATCGATCGTGCGGATCGATCGTGTTGATCGGCCGGGGGCCCGGGTGTTACGCGCAACGGGGAAACTAATAGAAATTGCCGGGACTTTGTTTGCGCGACATCGCGGAGGATTTTCACTGCGCGACGTAACGGTTACGAGCGTTGTGCGCGCGATTCTTATGTAATAAACCGGGCCGCGGAAGGAATCCCAGGAACGCGCGTTTCCATGTGTCCCGGCTACGCTTCTGGCGCGCGACCGATCGGGAACTATGCTCGTTTCCTTCGGGGATCGCTGATTAACCACCGATTGGAACTTTGATTGCCGCGACTTTCTTGCGGCGCGACACGATCCGGGACACCCCGCCGAGCCGGACCCGATTCCACGGACGAATATGTCATTTTTCAACCAGTTCTGTCGATCCGCCGAGGACGATCATGATCGTCGCCTACATCCGCAGTTCCTTCTTCGGACGACAGCGAAAGTTTCGAAAATTTCTTTCCCCTAGTGCAACATCGCGTCTCCCAGCGGTTAAATGCAAGCGACGACGAGAATACGGTAAATTCTCCCTAATTTTCCTTCAGCTTGTTAACAAAAATGGACTACTTAGGAAAAGGAGGTGCGATTATTCGAGCTCCGCGGCTCATTTCTATGGTTGCCGATTGTCAACAATTGTAAAAACGAGGCGCAAACCAGGCACTATATATAGTTTCTTGTGCCCTTTTTTTCTTCGTTCGCTTCATTCCGTCGAAATATTCGAAATATCGTACAATTTATTCGATGATTTTATACAGGGTGTCCCAGGTTTTAATGTTCAAACTTTGTCAGTATATTCTATGGCACAAAATAAGAAAAAAATGTTATGTAAACATAGGTCATATAGAGCTTTATTAAGAAGTTATAACAAAAATTCAGAATAGGAATAGTAATCAACTAAAGAAAAAAATAAAAAATAAAAAAAATCTTCGATCGATATCAATCATGTATTGTCAACAACGGTTATTAATACATTTCGAAATGTATTAATAAACACAGCTTACATAAACACACGGCATGTGCTGATCTATTCAAGCCAATGCTTCACTATTCTAATGCAATTACTATTCCTATTCTGAATTTTTGTTATAACTTCTTAATAAAGCTCTATATGATCTATGTTTACATAACATTTTTTTCTTACTTTGTGCCATAGAATACACTAACAAAGTTTGAACATTAAAACCTGGGACACCCAATATATATTATTTTTTATACTATTTCATGTATTCTGGTTTTCACTAAAATCGCATTTTAAACAGCACATTTTTACGAATGACGAGTATACTCGTCGTAGCCCAAAATCTTGGCATTTCGTCACGACGAGTATGCAATTTGCAATAATTCGTAACGCTAAAATTCGTTCTACAGACAGACAAATACAATTCGAAACGGAACAAGCAGAATCGTACATCCGGATCAATTTCTGGAAACAACGGAGCGCGGTTAGACTATGAGAGAACTGGATGCTCGACCTTCGTCTCGAAAATCGTCGGTCTCGATTCGGTGGAGATCCGCGTCGAGCGAAGCTAAAGGGAACGGACAATGGTTTCCATTTGCTCTTGCGGGCTTAATGTCATCATTAACCTCGAGCGAATCGTCCGAACAATGCCCGCTTTTTCCAGCAGTCGGGCGCGTTTCTTAACACTCTATTGTGTTAAGTTGCACTTGTACAGGCACCGAAGAGGTTCCCGGACGAACGCGGCGGCGAGCGGTCGGCTGGTTTTCTTTCGACGTGTCTCAATGAGATTTCCCAACCTTCCCCGCCGGTGTATCGAGCGTCCGAAAGAAGCGCCGACAACGAACGTAAAATGCAGAATACATACTTCCCGCCGTTGGAAATTGTGCCTCGGTTTTTCCATTTACAGCCCGGTTTTCTCACCAGCGGGACTCGCTTTTTATCCGTGTACTCCATTTCGGAGCGGCGCGGACCGCAACAACGACACGCCATGCCATGCGAGAGAATTTCACGAACGGGGAGAGCCTTCCTTCCGCGGATCAAGTGTCCGCGGTCTGCGACCCAGATATCTGTTCGCATCTCGGGATCGCGGACCCGGAAGAGGACCCGAAAAGCTGACGCAAGAAAACGGTCCGCGCGACCGTCTCGCGAGGGAAGCATCGGACACGGATAGTACCGATTTCAACGAAATTTCGCAGAGCGATACGTCTGTATGTTGGACATACGTATATAACATTTTAGCTGTAGATATCCAGATATATACAGGATGTCCAAAAAATGTCTCGCAATCCGAAAGTGGCGGGTTCCTCAGGTCGTTTGAAGCAACTTTTTCCTTTACAAAAATTTTCTCCGATGCACCGTTAACGAGTTATTATCGATAAACAGTGACCAATGAGAGGCGAGCTCGGCTGGCGCGAGGCGACCGAGTCAATGAGCGGAACTGGGCTTCGTGCGCTGATTGGCTGGGCCGCCTCGCGTCAGCCGTACTCGATTCTTATTGGACACTGTTTTTCGTTAATAACTCGTTAACGGTGCCTCGGAGAAAATTTTTGTAAAGGAAGAAGCTGCTTCAAATGATCCGAGGAACCCGCCATTTACGGATTGCGAGACATTTTTGGGACACCCTGTTTATGAGAAATGTAGGTGTAAAGTTTATAAAAATCGCGTACTCCGACATATTACTATTGTTCTAAAACTGAATATTACTATTGTGCTGTACTATTGTACTAAAATTGTTTTCAAAAATTTCAGTTAGTCGGCACGGTAAAATAATTAAAATATATCACGAAAATTTTTAATATGCACTTTGTAGATCTCTGTAACTCGCATACAAGCTGAAAATTTCATTGAAATTGGGAACGCTGTTATGAGCTGTTAACATTAAAATTTATTAGTTTTTTATATATAATATATAACACAGTATAATAATTTAATAGATACTTTAAAAAGAGGTAATTTTTGCATGTTCTAGTGACTGTATCTTGTCTACGCGTCAACCAACTTCAATGAAATTGTCAGCATGCGTGCAATTTACAGGCATCAACAAAATGCATTTCTTAAATTTTCGTTAAAGATTCAGATAAAAAGATTGAGATACATCATTTCTTAACTCTTCTTTCACCAGGCTAACCAATTGCAATATTTAAAAACGTTATTTATCCATTTTCTAGTAAACTCATCCCCCTAATATCCCTAAAAGAATTCAGATTTTGACCTAATCATAAAAAAAATTATTCCGTGTTAGAAGCTTTACAAATACTTTGCACACCGACTGTATACTATAATTAATCGGAGCGAGAACGGCTCGATGTCGGTGCCGCAATGCAAATGCGACAGGGCTTGACCGGACCGAGATCGGCCCGGGATCGACGCGACAGCGTGTTTCGGTGGCAAACCTCCCGAAACGGGAAACACGATCGAAACAGCATCGACCATTTCCAGAATTTTCCCGGCGATTTCGCAAACAGGCACCGCACCCGGGCATCCCATAAATTTCCCAGAAAAGAACGGCGACCGGTCGATCGATCTTCCCTCCGTAGATCCTTATCCATCTCGAGAGTGGACCCGGGCCGGCACGGGGCCGAACCGTGCAGCGAGCCAGACTTTCACCTCGCGGCGTCGAACTTGCACAAGAGACCCCGCCTTTTTCATTTTCGCGAAACGTGAAGTAAATAACGAGCGCGGAATCCGCCTCGCGGGATGCCGGCACGAAAAGCCGTAGAATGCTGGCAGAAATGTCGCCCCGGCAGTCGATTGTGCGCCGTCACTGGTCCAACCGTTTCGAGATATCGACCACCAATTGCAACCTCGCCGGTCTCTCTCTCTCGTTCTCTCTCTCTTTTTCTCTCTTTCTCTCTTTCTCGCTCGTACCTGCCACGACTTTTCTTTCCTCCTGTTTTTCCCTTTGCGACGCGGACACGTTGACTGACTGCCGGGCCCGATAACAGTATGATTTAGCGACTCCCCGGGCTGACTTCGCGATTGATAACGGATCCGGGATCCATTTTTGCCATCTCGGGCCACGGAGCTCGCGCGGAATTGCTAATTCGAGATACCGGATTTTTTTCACGGGGAAAAGGAAATTGTTCCGAGACGGCGAGATTTTTTCCATCGGCGGATCAGTGTGTAACACGGGTTCCTTGGCCGGCGATAGCGGGCCTCTGACTTGCGGGAACAATTTTCAATTAAATGTAACCGCGACAAGGCACGCCACCCTTTTATTCAGCGAAATTTTGGCCATGCGATCGTTCGAAACAGCAGGTTTCATTTCCCTTCTGTGGGCTACCCGTTTTTACGGAGTAAAGAGTTATTAATTATAATTAGTTATTAATTCTGCTGTTGCCATTTTTTTCGTAATTCATGATTTACCACTCCGGTAATATAAAAGATATTTTGTTTTAAACAATTCGAGTGGGAATTGTTGAAATGCAATTTACTCATTTGATTGTTCAAAGTCAATCGCGCATGTCTACGTATACGTATACAGTCGCCCACAAAAGTATTCGTACATCTTTCAAAAAGCAATAACTTTTTTCGAACTAGACTAAATCGAACTAGACGCCTGAATTTTTTTTAAACAATAGAGGAACTGGTCTACTAGACAATGACCAAAATGCTTCTTTTTAATTTCGCTATCACTTGGAATGATAAATAGAAATATAAAAATCTCTCGTTTTTTAATTTTTTTATCTGAGCCCATTAAAACGATTTTTAAAATACCTTTTATAGATCTTGTTGACTTATATGCATGCAGAAAATTTGATCGAGGTCGATCGAAGTCGTTTAGTCCAGTTTAAAAAAGAAAGTAACTGCGTTTCAAAAAGTGTAGGAACACTTTCGTGGGCCACTGTACTTCGAATAACTTCTAACGTCACGATTAAACCGCGAATCTTTATGCAAAATGCAACTTATCTTCGTCAGTTGCAACAAAGACGAGTCAAATCAAAATTTCTTTCTCTCCTCAATAATTTCAATGAATTAAAAATAATACATAGAAGTCCTTACATTCTCCCAATATTTCGATTGTCTGAAATCTCGCTTATTCACTTTTGTTACAAGTGCATCAAATCCGCGGTATTGTAGTTGTGAGACATTTTTCATCGAAACCAGCGATAGAACCAGTCACGAAAACACAATTCCCAAAGAGTCTTCTCCATCCGCAACATGCGCCGACATTTTAAAAACATTTCGAGAGTGAAATTTCGAATGGAAAGGTGGCTTTTGGCTCGATGTTTCGTCGCCCGAACACGATGACTTTCTTTGTTCCTATAATCAACGGTCAAGCCTCCGAAAGCCCGTTATCGGCTCCAAAATCGTCGGCCACATTTTTACCTGGTTAGTCGAGAGCCCGGCGTCGCGTCGTCCTTGAAACTTTTCCTTGGAGCAGCGCGTGGAAACTTCTCAGGGTGAAGCCGAATCGATTCGATTTTCCCATGGTTAAAGCACGAGCGGAGCTGCGCGTCGATAAAAGGCTCGCCAGCGTTTTCCAGGCACGGCGAACATTCGCGGAAAAATTCTCCGTCGCTGGTGACCTAATGGGTTCCCGTAAATCATGCCTAGACAGCCGATCTTGATGCGGAGCGAACATTATCTGCATCGACTGCCGGAATTACATAAAAACGAATCTCTTCTTTCGAACAGAGCTTCTATCAATTTCAAATGAGAATATTACAATTTAGATTTTATGCATGTATAATAAAAACGAGAAGATAAAATACAAAATAGCGACGATATTGGAAGAATTGAATAACGTTGTTGCACTATAATCGACTTACTAAAATTATTAAAAGAAGCTATTCGTATTTTTTAAATTTCTGTTTCTCACACTCGACTTCGATCATTTTCATTTCGCATAAACATCCGCAGTATATTTATATTACTAGACCGTGGATCTTCGTGCAAAATAAAAAATGCCTGCATCAACTGAGTTAAACAGAGATGTATTCCTCTTTTCAATGTTTCCAACACATTGAAAATAGGTGACAAGATCTTAAGATTCCTCGATTGGCTTCACCGTTTTGTATTTCGCACGCCCATTTTTCCCATAAATGCATAAAATCCGCAGTCCACATGTTACGCGAGGACATCTCTGAACTCTTCCGACGATTTTACCGCTTCACGTTTTCCATACCCTTGTCACGAATGCATACAATGTCCGCGGTGTTGATGATAGATCGGCACGCGACCAAATCCGTGGAAACGTTTACGTGTCAGTTCTCAGCGAATTGCTGGAAGAAACGCATAAGCCGACAACATGATCAGTGACTCTATACGCGGCTCGTTCGAGAAATGGAACAAGATTTTTAACAAGGAAGGTTAAATTTTAATCATCGCGGCAGGTTTCCATCGCGAAGAGATATATAAAAAACCGATTTCGACGGCGCCGAGTGAAGTCCTCGTAAAAGAAAACCGTCGCTCTCGTCAACAAGCGTGGCTAAAAAATATTTTAGAAATTTTTCCTTCGTCGGAAAACTTATTCGTCGGACAATAGATCGCGGCACGCGACAAAAAGGATCGCGCTCCAATTACCTCGAGATCCGATCGCAACAAAAACCGCGGCAAGAAAGCAGCCGGGTAGCCAGCCGCTAAACTTTGTTACGTGGCGTTTCCTTCGGGCCGCAAGACACCGCGAAATAAATTTCATTAGATACGGTTTCGGAGACATTCAGCGGAATCGCGTCCTTTCCGCACCGGCGACGATTTCGCGAGCGCGGATGGAAAATCGGTTCCGCCCGGAGCGTGCTCAGAGAAGTTTATTCATTTATTTACGTATTTATTTATTTGCTTATGTCGTTCCCTCGGTTTCTGTTCTTATCCTCCGACGGCTGTCGGTTTTCGAGCACGCGGTCCATAAAAATTACATTCCACGCGAGTATTCGCGTGACCCGACCAGGAAGTGGTCTCGTTTCATCTGCGAACGTTTATGCGCCATCGTCCGCGTGCATTGTAAAATGCCAGAAAATGTTTGCGGTAATAACCAATAAAATAGATCCATTTGAAACCTTGATGCCTGCGATCGCCGGCCAGAATGTCCGAGGCAGCCCAAATACAGAAAATTATAGGTTCGTGCAGGCACGGCGGAGCAGCGTCCGCTTATCAAAGCGTGAAATTTCCAGCAACATTGATCGGATTCTCTAACACGATCGTCCCCGGTCAATAAACCGACGAAACGAGGAGGGACCGGACGGTGGAAAAATCGAAGTTCGCGCAACACACGGAGCAGGAAACCGATCCAGTATGGCCGGCCGGGACAGCAGAAACCGGCAGAAACGGCAGGCGGTCCGAAGCGGCGCATTTTCACGGTTTTATAAGCACGCGCGTCCACCGTGTTGCCCGGCGGCGCGGCGTATCAGCTTCCCTTGGCCGGTCCGCGATAGTGATAACAATAAACAGCCTCGTCGTCTACTCGCCGCGCGGCCGTGGACGCCGTAGTTTCTCTCTTAAAACGCGTGGGCGACGGTTAACACCGCCGAGAACCGATAAACTGCTCCGCTATCTGCACTTCTCCGCGGCGACCGGCTACCAGCCACTCTCGCGGACGAAAATATTGGTTCCGAGGCTCTGTTCTCGTGCTACTGTGCCGCCACGTTGCTTCGGCGAGGTTCGACACCGGTCGCGCGGAAAAAGACACGCTCAACTTCGAAAAACCAGCCGAATCTCCTTGCTCTGGAAGCTGTGCGCGCCGCGCGGTTCGTAAAGTCGAGGCTTTTCGGGCGAATTCTTTGCGGTGGAAGCGAACGAAGCTGTCCGAACTAACGAGAGCTACTTTGGGATCCGGATGACGGATAAGAGATGAAGACTGGCGAATCAAATTTTATTCGACAGAAATATTCGATCGGATAGATATTCAAACGAATTAATATTCTAACGAATGAATGTTCAATCGAATAAATATTGCAACGAATTAATATTCTAACAAATGAATGTTCAATCGAATAAATATTCAAATCGAATAAATATTGCAACGAATTAATATTCTAACGAATGAATGTTCAATCGAATAAATATTCAAATCGAATAAATATTGCAACGAAAAAATATTCTAACGAATGAATGTTCATTCGAATAAATATTCAAATCGAATAAATATTGCAACGAATTAATATTCAATCGAATAAATATTGCAACGAATTAATATTCAATCGAATAAAAATGTATCCAGATACAAATTTATTCGAATATAATTTTATTTTACACTGTCGAGTAAATATTGTTCTAGAGAAAAATGTATCCGTATATAATTTTATTCGAATAAGAATTGATTCATAGAGAAATTCGTACGGGAAATAATTGATTTGAATAAAAATGATGGAATATGCAGTGAGTGTTTTTTTTCATAGTTTGTCGATCTATTTATTCTATATTACTTTTTCGAATTATTCGAATAAAGAATTTTTCGAATTATTCGAATAAAGAATTATACAAATAGAGAATTATTCGATAATTCTCATTCTTTACTAGCATTTCGATCGAATTCTTCACAGGCTTCCGTTAAATGACGTGTTAAAATGGCATCGAGTGCAAAGGGTTAATCCTGTTCGAAGGATCGGCGAAGAACAGGAATAAACGCTCGTCTGGAAACGAGACTCACGTGGCGGGCAATTTTGAGAAAATCACGGCGGAGCCCGTAAAGACCGGCAGTTCTGAAATTGGCGTTACGTATGGCTCGTTCCAAATCGATCAAATTGCGACGTTTCCCTTCGTCGCATCTCGTACTCGGTTGTGCAACGGCGCAACGACGGTGCAACGGTGCACCGGATGCGAGGCAAGGACAGTCGGTTCAATTTAATATTTCCACGGAACGCGTCCCTTCTTCTCCGAAACTCGATTCGTCTTCTGCGACTAGCATGTGCGCCGGCTGCCTGTGCTCGCGGCTCCGTCTTCGTCGCGCAAAAAACTCGCTCGCGATCACGAGCGAGGCACGCGAAAATCGAAAAAAAAGAAATGCAAAATTTATCGGCGCTGATTCGAAGCGGAAACGCGACTTTGCTCCGGGACCCCGATGACTCATCGAACTTGCAAAACGCCGCGGTTTTGCAACCGGCCGTGCAAAAAACGAGAAAAAAGATCTGCACGCCGCCGGGGCAGACCCACGAGAGTCTTATATGCGAATTAATATTCATGCTAGTCGAAGCGTTCCGCGCGGTGGAAAGCCGTCCGATAAACTCGTCGAAATTTTATGAGCGGAGGTGGCTCGATAATTGAAATCGTTTTGAGCACGACGCTTTGGAAAGAGAAACGCCAATCGAATCGATACCTTTCACTCCGCCGTAATTATTCATATTTTTCTTTTTTTTTCGCGGCGATACCGCTCGGAGTCATCGTCGGTCCGCCATGTTTCCCGGAACGACGTCGACGGCTTCTAGAAAATTACGCGGAATTATTCTGTGTGATCGTAACCGAAATCTCGAGCTTCTTTTCATTTCACGGCGGTCCGGGGATCGGTAATTTTTGGCCGAAAGTCCTCGATTTCGTCGAATTTTTCTGCAACCTTGTAATTCCGGGATTTCGAAAATAAAAATTGTCTTCATTTATTGCAAGATGTAGAGACTATATAGACATTTATTTCTCTTCTTAATCATTCTAATTAGTCAACGGTAATACAATAATGTTTTGAAACTGTATAAATGTTTCTGCTATTTTCCATTTGATGTACTCAATTTTGTCATAAATGTACGAAGTTCACAGTCTAGCGGTAACGAATCTGATGCCAAAAAATTTGAAATTCAAAATGGAGCCTAAAAAACGATTTATATACTTTTATTAGCAGAGATCTTTAGTTGCGACGATTGGTTTCAATTAAATACATTCGCAGTGACTTTTATATCAGTGACTAAGGCAAAAAATGCAAAAAATGCAATTAGAAATAATAAATCATTACCTGGGATTCGTTTAAATGATATACTAACTTAAATACTTAAGCGAAACACTAAAATGACTCAGGCGCTTACTCATGAAAGCTCACGTAGAATTGAAGGTCGCAAATGGACGCGCTTGAAATTTACGTATTCTTGTTTAGGATTATGTAAGCTGTCATAGGAAATAAGTCCGAAATCAATCATTTTCAAACATTTTGGTGCAAGCCTTGTCAAAGTTTTAAGCTTTGCAAACCTTGTACCATTAATATGCGCCTCATAAGATCCTTCTACCATAATGAACCAACTAAAATACAAAAGTTCCCGCATACATACAAATATAATCCAAACTTGCATTTTTCTGTTTAATAACAAATAATTAAATTGATTAGTTTTACTCTCAACTCACTAAATTTGTCCTCGCCACGCTATATTTTGTCACATAGTTGTCTGACGAACTTAATACTTTGGATTTCGAGGCTTCAAAGGGTTGTCAGTTTAGAGAGAAAACAAATATCTCGAAACATCAAAGCCGAAAATTTGACTTTTGGCCAAATATTACCGACGTCTGGACCACTGTACGCATTCGCGAAGACAGGAAACTCAATTTCAAACAATTCCCGCCGATTTGTCGTTCTTATTTCGTTTCGCGGAAACGAAGAAGGCAGATGCAACGGAGTCGGCGAACAATCGCGATGATTCATTTCGATCGAAGATTGTTGAGTTCGGCGCATGAGTCAGGGCAAAATTTGATTCTCATTAGCATAGGACGCACTTATTATCCGCGTGTAATGAGAATTTATGATCGACCGATCGCCTAGCGAGCAGATTAACGCGTTCGCTATCGGCGCATCTATGCTTGAACTTTCAGAGGAACAATGAGCTTCCCATGGCCAATAAAAAGACAGCCTAAACACCGCGCTATATCACTAGGCTGGTTTCAAGATGGCCTCTCGGTTAATTATGCATGCAGCGTCCGCGAACACTTCGGGGTTTATGATCTAAAAAGAAATTTTATTTCTTTGGCGAACACATAAAACCGATTCCTGCTTTTTTCAACGGGCGTCCCTGCCGATGCAAGATGGACTCTCTCTCTCTCTCTCTTTCTTTCTCTCTCTCTCTCTTTCTCTTTCTCTGTCTCTCTCTATCTCTCTCTCTCTCTGTCTCTCTCTCTCTCTCTGTCTGTCTCTCTCTCTCTCTCTTTCTCTTTCTCTGTCTCTCTCTCTTTCTCTATCTCTGTCTCTCTCTGTGTGTATCTCTCTCTCTCTCTCTCTCTCTCTGTCTCTTTCTCTTTCTCTTTCTCTGTCTCTCTCTCTCTCTCTCTTTCTCTGTCTCTCTCTTTCTCTGTCTCTCTCTTTCTCTTTCTCTGTCTCTCTCTCTCTCTTTCTCTGTCTCTGTCTCTCTCTGTGTGTCTCTCTCTGTCTCTGTCTCTCTCTGTGTCTCTCTCTGTCTCTTTCTCTTTCTCTTTCTCTTTCTCACTCTCTCTCTCTCTGTCTCTCTCTCTCTCTCTCTCTCTCTCTCTCTCTCTCTCGCGGTGATCGGAAAAATGGAAAATCTTTTTGCCAAACAGATTAACCATTGATTGGTTAATCTGACTCGCAGAAAAATCATTCTACATAAACCACCCATTCAGTTTTATCCTCGGCTGGTTCATCGAATATTACGATGAAACCGTGGAACTTTTATTACGAGATAAAATAGAAATACATATAGTTTTATACGCTCCCGATAATATATTAACCGAGGTAAATGTTTTTTAATTTCCTGGCTTTTGATTTAAAAACTGCTTTCTAACAGGTTGCTGCATAGTTTCATTTTAATAGGATATTTTAATAGGTTTCAATTTCGATTTAAACTTCCCGTGTTCGTTTTCTTCTTTTTTTTTTTTTTTGAAAACTACGAAATGGCAGGTTAAGGAACGTACATTTCCGACCTGTTTCGCTGCACGATTAAATCGTCAATGTTCGTCTTGTTAGCTCGGCATTCCATAGTTTAACAAACAAAAAAATGAGTCGCTTTATTACTCGGACGGAACGAGTAAGTAAACAATCTCACAACAGGAGGAAGTCGAAGCTATCGAATGACGTGCGAGAGGCAATTATTATACGGGAAACTGATATCGAGGTTTAAATCGCGCCAACTTATTCGCGGAGAATAAAATGACGAATTTGTTTGACAGTTCCGGTGTCGCGGGCGATCGAATTGATCGCCGGAGGCCGGACATTTCGCCTAAAAATAGACCGGCGGTTTCCGAGGAAGATCGCCGATGCGACGCAACCGGAATGGACATATTCGGAGATCTACGAGACGCGACGCGCTGATTATTTAACGCTGAAAGATGCAGCGACAGAAAGCGGCGCATGCCGAGCAGGCCAAGAATCACGACCCGACCCCGAGATATTGGTTTCCCTCGCGTTCCACAGAAATTTAGACAGCGCCTCTCTCGCTGGCGCTGTCAACCGGCTGTTCATTTCAGCGATCGATCGCGGTCGAAATTTAATCCGTTCGCTGAAAGACCGAATAAACAGCTCTCATATTATTCGGTGTTCTAGTATTCCGCTCGGAAATGTTGATAAATGCGAACGTTGGCGAATTGGCTAGAGTCGGGAGTCTCGAGCATTTCTGACGGATCTCCAATCATGCTTCATCCACAAAATTCGTTAAACAATTTATTCTGAATATGTGCTGGCGAGCAGAAGTTTTAATCATTTCATTAATAGAATTGTTAATTTAAAATAATTATTGTAATACTCATTTCATTAGATGGTTGAATTGGGAGAAATGGTATATATTACTATTATTAATGGTATATTATTAATGGTATATATTATATTATTAATGGTATATCAAATATATTAATTACTAGATCGTAAAAAATGAGCGACTTGAAATATCAAATTGCGAAGACATACGAAGAACTGAATAATTTTATTGCGCCACTTACAACTTATCAAGATCATTAAAAGAAACAATTTATTTTTATTTTACATAAATAGACCCGCAGTCTATTAATCACCTACTTCGAATGATAATAATTACTCTTCAATTCCACAAATAAGCACTACACATTGATTACGTCTATATCTATTAATACTAATTATTTCATTCTTCGTTATTACAATTTATTATTATAATTCCTTTCAAAAGTGAAAAAATAATAATATCCACAAATTCAACGATCATTCAAACTGATAAAAACCTCGAAAAGTAAGCTGATAAAAAAATTAAAATAAAATGATGAATAATATATTCTCAATTTTGTATCCACCAACAGAAACATATTCACTAAATAGATTATCCTCAATTCGAATGCATCCTGAAATCAAATACATCGTGAATAATTTAAAAATTATCTGAATTAAACTTATCGAC
Organism: Megalopta genalis; assembly: GCF_051020955.1. Classification (NCBI taxonomy): domain Eukaryota; kingdom Metazoa; phylum Arthropoda; class Insecta; order Hymenoptera; family Halictidae; genus Megalopta; species Megalopta genalis. Next base: position 35,074,091 of record NC_135014.1, on the reverse strand, counting down.
TATCGAATCCGTAAAAACGAATCTCTTCGAGTTTTCGAATCGCCGAACTACCGAAACCGTGTTCCTCGTGAATTCCGAGAGCCGGCGAACTTTTTCGAGAAATTACACGCCAGAGATTATGCTTCGCTTAGTTACAAGTTGAAGCAGAATATCATTAGCACCGTTCCGCGGGCAACGTAGTCTAAATAATTTTACGCCGCTCGAATACGCGAAACGGACGAGCCCCGCGTTTAAACCAGTTCCGACCGGCAATTCTCCGCTTATGAATCGTTAAACAAATGTGTTACAGGCACGTTTGTGTGTTAAAACAGAAACACTCTCGGTTTCACGGACAGATGGCCGAGCATCGAGGCGAGAGGGTTAACAAGGAAAATAATCGTCCGAGGTATTAATCATTTATCATCGTGGCTCGGTTTGATCGATTCGAATAGCCGGGGCCCAGGTAGCCGCGGCCCGGCCGGCAGGAATGCCGGCGAAATAATTCGGCTTAGACGACTCTCGCCGGACAGCGTCGTGTTCCCGTCGAAATTAATTTCCGTCCGAACCGGTAGCGATTCCGTCGCCCTTTCGCCGAGGCCGAATCTCGGCGACTCGTCTCGCGACGGATCGCCGCCATTTGTTCGGACGGTTTAATAGATTTCTCACTGTCCACCCGCGGTGACCCGAGGCAACGTGCACGGAGATATATGTGTCCGTCCGGGGCCCGACGGTGTTTCCCACAAACCGATCCGCGATCGAACGCGGTGGCCAGAAATCTCTTGAATTACGGCTCTTCGAGAACTATAATTAATATCGCCGGGTCCGGCGAGCGACCGACGTTGCACGAATTTAATCGTTCGCTAGAACCCTCGGCACGATGGAAAGAAACACCTACTTTCGTGGATGTAATCGGCCGATCGTCGTGATTTTGCGTCATAGTTTCGTTAAATCGCTAATAAGTGATCGCAGCATGATGAGACACGAAGACATGAACGGAGAAAAATAGAACCAAGAAGTAGAAAAATAATAATAATAACTTCATTTGTCAACTTGAAATCGTTAGTTGAATTATGATAGTTTCGTGGATATAATCGGTCGATCGTCGTGATTTTGGGTCCTAGTTTCGTTAAATCGCTAATAAGTGATCGCAGCATGATGAGACACGAAGACATGAACGGAGAAAAATAGAAGCAAGAAGTAGAAAAATAATAATAATAACTTCATTTGTCAACTTGAAATCGTTAGTTGAATTATGATAGTTTCGTGGATATAATCGGTCGATCGTCGTGATTTTGCGTCATAGTTTCGTTAAATCGCTAATAAGTGATCGCAGCATGATGAGACACGAAGACATGAACGGAGAAAAAGGGAACCGAGAAGTAGAAATATAATAATAATAACTTCATTTGTCGACTTGAAATCGTTAGTTGAATTATGATAGTATTGAGTGCAGTGGATTTTTATTTTATACCGTTGTTAAACGATGAAATTTCAATGAAGTCAGAAGGTATTTTGTAGAAAATCATTGTTAATAACGTACCCAATAATATGGAAATCATTGAGAACTTACGAACTATTAGGATTTAGGCAATAATTATTTAAAGCGTTCCCGACAACTTTTTATGCATACGATGCACGATTATAGGAACATTTATTTTCAGAATATTCTGGTATCCAAACGTTCTATCATCTAATCGTTGTGTTATTTAGATACATTATCATCTGAACATAATTTTTAGATGATAGAATGTTTTGGTGCCAGGATATTGTAAAAATAATCCTTCTAAAAGGATTTCTAATAATTCTTCTAAAATAATCCTTCTCCCCTAAGATGAGAGAGAGAAAGTCTTCACTTTAATGCAAAATAATGCAAAATAATTTCAAGCAGATTAAAATTACTCGAAACAATAAAAATCAGTGTACAATCAGTAATGCAGTTGCTTGAAAACTCGAAGAACTTTGTTATTTCAGAATAAACAACATAAGCAGATAAATTTCTCAACGGCGCGAAATGGAAAGCGAGGAACGCATATGGCCTCCGAAAATAATGTAATAAAAACTGAAAGCTCCAATATATAATCGCGAAAGTGCAGCAAAGTGCGGCAAAGTGCGGCAGCGTGCGCGCTTCTCCGCGGCTCTCGCCGCTGCACTTTGGGCCGCACTTTCGCCTAACCCGAACGTAAACGCGCTGGTAACGCGAGCACGATGCCCGGAGGCGCAGGGAACCGCGTAAATATTTTGTTTACCGAAAGCGGCGTGCGCGATTAAAAGCGTATCGCTCGAAGTCGGCGGGTGCCGTGCGTCGAACATCCTAATCTGCTTTGGCCGGCGCTGCGCGGCGTGGCGCGGCGCGGCTGCGATTACTTTTATCGCCGCGAAACAGCAGCCGAACCAGCCAGCCAGCCAGCCAGCCAGCGAAATGGTTTTTCGGCCGCGTCGCGCCGCGGAGGCCCCGCTTTTTCGAGCGTTGCGCAACCAGATTTCCCGAACGCGTCCCGCGAGAATAATTCATTTCGCCGGCATCGGCCGCGAAAACACGAAAATAAATAACCGGACCACGGACGGCGAGACGAGCCGGAAATTTACGACTCGCGGCGAGTTTTTCGGCCGAGCCGTGAGTTATTCGTCCTGAGAATTCCACGGGGTGGGCCATCGTGGACGACACGCCGTCAGACAATGATCGATTTTCAGCGATGGGAATCGATGAGAAATTTTTGTTTCGCTGCTGCTGCTGCTGCGATTTCGATTATGCGTTTCACGGTCTCCTGGGTCGTTCGTGTTACTGTTTCGACACTGGAACTACACCAAACCAGTTGAAATGATCGGTTTCTGATTTTTCGTTTCACAATTTCTGATATACCGTAAAAATGTTTTTCGTTGGAATTTTTATACGAATTTCTTCGTTGAGGCAGATATTATAATAAAAATCGTAGGAGGTTTAAATAAGTCGAATCTTGTCGTTGTTATAAATAGATCGCGGTACTTTGTGCAAAATAAAAATTATCACCGACAATTGCAACGAGAACGAGTCAGATAAACATTTCTTTCTTTCTTTCTTTTATTAAAGCGAGTCGAAAACGATACGTTGATGTCCTTAAGTTCTTTTGATATTTTCATCTTTTTCAATTCTAATTATTGTCATAATGCGTAAAATCCATTTCTAGCGTTGAGCAATTCTATTGTGAATTCGGAATTGATCGTTCAAAATAACGATCGATGTAATTTTCAATTACGAAGAAATGTAAAAATACTGCAAATCTGCAAATCTGAATACAACCATATCGACGTTGCACTTATAGACATTGTACCTAGACACAAACACACGAGGGTGAGTATGCGAGTTGCGTTGCGAGTGTGCGAACGGTGCGCGCGTGTTCTTCGGTCTCTAAAATGATCTTGAACTGCGAACACGTGCGTCTCCGATTGTAATAGATCGTAGAAGCGAATACCAGTGAAATCACAAAATCCCGAATCCTAAATAATACTTTTAACATTACTTAGTTTCTATTTGTTGCAATTGATGCAGAACATATTTACTTCGCACGCTTAGATTTCGTAACGAACACCGTGTGCTTCGCAACGATTGAAAAAATTCCTCGGCACTAAAAATAACTGACAGCTCGTACAGACATTACAGATCGCATTCCTGGTCGTTCCATCTAGTTTCTACGGCGTGCAATGATAGGAATGCATCTCCGAATGCACCCTGAATTCGTCTCTGAATGCATGTTCGAATGCATCCTGAATGCACGCCTGAATTCTCGCTGCAGTTTGGCGATTGTTTGGAGAGTTACGATATTTTCGGATGGTTTCTGGAATTGGGTACTGGATTGGAGGCTGTGACAGGGACAGATCGAACGATGTACCGGAAATTTCGTTCGGTGGATACGGCGTTATCGTGGCCCGTATTCGGCGTCGTTTAGTCTCACGAGGACGCCTTCGATGTTTTCGACGCGCGCGCGTCAGCCTGGAGCCGAGGCCCGGCTCGGCCGAAGAGAGTGTGATTATTGTAACTTCGATGAGATAAGGGCATCGTGCCATGAACGTGTCTGCTCGTGATAGTGGTCCGTTTGTGCGGACCGTAATTTATTAGCCGGCCAGGCCGAGATACGTCCGCCGCCGCGCCGGTCATCGCCGGACCGAGCGCGCCTCGACCGTTTTCGCGGTTTCGCGAAACCGACAGCGTTTAGAAACCGACCATTCTGTCCCGCTCGTTTCATAATCCGCTCGTAATCCTCTCGAGGAAGACATTTATTCGGGGACACAGGGACTTTAGGATAATTCGCTTGAAAATATGTTCGTTCTTTTTTTTTAATGCCGACTGAATGGCAGCTTTGTTCCTCTCGCGATCCACTCTCGAAATGCTGGAATTTGTTCGACGTGGATATGCTTGATGCCTGTGATGGAGCACTGTTTACGAAAAATCGAGCGAATTCGCGTGGTCGAGGATGAATTTGGTCTTGTCCGAGCGTGCGAGTCGCTCCGAAAAATTCGCAAAGTCGAAGCGTATCGTGTCCAGAATTATCCATGTGTCTATGTTTTCTTATAAGAAAACGCGAATGGACCTATTACGCAATTTCAGTCTAATCTACCCTGTCTTAAAGTAGACACCTCCAGCTGTCATTTAAGCTAAGTCGCATGGAAATAGCTCTACGGAAACTTATCTGGAAACACATTTGAACTTTTCCTTTCGAATCTTGTAAACCCCACGATGTCAGAGATCGATTTCTTCTAATTTTTCAAAACGATCCCGTCATTCTGTTGCGATCTAATTAATCCTGTCTTAAAGTAGACACTTTCAGTTTTCGTTTGAGCTATGTTGCACAGATATAGCCCCGCGAGAACGTATCTCAAAATTCGTCCGAGTCCGTGTAGTTTTCCTCGCCTTTTCCTAGATGTCAGAGGTGCACGGACTTATTACGCAATCTAACATCTGGAAAACCGTAATTATTTAGAACCGAACTAATTTACCGAATATCTCTGCGTTTGAATTAAACATCTAACCGCATCTCGTGTTTCGGGATTGTATCACGTCCGAAGATTGAGCAGTAATTTATCAACGCCCGTGACAGTAAATCTGCACGGTCCGCTTGACGCTCGGAAATTGTTGGAAACCCGACGAAAGGAAATCGATAATTATCGTTTGAATCGCTCATTAGGTCAACGGAACCAGTTCCCGGGCCTAAAACTACTAATCACCGATCGGGGCAGCGTTTACCCGCGAAAGAATCGACGCGGGCCTCCGATCGACTGGTCGACGACGCGCGCCGAGTGAAAAATCCGCAACGCTCGGATTATCGTTCGGGCCGACGCGACGACGAATTTAATGCGAGAGGGGGACACGTCGGAGCCGGATAAAACGGAAAAAAGGAATTCAAAGGAATACCAGAAGGGGGGTTCCTCGTATCCACCTCCTTTCGTCGGCTTCGCCGCGGTTAATGCATCGGTTCAATTAGCGGGCAACGCGGTGACACGGAACAATCAATTACGTTTGTTTACAAGGTGTACCCGTTAACGGGCCGGCCATTCAGCAGTCGTTTAAAACGGAATTAACATTCCGCGAAGATGAACGCCGTTTTCGCTGATCGTACATTGTTCGGGCATTCGGGACGCTCGCGTTTGCGCGCGGCCTCTGCGGATGGAAACGAATGTCGACGTTCTGTGACCGGCGAACAACGTTCCTCTGATTCGCTTTACAAGTCCCGGGGAACGCGAACGAGTCCGGGAACCAAGCGAAATTTTCAATGAATTCGATAGCTGTCGCCCGGACGCTGCGCGAAACGATTGCGGGCCGAGTCCAAGCAAGAATGTCAGACGACTTTGTTCGGTTTTAATACCGAACCTATCATGGTCAGAATGACCGGTTTTTAATTTTACGATACCATAAACTCGCGGAGACTTCTTCGTGGGAAATGACTGAATAAATTACATTATTGGAACAAGTTCTATAATTAAAGCTGTACAAAATCTAAACGGGTTCTATCTATGCACCAGTGACAGTCGCTTGCGGACAATAACGCATCTCACGTGTTTATTTATTTCGGTGGTTTAACGGGACGAACCTTTTGTGCTACAAAACTAAAACAGAATGTGATGACTTGCGAACAGACGGGTAAGAAAAAGAGAGAACGACGGGATACAGAAATGAAAGCCTAAAGCTAAACCATGTAATTGCTGTTATCGTAATTCGAGAGATTGTTGCAGACAGCTTAACGTACATAAAATTCCGGTTCGAAATGTTCAGAGAGAGAGATGCATTACCTACTCGATCGAATAGACAACGTTGAAATATATCGCTATGATATTAAAAACAAAATTTATTTTAACACTAAATCCACCACAACCGGTCAAAATGACCACTCTTTCACATTTTGTATTTTAAAATTGCTGAAATTATAAAGACTCTCCCATAGAAAACGCTCGAATAAATTTCTTAAACCAAGTATTCGTTGTAATAAAAATTGTGGAATATCTAAATTAAATTCAGTTTTATCCTTCTTACATAGCAACACAAATTCGTCACTTTTAATGCTCGGTACTCTAAGTGTTAAAATGCAATGATTTCCTACGCTTCGATTTCGGCTGACAAAAATGAATCTGCAAGCAAACGAAGCAAGAAAACCTGAACCCTTCGGGTGCAAAATCTGATTTTTCGAGGAATCGATGGCATCGACTGTCATTAGAACGTCCACGCGACCGAGGCGGCGACGTTTTCGAAGTAACCCCGAAAATTCGCGGTTCCCATCGCGATCCATTAGCGTGGTTCCGTTGACGCGCCGTGGCACTGTCGTAATCGGTACTTTTTTTTGCTGTCGGCATCGATCTACAGCGCCACGAATCAAGAAACCCGTTTCGCCCGTGTCGACGTTGTCCGGTGAATATATCACCCGGGCGTTACGTCGCCGATAAGCGTCGGACTCGTCCGCGACTGGTCGCGCGACGACCAGCAATATTCCAATTACGGAATCACGAGCAATAAAACCGCCGGCTCGAATTATCCGGACTCGGGATTTGTTTCCATTAAGGGGTACGAACCGGCGAGGCGTCGCCTGGGATTCCGTCGACAATCCATTTTCAACTATCGGCTCGCTGACATCGCTCGTTAAATTAGTACTGGAGTATCGAGAATATTCATGTTTCTGCGAACGAAACGCCGGGGAAATTGTTCGGGGCACACGAGGGAAACGTCGCCGTGGACGCTTGGAACGTTTAACGGCCATCGATCAACGGATCGATGCGATCGAAAATATTCGTATTTCTATGACGGACGCGTCGGAGACGTTGTTCGAGGCTAATCAATAGAAGAACATATCTGTATGATAGCGACATTGAAAAGAGGATTCGACGTACTCGCTATTATTGCACGAACGTTGCTCGACACGACAAGTTCATGATTTCTAGCAACTATGTTTGACAGATTGTGCTATTTCGTTGCTAAGAATTGAAACCACCCGCATGTCGCACCTAGGATGATCGATGTTCCTAAGGTTTCTAAGTTGTTAGAGTTATCCACTTGACATCATTTTAACGCGACGACTGCGGTTTTTTCGCATAATAAAAATTGACAGCACTAATTGCAAGATACAGAAGCTACACAGACATTTATTTCGTCTCACAAGGATTATAATCGGTTGAAAATAATGCGACAGCATTTTTAAATTCATTAAATGTTTTCACCGTTTTCTATTTGAACTAAACATTTTTGTCATAAATGCAGGAGGTCCGAGGACTCTGTAACTAACGAACGACCTATTCTAGCTCAGCTCGGAACGTCACCCCAAAGGAACCAGCATCCCTTCGTCCCGGAATGACTTCCGTAAAGAGACACGAATGGAAAGGGTTGGTCGCGTCGGGCGCGAGTCCCGATCAGTAGTCATTACGAGACCATTATCACGATGTTTGCACAGTGGAGCCTCGATTATGCGGGCTATGCAATGTGACATAAATGTTCGGATAATAGGAGCATTTGCTTATTTAACACTAGATTTACGGAGCACTAAAAGCGGCTGTTTTACGTTAGTTAATAAACGTAACAACAAGACCCCGATGCCATTTATACAGATTTTGAACGAGCGTTATCGTAATATTTGCCACAAGCAGCGCGTGCATTGAATAAATAATCGAATAACTCGTAAGTGTCCTTTACAATCTGAACAATCGTAAATTAAGCAGTTAGTGACCCGTCGTTGACACGAGGTTTCGTAAACCTCGAGTTAAAGCGCCAGATGTCATGTTTTCTTATTTATACAATGAATCGTTTCGTACACGGTTCGTCTTTGATCGATGAAAAGCAAAATTTGCAGATGGAAAGTACTCGAGTAACGAATGATTCTGGTATTCGAGGACCGGGTAATCGAGGTTCCACTGCGTTACAGTTCCCTTTGACGGCGCAGCGACGAAGAAGTCGACGGATACCGGTTCGAGGCGAGGCGGTCGAAGCCGCATATCCGTAAACGCCCTACGCTCTTAAAGAATCTAGCGATCGATCCACCTGTCAGCCGACAACTGGAGCATAGGAGATCGTTCCAGCGGCTAGGCGAACCTCGGGGATCGTCGGCGGAAGTCTAGCCGGAACCTTTAGGAGGTGAGACAGGAAGTGTCGGACGGAGAAGCGTCGCAGACGAGGAAGAAGACGGGGACGAAGGAGACGGGATGAAGGAAGACGAAGAGGATTCGACGAGGATCGTGGACGGAGGATCTCGGGCTCGGGTAGAAAGGGAGCCCCGGCCGACGACGCGTCTTGTGCACGGCCAATGGGCAAAGAAGAAGCTGGAACAGAGGGATGACACTCACCCAGTGCATGCCGGTGGTAGGAGGGGCGCGCTCCTCATACACTCCCATCAGGGTGGCTGCTGTCGCGGGGTAGCTCCCGCCGAGGGTGCGCGACGCCGAAGCTGCTTGGGGGGGAGTCCCGGGGGATCCGCTTGCCGATAACGCGGAGATGGCGTCCGCTGCGCAGGTTCTCTTCCTCTGTCTCCTCTTCGTTCGAGCGCGGCCACCTTTTGCGCCCGAGAGAGCAGACTTCCTCGACTTCCCTGGCTACCTCGGGGCCCGAGCAACGGCTCCTCGGCTCCTCGGCTCCTCTTGCGGTCGGAGAACGTCACTGCTGAAACCACATACGCTTCTCCCTCGGGTTGGGTCTCACCTGTCCGGCGATCGCTACGCCTCCGATCGTCACAGGCACATGATCAACAACCCCCTCCGATCTATAGTCACGGTTCTTTCGAGGATCAGAGTCGCACACTGCACAATATCACTGACCGGGGTTCATCCACGCTAGCCGGGCAGACTGTGCTCAGTCCGTGACACCGAATCCCCTGGTTCCATCGCCGGGAGCCACCCCCGGGGGCCAGTTTACCGGTTCACAAATTATCACTGCGGCGCGACACCTGCACTCAATAATCGTGTACTACCACTCTCCGAGGGGCAGTCCTTTCTCGAGCATTCGAGGGAGATCGGCGGAGCCCCGGGGTCTGTGTTCTCGCGTTTAGGCGACGGCGAACGCTGGAGAACGGTCACGTCGGCGTCAGCGTCAGCATCGGCGAGCCCGGTTTATGGCGCATGTGCCTGACCCGTGGACACGGAACTCGACGAGACCCGACGACGACACGCCGAGAGGAACAACCCCAGGAAACGAGGTTCGCGCGAGCACGCTGCGCCACGGTAAATACAGGCCCGTCTGCCGGGACGAAGCCGCGATGCGGAGTGAGGGAACCGGCACAGCTGCAACTGGTTCCAGCCACCGGCAGCGCCGCATCGCGGTCGAACTATCGAAGCCCGGCGATACAAGGTGGGGCGGACACGATTCCATCTAGGACCGCCCACTTATGCCCCCACCACAGCCCGGCCGCTGGCCACGCCCGCTCGCCGAGCAACGATTTCCCTCTCCGCCGCGATTCCTGCCTTCCAGCCCGCGCGACTCTCTCTATAGCAGCCCTTCTCGCTCCACGCCGCAACACCAAACTCCGAACCGTCTGCACGGAGGACACCGGCGCGCCGCGCGCCGCACAGTGGCGTAGACCGGCTCTCGTATTGTCAACCCAGAGAGGATACTGTGCACCCTTTGACCAGGTGATTCGGCTGCCTCCGCTCCCGTCTCGCGGCCTTTTGTGACCCGCTCTACCTGGAACAGGGAAATTAGGTAGCTTATTAGCTGGCCAGGATAAGCAAGGCTCCACGGTGGACAATGATTCTGACCAGGATTAGCGTAGTTGCTCCTAACACCTTTTCGGGTCCGCTACGCGCCCTTCTATTTTACGCCGACTGGTCCCCCCTCGTTCCGCGAGATCTTTTCGGACACTTGGGAAACGTACCGAAATGTTTCAATGTACGAGACCATGTCGATCGCGTTTCTAAAGTGAAACTTGTGCTTTTATCCAATCCTCAAATTCAATGCTGACGCCCCTATATCTTCGATGATATTGGGGGATCGTATTGGGAAGGTGGATTGTGCGGGACGGGTGAATCATGAATTGTTCTCGATCACTATATTCCACAATATACTGTACACTCGTACACACATATGTGTCACACAATATATTTATTATTGTTGTGTAGGGGTGTGCAGGAATTGAGGTATTCGTTTGTAACGAAGGACTTGTATTTGTTAACTATAAATATAGATGCGTCATTATACATCTGTATTTGATACATCTATGAACAGACTATGAACAGATTGCGGCTTTTATGCATTTATGACAGAAATGATTAGGTCGAATATCGAAACAGTAACAAGATTTAAAGGATTTAAAGATACTATTGTATTATTTTCAAACGTTCAAAATTATTAAGAAACGAAATAAATGTCTACGTAGCTTCTGTAGGTTGCAATCAGCGCAAACAATTTTCATTTTGCATTGTTGGCTGTGGAGGAGGTGACCTGAACGATGCACGAGGAGAACGAACTTGCCCTCTAGTGCGCTTCAATTGTTTCAACGCATTCGATGCGTTCGTAAACTCGTCAACACCGCGATTATAATGTCGACAAGTTGGGTTACTAACAGATATCGTCGATCCTTTAGGAATGGCAACATTGGAAATGCTTCGGGTACAGTTTGCAAATTAGAAGCGGTGTAACAAATCAATTGGCGATCATTTTGCGCGTCCAGGCGGCCGAAAAAGGAATTGATAAAGACCGCGAACGGGGTTGAAAAACCGCAAGACACGAGACACGGCTCGAGACTGCCAATTTTCGCATTGAAAGCCGAAATTCAGCGGTCCCAGCAATTACGCTCGCTTTGCTCGTGCATCGGCGGGGAAGGAGAACGGTTGCAGTTTGGCGAACGGTCCGCTTAACCACCCCGCGTATTTGCATAAACATCCAAATTACACGGAGGCGTAGCGTCTGCAATCGCGTCACGCGAGCGTCGCAGGTGATCGGTCGTTTAACGCGTTTACTGTCTGGACCGTTCTATTTTGTGGGACATTAAGATCCCGTCTAAGTTCCATCTTACTGCGATGGTTGAAATGCAACGATGACAGATTCGCTATAGTGTTGGGGGAGTTTGTTAACGCTAGAACTATCGAGCCTTAAACACGATCAACAGTAAATTCTCCCTAATTTTCCCTCAACTTGTAAACAAAAATGGACAATTTAGGAAGACAAGGTACGATTGTTCCGGCCTCGCGGTTTAGTTTTATAGTTACCGATTGTCAACAATTATAAAAACGAAGTGCAAGGCAGGAATAATCGTATCTCCTCGTCCTAAATTTTCCATCTTCGTTTACAAGCTCAAGGAAAATTAGGGAGAATTTATTGTATATTCATTTTTTTTTATAACGACAAGATTATATTTATTTACGTTACGTATAATTTCTGTTGTAATATATGCTTCAATGAAGAAGTTATCTAACAATTAGTCGTAGAAACATTTTTTAAATGTCAGGAAGTGTAGGAGGAAAAATCAGAAACCAGCCATTTTGACCGTTTTGGTATTCTAGTGTTAAAGAATCTATTTGCGTTGAGCAAAAATACACTGAATCGTATAACTTTACACACATTTACAATTTTATACTTTTCACGCGTGCTTAGATCTCGAGATTCTGGACAAGAAGAACGAGCACAAAGGAGCATACAATCCCCTTATCACGCGAATGACCCGAACGCAGAGGGACATTCGAATCATAATACTTATGAATGTAGTTCAGAAGTAGAGTAATACGCATAATACATAATATACAGTAATATATAATTCTTATAAATGTAGTTCAGAAATACAGTAATTCCTCCCTAATTCGCGCTCAGATTGCGCACAAGAATGGACAATTTGGGAAGAGGAGATACGATCATTCGAGCCTCGCGCTTATTTTTATAGTTGTTGACAATTGATAACTATAAAAACGAGCCGCAATCTTGAGCGCGAATTAGGGAGAAATTATTGTAAATAGCCAGACGTAGAAGTAAATGTATGCAAGTAAAAATTAGTAGAAGTAAATTAGAAATAAATTACGACAAAGCAAACGATCTGACGTGCAAAGACGCTCGGACTCGGGACTTTATCGCCTCGAGAAGATCCGATGGGGTGCGGGCGCGATTCGACCGAGGGGTGGTAAATTCGCGCGATCGAGAATCCTCTCGATAGGAGAATCCCGAAGCCAGCGGAGCGGGCAGTTGCATCCGGCCACGCTTTCTGCGGTGTCCGACGGGGTCCGGGCTCTTTTTATTTCGCTCTCTGGAAAGTCGATTCGGCGGAACAGCGGCGGCCTTCATCTTTTTGCATCGCGCCACGCCGTCGAAGCCTTTGTTGTCTTTGTACACGACATTGCCCGTTCTCCGAACTTTTTCGACCGCTGGATTTTCTTGCCTGTTACACAACCGCCGCGGAACGGCGCGGCGTGTCTCGGTCCGGTGTCCACGATAGACTGAAATTGCTAGACGGCCAAACCACGGCCTGCCGTTTTTCTTCAGCGAGCCGGCCCGAAGGTTAAAGCTTCCGTTCCGTTGCCTTTTCCCGCTTCGCTTCGATCTGCCATCCATCGCGGCACTTATTAAGTCGAATTATCGCTGACAAAAAGTCCGAGTAGCTGCGGCGATTGGCGCAACGCCGGGTACGTATATTCTGGCCCGTCGGATTTTACGATACCGAGAAAATTTCGTGCGTAACGTTCTCGACGCCGATAGTTTCACCAGAAGTAACCGAATCGGCTCTGTTTGCTTGTATATCGGTCGACGGAATCCGCTGAAACTGCGGGTATCGCGGGTCGTGCCGTTCGCGCCCAGATTTGAGCGATTGTTCGAAATTATTCGAAGTTCGTCCATCCATGTACGACGCCGCTGGACCTATTATAATTAGAATCGTGTTCGATCTAATTCAATACTGATCAATCAGTGCATCGTTACGCAGCCAATACTGCATCATATACACGTCTAGTATTTCAGCATTGCTGGTTGTTACATTAGCTTCGATAAACAGCATCGTTTATTGCAAAGCAATTATGCTATTCGTTGTTAGGATGCCTGTTAAAATCATTTTTAAGGTATTTTTATTCAGAAATGATTTTATTACCTTCTTTTCAGCTTATTTTTGTTGAAAGGATTATATCTTGCCATAAAATACTTTAAATATATCAACCAAAGATGCAAAGAAATGTGAGTGTAATTTAAGATCATTGTATAATATTGCATGTGCCTACTTACAATCGATAAAAAAGACAGTACTTATAAGATTAATACCAAGATTGCTTTATTTTATTACACTGTCCCATTGATGGATATTAAATACAACAATGAATAGGACAAAATGAACTTTTTAAAGAAATTGAAAATAAAACATACAAATGTAAGTGAAACTCATTGACACTATGCATTTTTATAGCAAAAGAACGGATCTTTCGAGTCTTCCAAATTAGAACGAGATAGGTTCAATTAACCCGTTTAATCAACCCCTTGCCGTACTTTGACAAGCCTAATTTGTGACGGAGATTTATAATAATAACCTGTTAAATACGAATGTCATGTCATTCAAAAAAAGTTCAAATAAAATTCTGTTCTCTTGCCATCGATATTTCATCACTAAAACAAAGGTCGCCACACGATGAGTACAAATTGTCTTTCTACTCTAAGAACATAATCTATGAAAACGTTCTAATTATTGCAACTGTAAAGATAATGATACGGCAAGTGGTTAATAAGTAATAAATGATAAATTAGTACACCGTAATCATCGCTAAATGTAAATCGCGTGCCCACATAGAACGACCGAGCAGATACCGAGCGTGCGGCAGCATGTTTTCCATAAAGCGTCCAGCAAAATAAACGCGATAAACGAGTAAAAGAAGGAAGGTCAGAAGTTTCCGCGTGGATCGGACGCAGCATCCGATGACGGACGAAAGCCGGGTTTCTCTGGAGATTCTCGATCCAGCGGAGGAGATCTGGTAACCTCGATCCACTCGGGAAGACCGTAGCCAGTCTGGAACAAAAGGTGCAACAAAAACGGCCCCCGGTTTTCATTCTTTTTCTCCGCGGCCGAGGCTCGAGCGTAACGCGCCCACCGCCGCTTCCTTCCCGGTGTTGCGTCTCCGTCGAAAAAACGACGGGTCTCTCTCTCTCTCTCTCTCTCTCTCTCTCTCTCAGCGATGAACAAGGAGACAGAAGGGGAACGGAGGAACGAGGCGAGGATGGCGGAGAGGATTGACCAGCTGAAACAGAACGACGACCGTCCGTACGGCCGATATTCCGTCATAAAAAGGAACCGGTTCCGTTTGCAATGTAGACGGAAACCGTCGGTCGCCCCGGTGGCTCCGATAACGCTCGCCGAACGATGGGATCCGCAGCGGACGTCGGCGCTGACCCGCGCGATTAAAATCCCGTGTTTACAGGCTGTCCCCGCGGAACCATGAGAAACGCGCCGGCGAACAGAACCGTCCGCCTCTGGACCCGCTTCCGATGGCCAACCTCGCGCCGCGATTCGAACGCGAGATCGAAATCGAAGGCGATCACCGCGAACCGCCCCGTTGCCGATACAAGTTCTATGCTCTAGTTTCTCTTTCGTCCGTCACGCTGATGCGGAAACGTTTCACGCTGCAATGTCGAAGACGAAGGATGCGATATGTTGGCTTGGCCAATAAGTCATTGCGTTTTTCCTAAAAGACGGCAATACGGAAAAAAACGTGCGGGGCTTTGTATAAATAAACCGATCGATTGTAATATTTCAACTTAACACTTGTCATTTAATTAACTAGCTATAATATTTTCAATTGAAATATTTTCATATGAAATTATTAAACTGATAAATAAATTAATTCTCGTTCCGTATAATGAATTAACGTATAACGAATTAATGAATCAACGTTTACAAGGTGGCAAAAATTTCGTTAACGCGATTCATTGACTTAAGCGATATTAAAAATTGTCGATAAAATAGAAAATATTATATTTATATTAATAATAATATTATATTATTATGTATCATATTATATTGTATTTACAATAATAATATTATATTATTATGTATCCTATTATATTGTATTTACAATAATAATATTATATTATTATGTATAATATTATATTATATTTACAATAATAATATTATATCATTAGGTATAATATTATATCATATTTACAATAATAATATTATATTATTATTTTATGAATATTACATCAATTATCTACATCTGCCGCAAACGAAATGACTTATTGGCCAATTTCGAATAGAATTGTCTTCGGCATTGAATGCTTTGTTTTGGGAACAGTGGAGGGGTCGCGAGTTCTAGCGTCGCCCTTATTTTCATGCACGTTAAGGAACCCTGCTCCTGTTTTATCCGGATCGACTGCTATGCCCGTGTAGACGAGTTCGAGTTTTATGGTCTAGTTTCCCTGTCAGCAACATTGCAGCAAGAGAAAATGTGGCCGACGACGAGGTGTTCGATGACGAAGTTTAATTACGTTCCGTGTCGTGAGATAGTTTATTGGAGGCCCCCGGTGAGTTTCAATCTTCATTGCCATTTTCGTCGAAGGGGTGAGTTTTTTCTTTCGGCTGGTGCGACCGCTACGATTATCTACCTTGTATCCGCGAGGTCGAGCTTGAATTTTATGGCTTGGATTTCACTGACAGTTGCTTTGTAGCAAGAGAGATTCGCCTCGTTATAGATCGGTTTAGATTTGAACGCGTCGGTGACTTTTACCGCTGCTGCTTCGATGACTCCGAGGGGGGTTGATTTTGGCTGCTCTAATGTATAAAAATGGTAACGTAATTGTGTCAATGGCCGTCGATATTATTGCATGTTGGATGCGTATGTAACAGCGAAATATATGTCTCGATCGATTTATAGGTCATAGTGTCAGAGGTCGTTGAATTGGATCGTAATATTTTTAGCTTTGAGATTGTCTCGGCACATTTTTTTGATATCAGCAAAAATAACGAAGATATTGCAATGTGCAGGATAGAATAAACACCCTGCGCAAAAGAGTATCGTTTTTAAACTTTATATCTTTCAACGATGGAAAATCAGTGAATTTGGAAAAAATCCGCTTTTTAAAAGACATTAAATATTTGCAAAACTGACGATAAGATTTTGATAACAAGTATATAACGAGAATTTTTAGGATTTCGCAGAGGGATTCTTTAATTAACCAGTTAGCTATGTGTTGACGAGTATACTCATCATGGAAAAGTGGCAGTATTTTGTATAAGTAGTGACCATTGGCTATTTAAATTCTAATTTTAGCGAAAATGAAAACATATTCTCAAATTTAGAAATGTTTCGAATATTTTGAGGTCAATTCTACACTTTAGATTTGTTTACATTGTCATAAAAATAAGATTAGAAAAGCATCACGATATTGGTGTTCAACGTGCAAAGTGCCATTATGATCGTTTCTTGCTTTGCCAAATACAACTCTACAGCAGCAATTTGAATTTTTAAATTTTATAAGTATTAAGTAGTTTAAGTAGTTTAGAATACGTTAAGGTTAAGTGAATAAGTAAATATACTTATACTCTGAAATGGTTAATTTTATAAAATAAAATCGTCTTTTTGATCCAATATTTTAACAGCGACACTTACTCTGTATTTGACGCGTATACTCGTCATCGCTTGATTCTGGTTAAAATATATAACGAAATCTAAAAAAAAAAATCTTTTTTAAAGATATTAATACCTCTTCCACACACACACACACAGCGTGTTAACGCGCCAACGAAAAGGATCTCGCACTGCGACATTATGCCCTAAAAGTATACAATCGTATTTGAGCATTCTTGGCCGGTCCCTCTCCTCCGAAGGTGTCAACAGCGCCGAGGACCCTCATCTTGCAAAAAAATCACGCGACATCCGCGTTCTCATAGCTCCCGTCGCGTACCCTCGCGAAGCGGACCGAACTTCTCGATGGGCCCCGTCGCAACTATAAACATGCAAACGAAACGAGCTGTTTAACGGCATAAAGAAACAGTTGGCGACTATTCCAGCCCCGGATCCCCGGCTCTGAGAAAATCATCGCCGCCAATGGTCTACCGGCGCCGTAGGAAGACGCGGATAAGGGGGGAAAAAGAGATCCGCCCGATCGAAACAGAGCGCGGCGAGAAGAAGAAAAAATATAGAAGGCGAGAGAAAGGGAGAGGGATGCTGTTAACTTGACGCGCGAGTACTAAACACGCAGTGACGGTACAATGAACGGCGGCGCCCCGCGGAGAATGGGGCCCCGCCCGTTGAGAACCCCCCATGAGAGTGGGACTCGACGGAAACCCGTGAAAGACCCATAGAAGCGCGGAACCTTGCGTTTCGGGGCTCGGTCTCTCCGTGAAACCGTTTGTACCTACGGGATCAACGTAACCGGATGAACTGTTAAAATTTGTGTTCGTTCATTGATAGCTGCACAATACGCTGTGCGAGCGCTGCTACTCCGCCCCGTTGTCCCCCACTGGTCTATTTGTTGCGTTTCGGGACAAATTGACCGGCAGATCCCCGCCGTCGCCGTGGCATCGATATTTATTGCAGTGTTCACGCGTGTCTATCGTTTGCAATGTTCAATAATCTGGAAGCAGAGCTTGAATGTGAACGGAGTTGGCGAATTTTCGATTATTATTAATCGACGTTGGCGAATTTTGGATTATTATTAATCGATGTTGGCGAATTTTCGATTATTATTAGTCGACGTTAGCGAATTTTGGATTATTATTAATCGACGTTGGCGAATTTTGTATGATTATTAGTTTATATTATTATTATATTATGCGGATCTTTATGCAAAATAGAGATTTCTTTTCTCCTTCAATCATTTTAATAACCTGAAAGGAATGCATCGTTAAACATAATTTGCAGGGCTGAGTAAAAATTGATTTTTGAAGTACAAAGTTTTTTTGCCCATTTCTGTACGTACGGCTCGTTTTTATAGTTATCAATTGTCAACAACTATAAAAATGAGCCGCCAGTATAATCTCTATTGTACAATACGTCCCATTTTAAGGAATAATGTTTTACACTTGCTTTCTTATTAATTTCAATGGGTAAGCATAATTAAGCTATACAAGTACAATAAGTATTTATTTAACTTTTATTTTATATAATTAAACAGTGCATTTTTTTTATTTGCATATTTATAAATTAGACAATTATTTCGATACAGAGAGTGTATAAACTACGAAAATAAAAATTTCGTCTAGGATGACGTTTCACTGGTTTCCTAAATTATTTATATTAATTATTAATATGAAAAGTATATATATTTCATAAAAATCAATATAATCTTACAAAACTTATGTCGTGCTTGGTCTTATTTTAATTAGAAAAAGCTCAAAACTACGTTGGCAAAAGTCCCATTAAGAAATAATAAAAAATAAAAAAGTTACATATTGCGTTATTATCTATTCTTCATTTTCTGTCCTTTTCTAAGTTCGGGAAAGATAAAGTCGAACGCCGATTCTTGGCTAAGTTGAAAACACAAACATTCTTTAACGCGATTTATTACTGAATTAGCTTTGCGAATCGTTCGTTTAATTCTGTTTAAATATGAAATTATTGAAACAAAAATATCTTTTGCGTGTGTTTCACGGGATTTCTTATTGTTAATCTTCACTGTAAAACTACTTACTATTTTGGCTCCGAAAAATTGGTAAATATTCTTCAGACGTTCTAAAGTAAAAGTGAACAGTGTTTTTCTTAAAAATATCACTGTTACGTAGTTAAAAAATTCCAGAAACTTCACGCACCGCGATTTGTTCAATACTTCGTGGGCGGCTCGAATCCGTCCCGATCTTCTGCCAAAGCCACGTGCTGCGGGCTCTCGAACTTCGCGCCCTCGCCTCTCATTGGTCACTGTTTTTCGTTTTAATAACTCGCGTAAACAAAGCCGCGGATCGCGTTTCCGCTAAGGAAAAAGTTGCTTCAAAAGACCTCAGGAACCCCTCGTTTCTCGAAAATACGATAATTTTGGGACACCCTGTGTGTAAAACTGGATTTCTCCTCAGTCCTGTTAATTTGCATGCATCGATAACCGTGCACAGAGATTTTGTTCAGAGGTGAAAGACACTCGAAAATAACAGAGAGCATTTGCAAAAAAGGAAAGTTGATCCATTTCCACGAAACAGACTCCAGCAGCGTCCTTGACCGAGAAAACAAAGCCGCGATTCAGCGAATGTTATAAAATCCAGATGCGGAATAGCTTCGCGGGCAATTCAATTCGCTCGTATCAGGTGCAACGGGGGCTCATACGCGAATACGCGCCATCTTGAAAGCCACGATGAACGCGTCTCCATTAAAATCATCGCGTTTCACAGCCGGAATATCGCGATACACGGGCGCTATTCACCGTCGAAATTCAGAAACCAGAGGATTTCATTGCGCGTACGAGTGTCGGCCGGATTCTGGCTCGCTTTAGAAACGAAATGACAGGGCAAAGAGGAAGCGGAAGGGCGTATTCTTCCGCGCGAGAGCGGCTTCCGCGTCTGGTTCTGGGTCAAAGGGCAAAAACGCTTTCCCTCTATACTACTTCCTCTATTTCATTCACGCGCCGGCGTTGTTCTCTCGGCCGGGAACGCGTTTTCCCTCGGAAAACTGGTTTCTCGAGCGTTTAGTTTTCCACTCCCCCGTTTTAAACATTCTCCGCGCCCTCGGCGCAGCGGCTTTCTTCTGGTATTCAGAACAGAAAGGCACGAGATTGTTACGCGGGGCTCGTGCAGATTCGCTGGCCCGATTACGCCACTTCGGGACCCCTTCGCGTTCGCGTTCGCTAAATATTCGATGGAAATTACGACGGATTCAGAGACCGCGAAGAGCCGCGCGCACCGTCGCTTTGTTGGTTCCGCCGCGGACTAAAGTTGGTCAAGGTTCCACGGTGCACTTTAATGAAGTTCTGCCGTCGATGTTGCTTTCGACTCTGCCGCTGGCCGAATCGAATTAACGCAGCTCCGTGCTCTACAGAGCCGCGAAGCCGGGGGACCACCGTGCCACGATTTATGCATAACCGAGCACTCGTCGATCTTCCGATTCGTGTAACTTCTCGTCTGCAAAAATCTTACGACATTCTGTTTGCGTTTACTTTAAAAGACGAAGTGTACATCCTCCTTGTGCTATTAATTTTATTCGCATCGCATTTTCTTGTTCAACTAATTTCGTAATTTTACATATCTCGTACGTTTAGTTCCACAGGTTCTTTCTCAACCCCTTAACCCCTTGCCGTACCATTTTCTTCATAGTTACAACGATTAGAAGTTTTTCGATTGTAATAATTTCGAAGAAGAAGAAAGATAATTTATATTTATTGTGTCTACATTTATCTAAATGTTTGTATACCGATGACAAGAAATCAGAATTTTATTCAGACTAAAGAGAACGGAATATCATTCATATTTAACAGGTTATTACTGGAAATCTCTATCACGTGTCAGACACGTCGAAGTATGGCAAGGGGTTGACATACCATTTTCGTCGCAGTTACTGCGATTAGAAATTTTTCGATCGCAATGATTTCTTAGAAGGGAAAGAAAATTGCTGCTTATTGTGTGCCTAAATTTATTTGGATGCTTAAACATTGATGACAAGTGATTAGAATTTTATTCCAATTTTAAAGGACAGAATAACATCTATACTCAATAAATTATTATTAGACATTTCCATGACGAGACTTGTCAAAGTATAACCAGGGATTAAAGATAGTTTAGGGAAAATGGTTTTGGCATTATTTGTATGTATCCATTAAAAACGGTATATTTACTAATTTGAGATTCTGCCGATCGCTAGAACGTGTAGCCAACTTCGAATAAGAAACCACGGTGGTGGAGATATGTCCAGATGGCCAGAAACGGTACAAGCGGGCCACAGCCGGCACATCAACCCTATCTTCCTGTAAATATTTACGAAACTTGCGCAAAGAATTTGTTGCTGAAGAACCCGAACTGGTCCAGCCATAATAGCCGCAAAAATCGGCGGAAGCATTCGCCTCGCGAGGGTTAACGATCGCAAATTCGTCACTCGCGATCAGTCACGCGACGCTAACGACCGTTTAAGGAATCAGAGGTTTCAGGCGCAGACGTGAAAAAGCATCGGTAATACGTTGTTCATCAGCACGGCCGTGAGCCAACGATCCCCAAAGAGATCACAAAGCCCGGCCACGAGAAAAACGAAGCGAACGCGAGAAAGAGAGCAAGAGAAGAAAAAAGGGAGAGAGAGAAAGAGGGAGAACGACTGGATAGAGACATCAAGAAAGGAGAGGGGGCGAGCAAGGGAACATAGCACGGGCCCCGAAATGCGGCAATTTGAATCGGGGGCGGCCGTTTTTCACAAAGCACCCCTGCGACCCTAAACGGTCCACCCCGTGCGCATTGTCGGCATTGTACAGGGGTTCGTGTCTCGCCCACAAGCACGCGTCCAGGTCCAGGCACTCCGCAGCGAGTCGTAAACGGAGTCGAAGCCCGATGAATGACCATTGGGGCCAGTTACACGCGCCCGAACGACAACGATATTACAATGACCGAAGGGCCTCGGTTTTCTTCGATCAATGTACCCCAAAGGGGCCCGGTGGCTCGCTGGAAAATATTTCTCGG
Organism: Megalopta genalis; assembly: GCF_051020955.1. Lineage (NCBI taxonomy): Eukaryota > Metazoa > Arthropoda > Insecta > Hymenoptera > Halictidae > Megalopta > Megalopta genalis. The sequence goes on along the minus strand of NC_135014.1, from coordinate 35,052,135 downwards.
CCATTGTGCACCGAAACGGAAAGCTCCGTCGCGCCGACACGGCTAGAGCTGTTGGACAACGGGCCCAAAGTTGTCGGAAACGCGTGTTGGTGAATGGACATCGCTGGGATTAACAGAACTCCCTCGATTCTCCAAGTGGACAGTCGGAAGTGAAATGTCCTTTTTTGTCGACGGAATTGTCCGGACGGTCCGCCAGAATTGTGACCGCCGGCCGAATTAGCCTTAATCCGCGGCGATAAATAAACAGAGGTACTTACACCCCGAGCACCGTTTGTTGGAGTTCCCATCGATTCTCCATGCTTCGTTTTCATTTATTCGGCGCTGTTTTGAAGTAAATACTTGGCAAATTTCGGGTTTTCTTGTTCTCGTTCGTCCCGCGTTTTTGCAGGTAATATATTATACGTATATAGTCATTTCTCCCAGAAATGCGAAATTTCGGGTTGCTGTGAATTTTCTTGTGCTAGTCCTACGCCTAAATAATTTATTGCTACGCCGATGTTAAGGACCGACGGAGTTGGTCAAGCGTGTGATGCGGCACGCGACACGAATTTTCGGAAGACAATAGAAAACTGTTTGGGTGTGAGTGAGGTAAGAAAAAACGCGAAGTACGTGGTAGGAACTAACATAACACGTCGGATTGTGTCATGTGGTCTCAAAATTGCCTTCGAATCGTGTCATGTGGCCTCCGAATTGCTTTCGAATTAAGTCTCTGAATTACCTTGGAATCGTGGCATGTGGCCTCCGAATTGCCTTCGAATCATGGAAAAAAAATTAGAAAAATTAGGAAAAAGTTAAGTCATCGTTTTTATTCTAACATTACTATGTATTCATATTAATGAACCGGCATGCTGGGCGCTGTCTTTTTCTTGCCGACTGCCTCGATTTTCTATAAAAAACGAACCGCGAGATTCCAAGAATCGCGACTTAGTATTCTCAGATCTGCCGGTTTCAATTCCGATTTCCGAACATTTCTGAGAGAAATTACTGTACATGTCAAAATGTGAAAAATACAAGTGAAATAAATAATGAAGTTACTATAAATTAACTTAACTGTAAACGATCTTAACAATGAATTTCCTCAGTAAACAATGCGAATGTGAGTAAACAATAGCACTCCTTACATCTCGCAACAAGGAAAATCTGACTTAGATCACCCTGATTCCTTGAGCTGTAAAATAAAGGTGCCGGATAAAAGGATGAAAAATTTAAAGTTCATTTCCACAAATACATACACTTCGTTCTTCGCCTAATAAACGCGAGTCGTTGTTCTTGAGTTTGTTTGACCGCGCTCAAGATCCAAACCCATTCGCTACCGAACCATAGCGAACCATAGCGAAGGTTCAAATGATTTGACCGGGTAGGTAGCGCAGGTCCTCGAGGAAGGAATCATGGTGTTCAGCTCGAATTCGCCGCGGGCCGTGGATTAAGGTCCGCGAAATCGTTGCGCGGCCGAGCGGCAACTACACGAGCGGCTCCCTTCTTTTATTTTCGACCCTTTCTCCGGCGGATTACACGGTGCGCGCACGCTGCCGAGGAAGAGCGGAGCCTGGTCTCTCGGGGAGGAACGAAGACGGGACCCGAGGCACCTGAGACCCGAGACCGAGACCGAGACCGAGACCATCGGCGACGCTGCCAGTGCCCTTTAGCTCTGTCCTTCTCTCTCGGCGCTCTGCTCTCGGCCCTCGGCCCTGGGCCGCTTAGGGTAGCACGGACGGATATCCTCTTACCGACACGTGGCCTGCACGTGCCCCCTTTACCGACCAGTCCTGCGAAGCAGGGAGGAGAGGGTCCTTCGACGCAACGCGGCGGCCCCCTCCCCGCGCGCGTCGTCCTAACGCTATTAATTAAGCGAGATTCGGGACACGTCAGATTTTTCGAGTCCTCCACACTCGCCGGCTTATCGCGGCTTTGAAATTCGGTAACGCGGGGGCCGGGAGGAATTGAAGGTTCCTGTTCGCGATCGGAATCGTCGATGACGAGCAACCTCGGCCCGGATTCGAGGGGGCCGAGTCTTTGCTCTTTCGCGGAGTTACCCCTCCTTCCGGGTCCTCCTTCGGCCATTGTCTTCCGGCTTGAATTTCTTTGTGATCATCGCCTCGAGATTGGACTAATTAAATTTGGGCTCACAGCCACGGTCACGCTTTCACCGTTGGTCCTTGATAATGGTCCCTGCGGAATATTTATTATGGAAATTGCCCGCCGAAAGTGAATCATGAGGTGGATGACGGTGGAAGATCGTGGTGGCTCGATAGCGGTTCGATTTCGTTTCGGGCGCAGCTGTAACCTTCCTTCTATGCACGCTAAGTGTCTTGGTCAACACTCTGCTGCGTTTTGCTTCTTTCGTCGTTTTCGTATTGCTCTGCGATTTATTTTTAAGGGAATTCGGTTAGAGTTTGCGAGCTTGGCTTTTTCTTGGATGAAACTTTAGTGAGGAATTTATGGTGTCGCGCTTTCACCAATACACTTCTCTATCGCGTTTTTTGTAATTAGGCAGACGCATGTTGAAAGCACAAGCTCCTTCAACCGACTGAAAGGACACGCGCACCAGCTGTTGTCGATAAGGTCGACTCCCGATTTATCGATTTACGGTTGCATCTGCTTTCTTCGCAGTTTCTCGAATTATTTGAGAGGCTTCTGTCGTCGATGTTTCGGGAGATTTCATTATTTTGTAATTGATAAATGCAATGATTATTGATACGTCAAGGAAACTGAATGATAAGTATAGGAATTAATTTTGCCCGCAAAATATTAATATAAGTAAAGTGCAGATTTTATGTCTTTGTGTGAGAAAAGTATATAGCTGAAATATAAAATTGTGAAAACATAAGAGGAATTTAACGATATAATTACACTATTTTCAGTTTGTCAAAATGATCTAAATGAACAATTTAGCTTCATTTTATTTCTGTCTTTCGCAATCGTCTTGGAAAATTTTTATTTTGCATAAAGATCCGCAGTCTATTTATTAATTACAGCGATTGGAATAAGAGGAGTCCAGGCAACTCCCGATTCTTCTCGTACGAGAATTTAATTTTCGGCAATTCGTCAGGCCGCATTATCCTCTCCGGGGTCCCAGGAATAAAGGACAGAAGTAGCAGAGAAAATCCAATGAACCACGGCTAGGATGCTGCAAGACCAGAATAGCTTGACGGTCTAATATACCGTGTAAAGCAATACGAGTCGCTGACGAGAGCCGATCTGACGTGTAAGGGATACCCCCGTAAAAAAAAGCTACATTCTGCACCCCGCAACGAGCTCACGTGTGCCCTTTATTGTGGGAAACGGCCTGAAAGCTACGAGCCACCCGTTACGAGACGCTCTCCTTCTCTCTCTTCGCTCGTGAAAAAACGGATAGAGCGGTCCAATTTGCCGCCGTGGACGCGAGAAAAAAACCGCCATTACCGTTTACATAATATTCTCCTCGAGGAGAAGAAAGATGGCGTTAATAAGATCGCATTTTGCCGCGTTCGCAGGGCGTCAGAATTTTGTGGGAATCGAAAGCGACCATAATATTCTCCGCGCTTGAAACCGAAAGAGTGGGGTAAGTGTGGGTATTACTGCGGACGCACCAAATACTGCGGTAGTTTATAAAAGTAATAAAATCTAACATTTTATAGTGTGTTATGTATATCATAATTTTTTATATGTTTAACATTGATAATTTATGACATGCAAGTAATAGCAATCGCAGTTTTAATTCATTTATAGACTTTTGATGTTCGGATGCTTATGAAAACGTTGAGTTTTATGAAATACTCGTAATGACAGCTGCGAACGCTGATTCGAAAGGCATTTATATTTTGGTAATTAATAATGAACTATCCATTTTAGCGTTATTTTTAGATAAAGTAATCATTACTTTGATATAGAATCGACGGACACTGTCGCTATCATTTAACCTCAAATATTATTTACTAACATCAACTTCATTGAGAAATCGCAGTGATACCTATACATACCCTAGCAATAACCTTTCGAATTTCGTGCAATTGTTGAGACTATGCTTAACCCTTTTCGCGCGAAGTCATTTTAACTGTAAATTTTAAATAATTTTTCTGATTTGCACTATTTCCATTTTATGAAGTTTATGCATATGAAATGGATTGTTGCGACTCGTAGAACAGTTACACATTCAACAATTTTTTAAATATGAACTTTGATAATATAAAAATTATCTTGGAACGTGATATAACAATTTTTTTTCAGAGGTGCCTCAGAGCCACTGCTCGAGTGCAAAGGGTTAATAAATCAGATTTCGTTTATGACAGTGGTTTGTCCCGAAGGGTGCCATTAACCGAATATCAGCTTTATCTCTCTCTCTCTCTCTCTCTCTCTCTCTCTCTCTCTCCCTCTTTCTCTTTCTCTTTCTCTTTCTCTTTCTCTCTCTCTTTCTCTTTCTCTTTCTCTTTCTCTTTCTCTTTCTCTTTCTCTTTCTCTTTCTCTTTCTCTTTCTCTTTCTCTTTCTCTCTCTCTTTCTCTTTCTCTTTCTCTCAGTTTCGTCTAAACTTCGGAATTTAATATTGAACAGTCGCGATGTCAACATCTGTCTAAAACTGTCCGACTTCGCTTTCATCCGATCTCTAAATGCCGCGACGAAAAAATCTAGATAGAAGTTCGAATCGTTTTTCTGAAGTCCTCGAGAATCAGTTATAACTTTCACCGGGAACATATGTACGTTACCACGGTAGATTCAACAGGTTCGTGGAAAAAAAAGAGGATAATTTATCGGCGACGATCTTTCTTCCCCGTTTAGGGGAAAGTCTCTCTAATTATGAACCCTCGTCGCAGCTCGACTAAAAAAAAAAAAAACGAACGGACCCGGCTGATTGCTCGACATTTTATTATCCGGCTTATCGCGAGAGGTCGCGCGGCGTGTTCCCAACATTTCGCCTCCATAAAAATCTCATAAACAACGGGATCAGCCCCCATACGCACGGTGACGCGCGTCCCACCCCCGCGCCGCCCCCGGTTCTCGTGTTACAGACTTCCAGGATTCATCCATCAAGCATGGAAAAAGCCGCGCGAGCCGCGGCCTAATGAAAACGACAGCGCTGGCAGCCCGTGATTGATAAAACGTCAAATCGGTTAGGCGAAATCCGGCGTCGATTCACCGCCAGCGAAAGTTCGCAAAAGTTCCCCGACGTTCCTGGCTTATTTTCTCTCTCCTCGGCATTAAATTAAACTCTGCTTAAAGCATTTCAATCGGAAAAGAATTTTTCACCAGTATTTTTTGTTGAATTAAGACGTCGATTCGATTTGATTTTGTGCGAAAATGTTTCGCTATTTTCTGTGGCTGATCTCTGAACATTTATTTATTTATTTTAGATTTATACGTGGACCATATATTCAGCAGGTAAATTTTGCCACTTTGCCATTTGTTTCCAGTTTCTGCTAATTTATTATCTAATTAAAATTTAATTTGTTACATATTTCGTTAATGTCTATAGAAAAACTAACGTGTCCAAACGAAGAATGTTAAAAAATATGTTGAGAAAGAATGATAAATAAATTTATAAATGATCCTAATTCATATATAATATGTACATGATCAATTATATAATTTTGTTAAGAAGGTCCGCCGTTCGAGTGTTAAATTCTATTTTAAAAATAAATGGTAAATTCTTTTATAAAAATGAAAATACGTTATAAATAAAAATATGTTTTTGTAAATAATGCAATTGTTCGAATTAATCTGCACTGTAAAATACTCTTCAAATCTTTTCGTTTACAGTGGACATTAAATGTTAAGAAAGAATTTGGTTTCACGCGATCTTCTGGATGGCAAAATTCTGCTTCGCCCGTAGCGGCGACCCATCTCATTGATTCGTCATTAGCCAGCAGACCCAGGATAATTTGCTAGGCACGCTTTGGTTAATTTGTGTGAAATCACCCATTTACCCTTGACGCGCTCAGTGTGTCGCCACGCCCTTTTGTGCCCACAGAACCATTGAACTTCGACGATCTCTAGTAGACCCTCCCGGGGGAACACCTGCGATCCCAGGGATCCAGGTGTCGCCCACGGCTTAAAATCTTCGAGTTCCACTAAACCCCTAACCTTAAGCGCACTCATCGACGCGCCGCGCCGAGACCGTCCGTTTTGTCGTCGAAAGAGCATTCCTCCGGCTTGGCCGCGTACAATGCGGCGTTATTAGTGACTAGGATTTCGGCGAAGGAGAGAGCATTCGAGCATTCTACCATAGCGAGCGACCCGGTATAAAAGGGTGATTAATGCAACCCTGCGCACCTTATCAAAAATAAATCTATTCTAATCCACCGTCGCAAGCTGTAGTCCCTGATCCGGACCAATTGATTTTGCAAAGCTGCTGCCGAAAATTATCTACTTTCTCCTTCAAATTCAGCGAATTTGCTCGTCGCCGGTTTCACCCTTTTCTGTCAGAAAAATTGTATCGCGTAGGATTGCAGAAACCGAACTGATCGGACAATAGATGGCATGAAGAGAATTCTTCGACGATCCATATAGAACAAGACCTGTTCATTCTTAAAATAATAATAATAATAATAACAACAATAACTTTATTTATCGACGGGATATACCCTTTGTTATAGTGAGAGAAAGTGATAATAATGTAGCACTGCACACAAGAGAATGTGTAAAATATAAATACTCAAAATTAGAAGGAATCTTAAATATGAAAACTCAAGATAAAAAGAAAAGAAGAAATATATATGAAATATAAATTGATTATATGAGCAGAGATAAAGGCGAATGACATTTATGGCAGCGAACTTGAAGGAAGCGTAAGATTTACAAAAGAAATCTAACTATTCTTAATATTCCGAATATTTAGATAAAATAAAAAATTGTATAACTTTTGTATGCTTAAAAGAACCATGACAAAATGTCGAAATCTCCAGATAATCGAATTAGTCACATTTCTCGCGAAAAGACCCTAAAAACGACCTTCTTTTCAGCCTGTCAGACCGGAATCTTCGGTTGGACAGCCTCGCGGAGCAGGAACCCCGCGGAACATCGCGAATCGTTGCAGAAAATCTGCGGAGCGTGCGTTAAAATAGGTAATCGGCACCGCGGGACGTGTCAGCTCCCCGAAAGCGGACTTCTGGTCATCGTCTCACCTCTCGAGGCCGGCTGGGAGCCTGCGAGTGCACCTCTCGCGGTGTTCGTGCCGCGTGCAGGCGTTCGAAGTGGCCGGTTATTTATGGCTGGATGTATTAGAGGTGGATATAAACGTCGGTTATTGCAAACACTTAACAGTCCGTATATCAATCAGACGCCAGCTCCGGCTACAGCCCCTCGAGAGTGAAGAGGGTTACGTCTCCCCGCTGGTTCTCGCCGGTCCGCGCCGCGTCGCTCCGAGGATCGGTGTTACGTAGGTGTGGCGAGATCGCGCCGTGGACTTTTGGCGCGGCTGACAATGTGAACGTATGGACGGTTGCATTAACGGTGACGGGCCCCGGGATGCGTCGATGCAAGAGTGATAAATAATCTAACGTCCGGCGTGGAACACCGCCGCGCGGCCACGCCGCTTGGACACCGATGCGCACTCCGCTAAGGTGATTTATGGTGCGTGCTCGGTCGGTCCCCGGGAAGACGGGCTCCTTTTTCGGACGGACCAGCCACGAACAAGTCGGAACGAGGATCCGGAGTAGATGGAATTCGAACAAAGTGGCTGCGCGCTCGGTAAATATAGTCGTAGATCTGATACCGCGCGAAGATCTTGATTTAGAACGCTGTTCTGCTCCTTGCTGCACTTCCTGGGCCGAACGGGAAAGATTCTGATGCCGATTGTCTCGGATTCCATAACGAATCATCATCGCCGCCGCGAGGCGGAGTCTGTCCGAATGGATTCTTCGTATTTCCTAACCGTGTAATATCTGGGAACGATGACTGTGTCAGCTGCCAAGGACACCGAGTATCCTACGGCTTGCCGTTCGGAGCGCGCGCGCGCGCGCATCATGGAGAATGATAGGCGACAATTGAAATTCAAGTTGCACGGGATGACCCGCTCCGTCTCCAGCTGGAGCGGAGCCTAAAAAGAGAACGCCGGTTCCCTGGACCGTCTGGACCCCCCGTGCCCTTCGCATCGGTGATGCTCGTAAATAACACGGTCGACCGTCGACGGAACGAGCGCCGACGAAAGAGGCCCGAGGAGGGGGGCCCGGGAATATGCCTGGAAGCGCGGCGAGGAGGGGCCCATCGAGTTGGCCAGAGTCACATCACTACCGGCCGTTTGATAAGCCCGATAAGACGCATAAAGAATGCTTGTCCCTCGTGTCGTGTCCCTCTCTTCCACGGCCGCGCCTTTCCCCCGTCACTCTTGCCAGCTAGTGTCGGTATCTTAATGTTCCTCCGTCCCCACCCCGCCGGCCCCCTTTCGCCTCCCCTATCCGCTACGCCCGTTACCCTCGTTCACCCCTTTCCTTGTCCACTCTCTATCTCTTCTCCGTTTCGTCTCTGTTTCTTCGCTGTTTCGTCGCGTCTCGCCGCCGCCGAGAGTGTATCCTTTCTGTCCCTCTCCTCCTCTGACTCCTCTTCCTCCTCTCCCCCTTTGTCCCCCTCCACAGACCGGCCAGCGTGTTCCTCTCTGCCTTCGCGTCCCTGGCCGATGCTATAAATTATGCGACTGCATCGCGAGCACAGCTGCGACGACGGCTTGTCCTGATCATCTTTCCTTTCGGCGGCCCCTTGGAGATCCCCGCTAACAGAGTCGGCCGTCGCTGATACCATGGAAATTCTTCGTTGTCGAGGGACCACCGATATGATCGATCGACCCGCCGTGGTGGGGGAGCCGTGTTTTGCTCCGTGGTTTTGTACCATTGATACGGGGGACGACGAGCGGCCTCCGGAACGAAGATCCTCTGCTTGGATCCACTGCTCTCGGTCTCGATCTTAATAAACACGTGAGAGAGACTGAAGTAGTTACGCTCGCAATTAGAGTGTTATGGACTATCGAGGATCGTGTCTGACCAGTCACGTCTACTTTCAGTCTATACTACTGGCCGCCGCAGCGACGCGATCACGTGTCGATCGTAGATCATTGTTTAGAACCCTCCAAAGCCTCCTGCAATCAATGAAAGCGCGTTGTCGCCTTTCCTCATGCTCGAGGATTATTAAACTCTAGTAAAGAGTTCGCGGAACAGAGTCTGTAGCTTTTAATTGGTCGTCGAAGTCGCGAAGTGGAGGCTCCGCTTTGCTCCAGTGAACTCCAGATGGCGCCACGAGCCGACCGAGCGGGTAGCCAAGGCGGAACCGGCCAAGATCGATGGATTACCGTCGGATTTAAATCCTGTCGATTAAATACCGTCGGATTTCGCGCGCGTGGACCGCGTGCACTTACTTGTCAGGGCACCGGCGAGCCAGCGCACGCGCTCACTATTTAATGGTTCGCCGGGGGGATCGGACCCGAAAAGGGGCCGAAACGGGCCGGGCGAGGCGGTCGTTAAAAAGGATTTCCCTACGATATATCTCCATTTACGCGCAGTAAATAACTCAGGTGTCGCGGCGTGCCCACCGAGCACCGAGAAAATTGTGTCAGTGTGATAGGCGTTGGGTTACTTTTTTGCCGAATGTCGGGGCCCGGCTCCTTTCGAAAAATCGCCGGCCCCCGTGTCTCTTCGCCGCGCGACATTTACGATCCAGTAAATTAACAGCGCGGAGAAAGCACGATGGACGCGCGGCTTCGGATCCTTGAGAAGTGGGAAAAAAGAGTCGGAGGTTATCGCGGCGACATCGTGTCCGAGGACTACGCGCTTCGTCGTCCCAGCCACGGCCCCCCTCCCCTCCCCCTTTTTTCGTAATTCCGTTTACCGCTTTCGACTGCTCGTCTCTTTTTCTCGCGACCGCTAATTCCTCGAGCCCCGAAACCGGAGAGAATCGAAGCAGTTCCGCTGGCACAACGAGAGAATGAGAGATCATGGCTTATCGCGATCCAACGGGAGGATCTTAAGTAAACAGTTTCCGCGATTCGCCTGCAGAGTCATCCACTTCGCGCCTTTCTTCCCGCCGGAAATTAGTAGGTCAGGGTTAGGCCCGGGCCTCGTGTAAATATTTTCTTAGGCGGTAATGGAGACAATGACCGACTAAACAGGCGAATTATCCTTTGCCTTTCGGTAATCTGGCATCGATCTTCCGCAGGTAGGCGGCCATTTTGCTGGCGCTGTGCGAGACGCGGCACGATGGATGACATTCTCGCTGGGAGGCTCGACCAGCGTCGACGACTCGCACGCAATTAAATGTACTTACTTCGGATCCGAACGTTTTATGGAAATGTTATTATTTCCCGCGAGCGACGCGAGCGTTGCGAAACGCAACTTTAAATGCCGTTTCATCGATTCAGCCCGTGAGAATAGCCGCTCGTGGCGTCGCGGCGGCCGGATAACAGCGGTTCGTTGTAAAACTGTTTAATAAAATAACATTTAACAACGTGGGCCGCGAGTCCGGCGCAACGAAAGTTCATAAATTATTGTAATTAAGGGACGAAGTATAAATTGGCTCCGGCGATGTTTATCGGGCACCGCGCGATCGTCCCATCTGGGCCAGCTACCGCGCATTTATTAAAATGAAATGCTCGAGTGATTAAAATGTTTCTAAATGCCCCGAGCATTCTTTCTCTCGTCTAGTTAGGAGTCACGGTTTTCCGTATGTATCGTTATGGTTTAGGGTCGAGATTCTCCTCGTGGAGGGAGGGGCCAACAATAACCGCTCTAGTCGTCCACGAGGAATTAGAAGCGACCGGCGGTTATCTACGAGGCGAATCGCTGTTAAGGCTTATCTGCTGCCTCGTCTCCTGCTTCACGGGCCATTGACTAAAGACTCCCGAACATCTGGACCGTACAGATAGTCGTGCTTTGACTGAATCCTGACGCTGCTACGCTTCCCGGAAGCATCCATCTTGCGCCGTGGCGCTTAGACCCGCAGCGGACAGAAGAGGACCGTGTCTACCATAAATCTGGATCGCTAGACATAAATTGCGCTGGTCGAATCCACGGGCGACTCGTCTATGTTGCGAGGTGAACAGTGGAATTAAGCTTCTGTACAGATCACGACGATTCGCTTCATTTCTGGAGGCAAGAAAATGCAGTGCGATACTTGCACGAGGTGCGTCAATTGAATCTGCGTGTACTTGAACAGACGTTTATTCGACAGAGAACTTTATTATTAGTTTCTATAGTTAATAATAATAATCATAAGTATTTAATACTAGATCTACCGAGCCATAAACGCGGCTAATGAATATTATTTTAAAACAATGCCAAGACTGGATAATATATATACTTCAATAAAGAAACGCACCTAAAAATTTCTCGTAGATATAGTTTTATAATATCAGGAACTGTAAAAGAAAAGATCAGGAAGCAATCATTTTGACCGGTTTCGTAGTTCTAGTCTTGATAATAATAATAATAACTTTATTTATCGAAGGGATAAACCTTTTGTTACAGCGAGAAAGAGCAATAATTATACTGCGTCATCTTTATGCAAAATAAAAATCCTCTACCACGATTGCAAAAAAACAGGAGTTAAAAAAATAAATCGATTTTTATTCTTAACATTTTTAATCAGTTTTAAGTAATGGAACAGCATTGTTCGATTTTTGTCTTGCATTTGATGAGTTTTGTTCGATCTACTCATTTCTGTCACAAATGCATAAAATCCGTCTAGTAATAATAATGATAGCATCGGATAAAACGCAAAAACTTGAAACTAAAAAAAAGGAATTAGTAAGAGACACTATAATGCAAGGAGTTAAAATTTGCGTAACTGCTGATCTGATCCATCTTTCGTATCGTTTATCTCCATCGATTAAAACGTCCCTTTTCTTACCCTCCTTTAGATAGATACAAGAATATTATAATTTAATACGTTCGTTAACTATGTCCGATCGTGGATGGCCGATCGTCGAATATTTTGGAAAAAATATATAGCTCGGATATGCAATCATCGCCGGCCGCTAATAATAAATTACCAGCCACACACTGCGGATAATTCGGTGGCAGTCGAGATCAATGATGAAGATTTTGCAGTTTTACACGGGACGCGCGATGAATACGGTTCGTTAACCCGGAAGAAAGTTCTCCCCGACGTTGTTTGAAGAACGACAGGATCGTAAATCAGTTGCATTATCGGCGATAGACAGCGAACGCAACCAGTAGCCGATGTTATTACTTAATCGGCCCGGCCGAAATTGCTTTTAATCAAACGTTACGGTCGCGACGCAGCTGAACTGCAATTTACGAGAGGTCCAGGCGCCTGACTGCTCTTCAAGGACCGATTAAAGTCGTTAGGTTGCGAAAGAATGATAGGCGAGACGAGTGCCGGGTATTTTTGCCCCTTCTGCACCGGAAATGATTCGGTGATTTTGGCGAAAACGCCGGAACGGCTGACACGGTCACCATCTGTCGCCGTTTATGCCCGCTAACCATCGACGCTGCGCCGCCGCTCCGAAGATAATTAACTCTTTCGCTGTGACAAATGCAAAAAATTAATGTTGCGCATCAGCTTGCCGGCCCCGGCCCTTCTCTTCTCGCAGACACCATGAAGAATCGAAGATCGCGCAACGGTAGTTGAGACATCCGTCGCACCTTCAACTGGAACTTTTAAGAAACCGGAGATGCGACGAGGAAACGATTGGATTTCAGTTCGAAACGATTGTTACGCGTATCCATTGAGTAGAGGTACGTTCAGCATGTGGATAAAAGCTTCCAAATCATGCTAGCTAGAACGTTCAGGTTGATTGGAATATTTGAACATTTTTTACTATCGATGTAAGAACGTTACGAACAATATTTACTGGATGCAAATGTTAGCTTCTTTTTTTGGAATTCAAATAATATTCAATTTATTTTACCTCTCTTTGTTCTTTATAGAGAGAGAGAGAGAGAGAGAATAAAAATTAAAATTAAATCAGAATAAAAATGATCTTCGACGATTGCAACGAAAAGGAATCAGATAGCGATTTCTTTTTTTTGTTAATAATTTAAGCGAGTTGGAAATAATGCGCATGTCATCGTATGAAATTTTAATTAATCATTTTTGCCACAAATGCATAAAATACGCAGTCTAGTGATCGGTAGGCTGCGAATCTTTATTATTATGCAGAATAAAGATTTGCATCGCCGGTTATATAAAACTGAAATTAGATGTAAACGTATTTCTTCTTTTAATGATGTTACTACAGCGATGCTGTATTTTCAAATTCTTCTTTTGCCTTCGCTGTTCTGTGTTTCGTTCGTCCATTTTTCCTATAAACGCATAAAATCCGCCATGATCGGTAAACAGCGTATTTTATGGATTTATGAGACAAATGAGCAGGTGAAATACGGAACAACGAAAACATTTGAAGATTTTTAGAATATCGTTATATTATTTTTAACTTACTAAATTTATTTACGGAGGAAATACACTTCTATTCGACTTCTGTTTATTGTAATCCACATAGACAGTGCAGATTGTGTCAACTCAAGACTTTGTGTAACAACAATTTTTATCGAGATACAGGCACACGAATTTAGCTATTTTTCCACACTTTTACGATAACAGACTGCGCTTATAAATTTTTATCTCGAAGACTGTTTAGCGAGCTTGATTAAATTTCTCTTTAATTTCAATCGAATAGATTTAGTTTATTGCCAAAATTTTTACAACATCGAGAAATCAATGCTTTAACGTTGCAAATCATAAATCAATCCTTGGTTGACTTTTACTTCGAGAGATTATTCTCTAATAATTTATAAAAATATGTTTGCAACGTGTGAACGCGAGCATGTATAAAAAAATATGCTTCAAATATGCCAAATCTTCCCGATTCAAGGAAAAATAAGATCAATCCGATCCATCGGATAGTTTCCAAGAAAAAAATTCACAAGTTCCTCGGGTTAGTCTTCTGAGAAAACAGAACCATCTGAAATTGCCATTTGATTTTCCTATAGAAATAAATTGTTCGCTGTTAAAAATCATTAATCAATAACGTCGTGTGACAAAAATTGTGCGAATTGTGTCTGATCAAGAGTACATTCATCCGTTGCAAAGATATAACGCTAGATAGATAAGAGGTTGGAACTGCACCAGATTCGAAGCCCAAAGTGTCCAAAAAGATGAAGGCAGCTCTCCCACCGTGAGAACGAAGGTGGCGGACGAGGACACAGGGTACAGGTGTAAAAAAGGAATCCGCGAGGAGATTGGGTCCCCGAAATATTCGAGAAAGCAGGTCCGATGCCGCGGCGGCCGGGGGGTAGCTCCGGGGCCAGGCGAGGGGGCATCAAACCCGCTGGTCCCTGGACCTCTACAGGGGGTCTGGTCACGCTGACATGTTTATCACACCCGTTCCCGAGACTCGTGCCATGCGTTATGCGCGAGAGGCCCGGTGTTATGCTCTCGGCGTAAAGTTCGTACGGTTCGTAAGGTTTCACGTTACTGGCGACACAATGCCGCTATACGTGTCCCCGGGCATTTCTCATCTCGGTGGCCCGCGAGGGGCCCGCGCGGGGCCCGCGAGAGCTTCGAAGGGTTCTCGGGGCTTTCCTCGGGACACGGGAATAACGGCCGGACGTAAACGCTCCGGCTCATAAACTCCGCCGACGTAGAAATCTCTTGATCAAACGCCATTCCGATAGAGCAATCAAAATTATTCTCGCGTGACGGTGAAAATTTCACGGCTGGCTATGCTTACGTAACCGCGTCTAGCGTTGCTCAGCCGATAGATCGTTGCTACCGTTGACTCATCGGGAGTATTGAAAATCGGATTTCTCAGACTGAAACGGCACCGTCCACTGCGACCGGATTTTTCGAAATTGCTGAGCGATTCCGTCGCGAAGCTCGCCGTATTCAAGATGGCTGCCGACCCGAACTTCGATGCTGTACAGGACGTTCCCGTGTTCAGTCGCTGAACCTTAGATACGAATTTAGAATCGTGGAAAGAAAAATGTTTCTTGTAGTTTAAGTTTGCTTAAGTTTACTCCTAAATGCTTTCTTCAAGATATTTATTGCTTTGACAATAAAGTTGCGGGACTTGGTAATTTATATCATCGAAATAATTCAGGTTTGTCACGTATATTGCTAACAAGAAATTATTGTATTTATTAATAAAAGAGATTATCGTAATTATTACATATGTTGCTGAAAATGTTTACCTTCAATTTGGAGATAGATGTTACACCTATCGATAACAGGAGAAGTCGATGATCGACACTGTATCCCTATTATTTCATTACACGCTCGCACTATTCCCAATTTTAATATTTCAACGTTATTAACAGTTATTCGTAACTAGTCTACGGAAGTTAATGCAAAATAAAAATTGTCTGTATCAATTGGAAGACACAGAACCCATGCACAAATTTTATCCTTTCTTCAATCATTTTAATAAGTTCAAATTAATACGCCAAGGCTCTACACATAACAGTAACTTGAAAAATGCTAGAAAAAAGCATGGATATTTCAATGTTATCCAATCCTAATTCTTAATCATTTCACGAGTAAATATTTTTCGAAGAATGCATTCGTGAGCGTATATCCAGAGAAAAAAAGTTCGTTTATTTCATGGTCCAATATTCGTATCTAAAGTTTGGAATCTAAGATTTCATCTGGGAACACCCTGTACAGCTCGAAAAGTCGCAACATTATAGAAATCTTGTATTCCGCCGGATCCGCTTATATCGCTACCAGCAATCCCTCTGCACGGGTGTTTCGCGCGTAAACGTAAAATGCGATTTTCACGGCAGCCATCTTTATAGCGCGGAGTCGTCGCGTTATACGATCATTTGCATCGCTTTACGGCCCCGTATATTCCCTTTTGACTGCTTAACCAAGGGGAACCTCTGATTCGTGAAGTCCGCGTCCCGTCACCTCGAATCAGCGCCGATCCTTACCGGAACGAGCGGACAGGCGCACAGTAGTCCAGAGATCGGTAATTTTTTGTCAGAAGTCACATTTTCGGCTTCGATAGTTCAAGATATTTGTTCTTCTCTAAGCTGACAACCCTTTGAAGCCTCGAAATCCAGTATTAAGTTCGTCGGACAACTTCGTGATGAAATATAGCGCTGCGAAGATAAATTTAGTGAATTGAACGTGAAACTAACTATTTTAATCATTTGTTGCTGAACATAAAAATGCAGCTTTGGGCTATATTTTCATGTATGCGAGCACTTAGGATAAATTCGAGAGAGTCCGATCACTTTTTGAAAAAAGTATCGTATTGCTGTGATTTTCCAGAATTTTATTGTATCAACCAAATTGCAGCAATGTCCAAGTAGTTTAACACATATATAAACAATATTATGCGTAAATTTTAAATTTATACTACCATTTTCAAGCAAAAAATAAAAATACTGTAAGTGGACGATCTCATCTGCATCATCGGATGAGAACGACCTTGAAAAATAGCATTGATTGTAGCTTATAAAAAGTATTATAAATAAAGAAAGTAATTTTTATGTTATTTTTTCTTCACGTTTCCACATAAATCACAGTAATTCTCATATTTGCAGCATCCCTCGTGATAGCAACGATTACATCTCACACATTTAAGCCAGTCGTCACTTTTAATGTTTTCGAAGTAGTCCATCTGCATCTCATGCAATCATTTCGGTTCCATTCTTCTAATGACGTGTCACTTTCTCGTAAACCTGGATTATCGCTGCTTGAGTCGAATGATGGTTCTAATTCTTTTCTACGTTTCTTCACTTTCTTCCCCCATCTAATTGAAACATTCCTATGTTTCTTTGTAGTTCCGTTGTTCTTCTTTGTCTTAACGTTCGGGGAACTATTTATAATGTTTGCAAATTGCCTACCGCGTTTTCAGACCATGACAGTTGCACCTGTTTGTGGAAATACGGGTATTGTCTCGCTAAGCCGAACGGAATTCTTTGGAAATTAAGCTATTTCCAAGTTGAAAGGAAAGCAAATTCGCTTTGAAGAAAACCGGATAGAAGATGAATAGAAATTCCGTTGAAGGACGGAACAATTAATGTGGCCGAACTCTCTCGGATTAGTATGGTTAGTCTATACCAGAATTACGGAAGAGATCGATCGCATTTTTAATATAAAGTAGAAACGAATACATGCGTACCATTGCGATTATACAGTAGTTTTACGCATAATATATTCCTCAAAATTAAAATAGCGTAAATAAAGTTACCTATCTGTCAATTTCTGCTAAGAATATACATTAATGAAAAAACTTTCAGACTCGCCTAAAGCTTCAAACGCAATTTGCAAGATCAGGGTACAGTTTCGCGACAATTCCAATTTACGTGGTCAACAATCAATTCATTAAAGTGTTTTCCGATTTTTAGCAGAACGCCATATAGCGTCGTCGTTTCGTGATATTTACACTGGCCGGCCTCTCCCGCTGGCCGAACTCTCCCGGACTTACCCTATATTTTAGTTATTTCATTATGGCATTAGCATCTTACGAGACATATGCAAATGCTACAAGGTTTGCAACGATTAAAATTTTAACGTCAAAACTAAATTGCTGAATTCACGTTTTCATCGCCAATAACCCTACGAAGTCAAACATACAGAGTGCTGTTTAACAAAATCAAAGTGACCTTGGAGACATTTTTTACATGCCGCACCCTGTATATCGTTTATTGATGTCAACATTTTGAATTTTAAATTTTCGTCTTCGTACACCAGCGACCTCGAAATCTCAGAAGTACAAAGTTCCAGAAAAATTTGACGCGATCCCGACTTTTGGCCAGAAATTACCCATCTCTGGACCACTGCGCGGCGTCGCGCAGCGAGCGCGATCCTCCGCGTGAAACCTCCAATCATCCTCTCACCTCCGGCAGAGTTTATCGTTGTCATTCATCTAGCACGGGAATCTCCGGTGTTCTCTTGATTTCAATGGAACAGACGCTCCGCTTTTTTACGGTCTGCCCCCCCTGCCCCTTTGGCTTGAAGCAGCGTGCTTGGGGGCCAACTTCACGGAAACCATGAGAACCATACAACGGCAACGGCGCTCGAACCGTTATAAAATCCTCGGACGCCCTTAGGATTTCTTGCCTCGCGACCAAAGAACAAGATAGAACTCGGGATCTCGGTGCCACGTAACGCAGGCTCGCCGAATTCATTATCACCGTTTCCGTCAAATGTGAAGCCTTTAATGGGGCATTAAACAGGACTCCGGGCCCGGCGCTTGTAATTCTGTCGATTCGGACCGGATTCGACGCGTTGATCTCTCCATCAAAATTCCTGCCTGAAATGTCGTTTTACGACGATAGTTTTACGATCTACGGTAACGCCGACGGCCTTTACGGAACACTTAAAAATCAGGTGACCCGCGATTTTTTGGTCGGGACGCTCCGAGGCAGCGACGATCTTTCGGAAGGAATACGAAGAGTTTTAAAACGAAGTGCAATATCAAACATCGACGGGTTACTTCGAACGAGAATTTATGACTTCGACGAGAAATTTTACGAACGAGATTGTTCATGAGGAGACAGCACCCTGAGGCGTTGAGTAATAAGGTCAAGTTCGGGAATTCTTTTGCAGGTAATTATGCGGACTTTTGTGCAAAATAAAAATCGACTGCAACAATTGCAATAACTGAAAACAGGATAGAAAGATCTTTTCCCTACTTTAATAATTTTAACAGATTACAAATAATACATTGGCACTTTAAAATTCTTTTAATTTTTGCTACTCTGATTATGCTCAGTTATACTATTAAAGTATAAAATCCACAGGCTAATAATTAATAAATAAAAGATCTAGACTCCGTCTAAGAGAATATAAATGCAAGTCTCAGTTTTTGTTTACAATTACTTCGAAGATAAAAATCATACGAAATTACGAACTTTCGCTACGAACGTATACGCGGCTACGCGCGAACACGAATGCATCTGCTCACCGTCGCGCGTACACACATCGTCGGGTCGGGTAGCCTGTTATTGAAAAAGTGTAAAAAGAAACAATTACAGCGATCCGACATTTAAAATAATGTTTGAAGAAATTGTTCCTTTGGAATTGCCAAGCCGGCCCCCGTTGACGAGCTGCTCCCCGCGCCCAGGTGATTCCCTGTCACCTCCGGGATCGGGCGAAGTGGAGAAAGAAGGGTAAAAAGGAAAAGGAAAGAAAAAAAAGGAAGGAGTTGAACCGGGAACAAGATGAGAAGGAGGAAGGAGTCACGAGCCATTCAGCACTTTCTATCTCGGCAGAACGTCGCGTAACAGCCGAAGACAGCTCGGTAGGTTAAACGGGCCGGCTAATACCCGATATATCTCGACCAATATCGACGTGGATACCTCGTTCCCTGTGTATCTAACTTCACCGCCGGTCGATAAGGCCCCTTATTAAGTATCCTATAAAGTGCAGCCGCGCGTTTTCCCGTCCCCGATGCGAAACTTTCGCCGTCCTTTAAGGACCTTTCAGCGGGGAGGGGGGGATCGGGCCTCGGGCTGGCCGGGAACCGTCGGGGACCGTCGGGCCCGGGGGCCGCGCGGAGCGATCGGTGATCGACGTGGAAGGCCCATAAACGCGCCACGGAATGTTGGTCATCGTGCCGCGCAAGGGAATCGGAATCGGTGGCAGTACAACAAATCAGCGATTTTATTCGGCATAACTGCCGCCGGCCGGGACCGACAGCTCTTCATATAGGTTATCTCTTTGCATTACGTGGCCGCTCCAAATGCAGTCTTCAAACGTTGCTGCGGTTTCCAGCCGGGAATGCGGTCCCAATCGTCCAGTGATACTCAAACTTGCCTGCCTATCCACCGTGCCTCGGCCTCGTCGTTCCGATCGTTGCCCGATCGACCGAAACTTTGTATATCCGCGAATTCCATTCGCAATAAGCACGATGCCCGATCTTCATGGAACGTACAGAATGCTCCGAACCGATCGAAGCGAACGGAACATCCTTCTTAAAAGTCCTTTCAGCGTTTAAGCAGCTTTCGGTTGCGTCGATTCGTTTCCGGAAAGGTCGACGTAGAACGAACTGACCCTCGCGTGCACGTTTGCCAAACTCGAACACGTTCTAGAACGGAACATTTGTTTAATTTGAATCGATCAACGAGGATCACATCGATGTACACTTCAGAGGAAAGCCGCGCAGCAAATTTAAGTCTAGGTCGATGAGATCCTTCGAAGATTAACCGGTCAGCTGTTTCCGACGAGTACACTCGTCGTGCGCAAAAATTTGCTGTTTAAATTGCCATTTCAATAGAAACTGAATTATGTTCGTATATTTCAATACTCAACGGCGGCCTGTATTTTCCCGCCCTTTCTGGAAAGCCAGAAAGTCTCCGAAAGACAAGCAAAATCGGATCAACTTGTATGACGGTAGGCAAGATTTGTTATAGCTATTTCTTTTGTAATTCTGTTGCATCTTGTAAATCCTAACAAGGTAGTACATATTGACCAGATTGTAATAAAAATCAGTTTTCTAGTTTGATAAAAGAATTCTGTCGATCACATATGAACGACGTGGCAGTCAACGTGTTGAATATCAACGCTTTGCACTCGAGTGGTGACTCTGAGGCACCACTAAAATTGCTATATCACGTTCTAAGATACTTTTTATAATACCAAAGTTTAGATTTTAAACATTATTGAAAGTGTAACCGAGTCACGAGACTCAATTTCGTATGCGTAAAATGCGCTTTGTCTTGTAAAATGAAAATACTACGAGTCAGAAAAATGATTTTAGATTTACAGTTAAAATGGCTTCGAGTGCAAAGGGTTAAGGTGTTTGGAATATTCGAAGGTCGCGATGAAATAGAACGAACAAATAAAAGAATATAAATAATTATTGTGAAAAAACTTATTCAGAAAGTACACTTTTCAAAGGGTTCGCAACAGATAGCTGGTTAACAGAAGAATAGCGAAGGCAACGTAACCGATCCATCGTTTGACGTTGTTTGCAGAATGTTTGAAGGCGTTGCTTACACCACTATGATCCAAACCCGCTCAAACGGCACCAAGGAAACATAATTTTCAGAGATTTTTTCCTCGACGCGTTCGGTGACGAGGATGATTGCCGGCGGTGCACCGATTGTTTGGGACGACATTGTCCGTCGTTTGTCCCGGTTTGAGAAGCGCTGCATGAGTCCGCCGTATTTCGTGGCGGCGGCGCGCTGACGTGCTGCTAGCGCAGCGGGTACGGCGCGGCGCGATGCCGCTTGTAACCGGCGAGCTCCAATCCCGGTTGCGCGACATACCACCGCCGATATACAATAACGCGAAGCGTATTCCCGCACACGACTATTTTCAACAACAAATCGACCTGGACGCCGGTTACCAGCCCCGCCGCGGCGTCCCGAGGACGGTGTCCTTGGCGAGCGCGCCGCGAATACGCCTCGGGCAACCAGACACGCTGATAAGGGTTGATGTTCCGGCGTCATCGTTACAACAATTTCCAGACAGCTGACACCCGCGAACCTGTACCGCGATTACGCGAACAAATGTGTACAAACCGTGGAGATCTGCTGATTGCATTTGCCTGGGTGTCATCAAGATCCTCTCATTTCCACGATATCGCGTTGGAGCAGTGAAGGAACCTCCAATTTATAATATACACATTTATGATACATATGATATATGCTGTATAATAAATAATATATAATAAATACATATAATATATGTACATACATAATATACGTGGACAAATTTTGGACAAAAATTGGCCAACTTCGACTGACGATAACTCTGCGAAAAATAATCCTAGGATGATGATCTTTTCGTTGAATTAAAGCTTGAAATCTCTACTTTAACACACTTTTTCTCGATTTTAAGTTTGACGCACCCTCGCCGCTGTAACTATTTAAATGTGAGGCCATGTCGTATTGAAAATTGCCAAATTTGACGAACTGCACGGATCTTGTCAAATTTTTTCCGGGGATGTCGTTTACAGTGAAATGAAGCTCGATCCTTCCCCTTTAATTTAAAGAAAAGGGAACGTGGCTGCGGTTTTTTCTCGCAAAGTTACAGCACTTCGAAGTAACCCTTGTCAATCTCGTATGTCATAGAATAAAGTGCGCTAAATTAAGCTCAAATAAAATAGAAGTAGGAATTCTTTGAATCGTCGAAACACGAACGAAACCCCTTCAGGGTTTCGACTTGGTTCCTAGGAGAACACGGAATTCCGAATGCCGCGGCAGAAAAATTCCTGCGTAGCTCGACCCAGCAGTCTCACGGAGGCGGCGAGGATTCAGGCGGCGCAACAGTGACGCAATCCGTTAGGATTCACGAGCGCAGCCTAGCCTAATTAATATTTGCAGTTAAATCTGCGATCTAGATCTGAACTGAACCGCTAGCTATCCAGCCAGCCAGGGTGTACCGGCTCCCTGATTCCGTTGTCCGACGCCGGGCTCTTTTCCTCGAGAGACTATACTCGCGGCTGCCGGTGTATCCTCGAGAGATAGCGTTCGTGCGAGTTTGTTCACTGACCTGACGAGAAACCGGGCTGGTTACGATTACGAAACAATGCGCGGCGTAAATCTTCCGGAAGACCATGCCCGCCAGCCCCGGAAGCGGCTGGGAAACCTCTTAAATAATCCTTAGCGTTGAGTTTATGGGATTGCTCACGGATCCTTCTTTCACGGATCGAGGGTTCAGATCCGCCGCGCGTGGATCGTCATCTGGGCTACCAACGTGTCTTCACGAGTCATTCGTAGCTCGAAGCTCGACTGTTCCGCTCGGAATTCTATCAACCGTTCACACTCGAAGCCACGCTTGTGGACAAAATTGTAAGACACCTAGGAAATTATTGGCACAGGAACTTAATATTATACTTACGTTGAAATGCATTTCATTTCATCCGTTGCTGGATGAAATAGCCATTTTAATCTCCAAGAAATGTTCTATAATTGACAAGATCCCTCAAGACACCTCAAACCCCTCAATTTTTCACTTAAACACTTCTTTCCATTCAACAAATTTTCGGCGCAGACAATTTCTTAAAAATTTGATCCATAATTGATTCAGAAACCGAACGCATTTGATCGTGCCAAATGGAATAAAAACAAATTAATAATGCATTTAATTTCATCCGTTGCTGGATGAAATAGCCATTTTAATCTCCAAGAAATGCTCTATAATTGACAAGATCCCTGAAGACATCTCAAACCCCTCAATTTTTCACTTAAACGCTTCTTTCCATTCAACAAATTTTCGGCGCAGACAATTTCTTAAAAATTTGATCCATAATTGATTCAGAAACCGAACGCATTTGATCGTGCCAAATGGAATAAAAACAAATTAATAATGCATTTAATTTCATCCGTTGCTGGATGAAATAGCCATTTTAATCTCCAAGAAATGTTCTATAATTGACAAGATCCCTGAAGACATCTCAAACCCCTCAATTTTTCACTTAAACGCTTTTTTCCATTCGACATACTTTCGTCGCAGACAATTTCTTAAAAATTTGATCCATAATTGATTCAGAAACCGAACGCATTTGATCGTGCCAAATGGAATAAAAACAAATTAATACTAGATTTAGGAAGCACTAAAAGCAGCTGTTTTATATTAGTTTATAAAAGTAACAATTAGATATTTATTCTGAATTTTAACGAGCGTTACTGTTATTAATATTTGCCGCAAGCAACGCATACATTGAATAAATAACTCATTATAATAATACTCATAATAATACTCATAATAATACTTATAATAATACTCATAATAATATTAGGGGGACCGGAAAGTTATGTCGTTTGTTTACATTAAATTGAAACAGATAAATATGCGCAGAAACGACATTACTTTCCGGTCCCCCTAATAATACATTGAATAAATAACTCATAATAATAACTCTTTATAACATGAATAATTTTGACAGGTTCCATAAACCTGGTGTTGAGCAAAAATTGTTATGCTATACTTGGATCGCAGATTTGATGCACTTGTGACAAAAATAGCTGGATGCAGCGTTAACTAATGACACCGATCTGCTGGTTCGTGTCGAAATTAGTAAATCAACGAATCAAGTGCCAAGATTCCTCCTATCCCTTGCGATCGATGCTGAAAAGTTCGATTTTGCATAAATATTCGCAGTCGAGCTATAGACATTTTTAACGATGCCCCGGAGACGTCGTTGGAGATACGAAATGCTAGCACCGAGGAGCAAATAGATAAGGCTACTTGTAGCTTGTTTGCCTAATGGATGCTCGTCTTTTGATAATTAATTTTGTGTTTCGATCGAGCGAATAATCCAGTTGGAAGCTTGCAGGATCTTAGACTCGTCAAACCGCCTATACTTGAGGCAATCGCGGGCTATAAAGGATCAACTAGTTTTCTGTACAACGAACTATAATGGCGCCTTCGTTATCGGAACGAACCCGACGATAGCGGGAGCAGGAACGATTTAAGGAGTCGTAAGCTCGACAAACAGTCTGTGAATCTCTATGCAATCATGCCGTGCAGTTCCCAAGAAATTTATGAACAGTAGAGATAATTGAAATCTACACTTTCATTTAATTTTTCATTCACTGACTCCGACTGCCGACGAAAAGAACATTTCACTCGGGCTGCCGTTTCCTCCGCGTGCACGATATTTGCATGAACGAGAACGCGGATGATCGTAATCGACTCCTGATTACTTCGGAATACACCGGTTGTCTAGTCGAACCCTGTTTGCTCAGCGAAGGTAATCACATTCATTCATAATCGCGTGAATCGAGACAAGCTCGAATTTCCTGTTCCCATTCAACAACTTCTTCGACTCTCTTAGCCCGAGCCGGGCTGCTTGCGCGATTAATATGCATTGAAAATTTGTTCATAACTGAATCTGGACTCGATGATCAAAGCTTCCTCTTTACAATGATTCCTCCTAACTCGACGGACGATCTCTTTTAATCGTTTCATGAAATGGAAATGGAAACAAGCCTGGTTACGGTCCAACCAGAGTGACACAAATGTTCGCATAATAGAACGGATACTAAGTTACCGTGCCCGAGTTTATATCCAATAATTTATACAGCAAATCGGTTTGCATGCGAGTTGCCTCGGCTCGAGCTGATTAAATGTCGAACGCTTTCGTATCGTATTTTTAATTCTGATGTTGGAGAGCCGGATGATCGAGGGTGACGTTTATCGTTTTATAACAATGGGAAGATTGGATTTGTTTCACCTTCCTACGATTTTTATTATAATATGTGCTTGAACGAAGATAAAAATCGTATAAAAATTTCCAACAGAAACATTTTTATAGTGTCAGGAATTGTAAGAGACAAAATCAGGTACCAGACATTTTTAGTGGTATCATAGTTCTAGTGTTAATGTCACTAATGCTAATTTGTGGAGAAATTGACTCGATATCAATAATGATGACTTGACGTCAAATTGACTTTGTATCAGTAATGGTGTATTGACGTCAAATTGACTTCGTATCAGTAATGGTGAGTTGGCGTCAAATTGACTTCGTATTAGTAATGGTGAATTGACGTCAAATTGACTTTGTATCAGTAATGGTGAATTGATGTCAAATTGACTTTGTATCAGTAATGGTGAATTGACGTCAAATTGACTTCGTATCAGCAATGGTGAATTGACGTCAAATTGACTTTGTATCAGTAATGATGAATTAACGTCAAATTGACTTCGTATCAGTAATGGTGAATTAACGTCAAATTGACTTCGTATCAACAATGGTGAATTGACGTCAAATTGACTTTGTATCAGTAATGGTGAATTAACGTCAAATTGACTTCGTATCAGTAATGGTGAATTAACGTCAAATTGACTTCGTATCAGTAATGGTGAATTGACGTCAAATTGACTTCGTATCAGCAATGGTGAATTGACGTCAAATTGACTTTGTATCAGTAATGATGAATTAACGTCAAATTGACTTCGTATCAGTAATGGTGAATTAACGTCAAATTGACTTCGTATCAACAATGGTGAATTGACGTCAAATTGACTTTGTATCAGTAATGGTGAATTAACGTCAAATTGACTTCGTATCAGTAATGGTGAATTAACGTCAAATTGACTTCGTATCAGTAATGGTGAATTGACGTCAAATTGACTTCGTATCAGCAATGGTGAATTGACGTCAAATTGACTTTGTATCAGTAATGATGAATTAACGTCAAATTGACTTCGTATCAGTAATGGTGAATTAACGTCAAATTGACTTCGTATCAGCAATGGTGAATTGACGTCAAATTGACTTTGTATCAGTAATGGTGAATTAACGTCAAATTGACTTCGTATCAGTAATGGTGAATTCACGTCAAATTGACTTCGTATCAGTAATGGTGAATTGACGTCAAATTGACTTCGTATCAGTAATGGTGAATTAACGTCAAATTGACTTCGTATCAGTAATGGTGAATTGACGTCAAATTGACTTTGTATCAGTAATGATGAATTGACGTCAAATTGACTTCGTATCAGTAATGGTGAATTAACGTCAAATTGACTTTGTATCAGTAATGCTGAATTGACGTAAAATTGACTTCGTATCAGTAATAGTGAACTGTCGTCAAATTGACTTCGTATCAGTAATGGTGAATTGTCGTCAAATTGACTCCATATCAACAGTGATACCATTATCGATACAGAATGAATTTGACATCAACTCACTATTAATTGATATACGAAGTCAATTTACCGTCAAGTACCTACTATTGTAGTTAAACGGAGTCAATTTGACACAGATACGTCAGCACCAGCGCTAGGAGTCAAATTGACACCCGTCACCATTTGAGCTCGCTAAAACGACCTAAAAAGGTAGTATCTCAAACTTCAAGGTGTCATTTAAAGAAGTTTAAATCTCAAATCCAACATAGTTTGGCTCGAGAAAAATGTTGTCTCAGTTATTAGAAAAGCTTCGAAGCGCAGTTTAAGACAAAGCCGCCGTCGATGGGGGGACTAAAGTCTAGTCGCCAGCCGAAGGCATGGGGTAGCGTAGTCGATGAAACAGCGGTCGGATGTGATGCGTTTAATTACCAATCAGAAACGCCAGGATAGCGTGGTTGATCCCTCTAGCCGTTGGCTGGCCAGGCCGGAACTCGGCGCGCGGTGTTTACGCGTAATAGCCAAGCCGAAGACACGTAGGCTCAGAATGTGTATTTGTTACAGTCGAGCTAGGCCGCGTTGCCTCCTTTTTATTCTGCATCGCGGGGCCCGTGGTGTATGTGCAACGCGCGGCCACTTACACAGGTGCGCGCGCAACCGTAATCAGCAACAGATAACAGATCTCGATCCGTCGATGACAGGAACACGGTATCCCCATGGTAATCGCTGCGGAGCTGCTTCCCGTTCGCCTTCACGGACTGAAATTACCCTCTTCCACCTTTGTTCCACCGATGTTGCCACTGCCAGAGTCCTTGCCGAAGGGGATCCTGGCGCGAGCCAGTCTCTATCGCTACCTTACCACTCGACAGACCTGCTAACACGCTTCTATACTTCCTTCGTTGTCGCACCTATCCCGAAAATACGCGAAATATGCGACAGCTGCTTTCACTCGCTTGCTTAGTCGAAATCAGAGTTGGGCATTCTTAGAATCATATTTTATTCGAACAAATTCTTCGTGTTAATTTTTATTCGGGCAATGTATCGAATGAACTCCGCGGATAAAATTTTATTCGAATTACAGTAATGTCCCCCTTATTGACGCTTAGATCGCGCACGAAAATGGACAATTTGGAGGAGACAATTTTGGGAAGAGGAGATGCGATTATTCGAGCTTTGCGGTTCGTTTTTATAGTTACGAATTGTCAACGATTATGAAAACGAGCTGCAAGGCTCGAATAATCGTATCTCCTCTTCTCAAATTGTCCATTTTTGTGTCCACAATCTGAGCGTCAGTAAGGGAGACATTACTGTATATATCGAACGTACTGTTCGAATGAAATTCAAGTCGAGAAATATTTCGAATAAAATTGTGTTCGAATATATAATATAAAATAAATTCTTTGAATAATATTACGAACAGGTAGATCACTGTACAATAAGCAAAATAGTATTTTTTTCATTTTGCTATTATATACTTGAAACGACAGAAAAAGAAATGAAAAATTGACGTGTCTCCAACATTTTTATCTGAGCCTATAAAGAAAATATAAAAAAAGACTTGTTCCGTTGAACTCGGTAACTTATACGGATGCTGAAAATTATATCGAAATCGATTAACGTACAGTCACTGAAAGATGTAAAAATTACCTGTTTCTGATTGGAAATCGTGAAAAACAGCTATCTTCATCGAGGAGAGTGCCGTGCATTAGGAGAGAGTACGTAATTCCGATTTCAGTGTCTCACTTTTGTTTGTATCTACATACCTGATTTCGTTTTCTCGCGATCCGAACGAGTCTCGTGCCCAACAGAGATTAGAGTAGCACTTACGTTCAAGGAATATTTCCCCGGGAATGACTTCTTTCGTCTGTGACGTTCATTTAATTACAAGCTACGGGGAACAGCTCGCGCGTGAAATTTAACGATACCGGCAATTACCGCGTTCAATGCGAGGAGACGCGAGGAATTAAAACTCGGCCGCGCCGACAAAGGTTTGCAAATGCAGTTCCACGGAATTTTTCCGCTCGTATTACCTCGAACGTTCCGTTCCTGTGCTCGCCTCTCGGCGCCGATGAACACGTAGCCGGTCGGATGTTCGAGGAAAATCGCCGGCCAACAATGCCGAGCGGCTGTGATTGTTCGACGCTGCGCGGATCCGATGCGACGGAAGAGAATGCTTGTGACGAGATCGATGGTTTGCTGTGATCGAGATTCTTCTGGAAAATGAAGCGTAAACGTATCCAACATACACATCGTTTTGCATGATTTTGCACATGAATTTAGCTTTCGTTTTTACTCTTTCACGAAAACAGACTGCACCTGTGGACTTTTATTTCGGAGACTGTTAGGCGAATTTGGCGAAACTCTTTTTTATTTCAATTTGGATAAGTTTGGTTTATTGTCAGAATTTTTCTTTCGTCGAAAAATCAATTTTTAAGCCTTGAAACTTTTAAATCAATTCTTGGTTCGTTTTAACTTTCAGGGATTGTTCTTCGATAATTCATAAAAATGCGATTGCGACGTATAGTTGCGATCGTGTATAAAAAAATATGCTTCCAACAGGCCAAATCATCCTGTATAAAGTAAAAATGAGATCAATTCGATCGGTCGAGTAGTTTCCGCGAAAAAAATTCACGAGTCCTTCGAGTCAGTCTTCGGTGAAAACAGGACCAGTGAGATTATTTATTAAAGGAAGTTTCGCATCGTTAAAACGACGAGTCAAAGTCCACCGAATTTTTCGTAGATCATGCGATACTCGAT
Organism: Megalopta genalis; assembly: GCF_051020955.1. Taxonomy (NCBI): domain Eukaryota; kingdom Metazoa; phylum Arthropoda; class Insecta; order Hymenoptera; family Halictidae; genus Megalopta; species Megalopta genalis. Next base: position 35,022,932 of record NC_135014.1, on the reverse strand, counting down.
TCTGCCGAAAATAGTTCACATGGAAATGGCTTTTCGCGACCGATTTGACACGGAACGTCGCGATTCGAGCCGGTCCACCGTGGTCCCCTAACAAGCTCGACGATCCTAATCGCTTCCGACGCGTTCCGTCGTTTATCCGTACGGCCGGCCCGTTTCACGAAACGAAAGTTAACCGGCGCGGCGTTGCTCTCCGCTGGCAAAAAATTCACCGCGCTCTCTGCCACGGGTAAGTTAGCATGAACAGATACATGATATAACTCACTCCAGAAAGCAATTATCTTGCATAAGCAGGCAAATCGTGTTATTTCATCGCCCCGTCCCCGTTGCCCCGTTCCCGTCTCACCGTCGCCCCCCCCTCTCTACCTCTCTCTCTCTCTCTCTCTCTCTCTCTTCGCCTCTCGTGAAAACGAACCGGCGATTCCTTCGGCGCAGGCTTTTCCTTTCTCGGACGACGTCTTGACACAGAACCGGGACGTTGTCGTACCTGCTCTTTCCATTCCCAGAGCATTTGAATGACTGGTTCAAACGGAAATTAACTCGCGCGCTGATAAGGAGAGGATTAGAAACGCGACCGCTTGTTAAGTCACAGGATCGACGATTTTGGAGGACTGCGGGACCCCTCGACTTCTGCGGACAGTCGTTCCTCCGCAAGAAAATGCTAATGCCGGGTGTTGGCTGCTGACACGATCGCAGCAGCAACCAACCATGGAGGTCAAATTCCGATTTTCTTATGTCCATCGAAGACAGTTAATTTGGACAATTTAATGAAAACAGTTAGTTAGTTATTCATTTTTTGATTAGGTGGTTAAAAGTACAATATTGTTATTTTTTATTCCTCTACACTAAAACTACCTAAACGCGAGTAATGTACATTGTTTTATAACAATGCCAAGACTGGATTTATTTAAACTTCCCATTATTTATATCATAATATATACTTGGATACAGAAGTGTACCTACAAATTTCTCCTAGAAATATTTTTAAAATATCAGGAACTGTAAAAGAAAACGATCAGAAACCAGTCATTTCGAGCAGCGTTAATGCAAAAGTATTGAAAACTTCTTAAAATCGGGATTTTTGTCAAAATTGGAAATTCCATCCGAACGGTAAAATTCACCGTGTTACCTGTATCGATCAGAGAGCGGTGATCGTTCTAAGCTAGCGTGGATCGTAGTTGTCCAAAAACGTTGAAGAAACAGGACAGAACAGAGTCAAGGGTCGGTGATCGCTCGGAGGGGAAGGCAAGTGCGCATGAAACGCGCTCGTTCCCCGACAAATAAACGTACATTAACCGCTATCGCGACGACGTCCGGCACATAAGCAATAACAATTACGAGTATCGCTAATTTTATGCGCGAGCCATCCCTCATGTCCGCGGAGGGCAATAAATACGTGCGCGGGTGGCTGAGTCGCACTTACTAGATCTAGTTCGTGGCTTCCCATTAAAACACGGTGTGAACCGTGTCCCCTCCGGGCTTTCTTGCCTCGTTCTTGCTACGCGTAGAAAACACGTTAACAAGAAGCTTGCCGCGCGGCGAGAACGATGAAAAAATGTTCAAAAACGGAATGTCCGTTTCTTTTTCTTTTTTTCGTCCTTTCGACTACCCTCTTGAGCCCGGGCAAACGGGAAACGTTTTCGACGATGATGATTTGCCGCGGTTGACGTATCGCCCAGAAGTTTTTTCTTTTCCCCCGGGAACATATATATATATATATATATATATATATATATATATATATACTGTGTCGAATAGACGAAAGCTTGTACGTAATTACTTCTGCGCGATAACGATAATTGAGTCTTTGTTGGACCGTGCTTCGGGGCGTGTATGACTCGGAGGAAGTCGTCGATTATGTTATCTCGAACGTGTACGAGACTAATGGCACGTAAAAATCTGAGGAGACAGATCTGAATGAATAATTAGGCGTGCCACGTTTCTCGAATTTTCTTGCAACGGAATCTGGTCGTACTTTCTTGCGCTTCGAAGCGCGCCGCATTTTTATCAGAATTTTTAATGCTAGAATTGTGACTCGTCACAGTTACTGGTTTCAATAATTTGAACATTTTGAGACTGATAAGTGGACTGCGAATTTTATGCGAATTTTATGAGAAAAATGAATAGATCAAGTACAGAACAATTACGATATTTACAGAATTTAAAAATACTGGTGCATTATTATTTAATTTTTAATGCCGCGACTGGAATTCCATAGAGCCGATTATGGCCAGTTCAACAGCCGAAACAGAATTATTTCTGAATGTGAATCGATTTAGCGGGTCTCCAAATGTTTTCACTTCGCTTCTAAATTTTAGAAGCTACGTAATTCGATTGATGGCCCTTCATTACCATTATACCAAAGAGTTTTAATCCGTTTATAAATAAACAGTACTTTAAAAAATGAAATTTCTGTGTACCTTTTGAAGGTTGCAATTGATACAGACAATTTTTATCTTGCATAAAAATGCAACTAGATGACTCAGACTAGATCAAATACCTTCATGAAATTAACGAGGTTGCTGGCACGCCAGTGAAAGGTGTTAACCCTTTGCAATTGACCGGCGACTCTAAGGCACCGTTCAAAATCGTTTTACGTCACGTTCTAAAATAATTTTCACTTTGTCAAATCTATTCACGTTTAAAAAACTATCAAAAATGTAACCATTGCAGATGAAGATACTGTAAGTCAGAAAAACGATTTTGGTCTCCGTGTTGAAATGACTTCGACTGCAAAGTGTTGAAAAGAGAATATCGGAAGGGATTCGCCGAACAGTTTGGTAAGAGTATAGCGACCGTCGCTGTGCCGGAAGACCGAAAAAAGGAGGGTTTCACAGGGTTCGTTGGAGCAGCGGAAGAGTTTGCGAGGCTGGCAGAAAAGCGATCCACGATTCGACAACAGGCGTAACATTTTCCCACGCGCGCAGCCGCGCGCATATCGCTCTGAATTATTATACACATACAGATCAGCCGATACAGCGCCTGGTAAGCACAAACCAGAACACACTCGAACACGTACTCCCGGTGCTCCCAGAAACCTGAACGAAGCCAGGGGGCTGGGTGTAGCTGTGTCGGCGGCTGTGCGCAGGTGTGTAGGTGTATTATTCTATCGGGGGAAGCCACGCCGGAGGTTGCGTCGGTGTATCACGGCGCACGGTACAACTATGCCCGCTTCCTTCCACATTAAATCCCGAGCGGAATCGCGAATCTACGCGCGGTGAATTGCCCTGGGACACGCACGAGTCCTTCGGCGCGCCCGTGGAAAGCCGCGGATGTTAGGCTTCTCGGGGTGAGAACCGAGCGTGATACTAACGCTCCAGATAACCTTCGTGTTTCCAGTTCTTGGCGCGGCTTTTATGAATGGAGAGGACCAGCCAGCGTCGCTGAATTAATGCCCGGAGTTTATTGTCCGCCGGCAACCCGCCGGGCTAATTGAAGATCGGTAACAGGTAACAGCTAACACTGTGCTCAGACAGGAAATGTACGGGCGCACTCTGCGTCTTCATTGATAAAAGAACACGCTTGCCCGGAAGAAGAGTTATTCAGCGAGAATCACGAAACGCTGCACGGTTCCAGCTGCTCGTTTTCGTTATAAATCCACGAAATCCGCGGTCTCGCCATGAAGCAGCATCTATTAACAACTGTTGAATATACTTCTTAACTCGGGCACGCGCCGTTTCGAAAATCGTGGAAAATTCGAATAAATTCTATCTCGTAATTCTCACCTGGTAATTTTTGTCGGTCGTTTTCGGACCTCGGCAGGTTCAACGTTAACCCCTTCGGTAGCGAAGCGATCGAAAATGGTTTCCAAAGAGCGGCCGAGAGATCAAGGAGACCCTGGCGATTTCGCTTTCATCGCCGGCAAGGTAGCGTGTAGTGATCGTGAAATCCGTCATAAAAATCGGCCGTAAGTCGTTAAGGTGCCGCGGCATGCCGCACCCGTTCGCCGGTTCCATTAAAGCTCGCCAGCCATTTGTTATCAGCGATTCGCAGATCGCCGGCGCACACGCGAGCGAACGGGATAACCGCGGCAGAGAGCCGCGCTAATGGAATCATCGGAGCAGACCGACGGGATCTGCGGAATTAGGCGCAAAACGCATCCGCGGCTATACCCGCGCATATACACATGTACGCATGTGTACGAGCATGAGCCGCCGTGTTCCCCGGCCTAGACGTTCCCGCGAGCGGACCCGCGTTGCACTCGCGCCGCTCATAATCTCGCATATTTACATTGGCCGCCGTGAATAAAACTGTTACATTATGCCCCGGCGGTCCCACGTGCGCGATCGCCGCCGGTCGTGCCAGCGAAGGGAGCGAAGGGAGCGAGGAGACCGGCAGGATCGGCGATTTTTGCGCCGAGCCGACTCCAGATACGCTCCCGGCCCTCTCCTCTCGCGGCTCCGAGCCGACGGCTTGCTGAAAACGAATTACGGGAATCTGCGGAATATGCTAATTCCGCTTTAAACCGTTAAGCAGGCTGACGGACGCGAAACCAGTGGAAACTCTGGGACACCCGACGCCTTTGCAGACAACTAGATCCTCGTGGATTTTACGGTTCTCCGGTGGAAATCGATGATCCATCAACCTCTCGGAACGTTAGCTTCGTCGTAATCGCGACATCTCTCTACAGTAAATTCTCTGAAATTCTTCCTCAACTTGTAAACAAAAACGGACGATTCGGGAAGCGGAGATACGATCGTTCGAGCCTTGCGGCTCGTTTTTGTAGTCGCTGACAATCGACAACATGTGATGTGTAACCTGGTTCGCGGAACATTTAACAGGATAATAGGACAACAATTCAACAGGATAATAAGCCCGATCGTCGCCATCGCGTAGATTCGGCAACAGCAGGAATTTCAGTTTCTCGTCGACGAATGGACGAAATTTTGTTTCCGAGTCTTTTGTAAGGCTTCCATCGGCTGTCTGAGCTGTCGACGCGGTAGAGTTATCGCAGCAGCCAATTTCCGGCAGGAAACAGGCGCGATCGCGATTCCTTGTTACGAAACGCATTCGCCGAGGGTTCAGCCGTTCGTTCTTGACACAAACGCGGCATTCTCGAGCTAGAACTCCGAACGCGGTCGAATAAAATCAGAAAAACCGTCGCGGAACTGACAGAAACGACCGGCTCGGGATCGAATTCTCCCGAAATCGATCGATCGAACTGGTCGTGTTCCTCGGAACCGGTGACGTAACCAGAAATCGTTCGGGTCCACGGTTCTCCGATCCAGCATCCGCGCTGAAATCGGTCTCGTCGCGTCGTCGCCGTGAAATTTATGTGCCTAAACTCGGTAGCGTGTTGCCGGGGCATAATTTTAGCGAGATTAACGCCAAACGTGCATCAACCTTTTGCTGGAGCGTGTAATTAAACTGCATGTATAGAACGGCCGGTGTTACTTCATGGCAAACAGAGCTAACGTTTCCTTTTTTTTATCGCGTTCTTTCGTTGCTCGCACTCCTTCCTTTTTTTTTATTCCCTTCCTCGGCTCCGCGTTTGCCCTTATTGTTCGCTTTTGGTTAGCCGGTGGCGATCCGCGCGGGCTTCCGTCCTCTTTCCCGGCGAAATAAGACGTGCCCGCGGACTGGCACAACGAGACGTGAATTACGATAGAACTGATACGCTTTTGTACGCGTTCTGCCTACCGTTGCGGACGCGGATCGGAAACCAGGGCGACGCGAGAAGAACAAAACGTTAGTCCTCCCACTTCTCGCGAGGTGAAAAGGATTGCGCACCCTCGGACTGTGGGGAAAAAATCGATTGTTTTGTGCTAACCGTTTATCAATGATGTATAAATGTATATTAACACTATGCCGTCCGGTGGCACCACGCTGGTGCCATGCAAAAACTATCTGTTCTATGCCGGTGATACAACTTTGGTGCCATTTTAAAGAACTGAAATAACATTTGAACTATATTTCTTGGGCGTTAAAAGGCAGCAAACTAACTATAGCATTGTGCTTATTTAACTAAGAATTAAGTACGAAAATTCTTGGATGACATATCTTAATTTTAAGAATTTATATTACCGCCATCTTCGAAATTCTGTTTAAAATCTAAAATTTCCAAGCTATTATGTCGGCGTCAAACAAAAGAATCGTATCTAAGATCTGCGGACGGTATAGTGTTAATTGGTAAGAGTGATCACTGTAGTAAGGTTTTTACGTTTGTTCTCGCACTATGTCTCTTTATACTCTCTCTCTCTCTCTTTTCTCTCTTTCGCTCTCTCTCACTCTCTCTCTCTCTCTCTCTCTCTCTCTCTCTCTCTCTCTCTCTCTCGATACTCCAATACAGCTACTTTATTTTCATCTTACAGTAATTTCTCCCTAATTCGCGCTCAGATCGCGCACAAAAGTGGACAATTTAAGAAGTGGAGATACGATTATTCGAGCCTTGCGGCTCGTTTTTATAGTTACCGACTGTCAACAACTATAAAAACGAGCCGAAAGACTGGGATAATCGTGTCTCTTCTTCCCGAATTGTCCATTTTTATGCATGATCTGACCGCGAATTAGGGAGAAATTACTCCATTTCCAACGATAGAATCTGCCTGACCCATTTCGTTCCATAAATTATGAAACGCGCTGTACACAAAACGATTCATTGTACAAATAAGAAAAGACGACGCTCTCGGCTTGGCCCGGATAATCGAACCTAAAACATGGTCCCCGATTAAGAACCGTTTCGAAAACACCGCGAGCTCGATCAGGTGTCGATCGTCGTTAGCGCGGCAGGTACTTAGCGTCGCGTTGTGCAAATTAGCTAAACTCAGGCGTCAAGGTGCGACAGCGCGGTGAATTTCGTTTCGTTAATCACCGAGTGAGGTAAAGGGATAGGGTAGGAGCGAAACGCGATACGATCCGGCGCGAATCGAAACGCGATTTTCCGCGTGTTGGAAACGCGGGCGTCTTGGTCTGGGTGTTACGCGGTCGCACGTATCCGCGCTGCTTATACGACAATACGGCGTATCCGCCGGCGATCTTGCATAGATCACACGCCTCTGACCTCTGTAAATGTTTGCCCGACAGAGAAAGTAAACGTGTAAAAGTCCCGCTTACGCGTGCACGCTTATCAGATTAATTACCGGCCGGACACGGGGCAGCAGCAGCGGGAGTGAACCGGGCAGAAGCGGACGGTCCGTTTCCTAGTATGTATCTAGGAGCGGGGCCGGAGCGTATTAATTAAGACGTGATTAGGCCGGCCCTTGGCCTTGCCGCTGCGTTCGCTCGCCGGAAAAGGAATCGTAATTGCGCGGAAAACAAGTCCAGATGATGTTAGCCGACGGGTTATTCGTCTCTTTTTTCTACGATCGTTTTCCATCGCGGATCGATTTACGGGAAATCGAATCGACTTTAACCCTCCGCCGTGACATTTTCATCGCAGATGCAATGGCTGTAACTTCTTCGATTATAGTAATGTCTTCGAAGAATATTTGATGGCGAAAGAATAGAATTTTTTCCGAATTCAATGAACGGGAAACATTCATACTTGGCAGCTTATTATTGGAAATTCACATCACGAGTCCGATTCGTTGAAGTACGGCAAGGGGTTGACACTAGAACTGGCAAGGAAGGGGTGAAAATTTCTGAAGATTTCTTATAATCGTTTCTCATTTTCGGTATACTTCGTTCATCAAAATTTTGTACGACGTCTTCGAAGATCTGCAAATGATTAATTATGTAAAAATTTGTACAAAAATTGCGATGAGACACGAGTGTTGTTTTATGCCGAATTTTGTCATTCTTCCTTCGCTTTCTTCGTATCGTTACTTGACCGTAACAACATCTTCGCTTGTTTGTAAAAACATGTGACGATTGTATACGTACACAGGGCGATTCAACGAAATTGAACGTCTAAGTTGTTTCTTGGGAGCACCAACGTCCGGTCCCAACAGGAAATTATAAATAAGAAAAGATGTTTTCTGCCCTATTAACAATAGTTAGTACTGTTGCTCTTCACTCTTGGCTAAGAAAGTTCTACCTAGTGACCACCGAAAGCGAAGCCGTGATTATTATCCGGGCATCTAGAGCCATTCCGGTGTGTTGTTTAACGTGCGCGATGCCTGGCAGAAACGTTTGCATCCTCTGGATCGGAGGAGGATCGAATAAGTTCCTGCTTCCCGAACGGGATCAATAATTCATGAAAGGATTAGCCGTAATTGACAAGTTCCTGAGGAGCGTAGAATCGTCGGAGGATACGCGGGCAATTTTCATTTTCATACGAACGGTTATATCGCCGCGGTCTCCGGCAATTATTATGAATCGTCTATTCTTTTCGCCCGCGCTCCGTACGTTTCCATTGAATCGACCCGACGGACTCAAAGATGGCGACGGCGAAACTGCACCATCCCCGCTCGTTAACGAGTCCTCGCCGCGCGCGCGGCGACGACCCTGATGGATCGGTAACGCGCAAAAGCTTCGCGACGTTAGGCGCGCACGCGATCTCATGAGCCGACGATAGAAGCCTGAACTTGATGATGATCATCGATTCATAAGCCAGATACCGGCGCATACATAATCGCGGCATTATTTCGTGGTTCTCAGGATAGGATCGGAGAGCGCGAGTCGCTCGCGGCAACAGTTCCTCGTTCCCAGCCCGCGGCACCAGCGCCGATGTGCCAACCGCATTAATTAAAAAATCTGGGATCTCGTTAAGTTCCCGTGGCACCGATCCGGCAAACCATGTCGAACCGGCGTTTCCTCCGTTCGCGGGCTTTACAATAATTGTAGCGCGCTCATCATCGCTTCGAGCTACGGTGCTCCACCGATACGCGCGTTCATTTTCGCTGTCAGTTGCGCGCCATTCCGTTTCCGCTTTCAGCCGTTCCGTGGCCATTAGAGAGGAGCCCTGTCTGCATTTTTCATGATATCGCCGCCGATCCTAACGCGGCCACCCTTCAATCTTTGATCTTTCGGGGCGGTTAGCCTGCCATCATCCGTGAGCCGGCTTCGAGACCGAGCACTCTTCGCGAGAAGACCGTTACCAGCCGGAAACATCGGTCATCAATCCCTCAATTGCCGACAATAGATCCTCCCGCCGTCGAAACACTTCAACCAACCTGTATCAAAGGATTTAATTGTCCGTTGAACGCGATCGCGGTTCATCTTTATTTATCGCGAGGAATCTTCTTCCGCCGCCTTCCTCTCGAAATCGTTCGATATTTAGTTTAGTTTAGTATCGATCAATCCCGTCGAAAGATCTTTCGTTTCTGAAACCGCAGAATTTATGGTATTAATAATTAATAATTTTATTTGTCAACTGGATGAATCCTGATAACTTAAAACTGAAAGAAAGAAGGAGGTTGAAGACAAACTTAAATATAAGAACTTGAGAGAAAAAAACTGTCTTTTTTATATTGTTTAAAATTCTAAATTAATTCTAAATTAGAAAACCAAGTCATTTTCCCTAGATTTTAATCATATTTTATGTTATTGTCCTAAATACCTATTCAGGGGTTGAAGACAATTATGATATCGCTTTTGGTTCTTCGGAACCGTTATTATATCGGCACTATAACTGTTATTTTTCGGTTGTGAATTTCGATTCTAATTCTATTTCACGTAACATTACATTTCCTGTGGGAATTAAAAATATGGATTCTAAAATACTGTGTATTATAGACAAAATTCATCGGTTCAATGTAATTGTTTCAGTCAGAACCAATATATGACAGTTTGAAACAGTTATTTTCGGAACCTTTTCAATCCCTGTCTAACATAACCTCCAACGTATCCCAACATAACCCAACATAACCAAAAATTGATCCGAAGCGTATTCATAATAAGAAGAAAAGTTTCGTTTAATTATTTCATTATTTTATGTTTCAACTATACATTTGTCTCACAAATGCCTAAATTCCGCAATCCAGTGATAGTTAATTAAATCTTCTGTCTGCCATTTATTCACCCTGCTACAGCAGAAATTAATAACATTCTATTCTTTACTGAACATATAGTACAACAAATAAATCTCTGAGGAATTTGAATGTTTCGAATAAGAAAAAAAAAATTATATAAAATAGTATAAAATCGAGATGCCGAGAATCCAACATATTTTGAACACGTACAGAATATTCTCTGAAGAAGCAACCTGACCAACTCCCTTAACTCAACAACGTTTAACCGAAGCATCGGCCGAGTTACCCATCTTCCCCCCTAGATTGGATCGTTCGGGACACCTTTAACGTCGTCGATCCTCGGAACGTTAATTAATATCGCAGTTCCTCGGGAGCCCATCGGACGGTGATCCCCGTTGATATCGGGCGCCGATAGAGCTAGCGATCGATACGGTTTTCGGGATGCACGTTGCAGTTTATAATTATTCATCTATGGCACAGGTTCCGGTCACTGAGCGGAGAGATGTTTATCCTATATGACTGGCAACCACCTGCCAAAACCGATACGCAATTAATGCTAAATGTTCAGGCATCATGCGATCTTTATATGCCGGCCCATCCCTCGGAGAGAGAACGTGCGGCGCGTCAGCTTCTCTCCCCTTTCGCAACCTATTTCTAAAGGAATTCCGCAAGACGCTTCCTTATGACCTAATAGACATAAAGACGCGGCGAACCTGCTCGTTTTATCATCGCTGTATCACGGCGGGGCCGATTAATCGCTCTCGATTATAGCATCTTTCTCATTATAATACGAGCACGTTGCGTCACCGTAACGTGCGGCCGACTCGTTCCAAGTTATGCTTGTGTTCCGACGAAAAAACCCAGCCAGCCGAGTTTCAAAAATGCTTCGCTGTATCCTGCACGTGAATAAGAGCGAGATGCTCGCATTATGTTTCCGCGTAATTACCATTGATTTCGACGCAGCTTCGATACCGCTCCGTTAGCTTTCTAAACGTGTTATTAGTATTCTAAATTAAATTCTTGTTTTAAATAGAAACTTCCTTTGCCAATTTAATTTATAAATTTTCTCTCAGTTGTTATATTCTGAAGATTCGTTTTTGCCTGCTAACATGGTTAACCTACTTTCAACCCTTGTATTTCTCAATTCAACAATTCAACCCTGTACGCTTTCATTCAAATTGAACGAGGTTACAGTTCCGGCGAAATAAACTTCCGAATCTACATCGCGTTCGTGGATTTTTTTGGCATCGTCTCGCGGATCGAATTCTGAATTTATTAACTATTTAAAAGGAAAATGATCACGCGAAAAGTGTTGTCTAGAAATGTTACCTAATTTTTTTAAACTATCATATTATCAGCTAGGACATCTATGTTTACCAAATTTAAGAGATCCTTGATGGATCAAATGTAAGATTCGATGTTTAAAGAGAATAAAGTGAAACAACAGCGTATGAAAATAGTAATCGCATAAGTAGCATGGGAAAGATTAACACTAAACCTACCGCGGTCAAAATGACCGCTTTCTTATTTTGCAATTCTGAAAAGTTCCGAGACTCTTTCGTGGAAAACGCTTGAATAAGTTATATTATTGGAGCAAGTTTTAGAATAAAAACTTTACAAATTCTAAATAAATTCGGTCTTCTCGCTTTTGTGAAGCGGTACATGCCAGTTAGTATTACTGCTTGGTAGGTTTAGTGTTAAAGAATAAAGCAAATATGTATTTGAACCGTATAAAATAAAGAAATAATAATAATATAATATATTTATATTATTTATAATATATAATAATAATATAAATAAATAAAAATAATAATATAAAAATAATAATAAAATAATAACATAAATAACATAAATACATGATTTCAGACGTGAAATTTTTTTTACCGTGTTTAGGCGTGCGTCCGTCTCGCAGTACGTCGTTATAAACCGTCGCTCGATAAAAGTCCATTTCCCTGCATCGCGGAGAATTATTTGCCGATACATTTGCTTAATCAAATATTACACGGTCGGAATTGTAACGTTTGCGGCAACGTGTCACTCGGTCACGCGATCGATACATCTACATTGGGGGACGAGAACGATCGCGAAGAGAACGATCGCAGGAGAACGATCGCGGCGTTATCGCGGCGTACATGCAGCGATACGCTTCTTACGGTACATCTTGATAAAGCCGCGCACATTGCGGGGCCAGCAGCCGATAATATAAGCCGAAGCGCGAAAAATAAAAGCAACAGGGAAAGGACATAAAACCGATCGGAGAGCAAACGTTGCAGGAACCCGGTCGAAATCGAACGGTCGTGCGGGCCGGAACGCCGCAACAGTCCACCGAAATGCCCGTTTTTACGGACAATATTCGATCGCGCTTCCGTTCCGTTTATGGTAAACGCATGGAACAAAGTGCCTTTTTTCTATTTACATTCAAACCGTATATTATTATTATTCAAACAGCATGGTATTATTTTAAATATAATCGCGCGTACATTTATGTATAAAAGAACAATATTTACATCATTATGTAGACATTTCGTCCAGGAATTCATACAAAAATGGAAAATACCGTTATTATACCGGTAATTTTCGGTTGTACTTTCGTAACTCTTTTAAAAAGCGAAACTCAGGTATACCGGTACCCTCACCTATATTCATCGGTAATTTTATCGGTTTTTTTTTTAAATTTCATTATAATTTTCGAGATTCTTTTAAACGCAGAGGTCAAAAACTCGTATTATTTTCTTATCGTTATTATATTTACTGGCCTTAAAACATGTCTCATGGAAACCTGATCATATAATAAGAGCCTGAATACCGTCTTAATACCGGTATTTATTTCAGTTTTCGCTGAAACATCGGTTTCGGTATTATACCTAAAGCTATTTGTTGTAACTTTTTATTCGAATCATCTTATATATTTAACACACTTTAGAATATACTTTTTAAATTATAGTAGTCTACAGCTCGACTGACGAAACCAGAGAGAGGACGTTAGGCGAAGCCAAGTATCTTTAGCCTAATGACAGGTCACGTGACAATGTACATAGTTACATATGTACTGTTTCCGACGGATGCGATGTCCATTGCAACGGTATCGATGTTTCGGTATTACGTCTGTTACGGTGCATATTTGCTGGAATAATACCGATATCAAAAATTATACCGATATAGAGTCCCTGATTTCAGCGTGGTACATAGTTTTGAGTCAACACGAAGCAGCGACTTTCTCGAATTTCGTCCATCGGGCGATGCACTGTGCGCCGTTTTGCATATTTCTGGGACGCGCGGGGACGACGCCTCGGTCAAATGAAGTGCGCGTACCCATTAAAGTGAAATTGCCGGTACGAAAGGGGCCCTCCTATTAAGGAGACTTCGGCGATCGCTCGCCGAGCAGGAGAACTCTGCAAGATCCTCTGGTTGCTTGCTGCTTAGCGTAGCGCGTCGCGGTCGCGAAGCACCTGCCCGTACGCGCCGTGACGCGCCACGCCTGCCTCGCCAGCCCTGCCCTGCACACGCGTATTACCTGCAATTTCCTAAAGTCACGGGATTCTACGGTGCAGCTGTGCCTGCCGATGTCTTTTCGAGCGTTGCCTCCGGCCCTCGACTCGAAAACGATCCTCGAAAACGATTGATTTCGAACTGCTAGATTCGCGGACGTTTCCCGAGATTTTTCGACTTTATCCGGTTCGACGGAAGCTGACAACTTTTTATCGCGTTGCTGCGGGTACATGGAAAAGATTTCGTTGCGACTTAGAAACGGTCCAGTCTCGATACGGTAAAATTCACATCACCGTATTATGCCTGCAAATCGTCTTTTCAAATTAATTGCCTTTAAACTTGTGGTTTATGAATGATGATTAATGTATTTCAATTATTGTTAAATCTTCGTTTCTTCGAGTCCAAAGTAAATAAATACATCAATTTAACTGAAAAGTTTATATGCAGTATCTCATCATGAGATGCAGTGGCCGAGATAGGTTTATCACAGTTTTGTGATATAACAGTATTAATAATATAGTATATGTAATATATAATTATAATTTATATATAATAACACAGTATTCGATGATCATTTATATAATATGATTTTGATTAATATGCATAGTTAGTGTACCTATCAGTATCAGAAAGAATTGGAAATTTTGTGCAAAATAAATCTAGGTCCACTCAATATTTCTGTATTTGTAAAAAATTATTGTGAATCCAATTAGAGATTAATTGATTACACAAAGAGAACTTAAAATTTAATTGATCCTCCATTTGCACAGTGAAGCAAATTAACGGAGTTTTGTCGAAATCATTGTATTAGATCGTCCATTTAGTTACCGAATTTTCGGCAAGTAAGTAAAATAAATTACTGTTACGGAACGATAGAAAATCCGATAAGACTGCAAGAAGTATCTACAAAAATATGTTCCGCAAAATTGCTGAACGAAGTTCGGAATTGTTATAAACGTCGTCCAATAATACAGTTGCGAGAATGGACCGCCGTTCGATGGTGAACTGATTTTCCAAGGTTCGTTTTTATAGTAAATTTTGTCGCTGCGATTCGGAATCGATGTTTTTCGGAGAATCGACCACCCCTAGTTCGTTTCGCAGAGCAATTTAAGGCGAAGCGAGTCCGAGAATCGGCTCGGCATCGCAAAGCGAATGGACGGAAAGCGCGTGTACCAGCGAAAGGAAACCTTCCGCCGAATTTATTACTTAATAATGTCAAGCGGCCGGCTTAATTATATCATGCCGGCGAGGGGCTATCTCGTTCTCGCTTCTTCCGTTTACATATTAACGGTTCTCCACTTCCTCCCGGTCTCGATCGACCGGTCGTCCCCGCGTCCTGGTCTCTCCTTCGCATGGAAATCGGGGATCTCGGGGATCTAGCGCGCATGCGCCACTACCGTGGCGCGCGAGCTGCGCAGATCGCGCAACCGCACCGAGCCCTGGCCGCCGACCAACCAGCCGCGCTTCACGTGTGATCTCAAGCAGAAAAAAAATGGTCTGCCGGTCCCGATAAGATCGTCTGGTTAAAGCCAAACAAACTATTCCATTAATTCGTAAAAGAAGAAATTTTTCGCCGGTCGGTTCGCCGGAGGGGGCGGGGAGAACAGTTTCTGTCGGCCACTTTGTTCGTTTCCCTTCGCATTTCAGGCACTCTCGACTGGACACAGCATCTTCTCAATTTTATTGGCCAGCTCCGAAAAGCTGTGCGCGCGCAGCGACATTTTTGTCTTTTTCATTGATCCGGCGATCACCGGCTGGTTCGAACAATTCGAGGGACCGCACCGGCGACGGTCTTAATTGTATCCACGGATTATTTAATCGGTTGATAATTTTGATAAAAGGAGAAGTCGCGAATCGACTTTCTCCCGAGAACTTTCTCCGCGGCTGTTTAACAAAGCAGGCTGTTATAAATATTGGACCGCAGGTTCTCGCGAATTCTTTTCGGTCGAACCGTGCGCGCTGCAAGATTTTTAACGATAACAGTGATAATTAGACCGCGGAGTTTTGTGCAAAATAAAAATTGCCTAAATTGATTGCGGGAAAATGAGACAAGTAAGTCAGATCGAATGAGTCAGATAAAAGTGCTCTCTCTCTCTCTCTCTTTTTTGATAATTATTTATTTATGGAATATATATTCATATCTATACTCATTAGTAACAAAATCACAAAAAAGGATAAAATACAGAGGTTTGGGATGACTTGAGACAGAGTAGAATGAAATCAAAAGAGAAGAAAAAGGAAAAAGAAAAAGAATTTCAATAAAGTGTACATAGCATAAAAACATTATCGAATTCTTCTTTAGAATTTTGTTTTCGACCCAGTCATTTTTTGCACAAATCCATAAAATCCGCAGCCTAGTAATAAAGTCCAGCATCTGAAAAAAAAGTACAAGTCGTTTCGTCCGCATTGAAAAAGGTTATTCGGTCTTAAAAGGTGTTCGAATATTAACGCGACTATTAATCAGCGTTCCGTCGTTTTCAAGATTGCTGGGAACGTACAGTTCAAGGTAGAACCGTAACAAGTTGAAACGTCTACAAAGTTCAGCAAAATCGCGATAGCAAGCTCGAAAGTTTCACGCGCCGGCGAAACGTATTTCGAGGTCTGCGCCACGTTAACCCCTTAATAGGATTAAGATCGGCCGTCCGTCGCGTCGGCCAGGTCGAATCTTTATCTGAACAAGCTTAGTCAGCGGACGATAATTATTCGGCAGCAGGTGAGGAGGGGGGCAGCAGGCAGGCGGGGGGGAAATAGTTTGTGCACCGGATACGTCGGAAAGAGCAGCGCTCCGGACACGGCAGGAAAGCGTAAAGACTGTATATATGGCTTGTTTCCTTCGGGGAACGGAGAGGCGGCAAGAAAGCCGGTAGGCAGGTAGCTGTCAAAAGTCATGAGGCTTCCTGACAGTCCACTCGGGACCCGCGTTTCGGCTTTATATCGTGTTGTGATCGCGGCCCTTTACGCTCTCGCCAGACAACAATACGATACTGCTTTAACGCTCGGCCGGTAATAGCTCGTCTTGTTGCCAGTAGACGTGCCATGGTGCCAACTGGATACATTCGGGTGAAATTCGGGTCGAGATCGTAATCGGACGGTCACTCGACGTCTCGTTGACTACGTTGACTGGCACCGATCGCGGACTCGTTTCGGAAACAGAAACTTTTACGGGAAAGGAGATCTCGCGAACGCGAGCTGAACTATCGGTGCAAACTATCTCGAGGACAGAAATTTTGCGAGGAGCATAATTCATCTTCGCTTGTCGATTCAAGAAATTTTTTCTTTTTTTTTTTAAATTTATTTATCTAATGTCTAGTATCTGCTTAACTGCAATTAGCAACCACTTGTGGGATTACAATTGTAGGCAAAAGGAAAAATAAAATTATATCCGAAGAATTTATTCAATTCGTTGTTCGAATAAAATTTTATCCGAAGAATTTATTCATATTGTTGTCAGAACAAATTGTATCTGAAGAACTTATTCGAAATGTTGTTCGAATAAAATTTTATTCGAATAATACCGAACTTTGCCACACGTATATGTACACATAGGAGTACATCCCCTAACTCTGCTTTTTCATTTTCCTAACCCAACCTAAGCCTGACCTACTTCGTTTTAACGACCTCATACTGTATTATTCTCTTTTATTGTCTCCGGTTTTTTTCGCGCGCATTATTTAAACATCTCTCACTTTGTCTTCTATTGTATCTTTTCTGTTATTGTGTCGTCTCTTTCCTTTTTTTCTTTACCTCTTTTTACTATGCTACTTGTACAAGATATTGTCATACAATTATAACAATGGGACTTTCTCCCATTGATCAAATAAATATTATTATTTTTATTATGATTATTCTGAACCCTAAATATTAGATCTCTGTTCCGACAATTGTTTGCTGGGAAAAGTAGCTTGTCAATCATTGTCCTCATAAGTGGACAAGCGAACAACGGACGAAAATCGATGGAAATCGATGAAATCTGTAACATACTGTCCAACGCACAAATTGCTCTAAATCAGAAGCACCGGGCCAGACAAAATGTTGCCAACTGTGCAAACGAATCCTTGTATTGAATCTCGAGTATACCTTGGAATTTTCAATAGGGATTTTCGGCCGGCCGTTCGCAAAGGGCCCAGCCGACTCATTGTGAAGTGCCGATCACTGGGTCAAACATTACGAATCTCGTTAGCGCATCGCTGACCATTTGCTTCCAATTTGTAGCGACCCCCTAATTAGGAAGCGACGACCTGAAATCTCAGCTCCGTGAAAGCTCTGGAGTCCGGGTGGACGTGGTTCCATGGTTTCCCTAACAACTCAATAAACCTTACACTTATACCGTGGTATACAAACGGCGTGAGGCCCGAACAATCGAGAGAAAGAGAGAGAGAGAGAAACAGAGAATAAGAGAAAAAGAGAAAAAGTGAGAGAGAAAGAGAGGTCAGATTCTCGGCACCTGGTGTCGCGGTCGCCGCCGATAATCGCTTTTGCGGGGCCTGATAAGTCCCCGTTACGGTTGTTCCGCGAAACCAGAGCCCGGTTTCAATGGGGTAGCGCGTGCGGCACTTTTCCGGTTCCTCCTGCAAGATTATCCGTGTATTCCGACAATGGGAACCCCGTAGAAAAGGGGCCTCACCGGCGACCTTGGGCGCCGTAATGACATTTAAGAAGTACACGTTTCCACGACTGAACCTGCCGACGACGACCGGATTACCGGATTCAGCACGAGTGCAGCTTCCTGCTCGGACGGAATGCGAGAAAACCGTCAAAGGCCACCGCATCTCGACGCCTCTGTCCAGGCTAAACGCAGGATCGAGGAGGATTGTGAAAAATCCTTTCTGCTCCGGCGAGCAGGCTCGATTTAATGGCCGGCTAATTGTACGCGGAGATTCTTTCAGCACTAACGTTCGATATTTATGCCACCTGGTAGCGACGTTTTTTAAGGGCGTCGAAAGCGCAGTAGCGTTTCTGTAAACGCGCGCTTCGAATTATTTTCGAGAAATTAAAAGGATTAGAGCAACGGAGCCGGTTACCGTGGAGCTGGAAAATTGCTGCGCGTTTATTCTCGAACATAATCAACTGCGTATTTATCGAATGAAACGTATTAAGCCTTTTTATTTTTACATCTTGTTCATTTCTTAATACAAACATTTAGTATGTGTCTTATTTTGTCCTTGTTCTTTTATTTTGTTTGTTATGGAATAACAAAAATATTAAACGCGTCTTGTTTCGTTCTTATTCTTTTGTTTCCTTTCGACTAGAAAAATTTGATACGTCTCATTCGATAAATGTAAAGTCAATTATGCTCGAAGGCATCGCAAATACGACGACTGATTGGGCCCAAAGGCCGTGCACGAGAAAAAATCAGACAAAGAAATGTTTTCAGACGCAAGTGGACTCGAGATATCGCTAATTGTGGCGGACATTTAGCCGATGCCGTTCAGCCGAGATTGTACGTTGCAAAAGTTCTGGTTGAAAACAAGGTTTCAAGGCTGCGAGCGGCTTACGCGGTTTTAAGGCCCGTATTTTGCGAATATATTACGCATTAACGTTTCGATACCGATGTATTCTTGCACGGACATTACCAATTCTCATCTCTCCTTAACGTTCGAGAATAGCGCAAAGAAATTCCATTTTGTCGAGCGAACGGCCGGGGTCAGCCTCGACGCTGCAGAAATATTAACAATATCGTTAACATCGATTCATGCCCACGCAACGGCTGCGCGCCTTCTGTTTTATAACTAGCAATTAAAAAGCTCGCCATTCTTCCGCGGGGATAGCAAAAGGGCGCGCGACGGGTCTAATTATTTGCGGATCCCATTGAATTCCGCGGCAACTTTTCTATCGGAATGATTTGGAGCGCGGTTCCAGATTTTTCAAGTTACTCGCTTGCGCCGTCTTAATGGTCGCCGCGAGTGCGCGTCCCGCGTTAATAGCGGCGTTATTTTTCGTACCGATCGGGGCACACAATGTTCATTCCGCGATCCTGCGAAAGAAACCCTGATCGGCGAGGACGAGAGGGTGGGACAGCCTTGAGGCCGCGGAAACGAATGTTGGCGTCGAATCACGCCCACGTAACGGCCGCGCAACTTCTGTTTTTAACTAGCAATTAAAAGGCGCGCGCGGATTCTTCGGAAGAAATAGCAAAAGGACGAGGCGGTGCTGCGTCGAGAGAGCCGGTCGGCTAATGAAAACATTAACGACCCCACCACGGTGCCTATAGAGCCGCGTCCCAATTAGAATCGGCCGGTGTGCCGGCAGCGAGTCAGACCAGTGCACAGACGGCTTGAACCCGTGAAACGCGTTCACCTGAAACTGGAAAAGGCACGAGGCAAGAAAACAAGTATCCCCGGGTCATCCGCGCGGTAACCTATTCCAGAGAAGCCACGAGATTTCTCCTGGCTCCGTGAGCAAGGGACACGAGAGAGAGAGAGAGAGAGAACAGAGAAAAGAGACGGGAGACTTTTCACGTCTACGGGATATCGGCGTCTCGTCCGCCAGGTATAGACTATTCTACCTGTCCGGGGAAAAAGCACTCGACCGCGGCACAAAAGCGAACGCTTATTGGGGTGGACGGCTCATCAGATAGCGTTTAAGCCCGTGGAGGAGACACGGCCGACCCGTCCGACGAATACCAACGACGGCGGAAACGTGTGCGTGTGCGGGAACAACCAATAGGTAAAACGCCACGCGACCACCACCGCGGTGCACCGGGGCCAAAGTCCCTGTCGACCTAAAAGCCCATAGTTCGCACTGGCCCGTAGATGTCCGCCGGATAACACGACAACTTGAATTATATTCACCCGTTGATCGGGGTACATAGTCCGGATGAGTTTCGGCCGCGGAGATAAAGTTAATAGCTTTATTAACTGTGGGAAAGCCGGCCGCGACGTGCCAGCGACATAGCAGCGACACGATTTTCTTTCGGAGCGCCGCCATTTTGGTCCCGCGCGAACACAGTGGTTCCAGGATATCGTCCCTTCGCTATCAGCCAGAGGCATGGTTTATGATGGAATTTATTACTAGAATGATCCGGATTCACACTCTGGAAATTTTACACGAATTTCTGTTAGACCGTCGAACTTGTCGCCTTAATTGCTAGGTTCGAGAGGTAACGCTATTCCAGAATTTAAAAAAATAAATGCAATTCTTTTTTTAATTGTGCTTTAAGGTCTTAGAAGTATGGTACGATAAGGTTATTAAGGTTTTAAGGGGGGACAACCCTGCGAACATCAGCTGCCAGTAATATTTGAGATGAAATTTTGAAAATATGTTTTCCTAGCATTTTTTAATGAAAAATTCTCAGATATATGAATATATTAGTTAATTAATAATTTTGTGAATATGTTTTGTACGTCAGAAAAAAATTTTGTCCTTCGAAAAAACTGGGATGAAAGTTACATATATTTGTAATCGTGAAAATGGTTTTGAGTCGAGAAGATGTCACGACAAAGTTTCTACAGCTTCGGATCGAGTCTCTGTGCATTGAAAAACGTCTGTATTTTACATTTTCCAGCGAACGTGGACTTCGTATTGCATAAATACCAGCTTGAGTTTTAACGAAGCCGTCGAACTAACGAGAAAGTACCGTAACATTGTATTATAGTTACCCGAAGTCTTGTATTAGCAAAAACGAGTGTATGCGCATTTAAAGAAGAACAGTTTTCGACGCTTTCCGTTACCATCGACGACCTCGAAATGAAATTAGTAGCCACGGCGGAATGTGCGTTTCATTTGGTTGGTTTTTATCGGGATCGGCTTTTTTCGAAACTCCCCGGCTCCCTGCGCGAATCGCAATTAGTTTTGGCAACGGTCTAAGAATCTCCGACAGCCCGATTTGCATTCCCAGCGAAGCGATTATAAATTGTGATTAGTGATCAATGACCTGCCGAGCGTCAGTCCATTATGTTGAAGAATTTTTATGGCGGCGCCCGCGTTGCCGGAATGTATGAAAAATAATTAGAACTCGCGGAGGTCGATGAACCGAGCTCGGATCAATTTCTCTCCCCCTTCCGCGTACACACTTGAAGCTCTGTGCTCGCACAACATCTAACACCCTCGAAGGTACACTATTACATCCTTTGCCGGCACTCCGGCTCTCGAGGAAGCAAGAGGAGACAGTCGGCAAACATGTCGTCGCACTGTGGAATTAATCAACGTATCCGAACCGGCGAGATTTGCGAAATTACGCGGCGATATTACCCCCTCCCGCCCAAATGGAATTCCGCGTATTAAAATTGTTATCCCGACTTCTCCGTTTTCGCAAAATAAACGCGTTCCTAACGAGCGCGGCAAACTGGGAGTAATTTCACCATTTTCGGGGAATGTT
The DNA here is from genome assembly GCF_051020955.1 of Megalopta genalis. Classification (NCBI taxonomy): domain Eukaryota; kingdom Metazoa; phylum Arthropoda; class Insecta; order Hymenoptera; family Halictidae; genus Megalopta; species Megalopta genalis. The sequence goes on along the minus strand of NC_135014.1, from coordinate 35,001,278 downwards.
GGTAATTTTCGAAGTTGCCTAGAATTAATGGTTTCCTAACACTTTGATTGTACACGTGTATGCGCTTGAAATTCACATGCGAAACTGTAATATTTTTCTCGTAAAATATTACGAGATTTTAGGGATGATTATAATGTTGCTAACGATACCGAAACTCCAGAGAGGCGAACTCCGTCGGGAATTTTCATCATCCCTTAACCAGGCGCCGATCCATCGGTCAACTGTAACGTTAACAAATCTCTGACGATTCTGCTAGTTCAAGTAAATTCTACGAATGAAACGAGATTACAATAAACAACTTCGAGAGATCGGTAGCAAATCGTAATTCCGGACACTCGAAGGCATCCTCGACGAAAAAAAAGAGCACTCGTAGAAAGTCACCAAGCACGGCCCACTCGAGTGCCATCAGTCTATGCATCTCGCAATCAGCCATCTATTTCCCACCAGAATAATCACACCCCCGAATTCCCAAGTACCGGCCGAAGTACTCGGCAAACTAAAAAACACTCACCCGAAGGCTGCGTAAGAGCTTGGCGGCGGCTGCTCGGTCACGGCTGTTCCCACAAAGGGCTGCAAGGGGTACTGAGAGTCCAATGGGGTACCTGGTCGACGCCGGGGCTCTGAAAAATATTATTTCAAACTGTCGACAATCGGTTCTGCTTTCGATGAACTATTTACATAGAAAATACAACAAATGATATTCAAAACAGTATGTTACTATGTGAAAAGTATGTTTCTTTTTACAGAAAGGGAAAAATTGAAACGTATACCTAGGGGCATTTCCCAAAAATCGTTTTTCTCTATGTTTCAAGATTTTTGTAATAAATGTATAATACACAGGACATAGTTATTTTATTGTATATACCTCACTATTACACTACCACTCAGGATTCTATATAATTGTTGTACGATTTAATTTAATTTAATAGCGTTAGCATAAATCGGTCAGATGTCCTTTTAATTTTTCTACAAAAATTCAACCTAATAATAATAATAATAATAATAATAACAATAACAGTAATAATAATACAATAATAATACAATCGAAAATGAAAACAATAATTTCGACGAAATGCACGGACTTCGCACAATTTTTTTCGGACATGCCATTTAGGGTGAAATGAAGTTTGAACCCTTCCATTTAATCCAAAAAAAAGAAACTTCGCTGCGATTTTTTCTCGCAAAGTTGCAACGCTATAAAGTAACCCTTACATTTTTCAATACGACGAACATGGCCTCGCATTTAAAGGGTTATAGCGGCGACGGTGCGCGAAATCTAAAATCGAGAAACAGTATTTTAAAGTAGAGATTTCAAGCTTTAATTTAAAAAGAAAATTATCGTTCTACGATGATTTTTCGCGGAGTTATCAGCAATGAAATTCGGCCAATATTTATCCAAAATTTGTCGACGCTGTAATTTTGTTGAACATAGACGAGAACTCGTCTCATCGACACGTCCGCGTAAAATTTCGCCGCGCGTCCCGCCGAAATTTCCGCTAACGAACCGGCCAATCCGTATCGCAGAAATTCTCACCCCTGATCGAATGCCAGTGTCTCTGGCATGATGGCGGCCGCCTGGTCCCTCCGATGGATCGATACAGCATGAAATCGAAGGGTGATCGGGATGATAGGCACCGGATCGCCGATCGTTATCAGTTTCGCGCGTAATTACGCGTGTTGGGCACACAGAGGGCCGTGGCGAGGCCCGCGAGGGCCATTGTGCGGCTGGGGGCCACGCGATCTAAGTGGCCTTAACGAAGATATCGGGGTACGACGGCCTCCCTCCCTTGAAACGCTGGAACAGGGGGGACAGGGAGGTAGAACAGGGGGTCTAGCCCCCCTTGCTTACGGGTCTGGAAAATCAAGGCGAATATCAAGAGCCGTGGGGCAGGTCTGATTGAATTTCCTGTGGCAATAATTCTCCGCTTTTACACGGGCTACGGGCTCGCGCTGCGCCGCGCCGCGCCGCGCCGTTGTTGTCCGGGGTAAAAAGGCGGATGCTGTTAGCAGCGCAATTAATATCGCGCGAAATCGTATATCAGCCGGCCGGGTTTTACGGTTAGGCTCGCAGGTAGAGGCCCCGCGGGCTTATTTATAACTATTTAAACGGAGTGGAACGCTACGCGCCGGGGAAAATGTTCGTCTCGCGGAAGACAAATTGGGAATGGCCGAGCCGCTAATGCGGTAATTAGTATTCGAGCGGGCCTCGAAGATCGGGATCGGTCGGCTTTCCTTTTGCCCCTCCCGGCCGCCGAGCCGGCGGTGCCGTTTTGTCTCGAGCCAGGTTTGATCGTGCCGCCGAGACGTTTCGCGTAAACTGTAAACGTATCGCCGATTGCTCTCTTTGCTCGCACCCGTTTTTGGTACCAAGTGATCGAGTGCTGCCCCGCCGATCGGCCGTGTGTCCCGTAATTGGCCCGAAATCTACGGACTCTCGAAACACGACGCGCCGATCATACTTCCCGTGACTACGCTTTCTGGAACATTCGCGTGGCGACGATGTGGTTCGAGAAAGTGTTGGCCAAGAACATATGCGGATTCCGTTGATCTTTAATCGGGCGCTGACGCCGTTTCTCGGTGAGTTTGGAACATTCGATTTTTCGAACCCTCTCAACTCGAAGCTGTTTCAACTGCGGAGCCAAGACGTTTCTTCCATAGTATGCGCGATTGATGCGATTTCGTCGTATCGAAATTTTGAACAAAGACCACGTCAACATTTTTTGTATAGTGTAACAATCGTAAGTAATTTCACAGAGTCGTTGTTCGAGTGCAAAAGTTATCTGCGTGATCTTGTTGTCTCTTTAAGAATAACTTAGCGAGAATGTATATTATTAATAAATGTTGCACTTGCATGGGTGGAGCATTTAATAAGAAGTTTAACTTCGCTCTTAGAATCTATACTTGTATCGTAATTTACAATACGTCTTTTGTACTCTACGACTGTTTACACGAGAACGCGATTTACATGCGATTTTAAAGCGTGTTTGTATCTTAACAGGATGTGTAGTGGAAGTGAGAGTGAGTGCAGTGAACAAGAAGAAGAGGGAAGGAGCTAATTGTACATACAGGGTGTTACGCCTAACTGAGAACAGTGAAATATTTCGGAATAGATCGAAGCTACGAAAACAATGTTTATACAAAAAGTGCTCAGTATAAAGAGATGTTTTAGATAGTGTCAATAATTTTTTTATTGACGTAATTGTGAATGATATTTCAAGGTCAAGTTGATCTTTTTAAATGGAACCATACATTTTTTTAGTCATATTACGATAGCTGGTTTCAATGCGAATACAATGTTATATTATTTCTTTCGGATAATCATACAGGAAAAAATCGAAATAAGTTTGACTAAGAGGTGACGATTTTAATTCATACCGACAAGTGAGGGACGAAAAATTCACGCAAATAAAATAAAATTGTACGAGCATGGCATTATTAGAGACCATGCTCAACATAAGGTTATAGAAATCTACAATCACGCGAATAAAATAAAATTGTAAGAGCACGGTATAAATAGAGGTCGTGCTCAACGTAAAATTGTAAAAATTCACCCAAATAAAATAAAATCGTAGGAGCATGGTATTATTAGAGACCATGCTTAACATAAAGTTATAAAAATGTACAATCACATGAATAAAATAAGACTGTAAGAGCACGGTATCAATAAAAGACGATCGATCATTCATTTGTTAAAGTTAAACATGTAACATACGAACTCGGTACTTGTATCATGGGAAAATTTATTTCGACAAAAGCAACTTTGAAATTTACCTTCAGGTCGTTAGGAAATTGTCGTTTAAATTGCTATCGTTGTGTTTAGTAGCGAAAACTCCTGCGAGGGCTGCTAAGAGGGCACAGTAATTGGCTCCTCTATCTTGGCGATTTAAAACTTCGCCAGCACCGTTCAACTCCGACTTTGCGTTCACTCGAAGCGTCGTAATAATAACAGTTGCGTAAACGTGTTACTACGTGATACATCGGAGGCAGTAACACGACAGGAGGATATCGTTGATTCGAGCGGCCATAATTTCAACGAGAACGCCATAAGTCGCCGAGTGAAAAGTCGGCCCAACGGCGTTCATAAATTAATTTCCGTAGCGTCCAACGAACGCCGGCTGTTCCGTGCCGAGGATCGCGTCGCCGTCGCGCCGCAACGTGTTAACCGCATAATAACTCATAAATTCCGCTTCCTTGTTTTACGTGACGACGTCGGAGTCACTTTGTCAGGCGATCATTGTTGCGCGACCGAAAGGGACGGCCGCCGGTTCTATCGTCGTCCACGAACAATAAGCCGCCGCTGGTTTTACCGTTTTATTCGTTTACAGCGTCCTCACGGATCGATTCGAGAGTTATTCTCCCCGTTTAACGAGGAAAATACTACAATGCCGAGATAAAAAGGCCGAAAAATGTGGTCAACCGTGGTCAACCGTTGTAAATTTTCGTTATACTGCCACGTTTCAACGTTTCTATGGGGCTCTTCGAAGGAAACATAAACGCGCGGAGGAATTTATATGGGGTGAAAGGGTTGCGCAACCCTGCCAGGGAATTTTCAACGACTGCCACGTTGCACCGTCACCGAGAATTTTATTGGCAGTGAACCGCGGATGTTTATGCGAGCTTACGAATGTTCTCCATTAATTGCAAGCATCCGAAGTGAAATGAAAACGTCGGCATCGATTCAACGAATCGAAGGATAAGTTTGCCGATTCCTAAAATTCCTAATATTCATTTTGTTAGAAGCTTTACTTTGCATTCGGGATTTTGTACTTTCGCTGAGATTTCATTTTACGTTTCGTTACGGTTCGTGACGGCGCGCGTTTATGTTAAAACCAAATCGATGACTAATTGATTATATCATAATCATTTTTAATCCTTTACAATCACACGTGAGTTCTGAGCTGCGAAATTACATCACATTCGGCTCAGGATCCTTTCCCAGACTAAAGGGCACACACAACGCAACACTCACCCTCGTACACCCACGCCTACATACAATGCAAACACACGTGTCCGCGCGCAATGACCGGCGATATGGTTCGATCCAGATTTACCGATATACATACAGTAGTTGCGTCCATGTATCTTCATACATGAAATCGCGATTCTGTCGCTCCAATGGGCCCCGATATGAACCGAAAGGCGAGCCGTCGCTGTCTGTGAACTTCGCAGACTCCGCGGAAGATTATTCCGCGGAAAAAAGTCGCGGAACTCTGTCAAAGGTGCGCGATAACGAATTGGGATCGCGCCGGCGAGGTCGCGTCGCATACCATGTTTGCGCGGACACTCGAAAGCAAAACTAACGAGCACCTTTTGCGAAGATTACCGGTGGCCCGGCTCGGCCGGAGAGAATTATCCGAGCCTCCCTCGTTTTCACGGGGGTAGGCCGGGTATAATCACGGCGTATTATTCAGTCACCCCTCGGCTGGTATCTACCGGGATCGAAGCAACCGAGCATCAAACTGGCTTACGTTGGCTACCAGAGGCTACAGGCAAACACGACCGCAAACGTTTGTGTGCGCAAGCACTAACTTCGTCCCTAAACTAAACGGGCCGGCTCGCCGGATCGGGGTTGGGGGTGAAAGGATTGCCTCTCGAGGGTCGGTCATGAATGTAACACCGCGTCACGCACCGGTGAGGTTGAAATTTGTAATCTTTGGGTACACATGACTGATCGTAGTGCAAACCGAGAGGAGTGTAGAGGAGAGGAGAGGAGAGAGAGAGAGAGAGAGAGAAACCGGTGCACCGACAAGTGACGAGTTTGCGAAAGGGCGACCAGGAATTAAATTAATTGCGACAGGGGCGCATGCTTTTCTATTAGTTTCTTCCTCGATAAATTTCTCGACTTCATAAACGCAAGCATAGATTTTTCGAAGTGTTAGGATAGTCGAGTCGGTTACTCTGGGATGATCAGTTACTGTGTCTTTCGTTTGCTTCCGGGAATAATTAACTCTATACTTATCAATTAAGACGTCAAATTTTTGTATCCTTTTATTTTCTTTATTTTTCAATGAAGAGGTTTATTTTGTTTATTTTCGAATAAAAAGGTGTTTTTATTCTTTTTTTTGTATATCGTTGAATAAAAAGTTCCCTTCATTCTGTTACTTTGTTTATATTTTAATAAAAAGGTGTTTTTGTTCTTTTATTTGTATTATTTTCGAATAAAAGAAATTCAATGTCTCATTTTGTCCTTATTCTTTTATCTTGTTTATTTTTCAATAAAAAATTTAATGTCTCATTTTGTTCTTATTCTTTTATTTTCTTTACTTTATATTACAAAAAGATCTATCTCATTTTGTACTTATTCTTTTACTTTGTTCGTTATTTAATAAAAATATTTAATCACATCGCTGTTTTTTTCTGAAACAATTTGTATTCGTTTCATTGTTAGTTCGGTCGGCTTGAAAATGTGCGCGAAAGGATTGCCAGGTGTTTCAAAGTAAACAGTAGATGAAATTTTACGGTTCGTTCGTTTGTAGGCGTTTGATAGATATGCAGCTAGAGAAACGTTCAAAGGTAGCCTTGCTCTTAATGTTATCGCGGCAGACACTTTCCTATTTTACGGTTCGTAGCAACGAACGGTATAAACGTTACCTAAATCATGCCGACGATATTGTAACGTTTCATCTAAGAGTGAATATTCGCCGGTTGAACCCCGGTTGCAAGATCAGTTGGAACGAGATCGAAATGTCGCTCGTAAAGTTATAAATATTTACGCCGTAGGAAGATCGGATCTTCGCCTTCGAGTTGCGGCAATAAAACTGTTTGTAACGCTTCGCAGTGTCTTGACGGATAATTTGCATGTCTGCAGCACGGAGATTCTAAAAATCAAGTACCTGCTACTGCATTTCTGCGATGCAATTATTCGTTAAAAATTGACATTATAGTACCGACAGTACTGTGCGAACGTAATGTTCAGTAAAAATATAGAAAATAACAGTAAGTAATATCGAACATATATATATATGTATATGTAACAACCCTGTATTTATTGAATATATCATCTGGTTCCAAGCATCAATAAATAAATAAATAAATAACTAGAAGTACGGTGGAGGATCCAGAAGGATTGATCGTGAAAAAACTAATAGAAAAAACTAAATAGAAAGAATTGATAGAAAGAACTAAATAGAGGGAACTAATAGAAATAAATAAATAGAAATAAATACATAGGAAGAACTAATAGAAAGAATCAAATAGATAGAACTAAATAGAAAGAACTAATAGACAGAATTAAATAGAGAAAACTAACAGAAAAGACTAATTGAAAGAATTAAATAGAAAGAACTAAATAGAAAGAATTAATCGCATAGTCCCGGAAATCAAAGCGACTAATTTCAACTCCGCTTCAATCTCGTTTATCGACTAGATTACTCCGATTTTGTGGGACATTCGTCACCGCGTTAAACGACAGTTTAAAGTGCTTCGAAGATCGAGCGAAGTAGCGCGGAAGGATCAGACCCCGCTAATAGCGACGTTTCCCGAACAAAGTAGAGCCGGCAATTAGGGAGTCAATAAAAGAATTTTTCAGCTGTTCGCTTGCTAATCGTAAAAGCGTTACGGCACGCACGCGAAACACAATAGCCGCGTCTATCGCGAGGCTAATTATTTTTTACTGCTGTCTCCGCGCGGCTATTTTTATAGCTGATTTACTCGGCAGATAACCGGGGGGACATGTCGCGTATTAAAAGCAGCACAGAGAGGCGGGACGTTTCTGCGACAGAACGCGTCATCGCCGGTGTCCGCCCAGAGCGGATCAATCTTCGTAGATCAACGACGGGCGGTGGGCAGGCGACGATAACGACGATCTCCCGTGTCGTGGGTTAAATCCGCCGTGCGCCAAAACCGATCCCCGCTATCCGCGCCATCGAGCCGTCGTTCTCCTCTGTCCAGAGTCCGGGCTCGCTTTATAGCCGCTTGAATATTCACGCAAAAATCTATAAATCGTATTAAATCGCAGCAATTAAAAAGACGACGAAAATGCAAACCAGCGCGCGGCCATCAATTAGACACAGTCGTCCGACGATGATCCCGCGTCCCCTCGGGCGAGCAATAAACCCGGCGACGAGTAAAATCGAGGCGATTTCTCAACAGGAAGACGGACTCGTCCGACAGCAATGCTAATACACAGGATCTATAAATTTATTAATTGTTGCAGGACTAATTTACGAAATACCTTCGCAGACGTTTGTCTCGGATAGGCCACCAATCACGGCGCAGAGACCACCCCCCACGTTCGCGACTCGATTCGCCGAAAATCTGTGAATCTTGGCGTTCCACTCTCTGTTTCAACAAGAGCCACCGACGGCTTTTTGTAAGTAAGACGCGTTTAAATTCTAGAAATTCCAGACATTTTTATCGTTACTTCTGGTACGATCGTTTTTTAATTCTGTATGGAATACAATATCATGCCACTCTTTCTGCACTTAATCGTCCCTTTTTTTAAAAAAAGAATTCGCTAATTATCAGGTGGCAAATATTTTCATACTGGAAAGAAGAAGGAGAATTGTAGGAATAAACTTTAATTTCGATTCTCTTGTTTGTTTTTTATTCGTACTCGCGTGCGATGGCTATATAAAATCTTCTTCTAAAAATATGAAGCGTAGCGAGCATAATAGATATACTATAGTTGATATTTAGGGTAAATCTGGGAGAGACCGACCACTTTTTGAAAAAAGTATCGTATTGCTGTGTTTTTTCAGACTTTTATTATAACCAAATTGCAGCAATGCCTAAGTAATTTAACACAAATAAAAACAATATTATGCGTAAATTTTAAATATATACGACCTTGAAAAATAGCCTTGATTTTAGTTTATAAAAAGTATTATAAATAAAGAAAGTAATTCTTATGTTATTTTTTCTTCAGCTTCCCACATAAATCACAGAAATTCTCATATTTGGAGTATCCTTCGTGATAGCAACGACTACACCTCGCACATTTAATCAAGTCGTCACTTTTTGTGGTTTCGAAGTAGTCCTCCCTCTGCATCTCATGCATTCATTTCGGTTCCATTCTTCTAATGACGTGTCACTTTCTCGTAAACCTGGATTATCTCTGCTTGAGTCGAATGATTGTTCTAATTATTTTCTACGTTTCTTTACATTCTTCCCCCTTTTAATTGAAACATTCCTATGTTTCTTTACAGTTCCATTGTTCTTCTTTGTCTTAATGTTCTCGGAACTGTTTATAATGTTCGCAAGTTGCCTACCGCGTTTTCAGACCATGACAGTTGCAGTTGTTTGTGGAAATACGGGTATTGTCTCGCTAAGTCAAACGGAATTCTTTGGAAATTAAGCTATTTCCAACTTGAAAAGAAAGCAAATTCACTTTGAAGAAAACCGGATAGAAGAAGAATAGAAATTCCGTTGAAGGGCGGAACAATTAATGTGTTCGAACTCTCCCGGATTAGTATGGTCGGTCTATACCAGAATTACGGAAGAGCTCGACCGTATTTTTAATATAAGGTAGAAACGAATATATATACATGCGTACCATTGCGATTATATAGTAGTTTTATGTATAATATATCCCTTAAAACTAAAATAGCGTAAATAAACTTATCTATCTGTCAATTACTGCTAAGAATACATATTAGTGAAATAACTTTCAGATCCGCCTAAAGCTTTAATCGCAATTTGCAAGATTAGGATACAGTTTCGCGACAATTCAAATACGTGATCAACAATCAATTTATTAAAGTGTTTTCCGACTTTTAGCACAACGCCATATGGCGTCGTCGTTCCGAGATATTTACACTGGCCGATCTCTCGCGGACTTACCCTATGTATAATAGGGGAGAGATTTTATTAGCCACACAAGTATAATAGTCGTCATTGGAGAAAAAAGAGAAGAAAAAGAAAGGGAATACGAAGAAAAATTAATAGAAAAGGTAGAAGAATTAGGTGGCTGTAGAGTGGTGAACCCTAACCGTGATAATGGCTGTACATCGATCGTTCCATAGCGTCGCCTATTTCTAAAAGACAGCGTCGTTGCATCTATGCGTATACTTTCTTACAGAAACACTACATTTCCGCCGCATGTTCCTTCCAAATCACTCGGCGAAATTGTATTGTAAGATAAATACCGACTGAAAATTGACTTCGCTTTCACCCGGTCTACCACCTCCGACTAAAAATAAAATGGAGAGTCCTCGAAAATATTTCCACAAAAATATCCTGATCCCCGGCACGCGCTCCAAAAGCCGAAAAATCGGTAAACAAGCTCAAGGATACTGTTTCGGAGCCAATTATATACCATTCGCTCTCCAAAGAAGGAGTCTTATCAATCGAGGAGGAGATAAAAGGAAGAAAGGTGCATGATCGCCGGTGGAGGGGTCGAAAGGAGCATAGTCGCGATACTTTCTCCTTCGTCGGGGAACACGTGTCGGCCGGTTCCTCGGTCCGGAGAGTGAAACGAGCGCGACTTGACAAATCCGCTCGGCTTCCCGTATTTATAAACACTCTCACGCTACATGAATTTAAGCCACCGCGAAAGAACACGGTGACGAAGCACGTCGTCTCCGACGACGAGAGGGGCGAGAGAGCCTCTTTCCACGTCGAGCCGGCGATGCGTCTCCCTTTCTCTCCCTCCATAAATCACCCAGATTTCTCTTCGGTTCGTCCGCGTCTTAGTTACGAGATCGTACGGATCCTCTCCGCTCCGCTCCTCTCCTCGCCGCTTCACTCCGCTTTGCTCCGCAATGCTCCGCGATCCAGGAAGTCTACGACGCCGTGAAACTTTTTCTCGTGGGAAGACCGCACTCGCAGCAGCCTAATCCGCCGTTCATTATTTCTTTTTCTACGTTTCCTCGCCTCCCGTTTTCCCTCTTTATCGGCCTCGTTTTCATTCATCGATACACCCCTTTTTTTTATTTTCTATTCGATTGTAATATTTATTCCGTAGCACGATAACAAAAATAAAAATGAACAGTTTATAAGTGATTTATATTTATGAATAGTAAGGAATAACATTTTATTCGTCGATCTTCATCTGTTATCCGTCATTCCAATCAAATTTTATCATTCCAATTAAATTTTTAGGATAGGTTGAACTCTTCTGATTGAACATTTAGAGAATACTAATAAATTTTTATATTAAAATAATTTGCAATTAACCTTTGAATGATAATTTCCTCAGATAATGAAATGTTACATACTTTCAAGTATACATTGAGATAATATTACAAAATCTAGATGTTAAGAAATATGTAGTTGCAGAGAGGAACAGTGCATCGAGAAATTAAAATCACGTCGAATAAAAAATTCCATAGCCCTAAACCCTGGAATGGCAACCCTGATATGCCTCTCTATAGAATACAGTAAATTCTCCCTAATTGACGCTCAGATTGTACCCAAAAATGGACAATTTGGGAAGAGGTGATACAATTATCGTTTAATAGTTACCGATTGTCAAGAACTATAAAAACCAGCCGCAAGTCTCGAATATTCGTATCTCCTCTTTCCAAATTGTCGATTTTTGTGAACAATCTAAGCGTCAATTAGGGAGAATTTATTGTAATTGCAAATGAAACGTTTCTTCCGCTGTGTTCGACCAGTCAAATGTTGTAGCATCGAACCGTGTGCACCTGAACAGATTCTAGATAATTATTACAGCATTTTTCGAACAGTTTCAGGATAATATTTCGCAGTGTGAGAAAGCGGCATACTATTTCAGGACGAAGTAGGTTGTGTACATGCAGAACGGCAATTCGTACGGCCGTGCTGCGGAACATTTGTCCTGGTATCATGAAGACGTTACTTGTAATTTGCGACGACTCCGGCCCGATTAATTAAGGACTTTGACCGAACCACAGGCGTGCCCGATCGGACGCGTAGCCACTGGTTATTTAATTATACGCCTCTGTATCGATTTGCCGAGTTCAGGACCGACCGCGCTCTTCTCTTTTTCGCCGACCGTCAGATGAAGCCGGAAGGCTGCCGCAGAAAGAACGAAAGAGAGAGAGAGAGAAAGAGAGAGTGAGTGAGAGAGAGGATCGCAATAATTAACAGGCCGTATTGACGATTTAAGAGCCATGATAAATACGTAGCTTCTGTTTGAATGTTTAAAATAGTCGATAATGATACTTTATTACCATTCTTTAATTATGAGCGCGGTCAAAAATTCAAGGAACTTTGGGAAGCATAACGATGTCGCGTTCGATGGGTTTACAAAGATAACATACTTTCTTCCAATAAAGAAACGATCGGTGAATATGTAATGCTCGACGCAACCTGAAACGACGCCGCCGCGTTTGCGGTTCAGTTTTTTGGGCCAATAACCGATCCGTAAGTATGAATTTTTATGAACTACGATTACCGAAAGTGTCTCCGATCGAATCGCGTCTACAAGATCCAGAGACTTTCGATTGAAATCACTTTTATCTATAGCAAATTCGCTATTACAATTCGCTACAGTTGTGAATGCAATTACTGGAAGAATTAAAACTAAACCAACCATCGCTAGTTTAATGACCGGCTTCACGTTCATTATTTCATTATAATTGTTTGTTACATCTAATATAAATTTTAAATGTGATAATTTTTATTTCATAATTGATTTTTATTTCATAATTTACTTCATAATTATCGAAATCACAAAGCTAGAAATTGTTGAATATATTTCTTTCTTCAGGCACACGCTATTACAAAAATTGTAAGCGATTTGAGCAAATTCTATTTTGTTGCTTGAGAACAAGCTAAAGGCACAGCAATTGGCTCCGCTAGCCCACGAAGAAATGTCGCAGCCGAATCGCAAGCCAGTGGAGCCGCAGAAAATTGCAGTGGCCTTCCGTGTCCAGTCGCTGAGGCGACGAAAAGCGAACCGCCGAAGGAATAATCGGGTCCCCGAAGAATCGAGGTTGGATACGCGGCCGCGAGCAGATCATGGGCGAAGCTCTCTCTCCTCCCGGGAGAGGAGAGAGCTTCATCTCGGAATAGACCACGGGAACAGAGGTGGTTTCGAGTGTGAAGGAGAAGGTTGCGCCACCCTCCGCCTCGTCTCCTTTCTATCGGGGCTGGGTGGATGCGTTTGAGCGGCGCGATTCCGCGGCTGCGACCCCCTCGGCCTCTCTTCCCTTTCTCTCTCTCTCTCTCTCTCTCTCTCTCTCTCTCTCTCTTACTCTCTTTCCGGGCGTCCTGTCTCTCTCCTCTTTCTCTCTCCTTCTGTCTCGCTACATCTCAACCGTTTTTACGACGCTTTGAGTCGCGGGCGTCGCAGCGGAATGCGCTAATGAGGACTTGGCTACCGTCACACTTCCCCCTTCGTCGTCGCCGTTGCACCCCAACCGCCGCTGCAGTCGCTGCAACCGATGCAGCCGCGCCGGCGACTGCTACCTCTGCTACCGCGGGTCGTTCTCGTTTCTCCAACGAGGATGACGAACCGCTCGCGAAACCCGCCTGTCGATTCCTGGATGGTTCATTCGCTGCCTTTTTCAATTTGTTCTACCCCGTTTTGCTATTATCCTGAGAGATGTCGCTTTCCTCGTTGCGGTCTAAGGTAGAAGTATTATATCTGGCATGAAACGCACTTTAAGGGTACGTATGTACGAAATTATCAACGATTTCATTGCAACCGAAGAGAGCTATTGTTGAATATTTAAATTGCTGTTTGATTGGTTGATGTTACTGTATAACATAATGAACATTGTAATATTGATTTGCCGTAGTTTGACGAGACCGACTGGTCATGAAAATGTCTTGTAATAACTTATCGAGTACAGATGTTATTCTGGCCTTTAAAATTGGAATAGGATTATAATCTCTTGTCATCAATATTTAAGCATTCAAATAAATTTGGGCACACACACGATAAGCATTAATTTTCTTTCCCTTCTAAGAAATTATTGCAATCGAAAAATTTCTAATCGCAGTAACTACGAAAAAAATGGTATGTCAAAAGGTTAATATGAATAAACAAGTATTATGAATGAAATAGTAAAGTACGAGCATGTATTATGGAACACCGTTTCCGTGCATTGTCCCCGTGTTCCCAAATTCGAGATAATGAAAAAATTAAAGTACGATAGAGACTCCCTTATATCCGAACATTTATTTTACAATATTTTGGTACTCAAACGTATCTAAGTTTTATCTCATCATTGTTTTATTTAGATATATTATCACCTAACAGAGAGAACTTGAACGAAATTTTTAGATGACAGAATGCTTTGGTATCAGAATATTCAAAAAAAATAAACCTTCAGACAAGAGAGTCCCTAACTGTATATAATATGGAACAGTATGCTCCTGCTTAGAAACAACCGTTTTTGAATAAACATTTTCTTTGACACCTTGATTTTCTACAACTGGTTACATAGCGATATTTATGTAAGTGAATTTATAAAGAACAATATTCAAAAATATGGCTAGAATTTTTACGTCCACTGTCATATTGCTCTACCTATTTTTTATTGTACTCTGCCTAACAGTTTCAAGAAAGGATCACAATTGAAGCTGTTGCATAATACGTACTTTCACCTCAAATGAAAATGGTTCGTTCATCCCCGAGGCTTGTCCCCCGAACCGTTCGCATAAACGAGGTTCCACTGTACGTCACCAGTCATTAAATACGATCTCGTTTACGAAAGATCGTGACAATTGTCCACTGTGCTTCGGTGTTGCAGAGTCCGAAGTAACAGCGGTGCTATTGTTAGATCGCGGACTATGTATTTATGAGGAGAACGAGTCGATGAAATTTTAGGTAGTGCTCGAAGAACAACGAAATTGCTATTTCAGCTCGACTATATTGTATCGGAGAATATTCCGAAAATTGCTTCGAACAAAATGTTCGAGAAATTAGTCTTTCAGGAATGAGAGGATCTTAGAGGACCGCGAATTTCTTAGGAATGAGATTTCAACTGTCCAGTTTCTGGTTCATCGAATAAATTACTTTGATTTCGCAGAAGCTTCACGGCTGCTGGCAGACAACGTGTTAATCGGTTACGGTCCGCTGTACTCATTCATTTCGTTTTGAAATCATTAATCTTCAGGTTCGGGAGACCTCCATTTACGGCTACAAAAAGTTCAACGTCTGGACGGCGTTTCTTTCAGAGAAGATTCGATCAATTAACGAGCTAGTTATGCTTGCAAAAATAGTTAAAATAATTGATACGAACGTGTTCGGTACGCGACGATGCTCCGAAGCATTTCTTGCTGTAATTTAAATCTGAGGAACGTAGATATAATAACTTCTGCGTATATTTTGTACACAATGCGTGACTTCTAGTACAATGTATAATTTTTATGTAATGTACAATTTTTGTACAATACATAATTTTTGTACAACGTATAATTTTTGTGTAATATATAATTTCTGTACAACGTATAATTTTTGTGTAATACATAATTTTTGTACAACGTATAATTCTTGTAAAATGTGTAAGTTTTATATAATGTATAATTTTTGTATAATGTGTCATTTTTCTGCCTATAACGTGTAACTATCGTGTAATGCATACTTTTCATATAATGTATAACTTTTCCATAAAGTATAACGTTTCATATTTTTGTCACGCTGAAAAATCTAGAACCCTTTAAACGAACAAATTCTAGAATACTAAATAGATTAGGAACAAGCAACCTGTCCATTCACTTAGGCCACTGCGCCATCATTGTTGCAGTCATGGTCTGAAATGATTACGCAGCGTGGAACAACGGGGCCCGTGCGCAGCCGAGACCGTTAACAAGCCGGGTGCAAAATGAACAAGAAATAAAAAGCGAAAGACGGTTTCCTCGGTTTTATTTGGATGGAAGGGGTGGCAGCCGACCCTGCCGCGGTTAAGAAACGGTTCCCGTGGTGCAGTAGTCGCGCGCCCCTGTTCAGAGGGGCCTCGAAAGCGCAACGCGGCCGCGACTGCATCGAATGCAACACTTAACGCACCTTTCGTCGAGCAGCCGTGTCACGGCGTGAAATCATCTACACGGCCCTCCAGGATACGCTGAATAACGAGCGCAATCTTTTACCTTTTTTTTCTCCTGTTGCTTTTCGACTATCCGCTCGAACGCTCGTGCACGCGCTCTCTCCACGCCGCCATCGTCGTCGTCGTCGTCGCCGTCGCCATAGTCGTCGTCGTCGTCGTCGTCGTCGTCGTCGTCTGGCCGTGTCGCGAAGGGGAGTGTATCGCGAGACGAGGAAAAAAAGCAAAAGGGAGCCTCTTAATGGTACTACATTTCACAAGTGCCCGAGGACGAAGTAAGAAACACCGTGTCATTCGTTTACCTCGTTCGCCTTTAAACTGTCCCCCCGGTTTCCGTAAATAATATCCTGGAACATGCAAATTCAAGTTCCGACTAACAGCTTCGTAAAGGGCGGACGCTAGTCGCATTCCTTTCGCTTTACACGCGTACTTGGAACAACCGACCTTTTCGCCGATCGAGACCCGTGGAATTTAGAATATCGGTTCGTTAACTCGCCGGCTATCTCCCGCTTTATTTATACCTGTCCCGGCGCAATAATTTTTTAGCGTTTTTTTTCGCAGCGAACACTAAACCGCGCGAATCGAAAAACGAACGCTGCAATATCATGCATTGACGCATTAGAATCGATCCCTTCTTTCGATATGCGCGCGTCGACGAACAACCATACGTTTTCGCGCTGAAAATTTATAGAAATTATTCGCTGGTTTCACAGCGAAGTGCTTCGAACTGCTGTCGCAATATCGCAGCACATTTTTAAGCGTATCTAAAATTACTACCGATTCGAGTAGGCGATTCGAAACGCCAGAATTGCCACACTTTTTAAATATTAGAAGCCTGCACGAACAGCATCTTTGCTCAATTATATTTCTAATTTATTTTTTACACGAGATTTATGAATTTATACTCATTTATTATTTATGTTTATCACTTTCTTCGAATATCGTACCTTAAATTGAGTGATATTTATTGTATTTGTTGCATTTATCGCAATTTTTTTTTTGTTGCACTTATTGCATTTGTCGCATTTATTGAATTTGCTATACTTATCGCATTAAATGAATAATCATATAAAATATGATAAAAATATCGTCGAAGAGAGGCTATAAATTCTCTAAATATCACGCAACGTGTTACAATTGCTAAATAATTATATTCGCAAAATTAATTAGATGTTCTTCACGTGAAATACGAAATCGTAATCGCAGGACACGTGTGACGCTGCCAGCGAACGTGTTAAACGTACACAATTCGAACGAACATTTAAATAACACCTGAAAAACAGTGACTGTAACATTAGAAACGTCATAGCTTCTTCGGCTGATCTCCGATTCGAAACGCGAACAATCAATGCGTGATCAATCCCGCCCCCACTCGCGGTCTTCATTGAGCGGCTCGCGGAACACACACATACATAGAAGGAATGATTTTTTCATGAGAGTGAAATTCAGAAGTTTGTTCCATTACCACGGTTTCACAGGCTTCCTCCGATCGTTTCCTGTTATCTGCGGCACGATCTGCGGCTGCTTTCCATCGCGATCGTTGCTTCCTCCCCGTCTAATTCCTGCAGAAGCGGAGCGGAATAATGTATCGCCGCGCTTCTTCCAGCGAGCGACGCGCGCGCGTACGTCAAGTTCAGAGATCTTCGCGAAGTCGAGACCCGTCGATACCATCTCCCCCCGGCAGCCCCGTAGGCATTGTTAACAGAATTTCGCGATATTGTACACCGTCCCGGAGCGAATCCGCGCGAGAACGCTCCGCCCCGCCGCCGACGGAAAACTTACAGCCTGCTGTATAAATATTCATGAGCGCGCGACAACGAAGGTTCGCGCGCGCGTCCCGCGGATACAAGCGCGCAGAATGCTGTAGTGCACACGCACCGATTTTTTTGCGACGCTTTCAATATCCTTGCCCGAGAAAACGCAATTTCTTAGACCCACGTTCTCCCCGGAGAATATTCTAATTTATGTAAGCGGCGCGCAACGGGATTGGCCTGGGCTCTTCGCGCAGCGCACTTTCATGCTGCATGTCCCGCAGATTACGGTCTGGTTGAGAAGTGCAAATGGCCCCGCGTAATATATAATGACACAAAAGCGGTGTCCCTCTCTCTCTCTCTCTCTCTCTCTCTCTCTCTCTCTCTCTCTCTCTCTCTCTCTCTCTCTCTCTCTTTCTCTCGCTCTCTCTCACTCTTTCTCTCCGCGCGGCCGAACGCGGCTTCGGCATCGGGTTCGCCTTTGGTTTCGCCTTTGGTTTCGGCTTCGGCGCCGGCGCCGGCCTCCTGGACGCCGGGAAAAATTTATAATTACTATTTCACCCCGTCCCGCGGTCTGTATTCCCGAGGAGCACGGCCTCGGTGTCGCGGTTATTTATCGCAGATAAAACCCGTAATCGGCCGAGGATTCAATAACGTTGCAACGGCGAACAAAGTACGCGTCGCGGGCTAGCTTTCCGCCCGATCCCGAGGCGCACGGTCGTCAAACTCCGTAATCTCGGGATCTATAAAGATCTTGTCGAGACCACGCTTACCGTGGTTTTGCGATTTTATGACGGACTCACGCTGGTCACTGTTGCCCAGAATTTTACCCGGATGACGGATAAGATGCGAAGACTGACGAGTCAAATTTTATTCGACGCTATTGTTCTTGGTAACAATTTGTCCAAACAAGGTTTTTTCTTCGACTAAAGAATGATTCCAAATAGAATAGATAGAATAAAGAATTATTCGATAACAAATAGATAGAATAAACAATTATTCGATAATAAATAGGTAGAATAAAAAATTATTCGGTAGTAAATAGGTAGAATAAAAAATTATTCGATAACAAATAGGTAGAATAGATAATTATTCGATAATAAATAGATAGAATAAAAAGTTATTCGGTAATAAATAGGTAGAATAAAAAATTATTCGGTAATAAATAGGTAGAATAAAAAATTATTCGATAACAAATAGGTAGAATAAATAATTATTCGATAATAAATAGATAGAATAAAGAATTAATCAATAATAAATAGGTAGGGTAAAGAGTTATTCGGTAATAAATAGGTAGGGTAAAGAGTTATTCGGTAATAAATAGGTAGAATAAAAAATTATTCGGTAATCAATAGGATAAAGAATAATTCGGTAATAAATAGGTAGATTATAAAATTGTTCGATAATAAATAGGTAGAATAAAAAATTATTCGATAATAAATAGATAGAATAAAGAATTATTCTATAATAAATAGATAGAATAAAGAATTATTCCGTAATAAATAGATAGAATAAAAAATTATTTGATAATAAATAGCTAGAGTATATATATAAAGAATTATTCGGTAATAAATGGACAAAATCATTTGTGACGACTAATGAATAATTGTTATTCAAATAGAAATGCTCGACTAACAAGTATTGGACTAAAGTGTTCAGCCTGAAAATATTCAGTGTTTCAAAACATTCAGTCAGCGGTCGCGTGCAAACTGCAGAGTGGCGTCCTCTCTTATGGAATTTTTACCGTGATTGTGGTGATTCAGTTGTATTATAAGTCTGAGAAGGAAATATTAATTACGCTGTGTTTGTTTCTAGAATTGAAACGAACGGCAAGAAGGAAAGGATGATTGAATAGACGTGGAAGATGTGGGAGCTACGAGGGGAATATTAATCGCATGTTCCATCTTTTAGTTCTTTCTAAATCATTGTTTTAGGATCGTTTGCACTGTTTCTTGAAATTGAAATGCTATCTGAATGGGAACTTTTTACAACGCCATTGTAATAATGTGCATTCCAGTTCATGATTAAGACAGTTATCGATGGAGAAAGAAACTGGGACGCCTATCGAAGGTTATCGGCGTGTATTGTCTGCAGACGATTAAAGCGTTGTGGACCGTACACGTTTTAAGATGTGTTCACCGGGAAAAGTAATTTAACAAATGGATGAACGGCATTGTAAATGATCGTTCGACGAAACTCTATTTAGATCTTGTTTCGTGGATTCCTGCGTCTGTCTAGTATTAGCTAGTTCTACTCGAGCATCTTGTTGCATCGAATGCAGCAAGCATCTGGAAGATACCTTATCAAATTTTCCAATCGCAGGAAGCACCATAAAATCTCGTCCACTCTTGTGTGTGCTTGATTGCTTAAAATGTTTTGTATAAATTTCTTTTTATGTAACGATGATAATTGATTTGAATAAGAATGATAGAATATAAAGTGTTTTTTCATAACTTATCCATTTACATATTTCTTCCACATTACTTTAATATTTTACCAAATATTTTAACAAAGAATTATTCGAATAAATAGAATAATTTGTGACAAATAAATACATAAAATAATTTTTCACGAATTTTTTGAACTATTCGAGTGAAATATTCGACAAAATGGAACTCATTCAGATAATTATCTTACATAAGTATCTATTCAAAACGATCCGAGAAAAATGATCAATTCTGCTTTGAACTGAAAGATAAGACGTCGCACGGATACGTCTCAATGATACCCTATGAAAGACTCGAAACTTCGTACTGCAACCGATCTACAAATAATCTGATTCGCATGATCAGGTCACACGAATCTTACAAGAAGTTCTGCCGGAAGCTCCGGTGGACGAGCAGATACCTGTACAGAAACGAGTACGGCGTAAGAAAGGTGGTAAAAACCAGCAACAATGTCGTGGCATTGTTGCGGCAGAAGCGTGCTCGCAGTAAGTACCAGCGCGGATTTCGCCGTTCCGGCGCGGTGTGGCGCGTCGCGGAAAAAGCGTGTTCAAAATGGGAATCCCGGTAGGTTGACGCCAAAGGTTGCGGTTTGACGCAGTCGCAGTCGCAGTTACAGTCGCGAGGGTAGAGACTTATGCCCGTAGAAGGCAGAATTGCGCTCAACTTAGGAAGCGCTTTTTTGTCGCGTTGTAGACCGTGTGCCGTGGACGGTTATTGCGACCATCCAACAAAATGCCTTCCGCCCCGGCTGAATAGGGCGTCATAACCCGCAATCACGCCTGGCATGTGGCACCGTTCGCACCGTGAAAGCACGTCGCTTCTCGATCTCGTCGTATCTCTATTTACGAACCGAATAATCGGCGCCGTCGCCTTGCGCGGATCGGTTCGAGAAATTCGCGCGACTCTCGTGACACGTGTTCACAGGAAAATAAGTTACGCTAGAAGTGGGTCAGCCGACGCATGCGCCGGGAGTCGCTGCTGCACAGCGCCGTGGCGCGTCTTGGAAACAAAAAATGGGCAATTTGGGAAAAGGATTAATCGAGCTTTGCGGCTTGTTTTTATAGTTCTTGACAATCGGTAGCTATAAAAACGAGTCGCAATCGAATAATAGTCTTCCCAAATTGTCCAGTTTTGTTTCCAAGCTTAGCATCAATTAGGAAGAATTTGTTAATTTAATTCAATTCTTATAGGAAAAAACTGTAGCAGTTTTATCTTCTCATTCTTTTAATAATTTCCACTAAGTAAATTAATAAGTAAATAAATGAGTAAACAAACAAGTAAATAAATAAGTAATAAATATTATAATATATAATACTAAGTAAATTACTAAGTAAATTAATAAGTAAATAAATGAGTGAATAAATAAGTAAATAAATAAGTAAACAAACAAGTAATAAATAAGTAAATAAATAAATAAATGAACTGGTCTCCCGCCGAGTTCATATCAATAAAACTAATAAATCCTACCCTGTACGTACATATTCGATAATTTTAGTCCACGAACAACAGAAACGCGTATCGTATTACGCCGGGATCTTTTATGCAACTACGAGCGTCGACCGAATAGAAATGAACTTTCATCCGTTATCTTAAAAATGAAAGCAGCCATCGAAATGAAAGAAAGAGGGAAAGGAAAGCGTGGCTCTGTAGCTAGAAACCATAGACGATGAAGTATCATGATCGACTTACCGCCAACTTCTCACGCGTTAATTCCAGATTTTCGAAAAGTAATATGTGGGTCATTTTGCCGGGCGTGACGGCGGAGCGTGAAGATTCATTCTCCTTCTTGCCCTGGAATCGCGACGCGAAGCACCCGATATCCGTCGATCGAAAATCTAAAGGAAAAATGCACGATCACCGCGGGATATTTGTCGAGGGTGCCCGAGGCGGCGCACGGTTGAAAAGTGGCCGTCGAAAGGAACAGCCTGGGCGAGCGAGGCCCCGAAGGGCTACGGACGAGGAGGAATCGGCGTGGCCGTGGCGAGGTGAGCAAAGTCGGACGTGCTGTCTCGTAAATTTCGCGTGCACCCGTGTCGTTGGATGCGGTAAGCCGTGTAATGCTCGACGGCGGGCGCGAGGGGTGCGTATCGCGCGCATAAAAATGAGTGAACTCGGTGCATTAAGCCGAGTAATGGGTGGCTTTGGGAGGAAGCAACGGCATAGGCGCCGCAGCCTAGGTGTAATACACCATGACAAAGTGGCGCGTCTGGCCGGTTGCGACGTGGATACAACCGACCAAGTCCGTGGATATCCTTGACCATCGTCCGGCCGCGTTTTACAGCGCGGCAGCACGCGTATCGCAAGAAAGCGTATCGCCTTAGCTCGGCTCGGCACGACTCCGCTCGGGAGCGAAGCGGACCGCTCGCCCGCTCGCTCGCTCGCTCGCTCGCCTCGGCGCGTCTCGTGTGCTGAACTTGCCGGAATAATTACCGGCGATCGATTCCGAGCGGCTCCGGCAATTAAGCCGGTGTCAGTCCGCGCGCAAATAAGTAAACACCGCTAACGGGGCAGCCGGGCTCTCTCGAGATATTACATAAATAATTTATATACAAACTATTAGAGGATCGCGCCGGGGAACTGCAATTTACACGTAATTACTCGTCGAATCCATAGCCCCGGCGCGGATTAGATTATGCATTATGGACTGCATTATGTAACATCGCGTGAAACGCCGGTGCATCGCGGACGGACAGACGTCGAATGCATAATGATTCTTAAGCACCGGAACGAGCAGCCGCTCGGATTCCTGATCAGGGATTAGGACTGCTCGATGATTCCGAGCGTGGTTCATCCTAGTTAGTAATTGTTAATAATCTTATTGACTCTACGGCGTTACTTAATTTGGTTCGCTTTAATGACTGCATCCACGTTATACGTATAGCACGTACTATACGTTCACCTCCGTTATTCGCTATAGGCGAATTCAAGAGCGGCCTCGGGTTCTCTGATCACGTCGCCCGAATCTGTATTTATGCTAATGCAATCGACGATAAAATCGACGTTTTTAGTGGCAATGTCTGAAATTGTAAAACGAGATTACTTAACAGTATTCGACGGGGTCCCGCCGATAACCACGAAGTTTTCATAGGATTAAAGTATTTTATTCAATCGAGTTAAAATTGCAAAGCAAAGTTGTACGTAGATTGCGGATTTTATGCATTTATGGTAAAACCGGATATAGAAAATACAGGAAGGTAGAAAGACTTAAGGAATATGACCAATGATCGATGCATTATTTCGAGCTTGTTAAGATTGTTGACAGAAGAGAGACGCTTCTAAATTGCTGCTGTTTTGTACAATTGATGCGGACAATTTTTATTTTGCATACAGATCAAGAAATTAAGAAAGAAATTATAATGGACCAGCATAAAAATTAATTCTTAAAAATTAAAGTTTAAATAATTCTGCATTCCACGTATGGGCGACATGGCGGTCAAAGTGTTAATTAATTACGATACACTTTTTTAGATATTGCTATTATAATATACTTAAAGAACATGACTAGACTGCGGATCGTTATGCGAAGCAAACATTGTCTGCATTGATTGCAAAAAACAGCCAACTAATTAGAAATTTCGTTCTTCCTTCGATAATATCGCTAAGATGAATATAATATATTATAATATATTATAATTGTATATATATTATACTTTTATTATAATATAATTAATAATTATTATACATATTATAATTTTTGCTGTTCGAAATTTCTCGAACCCGTTCCCGTCGTAACGAAATAAAATCCGCGCGGTTCAGACATCAGCGATCGCAGCGAATATTTTCTGGAATCATACTTTGGTAAAGCTTTTACTCCAGAGCATGGTGGTTCGAATATAAAATCGGCAATTTGCCCAAGTGGCTGCATTATTTCCATCGTCGACCGGCGATATTCGCTTTTGCAGCGTTTTATTTAGCCGCGGGCTCATCTGCTTCGAAAACCATTTCCGAATAAATTAGAATCGAAGATCGCCGGCTCATTGGAATTCAATAATTCATCGATATCGAGCCGGAACGATTTTTCTAGGCCCCCGGTGCCACGATATTCCGGTTGTCCGAGAAGCTCGGCTACCGGATTCCACCGGCGGAAAAAAAATCGGCCGGCGCGGACCGAGCTTCTCGATGAGGACCTTTTGCTCTCGCCGGTGCGGATTTTACGAGGATATTAAGTTTTAAAAACGTCATCGAGATGATGCCCGCTAAGAGAGTCTTGTTTCCTTGTCGCGCCTAATTAGTTTACGGGCGGGCAATAAATCGGATCGACTTATTAATTGGGAATTTGACATTCGGATTCCGTCGTCGGAATAAAACAATCTCGTTTAAGAGGCAATCGTCTGCCGATACGGGAAGAGAGAAAGAAATCGAGAGAGAGAGAGGGAGAGGGAGGGAGAAAGGCAGACGCCGTTCGCAAATTAAAGAAACGACTTTTTAACGGCTCGGCCACGTCGAAAGGGCGAATCGGGATTGAATTTCATTCGAAATCGAACGATCGCGCGCCGCATTAAATGCTAAGCGACAATATTTTCGACGGGTTAACACAGCGACTCGGTTCTGCGAATTAGACGGCGAGCGTGGGCGGCCCCCGACTGGTTACAAAGGAAATCGTGCGCGACGATTACGAGCCACGGAATTGATATTTTGCCAGTTAGGCTGAACACTGGGCCGTTCGGTATAAATAGGCCGGACACTGAGCGCGGAACCGTAATCTTTGCTCTCGAAATCGGCTGAGTAACTCTTGCGCCTTGACTAGCTCCTTTTCAACCAGTTAACTGTTTTCGACGAGTGTACTCGTCGTAACAGAAGATATTGCCATTCCTTCGCGAAGTGTATATTCGTCAAAAACATTTAACCAACGGTTATAACCTTAAGAAAGTTATACTATAACGATATTCTTTATTAAATTACGTATTACAGAAAAATGTTGTATTTAAGCAAAATATCAACGGAACGGTAAAATT
Source organism: Megalopta genalis (assembly GCF_051020955.1). NCBI lineage: Eukaryota > Metazoa > Arthropoda > Insecta > Hymenoptera > Halictidae > Megalopta > Megalopta genalis. The sequence continues at coordinate 34,976,211 of NC_135014.1, read as the reverse complement.
ACGGTTGCACGTTACGGTGCACTTTTCAAAGCGACTGCAACAACCGACTGGTCGAACGATCATAACGGATCTATTAACATTTATAAATACGAGATTCCAGTGCGGATCGAATCAAATAAAAGTACAAAATCGCTGTCATTTTCACGTGACCAAAAATGTTCCATTCGATTTCTAACTTTCCAGTAGTCAAGGTGAATCGTTGAAGTTAGTTATTGTATTTATTGCATCGAACGCGTCTTATAAATACTCTTACGAAATATGATCGAAATGTCGTCAAAGAGAAGCTACAAATTTTCTAAGCATGCCACGATTTCGCGTTACGATTTCATATAATTGAGCCGTTTATTTTGAAAGTGGCATGAGTCACTTTACCGTAATGAAAAGTGGTGATTTTTTCATGTTTATACGAAATTATTTATACTGAGAAAAATATCAGCATCCTGAGATAACAAATACAAGTAAATCTTCTCGAAAGTTAGCATCCATATTTTTAAACGTGTTCAAACGCAAACCCTTAGATATATCGACTTAAAAACAAAGCGACTTATGCCACTTTGAAAATAAACGGCTCAATTATATTCACAAAATCCATTCGATGATTTCTACTGCGACATTGTCAGCGAACACGTTAATCCAGCGTGTACTGAAAAGTATGCGAAAAAGACTTGATTCGTAAGAATTTCGATGGATACAGTCACGGCTGTTGAAATAAACGAAGATTTACGAGCGCGCCGGTAAAACGTGGGAAATTTGAATCGGCGGGGAAGATAGTCGTGCTAGAAATGATAATTGTTTATCTGTAATGGTTTCGTAGGAACAATGGGTTCGGAACTATTAACAAAGAAGAAGGGGGAACGCGGTTCGTTCGTGAATCGTTAAATCGCTCGGCAAAATCGCTGTGTAATTTCGGGCCGCGCAGGAAGGAAACCGAAAACCGGCTCACAGGATCGATCTAGATCTGTCCGGCGGAAATGCATACGTTTCTATGATATATACACATCCGGCGCCACGCCTCCTCGCCTCACCTGCTGCATGATGCCCCGCGCGATGATGATAATAATAATAATAATGCTCATCCGCATCGTCGCGGACGAGCATTCATAACATAACACACATCTCGGGGGCACGTGAGCGATAACGCTCGCTTGTAGTTAGATCGGCCACGTCTTGTGTAACGAGCTACTTCGTAGTCGTGGCTCGTTACGATAGCGTCCGTTTAACATTTCATCCGGTCCTTTGGAAAATGAAAAACAAAGTATCGCGAGCTCGACGAATTTTCGCCGAAACGGGCGAGCTGCGCCGATACGAAACCGCAAACGGTGATCGTTGATGATATATTAATTATTTTTTTAATTGTAACAGAATTTTCCTGTGATTTCCATGGTTAAACGAATAATCGGAGAACGTAATGTGCGAAGAATAAAAATAAAATACTGGACGATATTTTATGAATTGAGATAATAAATTGTAATTGATTCGATGCATGTGCTGGAAAGCGGATTTGGGTGAAAAACAATCCGATGGACGATCAACAATTGTAACACGTTAGTTATTATAACTAATTCATAATAATTTATAACAACCAACGAGCTATAATCGTTAATCGGATTACTTTTTGTCCAATTACTTTTCGACCGATTCTTGTAAATTGGTTAGAATAACCAACGAATTATGATCGTTAATCATTAATCGGATCACTTTTCGGCCAACTCAGCTGGAAAGCCTAAAAATAACGAATCTCTACAAAACCGTCAGTCTTGTCCTAAATTTATAAAATATACAAAAACTTTCCTACATGGATTAATCGACAAGCCGAATGAATAAAGAATAAATAAGAAAACATCGCAAGAAGCTCGAAAGATGCGGAGTAACAACTTTTCCATTGCCGTTTAAGGGCTCTGCGGGACGTATGAAAATTAGGATGTACGCGATTAGGCAGCGAAGTCTCCAGCAAATTGGTTTCCGAAGACGTTGAGGCTGTCGCGACCGATTTGGAGGAATAATCGCAGACGAAGCGATGACAAGCCAGATAACGAGACTGGACGAGCATCCGACAGAGACCGTTTAAAATTAGAAATTGTCGCGACCACAACGTCAATTTCGCCCGCTAACATCAGACAAATTTGTTGCGAACTGTTTTCTCGCCTTGTCCGCGCGAGATTATCTCGGCTTACGAGATTTTCGTAATTAAGTCCCGGCGAACTTTCTTCCGCGTTCTAGACGCTTTCAGCGAACACGTGTCACGGTTAAAAGACTGTAAAATTTTAATTATATTATATCTCGTTCTACCACAGAAATCGCAACGATGTTTAATTTGCACTTACGAGGAGCAACCCGCGAATTATATTTTTCAGATAAGGACGATTTTATTCAGAGAGAAAGAGAGAGAGAAAGAGAGAAAGAGAGAGAAAGAGAGGTTGTACTCGCGTTGTAGTTATCAAACCGGGTAATTAGAAAGTTTCAAGGTGTAGCCGGACGATGTATACGATAGTTTGAACAATTTCGTTAATAACGATTTAACACGGATCTCTTTATCTCGCGGAACATGCCCGAGAGGCTTTTAAATATGGATAAAATAAAGGTTCCCTGCGTTGCTCTCGCAGCTGGTCTCTCGTCAAAGACCAGAAGAGAAACGAAGCACAATCTACCGCCGTTAATGGTCCTCGAAATGTCCCGATCCGTTTCTCCGGACAAATTCCCCGGCATTGACGAATTAATTAATAGGGGGCCAGAAATAATTAATCAGACAGCGGTATGCGTTACGGACACGTGTTAAACCGTCACCAAGAAGGGACAATTAAAGCGAAGTATGCTCATTTTCGCCAACAGACGATTTTATCATCCCTTCCGAACTGTAAATTAATGACGAACTGTCTGACCTCGCTTCCGAGGATCCTCGCGTACCGCCGTTTTTATCATCGTCCGCCGATCGATCCGTTCTGTCACGCATAAATTATCTGCGCTATTAATTAATTTATAAATACAGGGCATCGACCACGTAATGCTCCCCGTGCCGCAATCAATAACGCCGTCCCCATAAACGATCTGTTCTGGAACGAACGGAAATACATCAATTGTTATCGATCTCGAAGCCATCGGAGATCCGTGCCCGAAGAAATCATAAATCCATAAACCGGCCCTGTAAAATGCTGTGCACGTGCTGCTCCGACCAGACGACCGCCGCCGGCTCGCAATCTCAAATATTTCAGGAAGCAATGGTAATTCATTCGAGCAGGACGTTGCCTTTAAGTTATTGAAATTACTTCGAAAGGTGTGCACATGTTACTGTAATTATTAGTGCGCGGATCTTCGTGCAGAATAAAAATTGTCTGCATCGATTGCAAGATATAGGAGCCGAGCACAGGTATTTTTCTGTCTTTGATCATTTTAATAAATTCAAATTAATACGACAACATTATTAGTTCGTTTTAATCTTGACATTGTTTTAAATTATATCTTCTCATTTTTGTCATAAATGCGTAAAATCCGCGGTCTAGTAATTATACTGTATATGTTTGATTTTATTCATATTTTGTTTTAAATACAACGCTTTTATCAAATGTATGAATTAATAGAAAGTATCGAAGTATAGTGCGTTCAATGTACTCATGTTAACCTAATACTGATAATATTGAATAACCATATTATGCTATTACTATACTATACTACTACACTAATACTATAACCAAAATTATACTATTTAAATAATTACGTGTTTCACTAAATGCATTGTAAAGAATCACGTCACAACTGAAAAATAAAGTCAAATTTTTCTATCGTTTTCATGTGTAGAATCTGAAATGGGACATGCTACGAGACACCCTGTATATCCTTCTTATCCAGTCAGCAGATTTCGACGAGTAGACTCGTCACAAAGAAATGACAACATTTTGTACCATGTTAACAGATTAATTGCAATTGTAAAACCCTGTATATCCTTCTTATCTAGTCAGCAGTTTTTGACGAGTAGACTCGTCACAAAGAAATGACAACATTTTGAACCATGTTAACAGATTAATTGCAATTGTAATCTATTTTGATTAATTGCAACTTCTTGCTGAAATCTCCACGTTAATTCTGTATCAATTACGAACTGGACAATAATTCCTTCCAGATTCGAGCAAGATCTTGCTTTCCAAATCAGTTTAGAGGATTGAGGCTTCCTATTCGCGAGGAAGACCGGGCTATCCTCGCGCTGGCACGTTTTCGCATCTGCCCATAATGGCTTCCGCGTAACCCACTTTCAGGCCGGACTGATAATATTAGGTCTGTCCGCGACTAAATAAAACAGGACATTAATTTGACGGAACAAGACGAAGGGTAGCCGCCGCCACCCTCGAGGAGAACGTCTCGAGCCGCAAATGGCCAAACAGAAAGTCCCCCCCCCCCCGCTCCGCTCTTCCGCAGGGCAATCCCGCCACATTTTGCCATCGATCCGTCGCGAGATAACCACCGGTTTGCCCAGCCACTGAGACGATCGACGTTAATCGAAGGCGGGCGACCGCACATTTACTGCTAAGCGACATGCAACTAGTGTCCAAACGCGAGCAGCCGAGGCCAATGTTCGCAGGAAAATAAGTTACGCGAGGAGTGGGGTAGGTGACGCATGCGCTGGGAGTTCCGTACAGCGGCGTGGCGCGTCTAATTCTAAAATACGATTAGAAAGAAGCTGTGCGTCACGTCACGATCGTAGTTCAGAATTGTATTAATTAATTTATAAATACAGGGCATCGACCACGTAATGCTGCCCGCGCCATCTAGGCTAACTTTCCATCGTACGAGCGATAATTCGAACGTTTGTAAAAAGATAGAAAAATTTTCTTTGGAACTGTAACTACCACGAGTTTGAAGAATGAAGCTTCCTCTTTATAATGACATAACGAAACTCAAGATACGATTTTTTTTAGTCGTTTTATCGATCTCTGGACGAAGCTGTATTTGCAGCAATGTTAGGTTCGTCGCGAGGACTTTAGGCGACCGAACTTGTGCCTGAATTTTGTCGCATAAATCGGCTAAAAAAAATCGTGGATCAAGTTTCGAGGAGTCGTTGTAAAGGGGAGAGTTCGATCTTCAAATCCACGGAGGTTTCAATCGAGAGAAAAATTTTCCAACGATGCGGGAGATGTTTCAATTCGTAGGATCGAAAACTAGTGAAATGTGAAATCGATCGCTACACGATAAAGAAGTTATCAGATTCGGTATAGTTGATCGAGTCGCTTCGATTTCGGGAAACGTTTCGGGACGATAGCTCGGCTCTGTTATCCGTTGTTTTTCGTTGCGGAACAGGCCACTGCCAATTTGTGGGAATATTCTTGCCGCGAGGGACGAGGAAACGCGGATCCTCGCACATCCTCGAGCCTCGAATCGCGAGAGGGAGGTCTTGCTGGTCCCACGAGCACTCCTCCGCGCGATGGTAACACGCGGGAGCACCTCCTCGCGACCAGCATTAAGCAAGCATTATGATAAGTGGCGTGTTCGCGAGCCAATTCGCGGCCTCCGCTGTCCCACGCGCGCGAATTTCAGCCGAAGCGTCACGCGAACCCCTGCCCTCCTGTTTCCGTGGTACCTCGTACCAGAGTTGGGCAAAATTTTAGTCACTAAAATAGATCAAAAGATAAAAGATAAACACTGACGAATCAAATTTTATTCGACACTATTAAAGAAATCGAATACAAATAAAATTATCCGAATCAAATTTTAGTCGAAGAAGAATTCATTCGAATAAGATTTTATTCGTACAGGAACAATTGATTTGAACAAAAATAACAAAATATAAAATGTTTTTCCATAGTTTTTGAATTTCTCTGATTATTCGAATAAAAAATTATTCGATGTTTTTGTGCTAATAGGTAGATAAAAATTATCCACTTTTCGCTTGCTATTTCTTAACATGGATAAAAATTGGCCAACTTTGACTGACGATAAGTCCGCGAAAAATTCTCATAGGATAATGACGTTTGTTTTAAATTAAAGCTTGAAATCTCTACTTTAAGATACTGTAAACACCACTATAACCCTTTAAATGCGAGGCCATGTTCGTCATATTGAAAAATGCGAGGGTTGCTTTGTAGCGCTGTAACTTTGTGAGAAAAAATAGCAATAAAGTTTCTTTATTTTTTTAGATGAAACGGGAAGATTCAAACTTCATTTGACCCTAAATGATATGTCCGTAAATAATTGTACGATTGTCATACTAAAAATTACCAAGTTCGACGAAATGCACGGACTTCGTAAAATTTATTTCGGAGATGACGTTTGAAGCAGACTGAACAATTTAAAAAACAAAGGTCGATACTTGGCTGCGATTTTTCTTCACGAAGTAACAGCACGTTAAACTAACCCTTGCAATATTGATCGGCACCAGAATCCGAATAATCCGTGTGATTGCAGAGGTTCGAAATGACCATTCCGCTCTTCCAACGGAGAGTTTGCGTAAACGCAAATAATGTTCCATCGGGAACGTGGTCGATTCGCCAAACAAGACAAAGACAACGGCGATCGGTGAATCGCATCAAATTTCGATCCAGCTGATTGTTCGCGACTCAATCGGGCACATGGGCTCGATCTCCTGAACTACATATCTCGCTTTGCAAACAATAAATCGCAGCGCGTGCGAGAGAGAGAGAGAGAGAGAGCGCGCTCGAGCTCATACAATTATAATCGTAAAATTTCTCTACGGCCGACAATACCGATTCCACGATTAATTGCGACTAGCAGAGGCACGGAGTCATTTCCAGTCATCACGTACACGCATTAACCCGGTTCGCGGCGGAATGGAATAAAATCGTATCGCCACGTTGGCTCGAGTGCTTCGAACCGTGGGTTCAACGTTTTCGAAATTCGGCGATACAGATTGTTTAGGCAACCTGCTGCGATGGAAATTTATTGATCGGCGACTGCGACGAGCCCTTGCGAAACGAATGCAGACTAAATGTCGCTGGAAATCGGTGGTGCGCGATTATTTAACATTCGAGCGGCGGACATTTCCGACGACAATATTACACAGTATTATAGGATAATTCATAATTATATTCAGCAATATTTTCTAAGCTATTCTTACATTATCTATGACTGCAAGTCACATGTTTTCACTTCCGAGACATTATCGCTTAAAATTCCGGCAACTAAAATGCTCCGAATTGCATAATCTTGTCAAATCTTATAGATTTTGTTTTCACCGTGTTTCTTCCGATAAGTACGTAAAACAATGAAATAAAAGTGTCATCAATGTTCGCCAATGCCCCTAAAAGACGCACATTAAATGCACGAAGATGCACAGCCTACTGATAACGTCGAGTCTTAAATCCATGTGTGCCACGAATCGCAGAATCGTCGCGAGCTAGCTCCCCTAAAATTCACGACTTTTCTCAGACAAAACTTACGAATTTAGAGAGATAGAATTCGCTGGGATATCTAGCCGAGGATCGGTCGGACCAGTGAAATGAAATCGACCGCGGCGAGAACAAGAAAACGACGTTCCCTTCGACCTCGGAGCTCCGAATAATGCGGTCAGCTGCGAAATCGGTCCCGCGACGAGATAATCGGGTAGCTCTCGAAAAAGTGTTACGCGGCCGGGGTAATTAAAAACTAGCCGAGGAAGCGGCTCGATTCGCATTCCTCGAGGGCGAGGACGAGGTCCTAGGCTAATCTTATCGCGGGATGTTCTGGGAAACGGACAAGGTCCCACGGCATTCGACAGATAAACCAGTAAATTTGACTTTTATTGAGCAATTCCTCTCGGGAACCTGTCTCCGGCGACACGTACAGGTTCACCGGGACAAGGGAGGGGGGCAGGGGGGAAGGTGTGTCGGGGCTCTTTCGCTACAGCACCGGCATGCTTCCTGTCCAATCACAGCTTCATCTGTCTCCCACGAATACTCTTGCCGGGCACACTAGCCACCTGAGATCCCGCAGATACGTGGAAACCAGGCACAAAGAAAAAGAAAAGAGAGAGAGAGAGAGAGAGGAAAGGCGCCCGTACCTGGTTCCACGGCCGTGTTAACAGCCGAAACTCATAAAGACGTTTAAAGTGGCCTAATAGAAAGAGACGGGGCCATCTCCTTTTCCACTAGCGCCTCTTCTCTCGACTACCTTCGATTCCACGGAGTCGCCAGACGCCCGACGCTTTTTAAAAGGCGGCGACGATGAATAGGCCGTTCACCGATATTCGGCCGACCGATTCTCGTGGGGCGACCGGTTCCACGATACTACGGGGCGACCCTAACGCCGCTCGGAAATTATGAATTTCTCGAACGGACCGGCCGAGCCGATTCGGGACCGTTTCGGGCCGTGAAATGGCCAAATTTTGTGCTCCGGTTGAGCATCGGTGAACCGTCGCGAAACATTTCGATGGAAATCGATTTCAACGATCTTCTCGGGGGTTGCTCGAAGGGCGCGTGCAACCCTTTGCTGCGGCACGTACGGTCTATTCGACTGAAATGGTGACGGTAATGGTCTTGCGAATTTTTTTAATTTACTTCATTGACGAAACTTAACTTTTTCATTACTAGTGTCATTATGAGTATACGATGGGAACCCTACGGTGAACGTAATGGTATGTTAGAGGGCAACGGGGATGTACGAGCGTGCGAGTACGAGTCGCGTGGAGCATTTGTTTCGATTTCGAGTCCTTGGCGATGCCGTCGTCGAACGGTTGAAGGGAATAACGACAATGTGAGTTTGTAAACGTCGATTTTTTAGTTTCGTTCCAGCCGCAGAGCTGCTTGCATTTCTTGTTTTAATTCCAGAAACGTTTATATATGTAGTAATTTCACCCTAATTCGCGCTCAGATTGCGCACAAAAATGGCCAATTTTTGAAGAGAATATACGATTATTCGACACAGAAAAAATTATAAATAAAGAAATTACTGTATCGTTTTATTTCTTTTTCTTTTCTTTTTTATTCATCACAAGTAACAGCAATATTTAAAAAAAGGCATTTTAGCCATCGTCTAATAAACTAGTCCTCCTATCATTCCTCAGAAATTCAAATCACTTGGTCCAGTTTTAAAAGTGTTATTGAGTTTGAAAAGATGTACGTTCAATTTTGCGAGTAACTGTATATTATATTGTATTATATTATATTATATTATATTATATTATATTATATTATATTATATTATATTATATTATATTATATTATATTATATTATATTATATTATATTATATTATATTATATTATATTATATTATATTATATTATATTATATTATATTATATTATATTATATTATATTATATTATATTATATTATATTATATTATATTATATTATATTATATTATATTATATTATATTATATTATATTATATTATATTGCATTACTATTTCGCTGAATATGCGAGTACACGCTGTGTTGCAATTGTTCAGTTCGAATAAACATTTTATTATCAGGATTCAACTGTGACATGGGATAATACGAAAAGGTAACAAAGCAACGTAAACAAGAGTATGTAATACACAAAGTAAAGAAGAAAAGATGCTGCAGGAAAAATTGGAAACAGGAAGCCAAAATAATGAATTCGAATATATTCAAAAATGGGATTTCTGAAGGTAGAGAAAAAATAAACAAAGTCCCATTACAGTGCCAAGTACAGTTGTCATACTGTACAAGGTTTCTTCCAAAAAGTATAGTCCCAAAAATGAGAAATTCACGTTGTAAATTTGTCAGAATCCCTAAAGAAAATTCGTTGCGAGAACGATTATTTCGAACATAAGTGCAATAAATTCCCCCCAATTTTTCTTCAGCTTATAAACAAAAATGAACAATCTGGGAAGAAGAGATACGATTGTTCGAGCCACGCGACTCATCTATGTAGTTGCCGATCGTCGGCAATTATAAAAAAGGGCCTAAAGTGCAAGGCTTCAGGAAAATTAGAGAGACTTAACTGTACCGTGAAACAAATCAAGTGAAAATTCGCGTCGATTTAGCGCGAGTATTTCGAGGCTTTTGGAACCGCGACCAGAAGCGCCAAGGAATTCCGTGGTTCTGAAGCGAAAATTTGCAAGCTGTTTAGAAGAACAAATAAAGAAAGAAAAGGTTCCCGTCGAAAACGGCTTCCGGGGTTCCCGTTAAACCGCGGCGCGTCGGCGGTATCGTTCGCCGCGAAAAGGCAGGCTTTTTTTCCACGGCGATGATGCTCGCACAACGATAATCGGGCGCAGGAATCGTGCGACATTCGCGATGAAGAAACTAGCTGAATGAAAGGAAACCGGTGGTGGTTCACACGAGGCTGGGCACGCACGTCGCTCGGCCTCCCCGACCATTTACTTTAAAGTAAAGCTATTTCCTTTTACACATTATGATCCCACAAGAACGCTGCGCGGCGACGTATCCCCTAGATTATCCTTCTGTACATACCATTACCTCGACACGCGAGCGAAGAAGAAAACGAAGAGAACCGTCGACGCCGCCAACGCCGCCGACGCCGTCGCCGCCGCTGCACCGACGTCGGAGCGATCAGGAAAAATTGCGGCTGATGACTCCGATACGCCGGCGAAACAGATTGCACGCATTACGAGCGAAATGTTGCCTTTTTTTGCTGTGCCGCGGAGACCAAAGATAATGAAGTAAAACGGACTGTGGGAGGAAGGGGAATGAACGCGAGCCACGTTCCGCTGATGTCGCCGGAAGAGACGTTCCGAGGTACAAGGACAATTCTCGAAACCTAACTATATAATCGCTTCTTGTTTCGCGTTTGTGCTTTTGGTCGGCGAACATTCTCATCGTCGATCGCTTGCGACTGCGGGCAAACGAGTCAATTAATATCAGCGAAGCAACGGTGTTCCAAAATTCTTTTCGAATGTTCCTCCCTGTTTCATGCTTGAAACATTAAACTTTGACGTACGCTTACTGAAAACAAAATTAAGAAACTTCCTAACATAGGATAACAATTCAGGAGGATATAGGATAAATATTTTCGACGAAAATATTAATTTTCTATTTTTATAACTATCTAATTTTCAATGTTTATTTTATTTTCTCGTTTCCTTTTACTTGTATCATTCTTTCATTTGTCGTATGCGCTGTGCGGAACAATGTATTTTTACTTTAATAACTCGTATGTTTATTAAAATATCAAATTTTACTGGAATAACATGCGCATAGAGAGAAAGCATAACTTCACAGTCGGACAACACAACATAGGGTCATTTCTGGCCCTGGGCCAGTGTCCAAAAATAATTCTGCTTTGAAAAGAAACTACCTAAATTATGGATGTTTCGTAAATGATAATAATCAGCCATTAAATAGATCAACCATATTTTGCAAATATCTACCACTAGGCTGTATGTATATGTATTTCGCAAAATCCTATTTTCGCATTAACCTGTTCAACGATTATTATGAATTACGATTCCATTCGTTACTGTCAACAATCTTTTCTGTGAAACACATTAGATGATTCAGAGTTCGAATACGTCAGTATCGATGTGAAGAAAGTCGCGATTCATATCGGGTACGATCTATGGCTGTGCGATCCGTTCCAAGCTAGGATCGGCATCGGCATCGTTCGAATACGTTCGAAATAGCGATTGAATGGGATAGAACGGAACAGGGTTCAAAGTTTCCAGCCAGTTTTCACAAGAAAGTCTCGAACGAGGCAGAGATCGAAGATTGCTTCCTGGACAGGACTGCCCACTTTACGCCCGACTAGCAGGTCGACCGGCTAGATAATGGGATTGACCGTCCCCCGAGCAGAACAAGATAGTGAAGCTGTCACTGGGAAAGAGATGACAGCGGGCCGGGCCTCGTGTCACCATGGTATCGGGATCCCTTTGATCGCGCCGATAAAGGGTCTCGCCGGAAAATTCTCCTGATTCCCCTAATCTGATGTCCGGGAGGACGCATAGAAGAACGAGCCCGAAGTGTCTTGGGAAACGCTTGCGCTAATTACGATTTAATTCTCGACGAACGCATCTCTGTCCGGGACCCGTTGACGTCTAAATCCAAGAACACGCTGCGAAGTGTCTTAATCCTCGGACGTCGGACCGTTTTCACAACTGTACCATCGACGACGGTAATTAACAATTCCGGGATTCAGCCAGCAATTTTTCGAAACATACTTTTCAAGATACTTCTTGCAGGCTCTTGTTAGCCTTTTTGGTGTCCCCAATGTAATTTGGTGTCCCCGATATAACACAGCAGTTTATTTTATTTAATTTGCCGAAAATTATGCAATTGAGCGAACGATTTAACGTCACGCCTACCGGTGCCAATCAAATGACCCGTTTCATAATTTTTAACTCAATACTTATTCAAGCTACAACGATGTTACCGCGAGAAACGATGTAATAAATTTCTCTGTTCAAGCCAATAAAGATCGCACAAAATCCAAATAAACTCAATCATGTCAGATTTACAAGGAAAATTATTGTAGTTGCTTTTAATACTTGGTAGATTTAGTGTGAAATACAATGCGTCCAAATGACTCGGCAACCGGAGTGCAAGGATTAGTTACCGATTTACTTTGTTATTGCGAATGTCGTTGGAAATGATGAATATTCAAAGTCGATTTTCGCGACAACGAAGCCTCGGCTGAAAAAGCGTTATTCTTTATTTTCGATTTGCTTTTTTTTTTACTAGCCCTTTGCACTCGGAGAATTCTCTCAGAACACCAACAAAAACGCGAACGTATTTATTGGCAAAGCAGTAAGTAACATTTTAAAGAAAATATAAAACGACAAAACGTTGGAAACAATTAGTCTGAACAAATAGAACACGACAAAAGATTGTACTATTTATATTATTATATATTATTAAAAAAAATATATATATAATATATATTATATTTATACATTATATTTCATGAAATAAAAATAGTTAATTTTGGAAGTACAATAACTGTCAGCAGTTTTGTTCTATTCCCCGAGGGGGGACATTCGAGTGCAAAGGGTTAAAACATCTGTGACACCCTATATTTCTCAGCTCTGTTTTACCGCGCCCAAAATCCGCATTCATTTATACAGTACCTTTGCGAAGAACAGAATCGAATCTAGAACGATCTATATCCATCGACTTTCTTCTTGCGCAACGTTCAATCGATCGAGAATCCCCAATAGCTGGTCTTCGAAACGATCGGTCAAAATCGACCCAAGCTGCACCGTTCGAGTGTTAAAACCATGTAGCTACTAGCATCGGCCGCTTCGCTTTGGCGAAGGGTACGCAGAAGACAGTATAGTTTTACGAGACAGGCAGTGCCGATCGGCGGCCGATTCGCACCGATTAACACGTTGCAGCTTGTTCTACGACGGATCCCGCCGTTCTCGAGCGGCGCACCTGGCAAACTCGGCGATCAGGATCCCGCTAATAAGATCATAAAGGTCCCAGGGCCGGCGGATCTCCGGCAGAAGCTCCGGAGATCTTGTCTATGACAAATTGCGCATAAGCCGCGCGCGGACCGCCGTAAAAGCGCTCGTTGATCGATTCCCCGCGCCGCGATTTTCATCGCGATATTACCGGCGCGCGAATCACGCGTGTTCGCCAATTACCGCGAAATTTGCATGCCTCTCGCCTCGCTCTCGCACCCCGCGCACGCTGTCGCCTCGCCCGGTCGTCCGCAAGCCTCAAATGTTAATGATGATGCGAACGGGCGGCCGAACGCCGCGCGGTGTCCGTTGTAAATCAACTTTTAATTGCGACGCCTTTCGATCGGGCCGCGCTGTAAAACTGTTGCTAATACCGCGCGGGCCGCGGAATATCGGAGCCGCCGCCTGGGCCGGCAGAAATATACGGTGCCGTGGAAATGGTTGCCTTTTTTAGTGCCCCGCGGCCGCCGCGCCGGCCGCCTTTTTGCTTTTGCTTCGCGTTTGGTCCCGTTTCGGAGTAAACATGAAATACGCTTTAATACGCCCGGTAATCCCGAACTAGCGTCGCGGAATTTACGGGCACTCGCTGAGCCCGAAATTTATTGTACAGTAAAACCGTGATTGTTCCTGGGAAACGGGATGCTGCCGACGAGATAACTCATCGGGACACCGTGCTCTTCATTCGCGTCCAAGGTTACCGATTCCTCGGCCGCCCTTCGTACGAGCTGATCTTCTGGACGCGGCCGTGCTGATAGGTTGCTTCGACTGTTACGATTGTAACTGTTCGTCGTTAGACCACTTATGGTATACAGGATGTCCCAAAAATGTCTCGCAATCCGAGACTGGGAGGTTGCTGAGGTGATTTGAATTAAGTTTGTTTTTGGCGAAAATGCAATCCGAGGCTTCGTTTGCGAGTTATTAACGAAAAAGAGTGACCAATGAGAGGTGAGATATGCTGGCGCAAGACCGCCGAGCCAATGAGCGGAACTGGGCTTCGTGCGCTCATTGGCTCGGCCGCCAGGCGCTAAGCTAGCTCGCCTCTCATTGGTCAGTGTTTTTCGTTAATAATTCGTAAACGAAGCCGCGGGTTGCATTTTCGCTAAGGAAAAAGTTACTTCAAACGATCCCAGGAACTTCTCATTTCCGGTTTGCGAGACATTTTTGGGACACTCTGTATATGTCAAGTTATTTCGATATTTTTCTTATTGTTCCGTTTTCGTTCCTTTTCTCTCTTTGTTTGTACGAACGCGATTGCTATATAAAATCTCTGTATTTGTTATTACCTCTTCTGTAACAAAGAGTTCCTCTACCCGTACACATGAATAAATTAATAAAAAATTAATTAACTTAATCGTTCACAATTACCCGTATCCAGAACCGGATGCGAATAATTTTTACTTCATAGGAAAAGCTGGTAGACATTCTTTCTTAACGCTAAGCCTACCAGTACCGGTCAATCGATCATTTAACAATTACTGTAAGTACAAGAATGTTTCACGTAATGTAATAAAAAATGTCTTCTACTCGAGAACATTTTCTGCCGAAGATCGCAGGAATTCTAAATAAATTCAATCGCGTTATTTCGCAAGGAAAATCGTTCCAGTCACTTTACGCAATTTTCGGACGATCGCCGCGGGGGAATATGAAAATTGATATTTAACGAACCGCCTCGCCCGTGTTAACGTGAGAGGCATTTACATGTCAACTCGACAAGTGCGACAGTTTCCGGCCCGATCGCGTGCGCGCGTTCTGACGGATTCAAAGGAGATTCGATTTTCGGATTTTTTACGGAACGAGAATGATTCTGCGAATCCCGCGGTAGGAATAAACCTCGTCCGGGTAAATAATTCGACTTCGGTATAATTGAACGTTACGGCGGTACGGGGGAAGACGATAACAACGAGGCCGTCGTTGCACCATCCAGAAGGCGAGTCGTTACCGAATTATTTCGAGGAGAGACTGACAGCCGGTACCAAAGCGCGATGGTTAGGGGCCTTCACGGACAATGCGAATCTGTAATTATAAGCGCGCCGTCTTCTGGCTGCCAGTTCGCCTCCTCCTCGTCCTCCTCCTTCTCCGTCGCTTCCTCCCCTGTGTGCCCGTTCCGCCTTTTCTTTCTTTTTCCTCACGTAAAATCTCTTGCAGCCCTGTATTATCGCCTTAAATCAACAGAGCCGCTCCTAAGGTCGGTGCCAGCGTGCTCCGAAAGGAGTTTCGTGGCCATGGACGGGCCCCCGAAACCGGCGAGATGGCACGAGAGGGACTTTAATAGTAGGTCTCGCATAATAACCCACGTCCCGGGGCCCCAAACTGATTGTCATTGCAGTAGATTCGATCACGTGAGTCGGCATTATCAGTGTAGCGCCAGTGGCGTACGGAAACCTATCGGTTCGGGGAAGAAAAGGGTACGGGGACCGTCCGGCACCCATTCGGATGACGCCAGTGGAGTTGCAACGTCTATGACCGTGCGGGTTTACGAGATTTTCGAGAAGATATTTCAGGGACGCCGAACTCTCAGGATCTCCGCTGTTTCCAGATTGTTCGAAACGAATTCGGGACTTTCGCTCGGATTTTTTTTATCGCGAGTAGCAATGACTCGGTGCTATTGTGATTGAAGACTTTAGATTTGAAGACCTGGAACGTCATTTTTAAAACGGACCCTCTAGCTGGGCCCTTAAATTCGACACTTAGTCAGTTTTCGAAAACCAACCCTATCTGACCATTCGTTTGTTGGTCTAGAAATGAATGGGATCCTTTAAGGACACGCTTATCGTTGAATTTAACTTGGTTATCATATTTAACATGAACTATCCTTTGATTGAAAGTTTAGTCAGAATAAGTTACATACATAGATAATTCTCTCCAGGCTCCTTTGTTGTTCGATCTGAGCGAATAAATTTTATCGATCAAAAGGATCCATAAGCCGCCCCCTAAAAATCAAGCTTACGGCATCATCTGTGACAGTCTAAGGCAACCGCAGTGATTCCATTGCACATATTCAGTCGGTATCCTGAATTACTTCTTAATTTTCTACACATTTCAAATCATTTTGGTAAGAAACATCGGCGTTTTTTCTTTTTTATCAGGAATAGCTTTATTTAAAACTTTAGATAATTTTGTTATATAGTTCGATTATTTAATTTCTTCGAATGTACTATGACAAAATTTCGACCAATCAAGCATACATACATTTAATTGTTCTGTAAATTGTATTCTTGTAGGATGAAAAGTGTATAAATTAGAAATTTTATCTCTTCCTATAAAGATTAATCGAAACCAACCACCAATTTATTTTGTTCTTTGTCGATGTAAATTCATGCAAGTGCAATGCAAAAGGCGACAATAATTGTTCGCTTCATATGATTTAAAAAGAAGGGTGTTTTTTATCTAACAAAGTAGCGATTTGTCAATTACTAGACAAAAGCATAAATAAAGTACATCTCGTTTGTGGCAGAAGCACAAACAAGGTATATCGTGTGTGCGACAGAACTACTACTACTAGCGACATCTATGACAAAATGCCAGAACTTTTACCCCGTTTAACAATATAGGTGTCTGCCAAATGCGCCTCTTTCTCTATTTTCTATTTTATTATGCATATATCTTATATTTATTATATACAAAATACTCAATTTTAGCTAACAAATCTAGCAATAATTTTATTTGCAGCTTTTTAGCAAATGGTTAATAAGGGAATTACAATCAATACATCATACAAAGGGAAAATCAATAGCACCACGTGGGTCTACTCTTTATTGCATTTCATGTGCACAACTATTGGCGGTTTAATAACAATTTTAATCGCTAATTACTTTAAAACGAAGCCGCGATCATGATTTTTTAAATTAAAAATCATTGCCTTACATTGTCGCGAAGAATGTATCCATAATTTTTGTTTACCTGTTGTCCAACAGCCTATACGTATATATGTATCGAAAAGTCTTGCGTGCAACCGAAGTACGTATGCAACGAAAATATTCGTCTTATTTTTGGGAAGATAAAAGTAAACAATAAAAGTAAAGCATATAAACGGAAAGATGTCACGATTATTGACGAACACCAGTCGAAGATTGATGTTAATGAAAAGTACAAGTTATCAGGTAACACAAACTATCATCGCATTTGAAGGTTACGTTTTCGTATTTCGTAATGCTCCGAATGAAACTTAATCACTTGAAATATATTTTTATTTAGAAAATAAGAAAGTCCAGGTTCAGTCGACTTGCCTGTAATATAACAAACAGTTCTTTGAGGAATCGTAGTGTCTTCGATGCTACCACATACTCTAAATTTGTCGGAATTATTTCCGTTCGATATCAAAGCACGACTGGGACGATGCTGGCCGAAAATATAACAAATATACCTGGAGGTATGTATGTGCATACCTATGTTTGCGTTTGCAAGTAATATACGTTGAAATGTATTTTTATAGCATCGACTGAACCACAAATTGAGGAAGTAGTAAAAAATCAAATCACAGAAACAATCTCAGAACAAGCTGCAGAACAAGTTACAAAACAAGTTGCAGAAAATGTAGCAGCAACAGTTACACAAAATGCTTTATTAAGCGAAATACCAGGTAAAATAAATTTTCTGTTTATTTCAGTAAGTATACTGTAGTCGCAGCAATGTTAATGACATTAGGCAATCATGATCATATTTTTAATTTTTACTTTTATTACTATCTATAGATTTACCAAAAATACCAGAATCTATAACTGCATTAACAGTAAATGGCGAACCCACTTTGGAAAGTATCGGACTGGGTGGATATTTCCCAATTGGATGGGTACAACATGCTTTAAACGCATTGCATACTTATTGTGGCTTGCCATGGTGGGCAGCAATTGGCGTAGGAACACTCTGTGTTAGATTTGCTTTGTTTCCACTAGTGATTAAAGTACAAAGAAATTCTTCAAAGATGAACGAATATCTGCCACAAATGCAAAAGATGCAATCAAAAATGATGAAAGCAAGACAGAATGGAGATGAATACGAAAGTATGAAATCAATACTCCAATTTGTTACTAAATATAAGCAATTATACTGTTATTTTCAGCTGCTGCATGTGCTCAAGAGTTATCTAAGTTTATGAAGGACAAGCATATTAATCCACTGAAAAATATGGGTTTAGTTATGTTACAGGTATAGTTCTGATTGTATGTAAGACAACATTCATTTTTAAAGAACAGCATCTAATCTACACGTTTATCAGTTTCCTGTATTTCTTTCATTCATTATTGGTTTGAGACGAATGGCAGAAGCACCAGTTGAAAGCATGAAAGAAGGAGGATTATGGTGGTTTACAGATTTAACTGTCTATGATCCATACTATACTCTTCCTCTAGCTACTTGTTTAACAATGTATGTATCGATGGAATACAGTATTATGGTGAATCATGGGACGAATATGGGTTTAGTATCATATTTTATGCGAGCGATACCGATTGTTACATTTCCGATAATATTACATTTCCCAGCGGTAAGATATTATTCTTGGCTTGAACTTGTTTTACTCTCGATGTATTAACCGTTTCACTATTTATTTATTATTACAATATTTATTAGTCTCAAAGTTTCACTATATATTTATTATTCCAGGCTATGCTGTGTTATTGGTATTCAACAAATGTTATCACTTTCTTGCAAATTTGTTTCTTAAGAATAACAGCAGTGAGAGCATGGTTTGATATGCCACCCATTGTAGTACATAAACCTGAAGATCTCCCAATGAAACCGAAAGGCTTCAAAAAAGAACTGGATGAGAGTAATTTTCAATAATGATCATAAACTTAATGTAAAACTTCATAAGTTATATTTTGAATATTTTTTTCAGCTTGGACTAATTGGAAAATAACAAAAAAAGTAGAAGATAGAGAACGTGCAGATGCAGTTCAGTTTAATAAAGCAGGAAAAGGTCCTTTAAAGAAAACATTTAAATATGATCCAACGAAAAACCCACCCACAGCAGCACAAATTTTAACAAAGAAAAGATAATACCAGATATATAAATCTTGTAAATACTTAGCATTATTTAATTCCTTATGAGCTATTTATTATAATTGTTCCCTGCTCTTAGAATAAATGATAGTAACTTCAATCAAAGGATATATGATTGATAAACAATCACCTTTACTTTATTCTATAGTTACAAATAACAAAATAATCCATATAATATTTGGTAACATTTAAGATGTTCACATATTATGTATACTATTGTGCATTAGAATATTTCATATGATCACATAATGTATATTGTATAGTTTAGTAATCAACATTTAATTCCAACGCACTGATTAATTACCTCAAGTAGGTGATTATTTTCTAGAGCTGCTGCTACTCTTTCCTTGTCAGCGAGTTGTTTGTTCACTGCACTTTCTGACATATGAGTACCTGGTGTAATTTCAACATTGACTTTGAACCTTGATGGCAGAGTTCTTAGTAGCTGAACCCTGATTGATAAACCAATAAGTGTTGCCATACTGCAGTGTGGTATTGTTGGTGTAAATTTCACAATAATCTTGCTTGCTCTATTATCAATCTGTAATGGTACATTCTTGAAAACATAGGAATGGTGAAAGTTTCTCCACATTATTGTTACCTCAATTAGATTCTGCTCCACTACATTCAATTCTTCTAGTGTTAAAGGATGTTCAGGATCGTTGATGTTTCTAATAAGATCTAAAAATAAAATTGAACGAGAGAAACATAAGTTGTCATTGTTTTACTCGTGTATCGATAGAAATTTCGAAGTACGAACCGAAGATTTCACGCGTGTCAAATTCATCAACGATATTTTCATTTTCGTCATCTGCAGTAACTATCCTTTCATCAATTTTTTTGTATAACTTAGGATTAATATTCTCTAGTGTATCTGCCATTTCTTTAAACAATTCAGATAAAACTTTAACTGTTCGAGCACGTAACAGAGTACTTTACTGAATAATTTTTGTCACAGTACAGACGCGGAGGATATAAACATAAGATTGAATCTAGCATGTGGCGACATCTGGTGACAAACTTATTGTTTATGGCCGCGCATGCACAGTATCAGCCATTCCATGGTGTCACATGGTGTAAGCGGTCAACACATGGTTAATTTTGCAATAGTGAATAGTTAATATATTACAGATAGTGAGCCTATTTTTGAAATATTTTTATTTGTGTAGATTTAATGAGTGTCGACAGCATTGTTAAATATACATAACCAGTTACGAGAGTCTATCATTGCAAGTTAGATTAGTTCAAAAGGTAAGATTATATCAAGTTTTTTCTATCATATTTTTATCTGGACCCTTTTTAACTTTGTTATATATTTTATTGAAGATTCAAAATGGCTACATCTCTTGCGGAACAGTTGAAGAAACTGAGAACACCTCAGACTAATATACTGCTGCAGGATACAAAGCGTCCTAGCTTGCTCTTCGATCCTAAGGAGGCTGCCAATTTAGACAGAGAAACAGTCTTAAACATTGGTGAGGATTTTAATTTATTTGTGTATAATTTAATATAGTAATTCCTTTTCTATTGTAAGTAATGATTTAATAATATTTGTGTAGGTCAAAATGGACTTCAAGAATTAGCGAAGCTATCAGATTTGTTTTTGGAATTTGAGAAGACACTCTTCGCACAAAGTTCTATTAGCCTTGAACGTTCTGTGCAAGATTCTAAAGTCAACAAGAAGCTGAATGGAGAAATTGAAAGGTTTCTCATTCTCTCATCCCCATATTTTTTACTCAACAATGCTCATAAAGCACTCGAATGGTTGATATACAGATTTCGTATACATGAATTCAATAGGGATCAATTTCTTTTATTAATATTACCTTATCACGAAACTCGAATGTTTGTGAGGGCATTACAGTTGTTAAATTTGTCAGATGAAGCTGATAAGTGGCATTGGTTGAAACCTCTTCAAGAGCCTGGTGTTCCTTTAGCTTCTGTAACATTAATCAATCGTCTTGGTAGTGATAATGGTCTTTTAAAGCTTATTTGTAGTCATGTTGTCAATGCCACAAGAGTGTACTCAGAAAAAGCAACTTGTCTAAGCACTCTATACGCATTTTACACTACCTCCATTTTGGGAATTATCAATAAATTGTCTACAATATCAGAAATTCAGATGGGTCACATATTACCGACCATTTTAAAGGGCTTAGAAACTCCTATAGGTGATTTTGCAGCTAGCACTTACATGATCTTATCCATGTTAATGAGCAAAATGAGATTAAACAATGAGACTACCGAAAAGTTGCTTTTGAAAATATTCAAGAAAACGCATTTGAGGGAAGAAGCATTGATCTTGTTATTTTTTATGTACAATACATCTGTTCATTCACTGACTACGGTGCCGAAGAGCCTTGCTATTAGATTATCAGAATTGTCTTGGTTTATTCCACTGGCGATAAAGCTTCAGTCGTCCAATACAAATGCACTGAAGTTCATCGTACCTCTAGTGCAAACTGGTTGTAGTGTGATCATGGAAAATCCATCAGCAACGTCGAAAGTTCAGAGCATGGTGAGTGATATTCTGATACGAGTGAAACTAGACAACAACGGCGTGGACAGCATATTATCAAACGTTTTGGAAAAAGAATTTCTGACAGACAGCGCGTCAAGTGCAGCCAAGAATTTCTTAATGAGACTGTGTCAATGTCTGGAGAAGACCTATCCAGAAAGATTCGACGATTACTTAAAGCGTCTTATGAAACGCAGCGACAACGACAAAGACTCCAAGCTAGCATTGCAGTTTCTCACATCATGGCACTTTGGAGCCAAAGATACACAGGATTCCATGGGAATACTAGACAGACTAATCCACATTAGCCCAGAGCAGAGGATCATGGCACTGGAGTCTCTAGCAAGGAAGAATATAAACTTTCCAGAAAGTGTCCGGCAAATGCTGACGAACACGCTGTTAGCTAGGTTCAACGATAGCGAGGTCAACGTGATTCAGGCTCTGCTATCCATACCCACCGGCCGTTTAACGAGCCTCATTCCCGTAGACATGTTAGTCGACGAGATAAAGGTATTGCTTTCAACATGTCACAGCAATCATAGAAAAGTATTAGCGAAGCCAGCGCTTAAAATCCTCCTAGAACTCTGTGACGTAGGAGACGACACTAGCATCTTTATCACCGCTTTGCCATATCTGTTTCCGAACGATGATACAGATGTATTAATCGCGATGGAAGTACTACAATCAAACTTCGGTAAGAAGAATGCCTACATGCAGTGCGTTCAAAAGGACTTAGGTGAATCACCTAATGCAGAGGCAGTATCATCAGCAGCTTTCCACAATATACTAAATTGGGAGCTGTTGCCTTGTGCTGAAAGCATACTAAGTGCCATGAAACAACAGATGGCCCATGGGGACGCAGGCTCCATGTTCTTTAAGATGATCCTCCTAGGTTCCGTGTGCAGAGTGCCTGTTGGCTCTCTGCAGGACGAAATCGCATCAGAAGTCATCGAGATGGCCACAGATATGATCAAAAAATTCCCTCAAGTCAAGATGATTCAGAACTGCAACAATATAACTGGAGACAATATCCAGTGTGCCATCGAATTGACCTCGCAAGGAGTCTTACCGCTTCAAGTAGGCACATATGTTCTCGAAATGGTCCACAGACGACTGGACCTGAAGCTGAATTCCAAATTCGATTTTGAGAATAATCCACACCGGAGCAACTTGATTCTAAGACTTCTGGAGATGTTCTTTGACGGGATAAATAACAGACGCTGGTGCAAGCACTACTATAGGTGCTTGCAGATATTTTTTCAAAGACACTTTGCCACAGTGAAAGACCTGCTCTGCTTCTTGTCTCAGCTGTACATAAAACCAGTCAAGGTGCAGACATCGTATCACTGTCTGAAGATATCTTTGGTGCTTTTGGACCAGTGCAAGTCGATGCAATGGGTGTTTCAGGACAAGGTTTTCGTGATTAACTTACTGCTCTCGCTCGCCAGGGAGAACAACGATTGCCGAGGAGCTGCGATAGACGTCCTGAAGAAGCTTATGCAGACCTTTAACTTTTCGGTGGAACCATTCTCAGCGTTACTTCAAGAACTGAACAAACGTAGCCCGGAGATATCTCTCGATCCTGACCAATTGTCCCTATCTCTGTACGTCCTTCTTTCCCCAGATCCAGACGTGTGCGCACAGTTGAAATCCGACTTAAGGAAAAAGCTTCAACAAGCACAACAATTACTATTCCACGTAATCATGGACCCCGAAACCCCGATTCATGTTACGTCACAACTGCTGGACATTTTAGTCCATGTGAATGGTCCAACGATCCTTGAGCAACTGGCACCCCTAGGACTCCAGCTCCTAGAGACCTTAACCACAGAATCAAAGAACAAATTTGCCGGGAACGCACTGAAGAACATCCTGCAGAGATTCAACAGCGCAACAGCAAAGGCTCTGACTGTAAGGCATGTCTGGCAACTATTCGAGGCATGCGTAACGGAGCACAAGATCGAAGTGTTCGCAGAGAGTGGAGTGCAATATTCATTGAGCGTCATCCTCTTGAAGCAGATACAGAAACCCTTCTTTGAAAGCGTCGGCAAAGTGTCGTCCGACCTTCAGAGCATGATGCTGACGAAGCTGGTAGATGTGCTCTCCGACTGCGACATGAGCAATATCATCTCTATAGCTAATAGAGCAATCAGGAGGATACAGGTGAACGCGCGGCTGATAGTCAAGGAGCTGCAGAAGATGAAGAACCTCAAGAACGAGCAGATAACCGACCCTAAAGCAAAGCGGAGAAAACGGTTGAGTTATGTGCATAATATACCCAATCCAACCATAATAAACAAGAAGGAATGGAAGCATGGAGTCACGTTGTTGGAGTTCGTGCAGAGGGCGGACAACATCGAGCAAGAAGAACTGCTGTATCCGATTCTCTTTGATTTACTACGGACGTGTCTTAGCTTCGAGGAGCAAGGTCCCATAGAGTACACCAATCAACTCTTGTTGTCCACGATTCACAGGTTGGCTGTGAAAAAACTGCCCATGAGAGACGCTCATCTTCAGATTGATCTAATCACCCAGTGTATCAGGACATCGAGGAATCCTCAGACCCATCATCACGCTCTGTTGGTTCTGGTAGAGTTGCTGAAGATCGTCGACGTTCGATGCGCTCTGTACACTATCATGCCCATATTTACCTTCATGGGCAGCTCCGTGGTTCGACAGGACGATGCCTACTCGATACAGATCATCTCCAAGACCATCGAAACCGTGTTACCCATAATAAACGCGGCGGAAAACGAGAAACACGCCTGCGAGGTTCTGAGGACGTTCATCGTGTCCCTGCCGGACATTCCTGAGCACAGGAGGACGCCTTTGTTCGTGAAGCTGTTACAGCTGCTGGACAATCACTTGCATCTGTATTACCTACTCACCTTCGAGAGCCACGTTATCGCTAGGACAATGCGCATTACCAATCAGAAGACAGCCAGCCAAAGGCTCGAGTTCGCCCTGCAGGTGTCCCAGGAGTTCCCACCTGCCAGGCTCATCCGGGTCTGCATAAAACTTGCACAGTTCATGAAGGAACTACCGATCGATATAGACGGGGAAGAGCATCGGAAGGCAGCCTTGTCTTTCACGTACAAGCACGTCTTCGACGTGGCGAACACCACCCCGAAAAATCTGAGGCATTATAAATATACCCTGGTACAGTTTCTGAGCAACTTGTTATCGTCCACTGACTTCATCAACCGGATCGCAGAGCTGGATACCAGCGAATCGGATAGCATGAAGGTGTACTACGATCAGCTGATGGTGGAGTTGATTCTGTTAATTCAGAGCACTTCGAAGAACGCTGACAAACATCAGGGCAAGCCTATGGCGAAGTACTGGAAGGTGCTTCTGCATCATTTGTACGACGTGCTGGATCTGGTCAACAATTTGCTACCAAACGAAACCTTCTTGTTCAGCGTGAAGCGTCTGATGGAACACGAGTTGTTCACGGTGAACAGGAAGGCTCTGGAGCTTCTGAACGCCCGTCTGCAACAACGCAAGTTCGGCGAAGAGAGCTATAACGATCTGATGTGCCTAACCGAACCGCTTTTGACGATCATTCGGACCAAAGCGAAGTCCGAGACCCAGGAACAGGAGATCGTCCAACAAACTGTTCTGATAACGCTGAAACTGCTGGCCAAGTTGCTAGCTTCAGATAATGCTGCGGTGTTCAAGCCGATCCTCGAGACGACTACCGAGCTCCTGAAGACGAAAGAGGGTCCAGTGCTGGGCAGTGCGGCGCTCTGCGTCGCCGAACTGTGCAGCTCGATGCGAATTCATGCCATTCATAGCTTAAACAAGTTCGTCCCAGCTATCTTGCAGCTGTTAGAGAATCACTGCCATCAAGATGTGCCCGACGTGATACTGGTCAGCATAGTGAGCGCGTTGCAGAAGATTGTCGAATCCGTCGGCAATTTCCTGTCCCTCTACCTGGACCAATTACTATTCGAATTAGCAAGATTGAACTCATTGTACACCGATACTGAACATCCAAAGATCGGCGTGGTGGTTTCAAGGTTGAGAGCAACCACTCAGAAACTATCCAGTTGCATACCGCTAAGAGTGCTGCTACCAGCAGTGAACAGAACGTACGATACATTGCTCGGTAAAAGATCTTACGAGTGTGTACCTGCACTTATGACTGTCCTAGCAGAGTCCTTTAACAATGTTCAGCCAAATGAACTGAGTGCAGCCATTCCAGACCTAGGCACCTTCTTCTTGAAAGTCCTACAGCTACGAGAGGATTTGCCTAGCACTACAGAGAGCATGGAAACGGATGATCAACTCACGTTGGAGGATGTTGTGGTGGTCGAGGAAAGCGCCAGCAAGGCATTGGTCGCCTTGGTCTTGAAACTGAGCGAGGCCATGTTCAGACCTCTATATTACAAGCTGTACGACTGGGCCGCCAGGAATCCGCAACATAAGCAGCGGAGCATCACATTCTACAGGTTTGTTCGCCGTATCGTTTACCGTAACTTCATACCGCTTTTCAAATGCTTAGCATGTCACTGAGATAGCCAAGGGCAGCTGCATGGTCAAGGTGTCGCAGCTAGCTTGGCCATCTTAATAGGCAGTATATCTTTAAATGATTTTTTTAAACTTTGCAAATAATTTTTTTCCAGTAGGAAATACGGTTGAATTTAGATAGAATCGCGATCATCTTCTAATTTTTAGATTCAATTTTTCATCAATCATTCGTAACGTTCTATACTATTCGTTCGCAGACTCTCAGCAAACATAGCAGAGTGCCTAAAATCGCTGTTCGTGCTGTTCGCCGGCCACTTCCTCAAGCACGCAGCAGTGTTGCTCAAGAGCAACAATCCAGCCATCACAGAGGAGCCCCTAGAGATGACATTACCGGAAGAAACCAACAAAATCGAGTTGGTCGAGGCGATTTTGTTGACGCTCTACCGGGTCTTCAGCTACGACGCCCAGAATTTTTTGAACCAGGAAAGGGTGGAGACGTTGGCGCAACCTATCGTGGACCAGCTGGAGAACACCATGGGAGGCAGAGAGGAATACGAGAAGAGGGCCAGCGAATTGGTGGTTCCCTGCATTGCAGCGTTTGCTAATGCTATCGCCGATGACACCTTGTACAAGCATCTGGTCTACCAAACGTTGCTGAAAACTCGACACGCGAAACCCTACGTCAGAAGCGCCGCATTGAACGCCTTGGTGAGTCAAACTTTAGTCGTACTTACCTTTCGCAGCTGCTATTCAGTCCCGAAAACTGAATTCTAAATTATGGATTGGTACAACTTGGGCTTGGAATTTATCTTGTTGAAAAATCATAAAACCCGAATTTCTATTTATCGGACAAATTTGCGTTTTCTTAAAGCTATGCGCTGGTAGTTTCTCGGGTAGGAGAATGTCAAAGTTATCGAACCCTACAGGAAATTGTTGCTGGAATATCGTATAATCTGGATTTTTGGCCGGCAAATAATTTTGCATGAATTTGCATTTCTATAAAATTATACGCTGAAAGTTTTGGATGGAAGAATTTCAAAGTAATCGATCGTTGCAGGAGACATTTGTTGAACAATTATAAAATCTGGATCTCTGTCTATTGGACAGTTTTCTATTAATTTGCACTTGCATGAACACCGCGATAAATTTATTTTACTGTACGAGGCACGAAGACAGGCGAGAAGATAAGCTTTTAGGACCTTAATTATTTTAATTGGATAGTAAAATGTTAATGCGCGGGAGAACTGTGTGTTAACTGAATTGAATCGTAAACTGTCTTAACTCAGGTGGAGATCGTAAGGAAACTAGGGGAGGACTTTATGCCGCTGTTGCCGGAGACTATACCTTTCCTGGCGGAGTTGTTGGAGGACGAAGACGAAGCTACGGAGAAGTGTGCACAAAATGCTGTACGCACATTGGAGGACATCTTAGGGGAACCGTTGCAGAAGTACTTCTAAACCAGTCATAGCACTTATGGTAATTTACGCGAGAGGATGTCGAAGAAATTGGTGCAGAATAATTGAATAAAACGAATTAATTTTTACTTGATCGCACACACTCTTCTATTTCAATGAGAGGAAGGGAGATGAGAGGATCAATGAGAGAAAGACAATAAATGAATGAAATGAATTAAGAAAACATCAGTTTATTCTTAACTTAGTCACAATTTTTGGACGAAATATAGAATATATTATTTCCTTATATTATAATACATAACCGTAAATGGATGTGTTGTGTGTGTGTGTGTGTGTGTGTGTGTGTGTGTGTGTGTGTGTGTTGTATGTGTTGTGTATGTGTGCGTGTGCGTGTATATACGTCATATTGTGGCAACACTAGATAGGCGCCTGAGTTCTAACATTGACAGCGAATTTTTGCGTTTACGAGCGCATTCGGTATAGTCTTTCTTTGTTAAGTGGCTCCGAATAGAATCGCGCGATAATTTGCTTCTCGTTCGCGACGAGCATGCTTGTTTCTACGAAGAACGTTTTGAGTACGACGACAGACACGAATTTCGAAAAACCCCGACTCCTTGACGGCCATTTTCCTGCCACTTAAAACGAACTTGAGTCGCAAGAGAACGATCGAGGTCCATCGCGAGATCGATTCTTGGAGATCATCCTCGTAGAAAAATGCAACGTAGGCCTCCTCGCTGACGTTTCTGCTGGCACCGTGAACTTAATTGTCGATTATCCGACGAATCACACCTGCGGCACATCCGGCGAGTTCTGCAGAGCCATCTCCTCCCCTTGCTCTAGCGGTGGAACTTTCCTGGAAAGCGATTGTTCACGGTCAATCGAAGTCTTTAAGCATCGTTTTACAAAATTTTCTGGAACTGTTCAATTTCAATTCTATACAAATTTTTAGCACTCTAGAATTCTATAAGTTCTCGTATGTGAATCATTTTTGTTCCCAAACACCCTCCAACATAGATCAATCGTACAAAATGTTCTGCGAAGCAATTTTTACAATTAATCGTCGTCTCAATTCAGAATTTTCTAATTAATTTCGTTAGATTATTGATTCTAAAACAACGATACCCAAATTTCTAATTGACGTTGACTGTTGTGTTTAATTTTATTGGAATTCAGACTTTCGCAATTAACTTGCGACCGTTGATTTATTACTTGCTCGATATTTTGTAAGTTTTAACAATTACTGAATATTATTCGAACAGAATTGTATGGGAGTCAAAGGAAGTTGACAATACATGTTCATTTCTCCGAGGACTAAGAAATAGAGTCGGATGCATGAAGTTGGTTTTAATTGGTCCAATTAGACCAAGAACTTTGCCCACCTTTTTCTGTACTGGAAGATGATATAGACGATGATGGCGTTGCCAACGAACAGCAGTGCAATTAGGACGGTCGGCAGTACGACATCTGTAAGGTTAAAAGCAGAGAGATACGATTAGTGAGTATCTAGCACCACGTGCAGTTTTTCAGCGGCCTCACTTATGTTAGTTAGTGCACGGCCATCTTGGTGCACGCCTTCGAGCGTGGCACAGTGTACTTTGAACGGACGCTGACTAATCGGTCGAAGTTTGCGGTTAACGCGATCATTTCCGTGCCGAGTTCCCCTCAATCGAGGGTATATCAATTGTAATTAATAGAGAGAAATCGTGTTTCTCTCTGTTGAGAGAGACCGGTCACTATTGCACCGTCACGGAGCTGTTTGAACTTCGAGAACACCGACGACTATGAAATAGGTCACCGATGGTTTAGTACAAGTTGTACAGTTCTACAGTGCAGTTTGACGAACCATAACTTTTCCGACAGAGAATCGCAGCTATTGACCATTCACTTTTCCCCGTGAAAATATTATCCAAAATTGTCAGAAAAATATTTACGTTTCCTTACTGTCAAGTCACTGCTCGCGACAACGATTTCTTCAGTGAATCAACTGTTATACACATCCAGAACAGAAGCCCGGAGCTTGCTACTAAAAATAGTAATTCACAGAGCACATTCTGACCTAAAATACGTTTCAATGTGACCGTTGAAAAGAAACGCGAGAATAAAGAGGAATATCTGTTTCAAGGACAGAGTAAGAATCGATGCAGTCGAGCTTGAACTTGGCCCATTTGTATCTTTCATGGATGTTAATAAATGTAAATTGAGAGCGACCTCCATCCCGGATGAAATTAATAATTGCAGATCAATTCGCGGAGAAATCGAGTGAGCGAATGCAATAACGATCCTCAATTGTAGAAACGCGAACGTTCTAATGATTAAAGCGACAGAGAAAGAGACGCGTCTTTCTCTGCCACTTTAATTTTTCCCCCGGTGATAAGGTGCAATGCGAATGATCTTCAAGTGCGATTGGCCGGGGAGCAAACAATGCAACAACGTAAACAATGAGGGGGTGATAAGCGATAAGAAACCGGGAAGTTTGCGCGAACTCTCGTTAATATGTGCAATCTCGGTGCCCGCTGTATTAAATACAACAAAGCAAGGCGAATGGACTGTAATAACATCGATGATTCTTCCGTAATATCAAGAGGCAAGTGCAACATCGTAATCACGACGATTCCTAACTTTCTTCGTTCTATTCGAGCAGCCAGTCAAGCGAGAATAATTGCAGATGATTGTGCAACGAACTCCAAAGCATTGCCAGCACGTCATCGATATTTAAATTGGCAGATTTTTCTTTTCGAAAATCGCAAGCAAATAAATTTCCATGTAAAACTATGTAAAACGCGCTTAAGCGGTGTGCAAATCAGTCGATGAAGTTTCAAGAAAAACTGTCAATGTCAACGTTTTATCAGCGAATTGCTATCGCTGTCATTAATTTAACACTTTGTCCGTCCTGTCACCTATACGCGCGCGACGGAATTATTCACTCAGATATAAAAATTCATGTTTTACGCTAATCTATATTTTCTAATTAGAATAAGACTCGCAAAAAAAAAGCAATGCGGAGATGAAGTTAAATTAGTGACTGAGGTTCGAGAGTAACTATCAATCAATACGCAAACTACGTTAATAGAAATAATAAGTGCAATTACATTACATAAGAACGATAACTGCAATCGTTACGTTCCGCATCATTCACAATTACATAATCATTATGCTGGCTGAGAATCTTTGACGCTTGGAAGTTGGAGAATCGCACGTGTGTTATCTTATCACGACGGCAACGAGGTGACCGGCGAAACCTGACCATTGCTCGCAAGCAGTTTTTGCTGTTTACCTTCTCGAGAACATACGCGAATCATTATGCCTTGATCCTCTACTCTTGTATCTCAAGAGATCGTCGATACTGTCGTGTCATCCACACGTGACGTAATAATTACTTAGAGGCAAGGTGTCATCGTTAGCGATCATCAGGAATTTTTTCTCGAATAATTGGCAGACTCTTTTCTATAATTAAACATCTCGTTTATAAATACATAAATTATACAATCTGTGTTTATATTTTTGTTCGAAAATCTGAAAAAGTGCCACAACGTCAAATTTTCAAAAAATTATTTAAGATTCTGTTCGTATAGGTGACTCTATCTGAACAGGTTTTTCTCAATATAATCCTTTTGTATATAAACATTTATTATACGTTTGTATACTGTACGTACATTAAAGCAAGGTTTTTCTTTAAAAGGAAATCATTGATTCTCGTCAGAAAAAGTTCCTGAAAATTACGTTTACGACTGCCGTTTACTGTGCAACCGCAAAGATTGTCCAATCTACATAAACAAACGATTCCAACTGCGATACGGTAGCCGCGTGTTAACCGACAACAATGACGATCCCTTACCACCTGCAATTTTTCCATTTCAATGATTTCCCGAATACGTGAACTTTTTGTGAAATACTCGATAGATATTCGGTCCCGTGGTATTGTTTTGCGACACTTCGGGCGAGATGATGTCGACGGACAGATGCACGAAACGACAACACGGTGTCTCCGACGATAACACACAAATTCGAGGAAGTCTCGGCGCACAGAGGGAAACACTCCCTTTTTGTAGTGGACAGAAACTATGGGAAATGTTCGAAGGTTCGGCGAAAACAGCGAGAACAACGATTCGACCGGCGATTCGGTGTACAACAAAATTCTCAGAGAGCTAGGTTCACTGACCTACGACGTAGTCCGATTGCTTCATCATGGCTGATTGCGACGAATCCATAATCTCCCTGGTGCCGGTTGCGGCTGCGTCCTCGCCTCGCCCGATTCTAACCCCCGAGCCGAGGATATTGTCTTCGGACAGAGATGACAGCTGGTGGTGCTCGTGTTCTGTCTTTAGGATCACCGCCGACGTGGCTGGAAAATCGAGAAACAAAACTAGTTAGCGAACGAACCGGTGAAAACAATTTTCGTGCCGAATCAATGAGCCGCTGGGAATGTTTCGTTTGATCCTCGGCACGATCTAATTATGAAAGTTCACTTGTTTTCGGTTTTAAACACAAACAACCCTCGGATTCGAAAGTTGCAGAAATTGCAACGACCCTTCCACTTTTTTTAACGAGAAAGGACTTAGAGGAATTATTTTCCGCGTTTTTGGATATAATTCTAACTCCTGAATCGTGCCTTTCTTACATGACAATTTATATTTATTACGTATCTGCTTTTCTTCAACGATTATTAAATAAAAAGGCAATTGGTTGAACGAAAGTGTGGAAAGATAAAATAAGTGAAAACACTGTAGGGTCATCTCTGATGCAGTTTATCTTTAACGTAGCAAACGATAAAATACTGGATCTCGTGATCTCGTTTCCTGTTATTTTTAGTTACCAAGTATGTGAAATATCGAGTAAAATAAGCAAAAGTTTTATCTGTTGCTGAGATGCATTTCGAAGGTCAAGGTATCGGTAATTCGAATAAAAATGCTAGTCTTTAGCGATACAGTGTTATTGATAATTCGTATCTGAGTGACGAATATAAAAAAAATTACTGATAACGCGAATCGCGGTGATAAAGATTTCGTAGAATTTTGTACTGATTTCGTAATCACCGGATTGCGGATTTTATGCGTTTGCGACAAAAATGAGTACACAAAATTTAAAACAATGAGTGGATTACAAGAATTTTCTTTCTGTATCGGAGATCTGCAAACTAACAATCACTCTAGTTCTTGTGATTATGCGTTACTCTAATTCAATACCGAGATATGTCTAAATAATGAAGTTTTAAGGAAAGTGCGTTCAAAGTATTATTTTCTCGATAATAATTTGGTTTTCGAAAATAATGAACTGTTATTTTCACTAAATACTGTACTAATACTATATTGAAAAAAATAAAATAAATATAAAAAAATATAATTTAAAAAAATCTATATAAATCTTTCGTTTTACACGTTTAAAGATATGTCGGTATTGTATTATCCACGCAATACTATTTGGCATAAAATAGTAGAGTATCTCAAAATCACGCTTTTTTTTAAAAATTGCTCATTATTGAATTAGAGCAGCGACATTTCTAGCATTTCTCTGCGCGCACTAAAACAATAGAGAGCAGATAACACGCGTGTAATTACATGTTTCCATCGGAGACAATATTGTTATTCAAGAAGCAAAATAAAAAACGGGAGCGTCCTACTTTTGGAACAGAATACCCCGGGCACTGTGCACGAGAGGAGTGCATTTCACCGGGAACGTTAAAATAACCGAGTGCGCGGTAGCGTCATACGCAAAATGATCCACGGTAAAAGCCGGGAACGTTGAAAACTGCATAAGTACCGAAAAACGGGTGAAACCGACAATTAGCGGAGCGTGAATAATTTTCGCAAGTTCCGCACTGCCGGCGTAATGTTCCACGGGGGCGCGTAAAAAAGTCCCTTCGTTTCGGAACGGCACCAGGATGTCCGTAAAAAAAGGGCATAAACTCGTCCGGGAAAAAGAACCTGTATTTTTCAAATTTCTTCCTAACGTTCTGCAATAACAGCCGGGTAACGGGTTGCAGTTTATTTCTGCGCTGACGTGACGCAATTACGTGGAACTGAATTTTTTTCGGGCGTTTCACGACGGCGACTCGGTGCCGCGCGATGGCAACGTTCGCTCGTTTCTGTAATAAAACCGTAGAACATCGGACAGGATTATGGTGGTGCGATGAAATCATTTTGAAATTAAAGACGGTGCATTGCCGAATAAGAGGAAAATGCTTTTAAACAACGACGAACAACATATTCGGGGAAAAATTTCACTCATTTACACGAAGTGTTTAATGTTTCATGTCCAATGTTCGTTGTTCAATGTTGAATGTTTAATATTTAGTATTTAATGATCAGTGTCGAGTATCCAATGTTTAATGTTTAATGCGCGGATTATACCCATTCGAATGTACATAAATGCATAATTAGTTCGTGCGAGGTCACAGGTTGCCAGGGGATAGATCACATAATTTGATCGTCCAGAAAAAAACGACAACGAATTAATAAATCAATCGGAACGTCTGATCTTTAAACGTGGTGAACGATACGTCAGAAACATCGATATTCAGAGTCGACTTCAATCAACGTTTTCACGGTCAAGATATAGTTTCCACCTTTTCCTTTGATCTTTCTCGTATTCCGCAAGATCTCGAGGTTCAAGGCGAAGAAAGCCTCGTCGTTCTATCTAGATTCTATGAAAAGTTGTGCGATTTTGTCAGCGACCGACCGTTCCCACAGCGCGGCCCACGTAAAATATACGATCCGGATTGCGAAGCGGCTTCTGTTTTTAGGGCCGCTCCCCTCCGATAATCTCCGAACCAATTCGGTCGTAAAATACGTTTACGATCCCGTCGATCGGCGTTTCGTATTCCCCGCAAGCCAGCACGCGACCGGCGACGGGTCTTCGAGCGTTTTAGCTTCGAAATCTGCGAGCAGTTCGAACGGCTTCGAGCTGGAGACGAGACTGTTCGAGCAGACGGGAGAGCAGCCCCGAGCTAGAGGCTTGCTTGAATCATTTCAATGTTTGAATTGCCCTGAATGCTACCTTTGTCCCGCTTTCCCACAGTCGCCGAGCCCTTAAGTTGTCGCGTCTGACTCCTGCCAGCACGGACTGAGCAAACACGTCATTCACTTTAATTAACACATTCACTTGCCGCGTGTGTTATTTAATATATTTATTAAATCTATGATCCGTTCAGCCGAGGATTTTTCAGACGAACGGAAGAACTGAGGAACTCGGGAACTGAGAAGTCATTTAGCTAAATTGAACTAAATAAAATATTTCAAATATAAGCCATAGTATCTAAAATATATTTAAATATAAACTAGAGTATCTAAAATATATTTAAATATAAATCAAAGTATCTGAAATATATTTAAGTAAAAGTATATAAAATTTATATTTAAATACATTTTAGATACTCTTATTTATATTTAAATACATTTCAGATACTCTGGCTTATATTTAAATTCATTTTAAATAATCTGGCTCATATTTAAATACATTTCAGACACTCTGGTTTATATTTAAATACATTTTAAATACTCCGACTTATATTTGAAATATTTTATTTATTTCGATTTAATCTTTTCCCGTTCTTGCCGCAAAATTTTGTCTAAGTGGATGAACTGCTTCTTGAGAGAATCTCGTGATTCTTGCATCTATTTTGCGAGCGTTGCGAATCCAGCACGTGTTTGAATGTGATCGAGAGGTTTGAACAGGTTTCGCACTATCCTCGATCGTTTCGTTTGCCGAAGACGCGAGGATTATGCGAGGAAGTGTGTACGCAGCCGCGGCGATGGTAACGACTCTATTAATGTAGTCGCATCATTTATGCAAAATAGATAGTCGCTGAATTTGTTAATACTGATCGTCGAGCGATAAGAACTTCGCTTACGTATCTACACTCGACCAACCGCCGTATCGGAGTTGTTTTTTAACGGATTCGTGAAAATCGAAGGTTTCGAGTCGTCAAAGGCTACTTACACGTTTATTTATTCCATCACTGGTTTCTTCGCGAAGCGTTGAAAATAATCTGACACGCGTTGTCCTAATAATAACAATCTGCGGTCTGGAACGTTGACAGTGGTTCTTTTTTTTTCATCGAAAGACTGGCTTGGGAAGACGCCAATGCTCGCAGTCCAGACGAAACCATACGAAAACCGCGTTGCTAATGTGTTTATCGTCTAAAGTATGTCTGCTAAATCCTCCGATGCAATAAAGAGCATTTAAGCGATCGGAAAGCGAAAATGTTTGAAACCAACGCGTCTCGGCCACTTCTGCTACTTTTTCGATTCTAATTCCCACTCGTTCGTACGGCACAATCGCGAGATAAGTTTCCCGAAATCGTCGGATCACTTGTCGTTAGTCGGCAAATAATAATTGTTCTTCAATTAACTGTAGGTTCTTTCATTAATGAAATTGTTATCTCGAGGGGAACACTGTTCTTAGTCACAGCGCGAGGTTGTCCACGTTCGCTGACGACTAACTAGCGAGCTGCGAGGCCAAATTCAACAACGCCGACTGTTGTTACCATCTTCGAGATGTTTCCACGAAGACACGCGCTCTTATCGAATTCAAGGCAGGAACGGAAACAGACCAGTTTACGAGCCCGCGACACGTCGATAAGCCGCAAATTTATTACCCCGCTATCGCTAACTTACGTATGTGCGTTAAATCGCCGTGTCGCGATGATAATTTGCACGGGCCGGTGACGCATTGCGTTCGAAATAATGGCGGAATCGGATCCATAAATACGGTAGATAATATTTTAGGAGATGTCGACGCGACACAAACCGGATTCGCAGTGCCTACACAACTCGTGGCGTTACAGTAAAATTCCACGGTAATCGAAACGGCTCGAGGGAAGCATCGAATCCGCTCGGAATTACGCGGATACAATAATTCACAGGTTTGGTTAAAAATGGAATGGAAATAATAGTGTATCTGGCGTCGAGGATTAGAGAATAATGCAATCATTCTAAACGGATGAAATTGTCAAAGAATTCCAATCTCAACATTTTGAGCGTATTAAGGCATATTGACGCGGTTGTTCGTAAACGATATAATCGTTTATTCTACAGAATAATCGCGTTAAAACGTCCGTACATATTAAACGAGAAAGCTGACGGACACGAGTATCGATTAACAAAAGGCGAACCAAGAAGGAACACAATCGCGCCACATAACGTAATCACTAGACTGCGGACTTTTATGGAAAATAAAAGCATCAGTTCTTTATAATCATTTCAATAGATTCAAAATAATACATTGATATTTTCCAGTTTCTTCTGATTTCTCTGGTACTTCAAATTGCAGCAACGCAATTTTGCCATAAGTTCAGAAAAACCGCGATCCAGTAATTACTAATTACGTGAGACAATATTAATGGACAAGGTCAGTTATCGAACCGATACGTTTCCCGGCACATTGTGATTTAATCACTCGTGGAATTGTACGCGAAGTGGCGGAGCAAGCGTATATACAAGTACAAAGTCGACTGACGGTGACTCGGCGAACGGTTCTAATTGAACAGAAGAAACAATTAAATGCGAAGGATCTTCGCGAAGAGAATCTCAGTCTCCCGCGAGACGGTCGCGGCGTTTGTGCACCGGTGTTTCTTGAAAGAGGTGAACGCAAAACAACGGTCATCGTGCCGCGCCGTTGCAAAAAACCCGGCGCTGTATTTACCGTTTTCTAGCAGCGCGGTTTAAATGCGTTCCGTTGAAAAACTAGTGAAATACGAGCGCTTGCTGATAGCCCGGTCTCGTAAAAGGCAGGAGAGATTCTAGTTTTGCAGAACGTAGTCAAAATTGTCGGAGAATTCTGACGCGGCGTTTGTTCGTAAATAAGGGTGATGGAGTCAGTTACCGTGGGGTAGGTCGATTGCTGTACCTTTTGTTTACGTTCAAGCATAATTAATTTTATATTTATCGAATAAGACGTATCACATTTTTTTTTATTTAAATTCAATTAACCGTTTATTTGTTAAAATTAAACATCTGAAAAACGGAAGTCTTTCTCCTAACATTTAAAGAATATTTGATACTTTTGTCATCGGGAAAATTTATTTCGACGAAAGAAACTTTGTAAATTTACCTCGAACAGTACTTAAGAAATGTCGATTAAATTGCTAAAATTGTGTTTAGTAGCGAAAACTCCCGAAGATTATTAGCAGTGCGCAGTAATTGGCTCGTTTAACCTGGATAAATGTAATATACAGTTTACAGCGACGCTAATGATTCGTTCTTTGAATTTCTCCGACGGCGATAACCGTGATTCCATTACCCTTAATTTCGCAGATATCGATTCATCCTTATCCCGGGCAATTCCTCGATAATCGAACTTTTCCGCCCTATCGAACAGTAATTGACCCAGTTACAGCGATATTTTCCCGTCGCACCTCTATCGATCCGCATTTATCAGCAGCTAATTGAAACGCCGTATTATCGGTTGCTAATTTAACGCATCACGATTTACGCGAATCGAAGTATCTATGTACAAATGACACGCTGCGCCCGTCACGTTCAACTGTTTATTCGCACGGTTGGATGAACTTCAAACGTATTTTGGATCGAGCTGCTGAACACCGATTACTGACATCTTGACAGATCATCGTTGATAACCTGACCCCGCGAGTTCCCGTTGTTGTACACTGCACTCTGGTTAATGTCTGTCTGTTTATTTTCCCACCAATTTATTACTTTAATTTATCGCTTCTGTGCACACTGCCGCCAGAATATTTCGGACTTCCTTCACCCTTCTGTTCACAATCGTAGTATGAATAATATATCGAATGAATTCTTCGGATAAAATTGTATTCGAACAATATATCGAATAAATTTTTCGAATAAAATTGTATTCGAACAATATATCGAACGAATTTTTCAAATAAAATTGTATTTGAATAAAACATAATGAATGAATTCTTCGAATAAAATTGTATTCGAATAAAACATGCTGAATGAATTCTTCGAATAAAATTGTATTCGAATAAAACATGCTGAATGAATTCTTCGAATAAAATTGTATTCGAATAAAACATATTGAATGAATTCTTCGAATAAAATTGTATTCGAACAATATATCAAATGAATTCTCCGAATAAAATTGTATTTGAATAAAACATATTGAATGAATTCTTCGAATGAAATTATATTCGAATAAAACATATTAAATGAATTCTTCGAATAAAATTGTATTCAAATAATATATCGAATAAATTCTTCGAATAAAATTGTATTCGAATAACATATCGATCGAATTCTTCGAATAAAGTATGCCGAACTCTACGGTACAGTAATATTATACTAAATTAGAAGCATCTAAACAGTGGTGCACGCAAATACCGAATAAATTGTGAAAGGAAATTTGCATGCACCGATAGAAACGCATTGATAATCGGGGTCGTTCCAAGAAACAAAACTGCTGCAACGTCAGTAAATTGTGCCAGCATTTGCTATTTCGCAAGAAGAAGAAAGAATTTGATTCCCGGCATTGTAATTCTAAACACATCCATGATAAAACAATCGAATGCATTCGATCTCATGGTCGCTTGCCGGAGCATTAGACACGAGCAGCGTACCCTTGCGAAATCTGCTGTTATCAACTGAATAACAGCGGCAATTCGATGACCGATACGAGAGCGAGGCTAAAAAGAATGAAACTCGATTGCGTGAGAATCGAACGATCCGTTATCGCTTCTGAATGTGGGAAGATTTTGATGAAGCATGCTGATCTACCACGGGTCACCGGTCATCGCTGCTCCGTTCTACAATTATCGTTACACGATTCACGTTGGCAGCACGCGCCGTTCACGTTCCGTTCGCTCCGGGACGACCCGAATGGAAAAGAAAAGCTCTTCTTGCTCGAACTCGCGAAAAATCGTTCAATGGAACGAGCTCCGCTACGTTTTTGCTCGAACGAACACTAGTCGGCGCGTTAACCCTTCCACGTCTGAAGAAAAAGGTCTCGAGCTGATTTTCAGACAAGTCGACGGGATACTCGTTTCGGAACGTCATCGTTTCTAGAAAAGTATTTTCGGTTCGCTGTTCCAATTTTTTTGCAATTTTTACAACTGTTCGAACATTTCTTTCCTATTGCTAAAGATCGCTGAAACTTATTCTATGTTATCTTATTTTATTCTTACGATTTAGTTTTATCTTATTTTATTTCTCGTGTGCAGCTTATTTTATTTATTTGTCTAGCATCATTGGGCCAAATGCTTATGGTAATAGAATAATAATAACTCTATTAATATATATATATATATATATATATATATATTTCTAAGTGATGATAATAATAGTAACAACGAAATAATAATAAAATTATAGGGCAGTTGCAATTTCAAATAGCGTAATAATTGAAAGCATTTTACATTTTTCGTGAAAAATCCTGAAGTTTCTATCAGGAAACTACGGATCGATATTACTTATCGAGCAATCAGCACACTGATCTTTGGACTTGCCGGGGGAAAGCAGATAAGGAGTCAGAAAATGAGTAGTGCTCCGATAAAACTCGCAATTGTGCACCAAGTGAAACGATCCGATCGAATCGTTGCGAGATTCGAGCGATAAACGTTTCCGCGGCGAGGCGTTGCGCGAACATTGTTTTCAAAGAACGTGGAAAAGTGGAGCTGCAATTTCAAGCTGGTGTGCCTGCGACGCCGCTATCAGGACTTATTTTGGCGAAACCAGAATGAAAACAGATCTCTCGCGGTTGAATGAAATCTTATCGTGCGACGGCTACGGGCAGATTACGCTGAACGTTCTTGTTTTCGAACGTTCCCGACCCAGCGAACTCTTGCTTCGCCGGATCCAATTTGGTCGAGAATTTCGAAAACAACAAACAATTAGAATTTATGTACCCCTCTCTCGCAAATAATGATTTTCTTATCGCGAAATTCGAGGATCGCTGGATGCAGCGTGGAAGGTGTGCGCCTCGACCAGCGACACTTTGGCCTTTGGTCATCGTTCAATCAGCCGCAATTGTCGGTAACCCTCTAATTCACTTTAATCCTTGAGCGATCGCACGGTCGAGATGCCACTTGCAGGGCCGAATGGCTCCTCGAGTGCGACGCAAAATTGTTTCGGGGAATGCAGAGTGGTCCGGAGATCGGTCATTCTTGGCCAAAAGTCAGGATTCCGTCGAATTCTACTGGAACTTCGTAATTCAGGGTTTCCGAGGCCGCCGATAACGAGTCCGCAGCCGAAAATTTGCAATTCAAAACGGCGGCTCCCAATTTCATAAAAAGTACACCGGTAGCTTCTCCAAACTTATAAAAGAATGCGCAGTGACTCCTCCGAATTCATAAAAACTCGTCGCGGACGCGTACAATCGGTCGTAGAAAATTCGCGACGTTCGTAAAAAATACTTGTGCACTTTACAATTGGATGACTCGACGGAATTGCTATGCATTTTGTCGATTTTCGGAAAACTACCTCAAAGATTATCGTTGCTCGTTATCGTAAGAGCATTTTAACGTTGAATGCCACGTTTGTTATTCTTTTGTGCCAAACGAAAGACCGTTACATTATTTTTAAAGGCGGGCATTCAGGTGAAATTGAACCATTAGTAACCTTTCCGATAAAATTTTCAAAATATGCATTTTGATAGCATTTTTTACGCTGGGTTGAATCACGTGCGATTTATTTCGCCAACAGATTTGTTTGACAATAAACAATTTTTTCTTTTAGGACAAAAATATTCGACTAAAAAGAATTCATTCGTACGCATTCGTATCTCGATAAATTTTTATTTATTCCATATTTATATTTATTCGATAGTGTCGAATAAAATTGCATTCGTTTTCATTTCATATCAGTCATCCGAATAAAGTTCTGTCCAACACCGATAGGCACATAGACGGCCATAATGCCAATAATTATCACTAAAATTGAAATAACACGAACAATAACAATGATATCGAGCTGAAATTTGTACTGCAGTTTGTGTACACGATGTCGACGAGAATTGGCTACGGATTTTTCAATTCGATTTTCTTTTGCATAAAAACAAGATCTTCTCATTGCCAAAAAATTCAGTTGCTAGAATAATTCGCACGTAATTCGAATCAGCGCAAAAGAATGCTGTTTCCAAAATTTTATCTATAAAGTTACCGATAGTTTTTTTCGCCTGACAA
This sequence comes from Megalopta genalis, assembly GCF_051020955.1. Classification (NCBI taxonomy): domain Eukaryota; kingdom Metazoa; phylum Arthropoda; class Insecta; order Hymenoptera; family Halictidae; genus Megalopta; species Megalopta genalis. Next base: position 34,934,409 of record NC_135014.1, on the reverse strand, counting down.
CCCTCCCGTAACCTGCCAGAATCATTCCGACCGAGGACCTGCATTTTCGTGGAAACAGAGTTGAGTGCTCTACAATCACGTTTTCGCGAAATCTAGCAGAAAGATAAATGCAGCGAGGTTCGTCGAGGGCTTTTATTCCCGGGACGTGGTTACGTCCTCGCGATGCATAATCCACCATAGTTTCCGCGCTGAATATTCAAACTGCGACTTCAACCACTCGGTCGTGTTTGGAACAGCCGGGGCGTGGATGCCGAACATTTAAATTTCAAAAAACAATGGATTTTCGTCGCGCCGAAGTGAAAGCAACGATTGCCGGCGATGCCGAAGCTCGGCGCAACGGGCGCTCCTCAACCTAGTTTCGCACTTTCTAGCTCGAGAAAACGAGAACTAATTGCCGGTATCAGTCTCTCGGCTCGCCTCGAGTCCTTAGCGAGTCTGTTTCGGCGACTCCCAGATGACTTCCGGCCGCTCTTATCGCGAGGATCCGAGCACGGTGCGAAAATCGCGATCTCGTAACTGCATTGTGTTCGCAACAGCCTTGACGATTACCGTTGCCATGGGATTGCAATAGTAATCGCTGATGTCTTGTTCGCGGCCACTCAATGACTCTATTTGTTGTGCGCGAAGAATGAGTTTGTGCATAGAAATGACTTTATTCGCGGAATCGCGGCGATCCGCTGCTTTGGAAACGATTCTATGCTGATGAAATCTTTTTTACAAAGCCATTCATGTAATGTTGGCATGCATAGCAATGCGCATGCTGCTAATAATGGAATTATTACGGGTTTTATATATGTATTATTTTAATTATAGATTATAATATATATTATTATAACATTACAGTATATATTATTATAATATTATAATATATATTATTATATTATATATTATTATGACATTATAATATATATTATTACATTATATATTATTATATTATATATTATTATAATATAAAAACTTTACAAAATCGAAATAAATTCGATTTTCTCACTTTAATGAAGCAATGTACGCCAGTTACTATTATTGCTTGTTCAAATGACAATGAAAAACAAGAGACTCTCGTTATGTAACGTATTTACATGAACCCGGATCGAAGACTTAAAAAATGCAATACGCGAATCTCGGTGACCGGTATGCATATTGAACATTTCATTGAAATTTTGCTCGGCAGGTCAACCCGAGCTACAATTACCATTACGAATGGTAATTCGCTCGGATAGGAATATTCGATTAGCGTTTGTTCGATGATCGTTTCGAGAGACGCAAGGACGCCCATGATCGACGTAGCGAATTGATGCGAGTCCCGCGGACCGATTCACGAGAATAGATATACGAGCGGCGAAAAAGACGCTGAAAATTGCGTCACGCGGGCAAAACGCAGAAACTAATTTTAGCAGTCGGCTGCTGATCGGGGTCGGCGCGATATTACAACATTCCGTCGCGTCGGTGAAAAGGACGCCAGGATAAAAGAATCAGGAGCAAGATCGCGCAGAACTTCGACTGCGTTGCATCAGTCACGTAGACCGCGTGCAGAGAGAAAGACTTCTTGGCGCTGGGAATTGCAAGGTCGATGACGCGTTGCGTCGAGATAGATCGCTGGAAATCGACGACGAAAGACGACGGGAAAAGGGCACGCGCGCGCCTGCGGAAATTGTAAACGAGACGAGCCCGATATCTTGCGGACGGGCGATCGATTTTTTTGGGATAGGTTCCAGATAATCGCCCCTCCCTCTGTTTGCTCTTCGCCGCCTAAAGTGACAATTTTATCGATTGGGAAGGTGACTTTCGAGTTATTGTAGATATAGTCGCTCAGGAATATATACGACACTTAACTTTTAAAACATTCGACCAAATAACATGAATTTTTTTGGAATATTAGAGTGTCCAGTTTACCAAACGATCGCCGAAAAAAATTGCAGAAATGGAGATCCATTGAAATGTCAAGAACCAATTTAAAAAACTCACATTTTTTAGCATTTTTATCTGAGTGAATAAGTGAATTTTAAACATTGCATTCTGTAGATGCTCTCAATTAAAAATCTTGCAACTTTATCGTCGTTTATGTCATCATTTATATCATTGATTTATCATTGATTTACCGGTAGCATTATGCTCGGTAAATGATCTGAAATGGCACAAAATAACAAAAGATCTAAGCTCGATTCGTTTGCTTGACCAACTATTTATTGAGGCAAGAGATGCCGGAAAGATCGTCGAGCGTAAAATCGATTTGTAACCGACGAGTTCAAGTTTATCGCTCGAGCGAAACTTTGCGAGGACCGTTCAGAAATGATCTTCGAAGACGCCGATAAATTCCCGGATTCGATTCTTGAACGAACGAATGGAAGTCTAGCCGTGTAATAGCGCATCCAATTGAACAGATGAGTTATTTGTTCGTCGCGTCATCTTCCCGTCGATTTATCTCAGTGAACTATTAATCCAACGAAGTTCCGAAACTGCAGCGGTGAAACTTCGTTCGACGAAGTCGAAGTATCCAACTATCCAACGAATTTTTCAGGAGCTTCTTCCTAGACAATGATTTACCGAGCTATTTTCCGGATAACTTATCAAAGTCTCGGTCGAACAAGTATCCTTTCCTCGACGAATTTTCCGAAAGTAATTTTCCAATCTCGGGCCAAATAGGGTAGTGGAACCGGTTATTGTGGCGTGACCAATTGTTGTGCTTTCGTTATGTTTCCCGGCATAATTAATTTTATATTTATTGTACTGGTCATATTCAATTTTTTTTCAGTCAAAGATAAATAATATAGAAGAATAAAAAAAATTTCATATATTCAAACCTATCGAGGTTTAAAAGCGACTAAGGAGTGTTGTCTTATAATACTTTTTTACAAGAAAGAATTTATTCTAATTTTTTAGAATTTAGAATTTAGTATTATATATGCAATCATTTCTAGCTTTATGACTCCGATAAGTATAAAATAATTTCACATAGAAATATTTCAATTTAAAATATTAAATACTTAATTAAATGACAAGCGTAGAGTTAAAATATCAGAATCAATTAATCAATTTACACAGAACCCCACGCTATCTAGATACGACGAATCTAAATTTTAAAATCGCTCAAAAATAATCACAAGTCATGATGGAGAAATTGCATCGAAAAACATGAAATTTAACAAATAAACGTTCAATGTTGAAAATTGTTCGTGCGACGTTCTCTATAATTTTCCTTTATCTTAGAACATATTCAGTTTAATTCGAATAGAAAATCATCTCTGTATCTCATTTCTGTCAAAAGTTCTACGATTTTGACACAGACCTGGTCATTTTTCTCCGCTGTTTGCCGGTGCAATTATCAGAAACGTTCGAATGGAATTCCTGTGCACAGTGTCACGTGTGCTATGCCAGCTGAGCACGAATCCGATCGATGGAAGTCTAGTCAATTGTCGCTTTCGGTTGTTGGATGAAGCGATTCGCGAAATTCGGGATCACCTGAACCCGAGCGTTCTCGATCAAATTTTCGCGAATTACGCGAACGGTGCACGTGCGCCGGTAACGCAATCACCACCAGAACATTTTCGTCCGGGCTGAGAATCGCGTCGCTGGTACACGTGATTCTGTGCAATGACGCTGATTGCACGTTCTGCGGCAAGTATAAATAATTCGATTAATATGACCGCTGCACGGATCGCTTGGGAAGCGCGTGCGTGTTCGCGTCGTTCAAGAGATCTCCTCGTTGAGGAAGCTGCTGTCATTCTTGGTTTTTCCTCAAAATTCCTTTTCCGCGTACGTAGAAGCGTCTCCGACAGTTAGACTTCATTACGAAATCCAGAAATTTTAATTATCTTAGCGAAGTTTCGAAGCTTTTAACATAAATTATAAGTTTCTAGAAACCAGCTGAAACTATTAACCCGAGAATGTGGGACTTTTTACAATTACGCTGACTACGGTTAAGCAACCGCAGAGAGCCACGAGAGAAAGAAAATTTCTGTTTTCTGCGTGGCTACACTGACACGTATACAGGGTGTTTCGTTTAACTGAGTACAGTCGTAGTAAGACGATGTATGGCCTGATTTAAAAGAATATTTCAAATTGGCCTTGAAATATTCTCCATCATTGTATGAATGAAAAAATTGTTCATGCTATGTAAGACAGCTTGTTATATTGAACAGCTTCTGTTTAAACATTTTTTTCGTAGCTTCAACCCCTTTTTGGGATATTTCTGTACTGTACTCAGTTAGACGAAACACTCTGTACACATGTATGAATCCGTGCAATAAAAGATATGGATTTACAATTAAAGGAATGATGCAATTGTTAACTGCACATGCACTGATGCATTTAAAAAAAAAATCTAAGGATATACGGACGTAGTGTGTTGTTCGAGCTGTTTACCTTCCTCCTTTGGCATTTTTTCGTGAATGCATTGATAACGGAGTTATAACAATGGGAATATTTAATTTACTTGAACTTTGTACGATTTTCATAATAATGTTTGCTTGAATGAGGAAGTTCATCTAAATATTTCTCACGGAAACTTTTTTATAATAACAGGAATTATGAAGGAAAAATCGAATTGGAAGGTTTCCTCTGAGCCTGTTGTAGTTTAGAAATAATAAATAAATGAACAAAAACATGCGCCCTCCCCAGTCTTTAAAGCAGTCGCATATTAACTGTGAAAGAATGATTGTGAACTAAATCAATCGAAGAAAACATTGATTAACATTCAATGAATTTTCAGGATAAATTTATACCTTGATAAGCAAACGCGTCAACGCAACCAAATTATACAACCGCGAATAGATTTCATTTAGCAGGCTATTTCTATCGTGCGCTTCGTCAATAGAGAGACGTCAAACGATCTGAATAATTGATGAGAAAAACTGCATTCGGCGGTGTTTGGAGCGTTCCTTTCGAGCGAAAAACGACATTGAAAGCGTCTCGTTATTCTCGGCAAACAGGAAGCAATTGCGCTGGCAGAAAATGTTCGATATATCTGTGTCTGCAAGAAAAAACTTCGGAAGTCACAAATAAACAAAAAAATTTCAGTTAATGCATTTATCGACTGGAATGGAATTTACGCATTTATTAGAAAGAAAACCATCGTGGAAACAAATTCCATAGACTGAAGAAAATCGTGTAATTTGAGATTCGGCTGACACGAAACATCGGTGATCGGAATTTCAAGCGACAATATCTCGAAAGTTAAAACATGCGACTCGCGGCGTTTTTCTTCGGATATTTGATTCTTCTCGCGGATATTTGATGCGAAACGTTCTCAACGACGCGACGTAATTATTGCGCAAATAATCACATAATATAGCAGTGCGAGCTTTTCCATATAGCGTTCCATTGTTACTGAACAGTTGCGGAAACAAAAGACTCGCTTGCCCTCGAGCATAGAAACCTTCAATTGTTTCCACAAATGTTAAGATGCGTTCACGTATCTTTTCAAGAAGCATGGTCTAGAGATTTAGCCGACCGTGTATTGCTTAACGTAATGCAATGCGATCGATGAGTGACATATCATCCGCTGTCCCAAAAGTTCTTCAACGTGCAACATCGTAATCATCTTTACGAATATACGCCACGATTTCGCAAGCAATTAATTCGGCTTCGAATTGCACCAGCACGACGGTTTGAAACGCGAACGAAGCTTTCGGGACAGCGATTTCTAAGATCGGCTTAGAACTGGTATAATCGCGAGAGATTCTAAGGGCGCGAGACGTGAATCAACCGTGACACTCACTTATCAGGTTCCTGAAGGTGTCGGTGAATATTCGTATCATGGTGGAGGATCGGCGAGAAGCTCCTTTCACGGTCTCCTCTTCCCGTTACAAACGAATTCGTCGTGTTTCCGCGGGCTCTGTCAGCTGCCGCATGCCACCATAACGCGTTCCTGCACGACACTTTCGTTAAAATCGCACAGCTCCCGCTGCTCCTCGAACTATACTACTATAGCATCAGTGGGCCCGCGCGTTCGAACGACTCGCGGAGTCTCTCCCCGAAAGCCTCTCCTCTCCTCTCCTCTCGTCTCTTCTCCGCCACCGTCTCGCCACGCTTCGCGATCCTTCCTCCTATTCTCTCGTTTCGCCGCGATCTATATATCCGTCTTTACCTCGAATCGCGAACACGAGTCTCTCTGTGCCCTTCCCCGTCACCTATTGGAAGCAACTTCCCGTCGGATTTACCCGCTCGAGCTGATCCTTCAATTGGATCCCGGGTCTCTGCGACTTCGCTACCCGACTAATCCTCCCAAGCCAAGGATTTATTATCTCGATCAATCGATCGTTCGAGCTAGAAGGAGAGAGAGCGAGAGAGAGGTGCACAGCTCTTTTTATCCCGGATCGCTCGGTTGCTTCGAGAATTATTAGTCTTTCTTTCGTTCTAACGAAAATATGACACCGTTCGAGTCTTTGATCCTTCAGAAGCCCTTCGAGTCTACGGAGTTTACACCCTTGGGAGATCTCAACGTGCAATTCAGCAACAATTCTAAACGCAGAAGCAAATATTGAATCGTCGGTGCCGAACGAGACGAGATCCTGCGAAGGTGTCCTCTCAACGTCCACCCTTCAGAAAGGCACACAGCTCGAAGACGTCGCTGACAGACCTCTCCACTTTGGCGAACTATCAAGCACTACTCCTTGAAATCGTCGACGAACGACAGCACGGGCTCATATATCGAGAAGCGCGGTCTCCGAACGACTGCCGATAGCACTTCTTCTTCTCCAGGGATCTACCGGAACACGAATGACTGTGTTCCTCGCGACTGTCTTCGCTCGGACACGGATCGAACGATCTCCGAGGAGCGAGAATCGTGACAGCGGCACCGGAAGTGTAGTAGCGGCTATCGAGCGACGGGATCGATAGAAGCCGAACTGTATCAACGTCGGAGTGACGGATCCTCGAAGACTAGCGGAGCGGAGCGGACAAACTGAGCGGGATCGCCGCGATTTCATCGGCTTTATTATCGGCGGGAGACGCGTGGCACCGCGGAGCTACGCCTCTGCTCGTCTGCGACGCCCTTTGACCCCGGCGAGCGCAGCGAAAAAAGGGGCGCGTTGAGGAGTCAGAGAGAAAACGAGCGGGTTCCCGGCCGTTATCTGTTATCAGTTGTCTTCGCGCGATGCATCGACCTCGGCCCGCCTTTGTGCGGACGCAGTCGCCGATGCGATCTTCCCCCTGCAACCCGACTCCAGGGAAATTGTTATCCGCGAGGAAGTTGGAAGACTCTGGACCGAACAGCCTCCGCTCGATGAACAGAGTCGGCGGAAGCGGAAAAATGATCGCGATTCTTCGCCGAGGTAGGGAGAAATGTTCAACCCTTCGCACTCGGTAGATTTCTCCGATGACGAATGCATGCGAACACTCTTTAAAACGGTAGAACCTTTTCGAAACTGACTTGAATTCATTTTGGACGACGGAAGAACTAGCCTATTACACAATGATTATAATTCTTTTCTAAATTTTCCTATTAGTCGAAATGACGAAAGGAATAAAGAAAATGTAAACCCCTTTCATTTCATTATTTCTTCTGTAACAACGGGTTTCTTCTAAACGTATACATGAACGAATAAATAAATGAAAGGTATGAAAGAAATAATTTAGTGTCGCCGTATCGGCGACATTCGAGTGCAAAGGGTTAAACAAGAAGAGAGAGACAGAGAGATCCAAGGAGATCTTTGCGATTTACGCAAATTCTAAACTCGAATGAAACGGATTCTGTTTCGAAAAAGTGCACAGTACATTCAGACCAGCGAAACTCGCCGTGGTATATTTATTGGACCGATTAAACTCTGAAATTTCGATTCTAATAGATCGATGGGCCAATATCGACGATACGCGCAACGAATGAGAGTCAGTTTTTGATTAAGCATCCGTGCACTTCGATCGGCGGTCATTCGAACCGGATCCCGTGCCGGAATGAATAATGCAGCTTCCAACGGCGAAGATAATGAATGTCCCGAGACATCTGGATTTTCTTTCTGCACATTATCGCGAGTCCTAGAACGCGCAAAACGTTCAGCGTGATTCCGTACAATGTTTCTTTTATTCCTGCGAGGCGTGCTGCGACGCGTCCGCTTCTACGTGTAATCTCGTACGGCGAGAGAGATAGCCGAGAATCTCGGGTACATTAAAGAAGAATTTACTCTGGGCCTTTAATGGATTCTGGGGAAACAGTTTGTGCCACTTTGTGGGGATCGCTGTGTATAATTTCGCGAAATTACATCGGACGTTTCAAGCTCGTTGGACTGTCTTGTTCTTCTGGAAGTTCCGCCGTTCTGCTGCTCCGGAGGAAATGGTGTTCTCATTAAGAAGGCGACGTTCAATACGAACTGACAGCCTTCCAGTCACTCGAGACTCCTAATTCCAACTTTTCCCGGTGCTCGAGGTATTAAGGAAGAACTCCGCCACACGGCGGAGAAAGAACCGATTCATTTGCGACGACCGGGGCACGGAACAGCGTGGAAGAAGGATAATCCTACCGGTTTTTAATGAAACAGCTGACGACGAGCTGAAAGAGCATCCTGTGCAATCAACTGCGATGTGCGGCGCATTTCGCGCTAGAAAGTATGTAACCGGTTTTTCCTACGAACTCCAAAATTATACTGCGAAGGAAACGACTGCTACCGTCGTTTCACCTATTTTCCGTCGATTTGGAAATCTAGAGGTTTTCGGTGTTGCAAAATTCGATCAGAAATATTTCTGAGCTCCGAAATGGAACGTTTCAGAGCCTTCGAATGAATGACCGGAGAAGTTTAGGCGACTGTTTCGAGCTGCACGGGAAATCGAAATCGAGGCCGGAAGATGTTTCGAAAACAGTATGGAAGATCTCTGGACCCGTCGTTGAAATTGATAAGAGTGCAACGACGCCACCAACGCGACGAATAAACGCGCCGGGCGTCATGGATGACGAAGACGACCCTGAGCTAACAACGCCACATGGCCTATCCTTATCCCCGCTTTCTTGCTTTTACACACGTTCGACGTTCTTTATACTGGCAGCGCTTCCAAGAACACCTCTCGCTGCTGAAAAATCGGCTCCGATCGATCCGGTTACGAAACCCTCGCCCAGTTCCGTCAAAATCAAAAGATCGTCGAACCAACCCCTGCGGTACCTGCGATCGAACGTCAACCCTGCACAGACACCTTGTTATCGTTTCCAGACCAAAACGATCTTATTTCGTCAGTTTAACGTTCACCTTCGATCTTCATTGTCAAACTCCTGCGTGGATAAGACAATTGCTACCAAAATAATGTTAAATCGACCCTTGCGAGGTCTTCTACACTCTTCAATAATTTCAATAAATTCTACCAGGTCTCTATCTACGCTCATCAATAATTTACGCTACTAAAATTACCGTTTTTCTACTATTTTTATCCGCCGTAAGATGGATAACCGTCGTAAAATCGCCATTTAAAGGCGACGACTGTAAACGCTAGGCTTACGGAACCCGACGAAATGACGGATGACAAACTTTTTAACTTACAATTGTTCAGACTGTGTAAAGACAACCTCATTTTACTCGTACAAAACCGGAATAAATGTGTTATCGTACTTTGTTGAACTAATTGTAAAACAGCCGCTCTTAGTGGTCCGTAAATCTAGCGTTAAAAGCGAACAAATTTTGTAGCAAAACAAACTCTTTACGGTCGCGCTTCATGCGATAAACATTTCTTAGGGCCATATGTTCGAGGCTTGGCCTTGCAGCGCGACGATCGCGCGTCGCGTCGATCAACAAGGCTCGTCTGTTCGGAGTATTTAAAGAGAAAGACCGAAGAACAAAGCGGCGAAGCGAGCGAGAGAGACAGAGAGCGAGGGAGAAAGAGGTAGAGAGGAAACGTCTCCTTCGAACGTGCCGTTCTCCGGACGGCTTTTGTATGCCCACTGTGCAACAGTCTTTTTTCGGAGCGACGCGCGGTATCCGGAAACAGGGTTTCCATAGCGCGACAAGAAATTTTCCAGTACCTGATGGTGTTCTCCTCGGTCGAACCGTGGCCGTCCTATTCTACTGTGCCTGCGAACGTGTTCCCCTGTTCCCCTGCGGCGGCTGAGTCCCGTGGGTCCCTCGCATCTGAGCCACCTCCTTTCGTTTTCGCCGAACAAAGGGCTAATGTTCTCCTTTGTCCGGGAAGAGCATGGGTCTTGGCCACACGTTGGCCTCGAGAGGATCCCGCTGGCGCGCGCGCGCGAGTTTCGTGATTCCCGCGGACTATTTTGGTCGGCCGGATTCAAGGACCGATATCGGATCGGCGTTTATTTTACTCCCGGCAGACTCTTTGGCTCCGTTCCGCGATCATTCTCGAAAATACTTGCTCGACCACCGGCGAATTCTACTTCGGAATCGTTTTGTCCACATAGACGCATACGAGCTTTCTCTCTTTCTCTCAATTATTCATCGAATCGAGCCAGCGGTAGCACGGTCGCCACGGTTTCTACGGTCGCAACACCGTGACCGAGACAGCTGTCCCTACCGGGTGTCAACGTCCTCGGGCCCTTTTCGGGCGAGCGGGACCGAGCAGATCAGATTCCTGCCCTCGAGCCGACTTTTCTCGTCAGTCTGGCCAACTCCATCGAGAGCTGTCCGGTCAGTTCGAATTCGCTTGCACCACGCAACGTGGTTGGTATCGTTCGCGAATTACCCGGAGACCGCACCTGGAGGGAACAAAGGATCAGTCCTGGTCCCGTCGCATTGTCCTGATCTCCGAACGCGAGGTGTCTCGGGCTCGGTTCGATATCGAATTATCGAGCCACGCAGGCTGCCAACCGAGAGACACCGCTCTATTCCATAGAGGCTGCACGAGCAGGTACACTGTCGACCGAACGGAATCGCGGCCGAATGATCCTCCTGTCCAGGATCGCGAGCAGACCGTTGCCGATGCTGGCTGCTAGCTCGTATTCCCTCGGGAGCCCGGTCTCGCGTTTGTTCCTCTTCTCCTCACGATATCGCGCGTGCGTCGTGGAGCGTAATCGCGAGGCGTGCGTGCGTGAACGTGAAATACGGCGACGCGAGCTCTCCATTGATAAAAAGCTGTGGCGATAAGACGGCAAGAGTCGCGTGGTCCCGCTATCAGAAACGCCGACGACGACTGGAGGAACGGCGTTCCCTACCTCGGCCCGCGGTCGACCAACGGCTCGGGGAGCCTCCGTGGTGAGGGCAGAACGACGGTGACGGGGAGAGACAGAGCACGACACAGGTGGGGGGACAAACAGGGCCAACCCCACCCTGACACGCAGCACCGAGAGCTCAACCCCCTACCTACGCCCACGCGCACAGGATCAAAACACGCTGGCCTCTTTCGACCCGACGAATCCTGCCACCGATGATCAAACATATTCTTTAGGATTTTCTTCACGATTTTCTCGCGATTTTTTCGCGACGTTTTCAAGAATTTTTCACGAATTTTTGGTCGTCGATTGGATGCCGGAGAGCCATGGGGGTGGTTTTCTGTTGCGGAGGATTTTATTTGGATAGTCTTGGTAGAGGCGAGATCATTTTCGAGCGTCTTAGCGAATCGATGAATTTTGGGCTATCTCTCTGGATTAATTTATGTCGAAGCATCCCATTGGACTAATTTATTTAAAAGCTTCTAAATAAATTTATTCATTTTCACGCGCGTTATACTAGACAGACTTAAATTTTCAGCATCTCCTCAAACTAATTTATTCCGATGCATCGTACTGGACTGATATATTTTGGAGAGTTCAATTAGATTAATTTATCCTGAAGTACCCCGATGGACTAATTTATTTGGGAGCACCTTGCTGGATTAATTTATTCGAGTTCAACTTCGCGCACCCATTTATTTTTCGAGCATCCCACTGGATTAATTTATTTTAAAGCATCTCGGCGGACTAATTTATTTTAAAGCATCTCGGCGGACTAATTTATTTGAAAGCTTCTGGCTAAATTCGTTTGTTTTGAGGCATGTTACTAGAGATTGGGTTTACTTTAGAGTTTCATTTTGGAGCATTGCACTAAACTGATTATATTTTGGAAAATTCCATTAGACTGATTTATCTTGAAACACCTCGAGGAACTAATTTATTTTGGAGCTTTTTAAGGCATCTTATTAGCACTAGATTTACGGAGCTCAAAAAAACAGCTGTTTTATATTAGTTTACAAAAGTAACAATAAGATTTCGAACAGGTGCTATTGTAATATTTTCCGTAAGTAACGTATAAATTGAATAAATAACTCATAAATGTATCTTTACGACATGAATAATCGTGAGTTAAAATATTAGTGACCCGTCATTTCGACGGATTCCGTAAATCTAGCGTTAAACTGATTATTTAATCTGGAATATCTTGTTAAATTTCCACATTTTGAAGAATTTGATCAACCTGATTTATTTTAAAATAGAATAATGTATTCTCGAGAATCCTATCGAACTATAATTTGTCTTGGAGAATTTCGAATGTAGGTCACTCAAGAGTTTCGTTTCTGAATTACGAAATGTGGCTAGGTCACTGCGCAAAACACTGGACGGCGTCGCGCTATCTTATCGTTATTTAAAAAATATCTTCCACGTTCGGGCGTCTTTCTAAAGACATTGTCGCGTTAATCCTGCAGAATGTTAAACATTCGGCCGTACAAGGCGCAGAGCAGTTATTCTTACGTTCAGAATGTTAAACAGGAATTATCGCCATTAATATTAATCAGGCGTCAAACCGATGCGACAACACCGTCGGCATATATTAGTCTCCTGAACTTCCGAGATCGGTGCGGCCGTGTCTCGTAACGCGTGTTACTCTCTTTGAAAAATCTCCAGAAGAAAAATCAATATTTGTCGACCTATCGCTGATATTTCCTGGAGGAGCATGCTACATTTCGTCGCTCCGTTTCAGCCGGTTATACGGAACCGAACGTAAAATCTTTCTAGACACTCACCGACTAAGCTATGAAAAACGATATTTTAAGAATATTTTAAGGATATTTTAAGAATATTTTAAGAATATTTTAACCCTATTTTAAGAATACTTTGACAATATTTTAATAAACAAAAGAAAACAAATTCTTAAACGTTCAACGATTTAACAGAATTGTTTTTTGACGATTCATTTTGTACTTCCATTTTCCTAAAAACTCCAAGCTTCCGTTCGTCCATATTATTTTTTCATTTTGTTAGAGAAAACAAGCGTTAAATTTCGGTTACTATTTCACGAGTACACCGAAACCTGTTTTTACAGGGTAGACGCGTTTCAGAAAAGACCGTATAAAAAAAAGGACATCGTGTACACACATGGAAAAATAGTAATTTAATACGCTATGCATATGTCTTAAACACAATATAACAATATATATATATGTATATTATAATATAATTGTCTTCAAGATTGAAATCGAGTAACATTTTTAACCGCGCTAAATCGAATGAAATAATAAGTAAATTCGATTTACTTGCCGTGTCAAACGAAAACCGTGTAAAAACAGAACTGTGCTCGCGATAAAACCGGCGTACGAAGAAGGTTTAAAAACTCGCTGGCTGCGTTTCCATGCGTTCGTGCTCAAAGTTCAGTCTCGCAGCCAGCAGCTGTTCGAACATGTGCAACCGTAACGTTGTTTTATTTTGTCGACTCTAAAATTATCTCCGCGTGGAAGCGGAGTGGGGCAGGTGATAGGGGAACCTGCCACCTCCACCGTGGATTCCTCACCCACCTTCGGCATCGGGGTGCCCCCACCACGGCAGGGATCGGCTCTCGACTCGTTTCGTTCTCTCCCACGTTTCTTGCCCGCAAAACCGCGCGGCTCTACCCCGAAACAGCGGGTCCTCTAAATTATGCATTCGTTCGGAGTGTACGTAGATGTAACGTGTGCTAGAGCCGGCGTCCCGAAGCCTGTTCGCCTGTTTTGCAGGATACTTAGGGAAGTTTGCATCGCGGCAACCGCCGGAAAATTGAAGTGACGCTCGATTCGCGCGTGCCCCTCCGTCCCGATTTCGGAGTTTCGGGCGTTTCCGGAAAGTCCGCGGGACTTCGGGACGCTCCGATCCACGCTGTTGTTCGAGACAGAATAACCCCCCTTCATTTTCGTATGCCACGGGACCATTCCAACAATTCAGAGTAATTGGACCACTGTTGAATTCCTAATGGCTCACTAAAACTTGATCGTTCGAATATTATCATCCGTTGTGCAGCGCTAAATATTTTATTTGCTGCTTTGGAATTCTAATTACTTTCCACTTTTTGAAACTATGATCGTCCCGGCATCAAAATGCTCTTCGCAGCCTTTTTAGTCCACCTGTGCCGGTGATTTTGAACTTGGCGCAAGTCATATAAATTTCGTTTCGCGACATTTAGGCTGTTGCGTTCGGAAGTATTAAAAAATATTTTTATATCATAACACAAAATATTGTATAAAAATATTTACACAGTGAACACCTACAATTCTTGCATATTTTGAATACTTACAATGATTTATGCAATGACCGATAAAAATGAAAGCGACACTTCCATGCCATTGTTTACTTCACGGCTATCTCGTATAAATTCTCTTCATCTTCTCAAATAAATCCTTTTATAATTTTGAAATATAGACGATCGCAACATGAAACAAATTAGGATCTCAATTTTGTTGGTTCCATGATTTATGTCACTTTCGAAATAACCGGTACACCTGTGCCATTTCGATTGCATAGACATAATATTCTTATACATAGTTTTTATATGCCTTTATAGGCATAATATTCTTTATGTATAGTTTTGGAGGCTCCGAAATTCTTGATGAACGTTCACGGAATCTTTGACTGACCGGTTTTAGCTCGGCTTCTGTGATTTCATTGTTAAAAATAGAATGATTTAAAGCAGCAAAAGATCCAAGAATACTTTTCTAGCATAACTAGGGAGAGGCATTTTATCGAATACTGGTCTCAAGTCTGCATGCTTTGGGAATACAGTTAGAACGCATAGTTAAAGTATCATCGTGATGCGTCGAATAGCGAACATTCAATATGGCTGGCGTTGTTAATAGTACACGGTGCTGATTAGGCTAATTGTCGACTGTTTTACATCCACATTAAGTATACTATCATCTTAGAATCGCTCTAAATCGTGCCTACCCGTCTTGCTGCTGTACCATTTCAGTATCGACAGCGTAAAAATATCAATGTTCGTAGAACATCTAAGAATAGATGACTACCGATGGTATTCAATAACACGAATCGCTATGTATTTGCTTCACAGTCTTGTGATTCAACGATCTGACTCGATGTGCTCGACATACAGAACTACAATGGCTCATAAAAGTGTTCGAACGTCTTTCAAAACTCAATAATCTTTTTTAAAACTGAGCTAAACGACTTGAATTTTTTTTTAGATGATAGAGGGACTAGTCCACTAGGCGGTGGCTAAAAAGCTTTTTTTTTTAATTTTGCTATTACTTGAAATGAAAAGAAAAAATTAAAAACCCTCGTTTTTTAACTTTTCTATCTGAACCTATAACGAAAATTAAAAAAATGCCTTTCGTAGATCTCGGTAACTTATGTGTGTGCTGAAAATTTGATTTTAAAAACTACAGATTTCGTAGTTTTTGGTCAAAATCGCGATGAAACTGCGATGTTTGCGATCTTTAATTTGTTGTAACTCAGAACAACGTGAACCGATTTCGATAAAATTTTCAACACGCATATAAGTTACCGAGAACTACGAAAGACATTTTTTAAATTTTCGTTATAGACTCAGATAATAAAAAGCTAAAAAACGAGAGATTTTTATTTTTTTGTAATTCCAAGTAATAACAAAATTTAAAAAAGAAGACATTTCAATCATCGTCTAGTAGACTAGTTCTATCATCTAAAAAACATTCAAGTCATTTGGTTCAGTTTTAAAAAAAGTTATTGCGTTTCAAAGGTGTACGAACACTTTTATGGGCCATTGTATATCATTTCGTCCCCAGGTGATGTACATGTTTTCAAAGAAACGCTGCAGCGTTTTATATTACATCGTCTCAGTTATCAGGATCGATGTACAGATGCCGGCATCGGTATCTGTCTCTCGCAGACTTCTTATTTTATCGAAGAGTTTCACCGAGAATTTATTAATCGAAACATGGCATTTCCGCGAAGCCAGTTTTCGACGCCCCTCTATAAAATCGTACGAACTGAAATACTTTGACATACATTTTACGGTTGGTCGTAAAACCTCCCGAAAGAATATTCCCAGCATAAACTATCAGCACCGTCAAAAGGTTCGAAAGCACATACACAGAGTTATCTCGGGCGTCGACGTCGGCCCCATCCGGTCGCCACCATTTATCATCGTCGCAAACGTCTAAAAGGGACGCGAGCAAAGCCCGACGATGGGGGGGACCGAATAAAAAGCCGAGAAAGGCGCCGAAATTATCATTCGAATCGCGCCGAATGCTTCCGATGTTCCTGAACATCGTTAGACGTCTGCCGGGGGAGAGAACGATAGGAAAATCGTTCGCCGTATTTCGTTTCGCGAACTCGCGGCGGCAAGAATTCCGCCGCGGCGAATTATTAGTGGGCTGAATAGAGGATCCGTCACAAAGGACGTAGACACATTCGCCCGGATCCCTTTTGTTCGGGGCGTGAAAAGCCGCGGGGAGGGCTCTCGCCGGGATGAGGGGGTTGTCATTTTTCCTGACCGCGGACGTTTCATTCCAGACTTCTCTCGCCGCGAGACGCGCCGCGAATAAACGAACAAATTCGTGGAAATTGGGTTTCGCGGATGAAACTCTCGCGGATCGATCTATATACCGTCGCGAGGTCGATAACGCTTGCGCGATGGGAAAAGGTCGCGGGAATAGTTTCGCGATTGGCTCGCGATTGGCTCGGCCGCGATCGATGCCGCCGATCGGAGAACTAATTCAAACTGTGCACCGAAGTTCTTCCCATTAATGATGCCAGCGGAACTTTGTCGACCACGTTTTTTCGGTTAAATATTCCCGCAACGATAATTATCGGACCGCGGCTAAATATTTTCGTGGAACTGAAATATTTTCGAGGCATGCATGTGGATTTATTTTCGTTGCTTGTCACTGGTCTGACGATTTCACGGATTCGTGAAAATAGCAAACTGTCAGGACATTAGAATAATTGATATTTTAGTTTATTTTCAACTTCTTACTGTTATTGACTCCTTGCCGTACCGTTAACTTCATAATTAAAGCAATTAAAACTGTTTCGATTGTAACGATTTATTCGATGAAAAAGAGAATTTGGCGCTTTTCTGATGCTTCTTCAGCGATTTGCCTTTCTTCCACATTTATCGTAAATAAAATCTAGCAAAATACTCGAGTATAATTTACTGAAGTGAACCATCTACCGTGCGACGTATACTTTTAGAAAGCATTGCATAACGACCAGTAGATGCGTATGTAATATCAACTCTCGCCGTGTAATACCAACTCAAACTTACCTAATATGCTCCTATTAAATTAGCAATTTTGAAAGAAAGGCGAGTTCTAATCGCTGGACTGCGGACATTTATGCGAAATAAAAATTGTCTGTGTCGATTGCGAGATGAACGAGCCAAGTATAATTCTATTTGTTACTATAACAATTAAAAAAAAATTCAAACTAGCATGTACCAACATAGCTTCGTTGAATTTTTTCACTATTTTCACTACTAATCACGACAAAATCAGATGCATATTAGATGAAGTGAAATCGGCGAACGGACGACGATTTTGCCGAATAATAGACCGATTCACCAAATTAATTGGATCTATTACGAAGCTGCAGTGGCGGCTCAATTGATCGCTCGTCGAGAATGATTCCAAAACCGCGGACGTCGCGTCGACGGGGATAAAGGAGGGAAGAAGAAGCTTAAGAAGGAGGCTCGGCCATGCTGAACGAGGCAATTAATAATTCTTGTGAAGTATCCGCGATGCTTGCCGAAAGCCTGTTACCAAGCGGCATTAATTAATTCCGAATTCGCTGGATACGCACAACCGAGAGATCACTCTACTGACCCCGAGTGTCGATCGTTCCGAACTTATGCAATCTTACATACTTATCGATAATGAGGAAAAAGAAAACCGCGAAAAATCTGGGAAAATTCGCGATAATATTATCTTAACACGCGATCCGCCGAGAACTATTCCATCGAACCACTAGTACAATATACCGGGTGATCCAGAATTTACTCAAATGCTGAAAATTCTGTAAAGGATCCGAGAGAAAGGATCGTACTGTAGCAGCAATAGCTACAGATAATTTAAACACAGTTGCGAAAACAATAAAGAAACGTTATCAGAAATGATTACAACGTTTAAGCGTTTAAGCGTCCTCTTCAATGTAGACATTTTTTGAAAATATCTCGAGAACTATTCACTTTTTTGCCATGGTATTCTAATAACTTTTTACGTAGAATGAACAGAGGAATCGATCTGTACAATAATAAATATGCATTTTCATGTGTAAAAACGATGCAATTGTTAATTGCACATGTACCGATGCACTTAGAAAAAATCAAAAGGCCTACAGACGTAGTGCTCTTCGAACAATTTATCTCTTGCTTTTGGCATTTTTTCGCGAATCTATTAATAACAGAATTACGACCTGGAACAATCGCGTGGATCACCCTGTATAGTACTATTAGTACGTCGCCATTACTCCGACCGATATATAATTAGCACAGAAATGATTCGATCGGTTCTTATCAACGTCCCCATTAAAATGTGCAAACAAAGTATTATAGTAATCGCCGCGACGCTGCTATTAATATAATTTCTGCAAAAATTACCTGATAATTTAGCTGCGGCCGTCGACGAAGGCGTGGATCTTCTGCGACGCGAGAGTTCGCGAATTTGAATGTCGACGAAAAGCACAAGTTATCTTATCGCGGCGCCGAATTATTGTCGGATGGAGCGTTAACGAGCGGAACCGCGCTATCGTTCGACAACGTATGAACCGGGTGCGCGAAAAATGAATTTTGCCGACGATTTTTTTTCGCGCGGACACGTGGCGTCGAGACGGCTGGCGTCGTTGCGTGCGCGACGCTCCCGTTCTATGGTGCCCTCACGAATACTTCTCCGCCCCAAGATTCTTTCCCTTCGTCTTTTTCTTTCATCCTTCCCCCTCTCGAGCAGACAACCCCACCAGACGTCTCCCTTTTGCCACGGGGTATCCCCACCATCAACTTCCCCTTACCAAAGCAATGGTCAGCCATGGGATCCCCGGGTGGCCCGTAAGTGGCGTATCTTTGCACTCCAGCACCCGGCGCCGAGACTCCTTTTTTTTTCTTCAAATTTTCGTTTAATAATGAACCTACGGTGCTCCGAAACCGACTGTTTTATATTATTTTCGAATGACAAAGTTCCCAATGTAAGATCAGCTTCTGATATTGGTATCTTGATTGGAACACTTATCAATTCATTGTTTTCTGTTTGGTCAATGATAAGAGGTTGTTCGAGTGCTTTTTATGGGTGATTTTGATCGTTGTAGAATCAGGTATTAAGAATTAAAAATATGTTATACAGGTCGTAACTTTAGCGGTACTACTTGAGGAAAGTTGATTAAACATTTCCAGAAATAGTGTGTTTAATTTTTGAGAATAGTATCGATAAAGCTTGTTTATAGCTTTTATATAAAAGGTGATAATAGTAACAATTTGTATAATTTGATTAAAAGTGTTTAGTAATTATGTATAGGTTGAATATGATTTTGAATATGATCAAGACAAACATACAATTTAGTTAATTTTTACATTTTGACTAGAAAAGCCATTTCCTTAAAATTAAATTAATTGGTTTTAATCGGGAATAATGTCAATTAAATAAATTTTATAGTAGAAATACGTAGTAGGATAAATTTACTTATATATATAGTAAATTTATTATTATTTATATTATTATATAGATTTATATAGATTTGAATAGATTAAACTATTATTTATATAGATTTGAATAGATTAAATTTAAATATTAATAAAACCCAATACAATTTAGTATTGGATTTAGCATAAAATAATTTAGTTAATTTTTGTAGACATTTGATTAGGAATTTTTATTATTAAGAATTATTTTAGTTGATCATATGGGGGTATAATTAATAGAATAAGTTTTAATATCAAAATTGATTCAACCCTAAAGAGACAAGTAATTATGAAAATCCAACAAATTATGCCAACGAAGATACAATTCCATAGCATCATTTTTTACATATTTATGAAGCCTACATAAGATGTAACACCAACATACACGTAACTTTCTCTTTTCCTCCTGCACCATATAGTAAGTATGAAGCTCAGGAATTGAGAACTGTGTTGCACCGAATCCAAAACTTGGGAAAAAGTGGATGTGCACGTTAAAATGAAGGTGATTCCCTTACCTTTGCAGCTGGGTATGGTGACGACACTCTCGTTCCACTTGCCGTTCTTGCACTCGAGCGTCCGTATACTTTCCTTGCTGTCCGGAAACACGGTGCCGAATTTACACAGAAACGTCCTGGACGTCAGGGTGCCGTTCAATATATAGCTCCCATTCGGTGTTGATACGTCCGGGCATCCCAGCACTGAAATATTAAACCATTTGTCAGGCGAACGCTCACACACCCGCCGCACGAAGTCTCTATTTTTCTACCCGGCGTGCGAAAGCACATAATTTTCTGAAATATTATCATTTCCTCCCGAAAAATTTATACCGCTGACAAGACCGGTCTATCGCACGAAAACACACCAGCCACCCTATATTTCACAAATTATACTGGCCACGAATCATTCCGTTTACATTCGGTACAATTCTTGAAAATACAATTGAGTTTGCTTTCGGGCATAATTAGCTTTATATTTATAAGATGTATTAATGTGTATTATAATAATATATTAATATATCTTATCATAATATAATTAATATATCTAATATATATCTCATATAATTAATATATTTAATATATATTTAATATAATTAACATATTCAATATATATCTAATATAATTAATATATCTTATATGATTAATACATCTTATTTTTATATAATAAGACACACACATATATTACATTTTTTTATCCTTTTTATTTTTGAATAAAATAGTCCTTTCATTTTGTTTATCTTTGAATAAAAAAGTCTGTCAATTTTATTTATTTTGTTTCTTTCTCAATGAAAGAAATGTGATATGTCTTATTCGATAAAAAAAATAAAGTTAATTACTTCCGAAATCAAGGATCTTGCTAGCTCCATCAGAAAAATATTTCAATTAAGTCAATACGTTAATATCCCAGCGATTAAATCAAGATTAAACATCAAGATTTCGTTACACAACATAGTCCTCTCAGTAAAACACTTTCGGTATTTCCAAACAATTGTTTCTTGACAAAGAGTTAAATCGTTGCGTGAACATCCTAATATAATTAAACATTATAGTATAAATATGATCGTGAGAAATCACCACCAAAAAATTGTCAAGCATAAATATAGATAGAACTGCGCGACGAATCGCGTCCCGGCTAAGTATCCAATTCTTCATTGAAACACGATATCGATTCCGTCGATATCCATTCAGAATCATGTGCCACGATGACCGGACGAGCGCGTGTCACGGCCCTGCACCGAAAATGATCCGAGGCGGTGTTATTTCTGGATGAAAGGGAGATTCGTTGCGCAACACCATCGTCGTTTGTTCGTCTCGTGTTCCACGATCCTTGTATCCCGATCGTTTTTATTCGGAACATACGGCCCCGTGATCGTTGGCGTGCTTGCGGAGCCTGACCTTGATAATGCAAGAAGAATCCCCGGGCCGCGTAGAACACCTTCGAGGCGACAAGGTCGAGTGTGATCACGTTCGAATTCGAGATGACCCTGACACCAGCTGCGGTTCCGCAATGCTCCAGAAGAGTTCTTCCTCTGTCGCGCACTCTGACCACGTCCACGCAGCTCCCGTCCACTTCCGGCCCTAAAAAACAATAAATCTCAGTCGTCCGTTCTGTTCAAACAATCTTGCTATTTCGAGAGTGCCGATTTTCTGGCCAAATCGGCAATGGATTCCAGTGCTCTCGATAAACAGAGCGAGTCTTATGACTTGCAAATCTTAAATAACTTTTGAATTGTTGCATGTGATCAGAAATTGTTAAACACGAAAGATGCAGAGCTTTACGAATGGCAGATGACGACTTATTCACGTTTTTCGTACGTATTTAAATATTTTTATTCAAAAATGAATAAAACATACTGCCCCAAAAAAATGATAACATAGAAAAATTTTGTAGAAAAATTGACTAACTTTGACAACGGTTAATTCAAAGTGCTGTAATTTTGCGAAAAAAATTGCAATGGATCCCAGTGCTCTCGATAAACAGAGCGAGTCTTATGACTTGCAAATCTTAAATAACTTTTGAATTGTTGCATGTGATCAGAAATTGTTAAACACGAAAGTTGCAGAGCTTTACGAATGGCAGATGACAACTTATTCACGTTTTTCGTACGTACTGAAATATTTTTATTCAAAAATGAATAAAACATACTGCCCCAAAAAGATGATAACATAGAAAAATTTTGCAGAAAGATTGGCCAAGTTTGACAACGGTTACTTCAAAGTGCTATAATTTTGCGAAAAAATTGCAGCCTGGTTTCCTTTCTTTTAAATTAAAGAGGAAAGATCAAGCTTCATTCGGTTGTAAACGTCATCTCTGAAAAAAATTGTACGATGTCTGTGCATTTCGTCAAACTTGACAATTTTCAATACGATAAACATTGCTTCTCGTTTAAAGGATTACAGCGGCGTAGGTACGTCAGATATAAAATCGAGAAATAGTATCTTAAAGAAGAAATTTCGAGCTTTAATTTGGAAAAAGTATCATTATTTTACAATGATTTTTCGCGGACTTATCGTCAGTCAAAATTAACCAATTTTTATCCAAAAGTGTATGCTACAATTTTGTGGAGCAGTGTATAAATTATCGGGCATCGTTCGTTTCTTGGGAAAAGGTAGGAAACGATTTCGTCCGATCTCTCGGATATCCCCGAGGATCGTATGAATTGTTCAATGCACCTGAAAATTTCAAGTCCCGGCGCACGTGAGAGGATCATCGTAGCGGCAGGTCGGCCGTAGCGATTCATCTTCTTTAGAGCAGCTTGCTCGTCTCATGATTTTTAAATCGATCCCCCTACCAGGACCCACTTGGCTTAATTAGCGGAGGTTACGAAGGGCACACGCGCGGATCGATACTCACCCCGTATATCTAGGTCGTGGAAAGTGAGGACGATCCTTTGGCCAGGAGCGGACCTGAACGTCCATCCGCACGTATTCTCGCCGAGATAATAAAGCGGATAGCCGGGCGAGTTCACGAATCCGCCCTCGCCCTGCGCCACCTTTAGATCCTCGTTGCAATACTTCCTCACGGAGTTCTCTGCAACGAGAAAATGAAATGTTAATCGCGAGTCCGACAGGAGAAAAATAAACCGAGAACGTGCATCCCCTAACGACGAGGAAATTAGATGAGCAGAGACAGTTGCTGTGAAAAGTATTCGAAACGTTATAATTCCGTAATAAAACATTTGCACCCGGGGAACACGGACCTGTTTTAAAGCTTGAATTTTCTACGTATTTTCACTGTGCATCGCGCTCATTTTGTTGTAAAATATCTGTGCACGAAATGGAGAACTAAAGACTCGTTTTTTCTCGAGGATGGTACGAATTGAAATATCTTCGAAGACATTGAAAATTTCGTTTCCTGAGCACATTTAACGTAGAATTCAAGATCGAAGAATCCTCTTTGCAACGCCTCCTCAAAATTCGTCGTACGATTTCCGTAACGAAAACGACGAACGACCTCGCTTTATTGTAAAATTGGCAGTAGACCTTGGATTCGAAGTTGTGCAAAACCGAGTAAAACATCATGCTAGAAAATGAATTATGCACTGTAAAAGTAGAATCTCCAAGCTTTGAAATCAGCCCAAGTTTACGCCGATGCGATTGTTATTTAAAAAGTTACAACCATTTCAATGTCGAGAACTTTCGTGGTACTTCTTGGGGCAACTGTATCTTCTCGGTTTTATATTGCGATCCAGTTATGGCAGAGGAGCAAATTAAATTTCCAGCCCGTCCGAGGGATGAATTATCGACGCGGGAAAGGGAAAAAGAGTATAAATTATCAGCGAGCGCGAGAGAGATCCTATTTTCTACGCTTGGATTCGACTCGATTCAATCGCCACCCCCATCTGCACGCTGCTCCCCAGGGGTGCGAGGACACCATCGGTGGGTATAAGGACACGGGCCAAACATCTGCATCCGTTTCGGTCCATTTGTCGATTCGAAGTGTGACTCCGGGTACCATTATGTGGTATCGGTACTCGGCGAGGGTGTCCTTGCTCCAGTTTCCATTCGACGGGCGAAAACGGGGTGTGGGCACACCTGGAGGGGGATGACGCCGCTCGCAAGCCGTCGCGCAGTGGAGTATTTGGCCTCGAAAGCCGGCCAGAATTATGTGATTCGTTTTTGTACATTTCCAAAAGTACTTGGGGATGAAATAATGCCATTCTTCTTCTACTTCTTCTTCTTCTTCTTTCTGGCTTAAAGTCGCATCGACTTCTCGGTCGTTAGTTGACTGCAGATTTTATGCATTTATGACAAAAATCAGTAGATCGAAAAGATTAAAAACGTTTAAAGAATTAAGAACTAATATTGCTTTATTTTCAACTCAATAAAACAATTAAGGAAAGAAATGTCTCTGTAGTGTCTCTATATTGCAATTCATGCAGACAATTTTTATTTTGCATAAAAATCCGCAGTCTAGTTACCAACGACGAAGACATGGCGCTTTTTGTTTTTTTATGTACTCTGTGTGGTTGTTATATTTTGTTCCATAGATCGGCGTCTTTCAAAAATTTGATTGTGCTCGTATTTGCTACAATTTCATCGAAAAATGCACAAATCGAAAATTCACAATTTATAATTTTTTATATTGTATATTATACGTTACAATTGTAAATAGAAATATTCTTTTGTAATTATTGATTTAAGGGAGTTTTGAGCTATTAACTTGTTAAATGAATAAATGCACAGAAATGTGTTCATACGTTACTTCCTAAATTATTATCAATTTTTAGCTTCGTCAAAATTTCGTTGCACTATTTCTATGCACAACTACGAATGCAATTAAAAAAATCATGATCGTGCGACAGTTCGATGAAACGTAATAATTTGTGAAATATTACGTATAAATTTAGGTTAGGTTAGCTTCGCAGTTCTACTAAAATTACTTGAGAACTATCCGGTCGAGGTGTTAGAGTTGTAAAAGAGGTACAGATCCCTGTTTTCGCCCGCTTTGCATTTAGTATTCAGATCGTCGGGACCTTTTCGCGTCTCTTACTACGGTACACGCCATTGCATAGAAATAAGGGATTAGCGTGACCTTTCAGGATTTTTTCCCTCTGTCGTCGCAGACGGCGACGCCGCGCCGAGCCGGTCGTTACGAAACACGTTGTCGCTTTCCGGAAGAACTTGCCGCCATTATACTGCTTCGGGAGGAGCACGTGATCCCCTAGAATTTCAGACCGGAACTGTTTCGAATCGTGTTTGTACTCCTCGAACGCCCCGGACCAAAACTATTTCGGAAAGCGTCGCCAGAATTTTCAAAGTGAAATTTTACGGTACATCGATGTTCGTCGACGTTCGAGTCTCTCAACAATGTAAGTGTCAAAAATGTAATTTTCTGGAAGGAAGAGTACACACTGCTATCTTCAGACTATTATCAAAACTTGATACACAGGCAATTTCATTTATTAGCAATACTTATAATTATTTATAACAAGATATTGTACCAAAATGATACACTGCCATTGGCACATAGAATATTTTAAGACGAAAAAACAACATTTTTCAATTTTGACGCTCGCGTGGCCTCGAGCACGATCCGCGTCCAATTTGAGACAAGCTGATATTTATTTCCGATTATCTAGATCGCAGATTATCGATTGCACACGGCTGAAAATCGACTCCCTGCCGTTCCGAGCAGGGGAAGTGTCATGCTCGTGCGAAGAGGTAATCGAATCGCATGCACTTCCTGTTTCTCACACGGTACAAAATGTCGCGACTCATCGTTTCATTTTAGACGCTCCAATTTTCAAATATGTATTTGGTTTCACGTATTTTCGACAAAGCTGTTTTTTTGCCGTACATATTACGTATGATAAAGCATTTGCGAGGTGCAACAGAATTCTGAGTGAAATTTACCTGGGACACAAGCGTATTTTATTCTCAAAGCAGCCGGATTCCAATAAGCTGCGCTCGGATGATCCGTAATAAAGCTGTATGGACAATGCTTTTTCCCGGAACATCTGCAAAACAGAAGCCATTGTTGTAAATATTAATCGACGAGAACAAAGCTAATCCGTTTAAACATTCAGATATTACAAACGCGATTCGCCAGATTTGCATCGGAACGTATCCTCTGATGCAACTGGTTGGTCATAGTTTCTTTTTAGAATTGCGTAGGTTTTCGTGTTCGCTGGAATTAATTTAGAAGCCGGTGGCATTAAGAGCACGCGGTAAATTAATGCGGCAACAAATCATTATAACAAGTAAAATACAATAATTTGGGCTCGAATAAAATACAATAATTTAGACTCGAATAAAATACAATAATTTAGGTTCGAATAAAATACAATAATTTAGGCTCGAGTAAAATGCAATAATTTAAACTCAAATAAAATACAATAATTCAGTCTCGAATAAAATACAATAATTCAGTCTCGAATAAAATACAATAATTTATACAACGAATTGAATCTTAGAAGAGCGTTATTGTAATATTTGCCGCAAGCAACGCATGTATTGAACGAATAACCCATGAATGTATCTTTGTCCTGTGATTTTTACGGATTTCATAAACCTGGCGACAGGGGGCTAGCCGAAATGAAAATATTAAAATGTATTTAAATGAAAATGAGAAAGTTTTCCCATTAGTTCTACGAGCTTCCTAATCTCCCTTGAAAAATATTCACCACCCTGCGCGTAATCTCGGATCGATCGCGTCGTCGGCAAACTTTTGCATATTTAATTGAACCGTCCGGAAGGTAAACAATCAACAAGTCGGCAGAATAATCGATCGTACATCAAAAGGGCTCGAAACACGTTCGCCGACGAATTCGCATATCGCAGACGAAGCGCAGATTGTATCGACTGGCAGGGCTCCGGGGGCCGACAATTAAATACGCGACGCAGGCCATTAGCGCGTCTACCGGGTGTCGAAAGCGCGAGCCGCCCCACGAGCAACGGCAAAGGAGGAATCATGATTGTTTTCAGATCGAGATGATTGTTGCGCGGGAATCGAAAGTGGACTCTGCTCGAGGGTGCCACAATGGCCGAAGGGTCGGCCTTCGGCCCTTTCACCCCTTTCGGCGCAGCCAGTGTCTCCCCTCTCTCGTCGACGATATTATCGGGCCAGCACCCCGGAGCCCGGAAATAAAGGGGAAATAACGTTTCGCGCACCACCCACGCCAAGAGGAATCCCTTTGAATTTTTTCGACGCAGATGGCTACTTTCGACCCACGATTCTCCCGGTCGGATCATTTCACCTCGGTGCCGCCACAAACAACTTGACGCGGACGCTATCTGTCGCAGCACGCCAGATGGTTCTCTCCTGGAACTCGGTTTACCAGTTTTTAAGAGCCTAATGGCTCGTTTAATTCCGTTGGAATCACAGTAGTACCTCGATTTTCCGGTCCTCGAATATCAGGACCTTCTGTTATTTAAATACTTTTCACTTGCAAACGGCGCAATCGAATCGTATACAACAACACGATTTATTGTGCAAATCGATAAAAATGACGTCTGGTATTTCAACCGAATAAATGTTCTATTGTCCGAGCATTTATGACAAAAACGTGATATCGAATGCAAAACATGATAAGTATTTAAAGAGTTTAAACATTCTATTGCTTTGTGTTCGACTCATAAACATTATTAGAAAAAGGAATAGATGTCCACTTAGTTCCACTGTCGTACAATTGAGTGAATTAGAATCATATTGGCGTAATGGCACTATAGTAAAAGTAAGATAAAAGCTCCAATCTTTGTATCGTTTTAAATTGACCAACTGGTTCTTGCGAGAAGAATGTATTAGTACTCTACAAATTCACCGGTACTTTACAAAATAAACCTGACGTGAAACAGACATAATAGAGTGTTGGAAACAGCAAACAATAATCTATTACGGAGGAGGAAGAAATAACAGAGTGTAGAACGCTTTCTAGGTAATACACGCGCGTGTTTGTGATTTAAAAATACTTTGGACAGTGACTGTTCTTCGTCTGCGATTTAAGCAGGCCAGAATGTGAATTCGTCGATTCGAAGACGCGGCGCCCGAGCCTAAAAGGGTGAGAAGAGAAAGACAGAGGGAGAGAGAAAGCGAGAGAGGGAGGAAGAGAGAGAGAAAGAATGAGAGAGCGGGGGAAAGAGAGAGAGAGAGAGAGAGAGAGAGAGAGAGAGAGAGAAAGAATGAGAGAGCGGGGAAAAGAGAGAAAGGGAGAAAGTGAGAGAGAGAAAGAGAGAGAGAGAGAGAGAGCGGAAAAGAGAGAAAGAGAGAGGGAGAGAGAGAGAGAGAGAGAGAGAGAGAGAGAGAGTGGAAAAGAGAGAAAGAGAGAGAGAGAGAAAGAGAGAGAGAGTGATGGAGGGAAGGTCGCTCCCTTCACGATCGCGGCTGCAACCCCCTACATATTTGCAAAGTTCATCGAGCTGTGCTCCTCGCGCGCGATGCACTCTGTCGGAAACGATTTCTCCTTCGGCGGGCATCGAACGTCGCTCAAAAGGCAATTAAAACTTCGCGCACGCTTTGCTGGCGCACATCAAACGACGATTTTGCGTGTTCGAGATTTCGCTCGACCCTACGAAGATACGCCACGGCCGTGTCAGACGCGGTACATAAAGGGCGTGGGCGATGTTCGGGAAAGAGAAAGAGGGGGAGGAGAGTCGTTGAAAAGATGAGAGAGCCGATTTCTCGCGAGACTCGAGAAAAGAGTCAGCTAATTCCACCGAATTGCATTCGACTGCTGTTCCATTCACGCGATTGTTCGACGTTCATCCCCCCCTCGACTTCGATGCACTTTTCTGCCGACGACGTCCGACGCCGACAATGCCGAGGACCCAATATGGCGTCCGAAGATCCGAGCAGCTTACTGAATTCTTTCCTCGTCGTAGGAACTGCTATTCGAGAATCTTCGTTCGAAATATTTTATTCGACCAACTGATTTGATTAAAATAATTATTAACGATGTTGCTCCTTTTATTTGTTTTCTCGTCTTTTATTTAACGAACGAGATATTGGAATCGATAGAAAAGGCAACGAATTTTAATTTAATTGCTGTTTCATGTACTTCTGTCGGGATTTTAATCTAATTTAATTTCATGTAATTTACCATTTTCACAATAACAAAAGGACAAGCATAATTTGTGTTGAATGGCGGAGAATCAGTGAATCGGTTAAACAGTTTGCAAAGATTTGTTCTAAATCTGATAACATTAACAGCAAATACGTCGATCTCATCGCTATTGTTGTCACAAATTTTATTTTTCGAAAATGTGGTATTAACATTTAATTAAATATACTCGTGAGTGAGATATCGAGTTCTAATAAAGGAAACGACGTTTTAAAATGTTCAAATTATATTCTCAGATTTCTCGACGTCAACAGCATCGCTAGTTTTTGAGTGGCAGTTGTTCGAACATTGCATGACTTACTGCATCGTATAGGAAATGTGGCAGCGGAGGGTTAATGAACGTACATGTTCTGTAAAACGGGTCAGTCGTACTAAATTTCGACAAGTACTGCGAGGTTATAACGGGCAGAACGGACTTAGCAGAACGAGACGGAGCATTGAAGTATAGAAGCGAGGCAACGCTAGGATTGTATGTTCAGGATCGTTGAAATCCACCGATCGTCATTCGTTATTCCCGACCTGCCGGTTATCTAACAATTAATTGGGTCGAGAGAGTTCATTTCTTTGTTTCGACCGCGTGCATTGGCACGGCTGGAACGGTTTCTAGTCCTGCGGTCTACGCACCGGTAACCGTATATTCATTACACACTGCTTGCCTTGCGGATGCATGGTGGGTGACTCGTATTACCTCTGGGAGGCCGTTATTGTGTCCAAATGCGACGAAAAACGAGCGCGACGTACCCATGGGAACCCGCAGAACTTCCGAAAACGCTATCTCGAGCATTAAGCCGGCGAACTTCTCGACTTGAACACAATAATTCCCGAAGGGAATTCCAAACTCCTCTTTCTCGAACGAGAAACATTTCTCATGCAAGCTATCTCCCTTGACCCATGACCTTTAGTTAACGCTTTGACGACCGTGCCAAAAACCTAATATATTTCATGAAATTAAACCATTTTATTCGGTGAAATTGTAATTGCAAAGCAAAGTTATGCGACATCAATTTCTTTTTCAACGTTCGCGAGAATTTTTAATAAAATTAAGAAATTGTAACGGATTAGCGTAACCATTAATTTCTAAAAATTAAGTTTCAAGTCGCTCTGTCATCCCCATTTGTCTGACGCGGCAGTCAGCGTTGATAATGTAATTGTGATACATTTTTGTAACAGTGCAATCATGATATACTTCATTAATAATATAAATAGGATAGATTTTGTTCATAGTTCATAGTAATGATATGAATAGGACAAATTTCGTTAATAATGTAAATAGGATAGATTTCGTTAATAATATAATAATGATACATGTTTCAAAAAACTACGTTGAATCAATTTTTATAATTCTCCGACCGTCAAAGTATTAAGGACCCAGCAAACCGGTGTAGCACCGACGAAAAGATTTGCAATAAATTGAAAACCAGAGTGGAGAGACTCACCTACTGTTCACCGATCGTCTGACGTCCACCACCCTCAGCCCCTCGTCCTCAATGTCATCTATGTAATTCCCCATGAGCTTCTGGCTCCTGAACTGCATGTTACCTCTGCCCGAGGGAGTCTTCTTGACCAGCTTCTGTGCCTCGTGCCTGCATACGTGAGTGCGATTCGGCCAGTATTCCGCCTCGATGATGAAGATGAACGCCTTGAGGGACCTGCAGGTCAGTCTGACAGTGTTGTGCGAGCAGTGCTCCTCTTGGATCACCTCCATGTAACCACCAGGTAGCTTGACAGCCCTCAGAACCTTGGTGTACGACGACTGGGTGTTCGCGGAGCCGTTCGAGCACCTCGCGATCGACATCAGCAGCAGGAGACTCGTCAGGGTCGTTGCTCCTGGCGCCATGGTCGTTGATCATCACAAAGATCGAAGGAGTCCTGAGATCGTTTTAAAATTAGCTTCCTCGACGAACCGGCCGGGGCTCAAGTGCGCCGATACGGTCACTCCTCTATGGGTTGTTGGCTTCTGTATGGTGGCTCTGTTGGTTCTCCACGGGCCTCTTGGCCTCGAGAGCACCACTTTATGGGACCAAGTCGCTGCTGCTGCTCTTTGACTTCTTCTTGGAGCCGCGGGAACCAAGGCCTGTCGATCCTGTCATCCAGAAAATGACTTTGGATAGAACAAGCTTCGCAAGCCTCGAAAACTGTCCAGATATTTTTAATTGTTAATATTATCTTTCAGTTGTATATACGTTTCGTAAGTCCTCCCTTAATCTTATTCTGTAAAATGATTTCAAGGTAGTGCGACTTTTGTAAGCGTCTGAACGTACAATATACAGTGTTGCAGTGTCTTTATGAAATCTAATATTCGTTATTTTGTAATGGTGAATTATTCATTTTTCTAAAAATCTAATAGATGACCTGTAATTCTCTTACAGACATAGCGTTTTCACGTAGTAATTTCCATTAATGCATATCGATGAAAAATATTAAAACATTGAAGGTGTACTTCTCGAAGTTACAAACATTGCCAACAATCGGAAACAAATAGACAATTTTAAATGCAGTAATAATTTCACTCGCAAGCAATGAAATAAACGAATACATGCAACCGTCGTCAACAGTTTCAATAAATAAATGAAATAAACAAAATAAAATAAATTTCAGTAGCCAACCCCGACTTTTCCGGATCAGTTACGATAGGAAATAACCATAAATCCGCGAGGAAAATCAACGAAACTCGAGATTGTTTCTATCGGAGCTAGCTCACCTTGTTTTTATAGTAATCCCAAGCGATTCGTTCTGCCAGGATCGAAGGGGTAGCTGCGTGCACGGCCACCAGGTCGGCTAAGCCTCGGGAGACTGAAGAGCGTCGATTATTTGTCGATGAAAATCAGTGCTCTCTTTATTTTCGGCTCGTGGCTGACGACGATTCCCGGCATCCTCAGGTTCTCCCAGGTTCCCTCGGCCGTTTGTTGGTACAACGAGGAGACCCTGGTGCGCGATCAATCGGCCACGGCCAAGCTCCAGACTTCCAGACACCAACGGGCCGAGCCGTTCCTCAAGGACGCGGATTAGAATAGTAACCAGGGCGCGCCTAACTCTCAGCCACCCGCATCAGTTCCGCCTGGTGCTCACCGATTTCGATCCTGTCGCTCGGTTTTCCTCTTATCTTTACAGTCGGACCAGTTCGAACCGATCTCTAAGTCTTGATTCGTCGAGGTTCGAAGAGGTTTGACGGAGTTTGACGGAGTTTGAAACGATTCTCCTCCAACCTCGTGCGAACCTTTCGATTTCTAAACGCAGGATATTTGGCTGGAGATCTTCCGCTTCAAGATTTGAACAAGTTTAGCGGCGTTCCATTAGGTTTACAGCGATTTCTTCGATTGTCTAAAATACTTTATCGTGGCAAATACTGAGAACAGACGTCTTCCGGTATAAATCGGTTCTGTCGTGGTCGCTTTTGGTCTTCGAGCGAGGCCGGATTTTCGAAGTCCAAAAGATCGAAACTGCTTCCGACACGGTCCCGGCGATTTCTCTTTGCCGATGACCCAGTTAGAAACGAGTATTCCGGTTTTTCTTTTATTTTCGGAGCGAGACGTGTTTTTCGAAAATAGATCATTCAACACGGAGCACTGTGTGAGCACCCGAGAGAAACGAGCCGGATAATCGTAATCCTTCCGAACGGAGTCGAAAAACTTCTTTTTATTCTTCTTATTCCCCCGCGAGCTTCGTCTCGAGGAGCGAATAAAGAAATTCAGTTTCTCGGCGATCCTCCTCGATAATTATTTAGAAAAATACTCTGCGGTCGGACACGCGATGAACATTTGGTACAATTATTTCTCCGATAGGAAAATATCTAGGAATAAATTACGCTGGCGATAAATTGCTCTGTAAAAACTATGATACAAGGACTAGTTTGTACAAAAACCTCGGTCATACGGAGCCTCGAAGATCGTGAATTCTTTGTCTGTTCGCGACCGAGCCGGGGACGAGCCACGAAAGGCGCGGATCGATTAATCGGCCGCAATCACGTTTCTCTAATCGAATTGGCCGGTATCAGCCGCTGTCGACCAACATTCGCCGGTGTTCCTCCACGATCCCGAACAAAGTCATCCTAACCGCGAGCATTCCGCGTTCACCGCCTCCTCGTCACCCAATCCTCGGCCAACGACATCCGGAACAAATCCACTTCGATTTCACTCCGCTCGCCGTTCTCAGTCGACCTCGGACAGGACGCAAGTTTCGTGGGATCTCGGACCAACGAAGAGCAAAATCTCTGAAGAGATCGATGAATCACCGGCCAGCAGAAACCGTTCATCACTTCCTTCGATTGTTATTTAACAGCACGGGTCACACGACAGATCGAACACAATTCGCGCGCGTTTCGAACGACGCCGCGTCGGCGGCACGCGAAAATGGCACACGGCGTGACAATGGCTGGGCGCGAATTAAATTCAGCCAGAATAAATTCCGCATATTCATTTCACAGAGTGCACTTCGCTGGGACCTCGACACCGGGGCCGGAATAAATGCATCAGCCGGTCGCTCCGATTTCCGCGGAAAAGCGTGCCGGCATCGATTCCCGATGCTCGTTTCGCGCGCGGTATCGGCGCACACTCAATTTCGGAAATCGGGAAAAACGACACGCGTTACGATTGGTTTTGTTGTGGCACCGTTGTCGCCGTGGTTTAGCAACAGTTCACCGCATTCACACGGTGTGACTCACCTCGAGCCTCTCAGGTTCGGTTCGAAATGCAAGCATAAGCGAATCACGACGATCGTCCGAACTTTTCTCGGACAAATTGATTTGAGCCGTGCGGAATGCTTTCGTTCGTCGCGACAAATCCGATACGAAACGACGCGAATTTACCGATTTCGGAATACCGTTTCCCGCCCTTTCGAGGCAACGGGAAACACGCGTCGGCGAACGAGAGAGAAAGAGAGCCGTGCTGGTTGGCTGCGTGCCCGACACTGAAGACAACACGCACCCGTTACCGCTCCTGCCGGCCATTCGTCGCCGTGTGCCGACAACCAGCCTGCTGTCAGTCCGTTCTCTAACATTGACAGTCTAAACTGCGAGAACCTGGCCGTACGCGTCGGGGCTACCCCCGGAAACCGGCATCCCCTAAGCTTGCGTAGGGGGCGGACCTCGAACTGCACGCGTTACGCGATTAAGAATGGCCTTGGGGCCGCGCTACTCGATTGTGTTCGTCAATGGCCCCTTGTTAGAACCCTGGCTATTGTTTCTCTCGATTTTGCTCCGGCTCCCGGGCTACTAATTAACACTAGCTTTACGGAACTCGTCAAAATGACGGATCCTTAAATTTTTAATTTACGATCATTCAGATTGTAAAAATTCAATTTTTCATTTTACTTATTTCATTTAATTTCATTTCATTTATTTTATTTATTTAATTCATCATATTTAATTTGTTTTCATTTAATTAATTTATTTCCATGTAATTCAATTTAATCTCATTTATTTTGTGTAATTCAATTTAATCTAATTTATTTCCATGTAATTCAATTTAATCTAATTTATTTTGTGTAATTCAATTCAATTTAATTTATTTTGTGTAATTCAATTTAATTTAATTTATTTCGTGTGATTAATTTGATTTAATTCAATTTAAAAAATTGCCCAATGAACGAAGATTAAATTAAAATAAATTTGTTCTTTTTATCGTTTCAATAAACTGAAGATAATGTAACTATATCATTAAATCATTCTTGTGCCTTCATAATTTTATATTTTAGCTACACATTTTTGTCGTGAATGCATCAAAAATCCGCAGTCTACTAATTACTTTGGAATTAATAGAAGAATTTACTGTCATAGCCCAACCTCTTCCATGTACTCGAGGGGAAGCTACGTAAAGGAGGACGACGGATCAAGCAGAAGGCTATTATTGAGAAGTTTGTCCTCGAAATTGCTTGATTAGGGTAGGAAATTAATTTTAAAGTTGCCCGCGCGGATCGAACGTACGTGGATCGCGGAACCACCCCGAACACGTGCGCGATTTTTCGAGCTGCAGAGGGTTGTTACGGGTGCACGCAGGGTGGTTCTCCCTTTTGTCCCTTCTCTCCTCCCCTTTAATCTTCGGTTTCTCCTATAGTGATTTCGACAGCTGCTCCTTTCGTACTGCGACACGGGATTTTCTTTGATTTCCATGGCTGATTTCTTGAATCGGCTGGGGCGCTTTCTGCTGGTGGAGGAACTCTATGAACTTGTTTGTTTTGGGGATCGTCGAGTGCAGGGACGTCCGCGGCACCGTAAAGATCGATTTCTCAACTAGGACGTTGATAAATTCGAGCGATTTATTCCAAGTGCCGTGTATTTTCGTGCGGTTCGATTTTTAAATTCGCGAGACGCGAGTTCGAGGTATTTTCGGGACGAAATATCCATAGAGGCCACTCGGGCTGATTGAACATTTCGATCGACAAACGTGTGCAAACGTAAACGCGATTTCTCTCATTTCTGCAGAATTTTCGTCGGCTGGTACCATGCAATTTTATTATTCGAACGCGTGCAGTCGTAAATTCGGTCTCTCTCTCTCTTATTTCTGCAGAATATCCATCAATATTTATACCGTGCAATTTTATTATTCGTGTATGGACTCGGGATGTTTCTGCGATCTGCCGTTTTTTTCCAGAGAAATTTAAAAAGAGCGCAGTAGAACGGAATCTTTTTTTTCGTTTTTTTTGTTGTTCTGTTCTGTCGTCCCATCAACTGCAATTGGTTTTCAGCGGATTGAAAATAACTTCACGGAGCGACGAATCCAATTTCATCGTCAATTTCATCGATCGATGTCTCCGGCGTGCTTAACACTCGACCCAGCGAGGTTTGAAAGCGACTAACGAAAAATTGTCACGTAAGAATTACGAGATGGAATTCATACAAATTTTTATAATAAATAAATGTATTCAACAATTTTCGATGGAAGCAGCTTTATGACTTCAACAATCATGAAATCAAAATTGTGTAACCGATCATTTGACCGGCGATGGTAGGTTTCCTGTTAATACCGTCAATATTTCCTGTTTCGGTCGTGTAATTTTATCTGGTCGATTTATCGGGGCGCGAATAATTGTCCTCTTCTGGAACTATTATGTTCGAGGCGACATTTTCGGCCGAATATATTCGAAGGGGCGGCGACAATGTGCCGTGCTTATCCGAAAATCAGAATTTCCACGCTTTCTGCGTTCCGTTTCCCACATTTAATCCCTGCTTTCTGATCTTGAACCGTTGAACAGATCGGCCGCCGATTCCGACAGCTGTTCCTATTGTCCTTCGATGGCTGTCGATTTTCCATCGAATCTTCCGGGAACATTTGTCGCCGAATCCTCCATATGTATCGAATGTAATTGGGTCAACTTGCATTGAAATCTCCATTTCGCTCAGCATGTGTGCTTTCCGAATCTATTCGTATCGCCGAACCATTCATCCCGACAAAAATATTAACGTTGAAACTAACGAATTTCCGTCTTGCAATTATAATGGCACTGCAAAGACACTCTTAAATTCTCTTAATCTGTCTACTGTTTTAAATTCGATGTACTCATTTTATTTCGTAAATAATAATAGTAAATATAATGTTCGAAAAAATTATAGCATAGAAAAATGTTGAATCAAAATTGGCCAACTTTGACTGACGATAACTCCTCGGAAAATCATCGCAGGATGATGACTATTTTTTCAAATGAAAGTTCGAAATCTCTACTTTAAGATAGCGTTTCTAGATTTTAAGATTGACGCATCCTCACCGCTGTAATCTTTTAAATGTGAAGCGATGTTTGCAAAGGTTATTTGGTTAAATGGCCAAATCTGACGAAATGCACGGACTTTACAAAATTTTTTTCGGAGACGCAGTTTAGACTCGAATAAAGTTTAAACCTTCCTCTTTAATTTAAAAAAAGATGAACGTGGCTGCGATTTTTCTTCGCGGAGTTGCAGCACGTTAAAGTAGCCCTTGCATTACGAGTTGAAATATTTTCACCAAGGTCTGATTGCTAGGCGCAGCGTGCAGAATTTTTTGCTCGAAATCGCAGCCCCTTCTGCATTCCCGTTCCCCGGGACCCGTTTTCGTCCATCAAGATCCCCATTAATGCACTCCGAAACGTTCGAATTAATCGCGAGCGCGTTCCCTGGAGTCTTCAGTCTCTCTTCCATAAAAAGTCCCATAAAACCGTCAAAGTTGAGCTCAAGCAATGATAAGTCTCTCGTCGATCCTCGACCCGACAAAAGTGACTAATGGCGGGCATTAGGGGCCGAACAAGCATTAGAAGGATTTTCGAGTGATTTGTGGGCGAAAGGGACGGAAAACGACTAGACTTCTCGCGCTTCTTCCTCGATAATCTGAAGTTGCATCCTCGAGAGGACATGTGGCGCAGCGAAGAGGCAGATGCACGGTCTCCTCGACGTCTCCTTTGACGTGTTCCCATTCGAACGAGCGTCCAGGGCCACCTCCTTGATTCGCGAACAACGAGAGATCGATGACAACCGGTGTACATCCGTGGAAAAAGGAGCTTCCTGGACAGATGCACGCCGCGTGAACGCGCGTGCCCGGCACAATGGACCAATGGCGTGCAGAAGAGACCAGGGCGGCCACTTCGGGAGCCTCTTCTTCGACAATGGGACCGATGAGCGTCTTCTTACTACCTGGAGGAGCACAAAACGCTCCGAGACTCGTCTGGCGATGTCCTGATAGCGGATGTTCGACGTATGTTCCTGTATTCTACCAACCAAGGGGGTTGCAACATGCAAATTAACCCTCGCATGATTTCTCAAAACGCTTAGATCGAGTATCTTCTGCAGTTTTCCATTTTATTCTTTTTTTATGGCTACTGTAATTTCATCAGTTGAGTTTTACTAATGTTCTTGTATCTTTTATTTGATTTAATTTAATTTAATTTATTTTTATATAAGAGTTTAGGTAGCAGTTTATGCAAACAATTTATGCAAATCTGCTTTGAATTTTATGACGTTGGCTGCAATTTTATCGCCGGTGTTATTAACATGTTGAAATATAGTGTAAAAAGGGCCAATCGCGCTAAATCTTGTGAGTAGAATTTTAAACACGTTATTATAATAGAATTCTATATTTTAACACGTTATTTTAATAGTTATATCTATTTTATTTATCGCATTAAATACATCGTATCCTCTTATAAAATATGAGAAAAATGTCGTCAAAAAGAAGCTAGAAATTCTCTAAATATCATGCTAACGAAGTTTAAAGAAAAAGATTTTTTTAAAAAGATTGTACACAGTTTACAGTATAAATTTAATCGTTGCAAATAATAACAGACTGTGAGCTTCACGGCAGAATACCATAGATTCTCTTTGTTTCCGTTAACAATTTTAATAAATCAGGAGTACGTTTAAATCACGAATGCGGAAAACCTGCAACGCAATTATTGCATATAAAAGATTCCCGATCAAGTGTTAATCTCCGCCGACTCCGCGATCACAATTTCGCCGGAAGCGTGTTTTTCCCGATACGTCCGCGCCCGCGTTATCGATTTTCGATCGTTGGACGCGCAGCTGGTCCACGTTCGTCCGCGCCGTCCGAATTTGACTTTTCCTTTATGACACGACCGGGTCCGAAGGCATTTCGACGAGCCGTGACCCGACTTCTGCTGAATATTTGAACGTCGAACAATGCTCAGCGAGGAACAGTAGCGAGGCGAATTCTATGCGCGCACGGTCTCGCAGGCAATTCCCTAGTGAAACGAAAAAAATCGCATCCGGTCCGGTGTTCAGTCGCTAGTAACCCTGCGGTCTTTTCCACCCCGATCCACCCGGAGCCACCCCTAGAGCGGGGCACCGAGCCCTTCGGGGCACGCGTCGTTAAAATTATAGCGACATGTGCGAGCGGTCACGGCTCGTTTGATACGCAAATTTTACAGCAAAGTTTAGTAAAATTGGATCTTTTAATTCGCTTTCTTTCCTTTCCCCTACCGCCGGCGATCGAAGTTTCCTGCGTCGTCACGCTGCGCTTCTGCGGAAAGGGATGTTGTTCACGGGAAGCACCCATCGTCGCGTTGCTGCGGTTGTTGTTTCAGGTGATCGATCGTTCCACGTGGAAAACCAGCTGCCGCGTTGATCGGTTTCGGTGGGAAATTAACGCGTGCCTCGTTTAATGGCCATGCTCCTCGATGAGATGATTAACTATTCATTGTAATTTTTCGGGCGGTCTTTGTCGTCGCCAAATGTTTAACTTTAATCATTAGCACTAGGCAAACTTTTCTGTTATAAGTACCATTTATGTATCTGTTTTTTAAGTACTAAATTTTTTGTCAAAATTGCGATTTTGTTATACATAATTGAAACGAAAATCGTTACGCTGCTGTGAACAGTTTATAGGAATAAATAAATAAACGATGTAGTGTTTCCATTTACGTATTTTAC
The DNA here is from genome assembly GCF_051020955.1 of Megalopta genalis. NCBI lineage: Eukaryota > Metazoa > Arthropoda > Insecta > Hymenoptera > Halictidae > Megalopta > Megalopta genalis. The sequence continues at coordinate 34,894,757 of NC_135014.1, read as the reverse complement.
ATGACTACCTTAAACGATGATAATTACACTATGAATTTTATGCATTTATGGCAAGAATGAGTAGATGACATCCAAAACAGTGTAAAAATACTATTGTACTTGAAATACTGAGATACTATTGTCTATGAAATATTATTGTATTTCAATGTGGACAATTTTTACTTTGCATAAAGATCCGCAGTCTAACAATAACATTCGAGTGCAAAGGGTTATATTCCTACAAAATAATTGCAAGAAAATTTCTACGATAATAAGTCATACTGCGCGCTTTAAATGAAGCGTACTTTGAAGAATTCATTAATTGCACAAAAGATGCTTCACGATCGAGCAATAAAACCAGCTGAATTAATCGTTATTCCTTTTAGCAGAGAAAACATTCAAAAGGTCAGAAAAAGGGGATGAAATTCCCGGAGACAGAGACCGTGGATCGAGTTAAGCCCTGTCGCGAAATTAGGACAGAAAATGTATGTAGCAAGGATTTGCATGGTTAATCGACTTATGCAAATGCGGTCTGATTTCATCCGGCTCGAGTGATCGTAAATTTAAATCGATTCGGTTGAGTTCGTTTTGATTGCGTCGCGTCCCTTCAAAAGCCGCGTAGGCTCCCTCTACACGATAAAAATTGTGTAAAATTCCGACGAGATATTAAACACTGTATCTCGAAATAATTGGTATCGCAGAAGCTGCGAGACTAATGGGAAAATCAATATCGCTTCCAGTTCTCGAATATTTTCGCGAACTTTACGACACGCGTCCGCAGTAAAAATTCTTTCTTTGGAACGTCTCGCAATTTTAGTATGTGCCCCGACGATCTAACGAAGGTTTACGACCGGTACTACCTCCAAGAAAATTCCTAACAAGATTACGTATTACGTGTGCCCTCCAGCTTGCGCGATAGCGTTACGTAAGCCACCCCTGGAATCGACCGTCCCCCAAGAACAGCTATAGTTTTCGCGAGAAGTATGATGCACTCCCTTGAATCTTCGTTACAGCATGTACCACGTTCGTTGCTGTATGTTTCGCTACATTCCGCGTGATTATGCTGTCTCTGATTATACTCCCGCAATATTTACTGCTTCGTCGTTATACCGCTTTCCTTTTACAATTCCGTATTCTAGAATACCTTCCAATGATGTTAACGCGTTTACTACCGCCGTTTACCAACTGCTCGACTTCGTTATTGAAATGTTTCATCAAAAGCAACGTACCCGGTGTGCAAAATGTTAGGAAAATGTGGCAAATAAGAGTTATGAACTCGCTGATTACGATGCTGAATGCCATGATTTACCGTGAATTTATATGTATACCAACATGTCCAAAATCCATTTCTTCACGTAAATCAAAGCATAATGCTGGTAACCAAACGTATTAAAGATCAAATTTGTTGTATCAAGGATGTATTGTTTACACGAATAGTTCTCTAGTCAAGAAAAAATTTAAATTATTTTTTTTTTTAATTTAGTTCTTTTTTAATTTTGTTATATATTTGAAAGAATCCCTCTGCGAAATCCTAAATATTCTCGTTATATACTTGTTATCAAAATCTTATTGTCGGTTTTGCAAATATTAAATATTTTTTTTCTCTTCACAATTCTCTCCAATTTTCCTTCAGCTTGCAAACAAAAATGGACAATTTGGGAAAAGGACATATGATTATTCAAGCTTCGCAGTACAGTAATGTCTCTCTAATTGACGCTCCGATTGTCCACAAAAATGGACAATTTGGGAAGAGGAGATACGATTATTCGATCCTTGCGGTTCATTATTATAGTCACGAATTGTCAACGATTATAAAAACGAGCTGCAAGGCTCGAATAATCGTATCTCCTCTTCCCAAATTGTCTATTTTTGTGGACAATCTGTGCATCAATAAGAGAGACATTATTATACCTTTTTATAGTTGCCGATTGAAAACAATTATAAAAACGAGGCGCAAGACTGAAATAATCGTATCTCGTTTTCCCAAATTATTCATTTTTGTTTACAAGCTGTAGGAAAATTAGAACAGCGACGATGAACCAGCCTGTGGGCCGTGACCGAGAAGAAAAAATTCGGGTAGGCGTCACGATATTTTGAAGCATGGCCAGCTGCCGCGTGTCTTCTCGCCTCTGTTTCCCAATGCCGGGGCTATTATTCTTAGGAGTCGCGCGAACACGAATTACGGTGGGCGCCACCCTGCGCCGTAAATCAGCCGGTTCGAAAGAATTTCCGGTACACAGAATTTTTGTAGTCAATCATCTTCTGCTCGACCGTAATTTTAGCAACATTCTTGCATCACGTTGTAACGTCGTGATTCACACGGATTCGACATATTTTCGTTGCGTGGGCCGCTCGTGATGTGAACAAAGCGTTTCGTTCGCCCCGCGGTGGACTCAGCTGGTTCCTACTTGCGGTTTCGTTGATTCTCGCGAGAGGATTGTTTGCGGTTTCGAGCTCATTGTTTGTGCCATTCTTTGAAATCAAACAAACGATATTTAACGAGGTGTTCGATGTTTACTGACGCGCGCCATTTCCACGAATTTCCCTTCGGGCTGTCCGCGTTCGTGAAATTTCTTTTCCGCGTAAATCTGAGTAGGAAAATCGCAAGATGCGAGCTTCGATTTCTTTTTCCGACGACAATCTCAATATTTCTTTTACAGCTCGTTTGGTAAAGTAATTTTAATTTTGTAGCTCTAACTTATCCGATTTGTTCGGCGCATCCCTCGAACGAAAGTTGTTCGTTTTTAAACAGTGTTCGAATATTATGATGAATAATATTGATGGGTAGCAGTGTCTGCGAAACAGTCGATTATTTTTACCTGCCGCCTTCTATTTTAAGTCAACGGTGTTAGGAACTCGGACGTGAGAATTGTAGAGCATACTGACAAAGCATACATCGCTGACCAGTTAATCTCGAAAGTTGACAGTGTCTGAAATATTTTCTACCGCAAACTCGCGACAGCTATTAATAATCATCCTCGTTGTATAACGTTGCAGCAGCTAAAATTACATCATCGATCGAATCGTTCATTTCTGTCGGCATTCAAATCGAGACCCGATCGATTCATACTTTATTCATCTGATACCACTGTGAAGCAGAATTCAGTTAATAATTCTTGGCGAGAAATTTTCGCAGCTCTCTGCTAGCGAAAACTCGAATCTGGATATTTCAAATGGATACACAGTTTGATAACACTCGTCGAGGGCAACTTTACCTTTTAACACGTTCCGTGCCGAGCTTTTTTTACTCGAATCTTCACACTTTGATATTTTACTAAAACTTGATGTATTACGTGGAATTATTAATTCTCGTACACATAACAGCGTAACAAAAACTTATCAACGCCCATTCTTGCGGTGGAAATTGATTCTTCGGTTCTAAATTTCTTGTAAACAATTTGTTCAGTTCACTAAGTAAACATGCAAGCGTGTACCATCGATGGTACACGTGGCACGGAACGTGTTAAATAAAGATAGAACAAAGCGTGCCGGGTCTTTGTAACTTGCTTTTAAATAAAGCGGTCGAAAGTGGCGCTATTGCGACGAGGCGAAGTGAGAAAACGTCCGAACTGTTCGCCTAAATTATCAAGAAATGATAAACATTTATACAACCTAGATGACGCTGGCCTGTGAATTCTGTGGCCGATGTAGATAATGACATTTTCTATTTTATCGACAAACGTTATACAAATTTTTATTTTTTTATTGTCACTTATTGTTAGTATCGTTACTTGCCAACGAATAATCAATTGACAATAAACCTTCTAAGAGCGAAACACTATTGTACGAAAGGAGAATAATTTATTTCTTTGCTTATTAATTTCACGTCAATATATTCCAAATTAAAAGTATTCAATATTAAATTAAATTATAGATGCGAGTTGAAATGTTTGAACCAATTAATATGTTTATACAAACTCGCGCAATTCTAAATAGGATATATGGCTACACAGGAGGTATCAGCACAAACGAGGTATAGTAGTAGACTTCATCACAAAATTTAGGGTCCCTATGTATCCTATGTATCCTATGTATACACAGTCTGAATGGATCCTAAGTTCGTGGACGCAATTACAGACGAGATTAGTAACCCTTTAGACTTATCATCTGTGAATAATTTTAGCGAACAGTTTGAGCGTTTTGCCATTAGAGTTGATGGCGATATTTCGAAATTTCCGAGAGCAGATGATTCGTGCCGAAGTTTACATTGTATCCTACGATGATATGTGCAGGAATTATCCGTTCCGTACATTTGCAATTACAAATAAACATTTTTGCACTACATTCAAGCAGTAGATGCTCCTGGATATTTCTATACTTTATAATTTATAATATATAATTTAAAATATATATATATATATTTATATAATTTATAATTTAAAATATATATATATATAATATATAATTTATAATTTAAAATATCGCTGAATTATCTAACAAACTTTCTTATTCAACGATCTATCTACCAGTTTCGATAAACATAACACTTTTAATTTCATTCAGACAAATCCTATTAAATGAGTCAGAGTGGTGCATTTGTTAGCGACAATGTTAATTTATTCATACACGGAGAAACTTATAAAGCATGAATATTCAATGAATTATTTCATCGAACTTTGATTTATAAAATGATTTTATAAAATGATTTATATGATTTGATTTTATATAAAATCGATTATTTCGAACTCTTTGATAGTTATATAAATTATTCCTTTCACTCGTGTCGCCGTTAATCATTCCTTTTACTCTTTCACCGTAAACTTGTCAAATAAAAATAAAAAGCGGCGAGTTCTCGCGCAATATTTACATCCGTTGCAATCAGATGACCCGATTCATGTTACATCAGATCGTACACCGATGCTGCTTTCCCTTTGACCTCCAGGCGCCGTTCGGTTATTAAATCAATTCCGTCGAGGAAGCGTGGCGTATATCGGAAGTAATCGTTCGCCGTCTATTGCATGAAAAATTTCAGCAATACGCGGCGATAATGAAAGTGTAAACAAACAGCGAAACCGTCGGGCGAGTGTGTCGGAGCGGTGGGTCGAGGATTCAGTGCCGTTCCGATCCTCTCTTATTAACGATCGTCACCGAAAAAAGAACAATTACTCCAAGCATAGCACCATACAATTAGCGTCCCAAACGGAGCGTAGATTTTTTACGAATTTCTGGTAAGTACAGAGATCAATTTGCATTTATGTTTCATAAAATGTATCATCACGAAATTTTTCTCCAAACAGTTTCTTTTTTTACAGTTTCTTTTTTACTACAACTGTCTAATATTTTTCAGTTTAATTTAGCATGTTCGCGATTAGGTGTGAGTAAAAGTGGTCCTCAGGATTATGCACGGTTTCAGATCGTTGGCCGAGATATTTATGCTAGCGTGGCGGTATATTTTAATTTATTCCGGGAAAACCAAGTGTTCTCGTATTCGCGTTCGTTATCAAACACTATGATGCGATAGGATCACGTGAGAGTGTAGTTACCCGACTTGGGCTGGTAATTACTTGAACGCGTAACTATAATTACGAAACGATTGCGTAATGTAAAGCGCGCGGTACGTGCCGTCGTTGACGTAAATGAAAGAAAATCGATTTTGTATTGATGTGTGACAACAGCGGGCTGAATTGACCGTGAGCTGCCAATTGTTGCATCAACATTAAACGACTTGAGCCATCGATTCCTTCAACTATCTTGTCATTGTTTTGACGAGAAGCGTTAAACATTGCTCAGAACTTTTTCTCCTAGCTTATCGAAGTTGATACGAGCTCAGCGCTAAGAACTACGAAACCAGTTAAACCGACAGGTTTTTCATTTTTCCTTTTACAATTCCTGACATAGAAACGTTTCTGCGTGAACTTTTTCGATGAACTACTTTATTCAAGCAGATATATTGTAACAAAAATTCGATGAAGTTTTAACCAGCCCAATCTCGCCGTTATTATAAAACAAATACATCAGTCGCGCTTAGGGCTCGTTAGTTCTTAAATGCAATAAATCTCGAAATGTATTTTTAGCGAATATTTGTCGTTCAAATTTTTATTCGCGAACGTTTATCGTTTACTTAATAAATATATCAGCCGAAAACGATTTTTAGGTTTATTTTTTACAAGCAGGTGCATCGGCGCGCATTCAATAATTCACCGTAAAATCAGCATAAATTTTAAATAATAATATAATAATAATAGCGAATATCTATCGTTCAAATTTTTGTTCGCGAACGTTTATCGTTTACTCAATAAATATATCAGCCGAAAACAATTTTTAGGTTTATTTTTTACAAGCAGGTGCATCGGCGCGCATTCAATAATTCACCGTAAAATCAGCATAAATTTTAAATAATAATATAATAATAATAGCGAATATCTATCGTTCAAATTTTTGTTCGCGAACGTTTATCGTTTACTCAATAAATATATCAGCCGAAAACAATTTGTAGGTTTATTTTTTACAAGCAGGTGCATCGGCGCGCATTGAATAATTCACCGTAAAATCAGCATAAATTTAAAATGATAATTGAACCGATGTAATAACACGTCGCATGGTGCCTTGGTCGCACAGACATGCAACGACAGTGGCACTGCGAACGATTCTAATCCACTGTCACTGACGAAAAGGCTGCGAACCGAGCGGGGAACCTTGCAGCCACGCATCAGGTTTCAACCGGTAATGGAATTATTTTCCTTTCCCCTACTAGAAATTGATTTCTGGTCACGGTGCACCTACGAGAGCTATGTCTGTTCAGTGAGGTCGCGGTTAGGCGGCCGAAGGGTCGCTGGAAATGGAGGATAACGGCGGGAACGAACAGAAGTAATCACCGGTCGCGATTTTCTTTCTAATAACAGTCGTTATCTCCAAGCGGACTTTTTAACCAGTGAGACAGCCCGAATCCGTCGATTCGATAGTGTCGATAGGTCGATCGAATCACACAGTCAAATCGTGAACGTTATCAGTTCGTTATACTTTATAGCGTTTTACCATAATTCTGCGTCGTTTTCGTCACGATTTTGCGTCGTTTCGCGATGATTCCGCATCGTTCTTCCGTAATTCCGCGTCGAAACAGCCACGCTTATCGGTCGCCGATAACGTCTCTTATCGACTTTCCCCCATTTCCCGGCTAATTGACGAGTGTCAAGTGTCAAGTAAAAACGTTCGATCGGCCGTAGAAGATGTCGAGCAACCGTTTAGCCAATCGCGGATCACCCAGCTTTCGCAGACGCGTTTTTAAGAATTTCCCGATGCGCTCCGTGCGCAATTGTGGCATCGCTAGTTTCGAAATCGCATTTTTCAGCCGCGGGTCAGCCGGGGTTAGGTCTAATTAAAACGCTGTCCTACCGTTTATTCATAATATCGTCGCTGTGCCAAAGTTATTGGTCATTACGTTGGAAATATCGCGCGTTTTCGACTCTTCGCTTTCGATTACTTTAAAACGCGCGATTACTTCGAAAACAATGAATTGTTTTAGCTTCGATGATTTTCTTATCGAGGAACGATTTGGAAATGTTGTGAAAATTTTACGTCAATCTCCCGTATCGTTGTTGTTACTTTTGCAAATGTAGTTCGTCAAATTTTCGATAAAGTGTTCCTAAATTTTTGTTTGTTCGTCTGCAAGAACCGGACGTTTCTTCTTTCGATAATTTTAACCGACTCGAAGAGTATAAAATTCTTTCTGTATATGTGTAACGTAAAGTTCTTTTTGCGTATACATAACATAAGATTCATTATGTAACATAAAATTATTTCTGTATACGTAACATAAAATTCGTTGTGTCTTCGCAATATGAAATTCATTGAGTCATCACGATCTCCACAACGAAGTCATCGATCTTCCTCGTTTCTGTCACAAATGCATCGACTTCGAATCACCAAATTCGCAGCCAAAATTCTGTTGAAACTCCGCGATTCTACTTCGATAATTAACCGTGCGATCGTTTCTTATTCGAGGGCCGGCGACAGCGAGTCAAAAGACATGGATTTCTTGCACCTGACTGGATGGATCGGTGGATTGCTCGATCTGAGGAACCCGACGCCGCCGGACGACGATTATCTCGATCTGGGCGAAGGCCGCGCCGTCGGGATGGTGCTGAAGCAGACCAAAGAGGAGCCAAAACCCTCGGAGAAGAAGATAGAGAACCTGAAGACGATCAACCTGGACGAGGTCGCCTGGCACGACACCGCCGACAGCTGCTGGATCGTGATCCACGACTTCGTCTACGACTGCACGGATTTCCTGAAGAACCATCCGGGTGGATCGGACGTGATCCTCGAATACGCCGGCAGAGACGCCACTCTGTCTTTTATCGGGAGCGGGCACTCGAAGGCGGCTAGATTGAGCTTGGAGAGGTACCTGATCGGGGAACTTCCGCCGGAAGAGAGAATCTTCCGTGTTCCCGACGGTCTGAAGATCGCCGGATTTTAATTGCCGGAACGGACGCAACCCGTTCCCATAGATCCAGTGGTGAAAGACTGATTTTCTTGGTCCGCCGAGTGTCTCGTGAGTGAACTTTCGACTTCAGTTTCGCTTCGTGGACATGGCCCGTATTATCCGTCCCTCGGTACTTCTTCCTTAGTCGATCGTCTTAGTCGGCTAAGTTTTGACCGATGTTTCCAGTCGGTCCTTGATGGTTTTGCGTAATTCTGTTCTCCGCAGTTTCGCTGTTTCGGTGCAATTTCGTTGTCTCGACGCCTCTACGCGAGCGAGAAATTTATTCATTGCGATTTCGCAGCTCGAAACTGTGATATTTTCAGATTTTTCGATACCTGTTCGATTGCAGTTTGTGTCATTTACACTCGAATGGCGGACCGTTTTCATCATTGATAACTTTTGTCAATTGTTTGCAACTTATTTTGTAAGGTACAAGGTCAGTTCTTCTATATTTAAGTTTTAATTAACTGTCAGGAACTAGATGATAGAATGATATTTATATTCCGGGTCCGAATGGACCCGCCGTCCTAGCGTTTAAGGGGTGTTGTTTCGAAGAAAGTATTTGTTTCTCGGGGAGATTAGAATAGAACTCGTTCGATGCTCTTTTTTAGAAATCTCTGTTAACGCGCGGATATTCTTTTAATTCTCGGTACTTAATCATGACTGATAAAATTATTAATTGAAGCTATTACGCGAAGCTGAAAATAGTGTATTCTATGAAAACAATTGAATGTTCCGCGCTGATTCACACAAATTAATATTTAACAGCACGATTATAACTAGACCGAGGATCATTGTGAAAAATAAAAATTGTCTGCATTGATTGCAAGACATCGCAAGCTTTTTTCTCCTTTTTAATCATTTTAATAAGTTCACACTGTTGGTTTCTTTTAATCTTTTCACTGCTTGAAAAATAAGAATGTCAAACACAAAACCGAAACGACATTAGAAGAATTCGAGGATATTTGTTGTATTATTATCAAGTTATTACTTAGTTATATTTTATTATAACTAATATAATATATTTTATTATATAATTTTATAAGTTATATTCGCTTACACAATTTTTATTTTCCACGAAGATCCGCAGTTCAGCTATTACACTACGTATAAATTACATCGATATACCGTTAAGATGAGTATAATAAGAATTTCTCAGATGCAGCCGCAGTCCCCAAGCGAATGTGAACGAATTCAATCGCGGTAAGTGGGACGAGCACTGCGACTATACGTGCAGTTTTAATTACGTTTTCAATTACGGTAACGTACAAATCAATTCGACGTCAGCAATTTGTATGCGCCGTGGCCGATTTAAAAGTTAGATTCCTTTATTGACCGAACGCGAACGTTGACCCAATTCGATTTACAAATTGTAAATGGAACGATTGATTGAATAGTGCACAGGCTGCTTATTGATTTCCTCTCGTGCTCGGGGTCATTGCGAGCATAGTAAATCAGTTTTCGGGGACGTTGTTCCCGATTGGAACGGCCCCCGCGTGTCACGGAAATCGTACGGGATATCTCGAGCGACCCGTTATTCTTCGATTAAACATCGTGAAATTAGATACATACGGTTGCTGCGGTCTCGAGCCCGGGTATTTTAGTTACCCGCCCGGGATCGCTTTACATCGTACCGTTCGCTTACAGCTTTACATTCGTTTTACAAAGCGATCCTGCATTTTTAATGACACCGTCGCGGAGGAAGTAAAACAAGATACGTAAAGGTCTTCGGAAGATTAATTAAGTTATTCAGCGCATCGAATTATTTATGTATTTAATGTAGAATTTAATATACCGTTTACCTCTGTTCAGCTACGAATCAAACGATTTTTGTCCGTTCCACGCACGAGATTCTGCAGGAACGACCAACAAAAATAAAAAGATACGAAATTGATCCGTTACCAGTGGCTTTGGAAGTTTAAGTAATTTATTGAGCGCGTCGAATTATTTATTCACTGTAACAGATTTAATCTAGGATATAATGTATGTTCGTCGTTAAATAATCTCTCTTTAAACAATAGATGAGAATGTACAGAAATTATCAACAAAAATAAAAAGATACGAAATTGATCCGTTACCAGTGGCTTTGGAAGTTTAAGTAATTTATTGAGCGCGTCGAATTATTTATTCACTGTAACAGATTTAATCTAGGATATATAATGTATGTTCGTCGTTAAATGATGTCTCTTTAAACAATAGATGAGAATGTACAGAAATTATCAACAAAAATAAAAAGATGAAAAATTAATCCCTTAGTGGCGGCATTGAAATTTTTACACAGTCATTGAGCACGTCGGATTATTTATTCATTACAACGTATTTAATCTGGAATGTAATGTGTCACTTACCTTTACAAAAATCGTCGTTAAATGGTATTTGTTTAAACAATATTGGCGAAATATCTTCAATCATGCCAGAATGAATTGTTTGGTACTACGGTTATTCATTCGACGTGAAAAATATCCTGATCAATAAAAACGGTGATGTAAAAAATTCAGTGCTGTGAAACTCGTTGATACTAATTCCGGAGAGGGGATTATTTATAGCCTGAATAATGGGTGTGCAATAATAACACTAAGCAGAGTCTCCTCAGTTCTTCAGTGATCGTTGATCGATACGTATCGAATCAATCGTGATCGATTTGGTAAAAATTTCTAGAGAATTCAACATAATTTTCTTACACTTCTAAAAAACTTGAAGAATTCGAAGAATTTGAATTAATTGTAAGAAGCAGGGGTCAAATAAAAATTTCATTGTTCCCTTAATAATTTGAACGAGCCGAAATTAATACGTCGACGTGCTTAAATTCCTTCAGTTTGTCTGCTGCTTTAAATCGCACTCGTCGATTTTCGTCATAAATGCCTAAAATCCTCGATCTAATAATTAGTATCCTATTACAATGACACGATGTCTTCTCTAAAGTGTCTTCCGATGTCTTCTCTCCTTCTATCAAAGATAACATCTACGCGATACTATCGCCAAAAACCAGTAATTCAATTTACCAAATGTCCTCGCGGGCGAAATTCTAAAGACTAGTGGAGTGCAAAAAAAAAAAGAAAGAAAAGCAATTAGTACAGAGAAGACGGGAGGAGGGATCAGGCGGCCGTTTTACACCGGTACAGTATATTTCTTGGTCCTCTAAACATTCATAATATACACAACATACAATATGACATAGCAATTCAGCTTTTTAGTTCCTCATTAATGCGTTACCGACAGAACGTTTACAATTAGTTTCTCGCGAGCGTTCTCGCGCCTCTCCTCTGCCAGTTCTTTTTTCCGCCTCGTTATTCCGCCATCGTTACGACTGGCACAGCTGGAACGCGTCATTGTGCTCGACGGCAGGAAATAGTAATCGACATCCACGGAAAAATAAATACGAGGTACACGACGACGATGAGAAAAATATTTCTATGTCCAGAGTAATGCATCTACAAGTACGATCGTAGTTTCTCTTTCATTCACGCGTACACTCATTCGCTCTCTCTTTCTCACTCTCTTTCTCTCTCTTACTCACTCTCTTTCTTGCTCTCTCTACCTTTCTGTCTCTTTGTATGTCTATATTCTCTCTCGCTCTCTCTCTCTCTCTCTCTCTCTCTCTCTCTGACTCTTTGTATGCTATATTTTCTCTCTCTCTCTCTCTCTCTCTCTCTGACGTATTTTTATTTTTATCGTTTTACACGCTACGCCCTCTCAATTAACCTCTCGCGAAATATGGAAAACGCTTTTTCCGCCGTGACGTTTCTGTTACAGCATCCGGTCGGACACAATTATTAATACTTCATTGAACGCAGTCGCAATCAGTCGCTATTGCAATTAATTCCGAACTGAAACAACTCGTTTGAACGTTCGACGGGTCGATCTCGTGTCGAACGGAGAGAGAAAAAAAAACCATACAGAATGGCGTCGCAAACAACGCGTTTAATTATTCCGTTTATCGTGTCATCGGGGTTTTTTTGTTGTGAAAGCGAACGCGAGTACGCACGCGTGCGCGTCTTTCCCTCGCGGAAAGAAAGCTACAGATTTTAGAAATTTCGCGCTCTTTGGCAGTCCTGGATACACCACACACCTGTCACGCGATCGTTACGGTGCGCACCTCGGGACAACTGATATCCCTCGATCTGATTTTCTCGTTTTTTTCCCATTTTTTTTTTGTTTCGTTTGCTTTAATGTACATGTGTGTCTCTTTAGATTTATTATCCGCGTCGTTTTAACGATCGACCGTGTGCGCTTAGAGGTACGTCAGCTCGCAGACTGATTTTCCTGTCGCTGTCACTCGAACCGTCACTGACAGATCAACCGCCACGAAACGTTCCGCAAAATCCCAGCAATTTATTTCATTACACAACAATTTATTTTAAGGTACGGTGCGACTATCGTTGGCTGGATTTTGGAGTTCACGCAATTCCAGCATAAAAGGTTCGTTCAAAAATTAAAAAAGAAATTATTAATGCGCTGTTTGTTTTTTATTGTGTAATAAAAGTCCTGATAAGATGAACAAAAATTATCGAGTCCCGATTGTTCTACATTTTTTTTGGTTGAAATATGTATTTGCATAAAATATCTGAGTCTAGAAATGTTGTTCCAATTTTAAATTAATTTTGAGTTAATTTAAAAGTAATTTTGGGTTGATTTAAAAGTAATTTTCAGTTAATTTAAAAGTAATTTTGAGTTAATTTAAAATTAATTTTAAATATCGACGAATAAATGTCGGTTAATTAATTTATGGACGATCTGATGAACTTGTTAATCTCACAGATTGTCTCTCAGTAATCGCAGAATGAAAATTTGATCAGAATTTCAAGAACTAAAAACCATGCTCTGCAATTTAATACATTTCACAAAGAAACACCGTAAAACATAATTAACGAGGATATCTCTGCCCTCGCCAAATTGTCTAATTATCCAGCCATCATGAAATAGAGTTTCTTACTTTCTTGAAAATGTTCCGGCGACCAGAATCTTCTCGCTCGCCGGAAACTCACGTGTAGGAGAACGAATAAAAACTTGCCTGGTTGATAGCGAACAGGAGAATCACGTGTGTATCGCGTCGGCGTGAAACTCGGCTTCGGATTCGTTAACATTAGATTGTTTAAACACGGCAAGCACCGCGAATCCTAATCTACACGACTCATTTTCTTCGCAACATTAATATACATTTAATTATATATACTGCCTGATTTTTCGGCTTGATCTTATCGTTTAGAAAACGCAACGGTTTCGGTCATTCGTGCTGCGTGTTAGTACGCCCATGCCGAATCGGTTCGAGTCATAGTGATCCATCGATCCACACCGCGACAACATATTCGCCGACTGAAACAATGATCAACTCTCGAATGTCTTAACAGTGCATCGAATAGTTTTAGATATTTGTCACTCGATCGACAAATCGTTGACATTATTTCACAGAGTCTGAGGTACGGTAATTATTAAACCGCGGATCTTTACGAAAAATAAAGATTGTCCGCATCAATTTCGATAAATAGACGCAAAATAAAAAGTTATCCTTTCCCTTAATGGATTTAATCAGCTAAATCCAATACATGGACATTCTTGGACATTTTTAATCTGCTCATTGCTCCAAATAGCACTGACACATTTTTGTCGAAAATGGCATAAAATCCGTAATCTATTAACAACAACCTCAACCGATAATAGAAAGTCGATATAAATTATCTATAACGACGCAACAAATTTGTTGAATAAATCGTAGACAATTCATTGACGTTCTCTGTTAAGTTACTTGATCTTTCGCGTGACTTTCAAAGGAAACAAACGCAATCTACTGCAACGTTACCGATCCATTTCCCAAGGTATCACTACTTGGAAGCGATTCAAGCATACTTTATATCCTCCACGAAGTAATGGTAACCGTTATATACAGCCACGAGTCCTTAACGAGTATCGTACATCCGTCTCGTGTGATTAAACGATCGGAAGTGACGCTCATTCGAGTCGAGAGCCTCGATTATTAGTTGCGGAATGCTGTTCTTGGATTCTCGGACGAACAGACGTTCCTCTGGACGAAGAGAATCATTATAGTTCCTCGCATTGCTCCTGTGCCGGAGACCTGAACGCGCGCACAAGCCAGCACTTCATGCCATAAGCTGCTGGCGCCGCCATTTTGTTAATGTTCTCGCAATTTCGACAACTGCTTTCCCTTTCCCAATCGTTAATTAATCAGTCAGGAACGCTGATTTTCGAAGAAACTTCACAAATAAACTTCACTTTTCGTTAATTTATATAATTATGCATCATCAAAATGCTTTGCAGAATTTCAGCGAATTTATTTATGTTTATCGCTGCATCATAGTGTTAAAATCTTTATAATTTCTTAACTGACAAAGACTTTTCACGAAGAATAATATGCGGGGTTCAATCAAATTCATTTACTAATTTGTCTACTGATTTTCTATTCCGAAAATAAAATAAAATTTCTATATTTTATAAATTTGTTTAGAGACATGGAAATTAGATTAATTTTAATATTGAAGCGTAGAGTTTCGTAATAAACAATGGTATAGAATTTATTAAAATCGATTACAATTCTAAATTAATTTTCTATTCTAAATTATTAGAAACTATAATTCTACATTCGATTTTCTATTCTAAAAATAAAAATGTACTTCCATACTTTTTACATCTGGTTACAGACATGGTAAAGTCCATACACATCGATAGATATATTGCAATATGAGTAAAAATACTGAAATACAGAAAATACTGAGAACGAAAAGTGGAGAATGTTTTAATAATCAATAAGACAAAGCTCTCCTGTAAATAAATCTCTGCCGAGTCTATTCCCCGTTTGCGTGGTACGCAGAATCGCGTGCAGATTTCGCGCGAATCCGCAAAATCCACGAACAGCATTCCCGACAAAGTGGACCGAGCAGAATAATCGATTATTTACAATAATTACGCGTATGCTCTCGGCGCGCAACATCCGACGAAGGGTAAACTGCGTTAATATCTAATCGACGAATTTCTCTGCCGTCTAATTACACGTAAATCGGAACAATTTGTAACTCTACGCTCTACACGCATAACACGCTTCTGTTTATGTGCTTTTTATATATATATATATGTATGGTTTTACATTTTTTTCGTTTCGTTTTGCAATTAAAACACCGACTTTACACGCTACTTTCTGTTTTGTATGTCGTTAGGACAGCCTATACGTAGGTCGTTACTTAACTTCAACTCATCCTCTTCCTATCGTCTAATACGGTACGTCGAAGTGGCTCGATAATTGTACACGGTTAATTGCTGCGGTGACCATTAAAATTATGGTTGCTCCTAAAAGGAGGCGACAGACGCGGTCGTCGGTTCGCGGCGGGGCTGGGGGGGGGGGCATGGTGGGACGGGAGAAACAGCGGACACGAAGCAGCGAGATTCGTGTAGAAAAATTGATGACTCGATTCTTAATTGAATCGGCGGCGGGATATTCCGAATAATGAGCGTCTCGTTAATTCGCGAACCGCGCCGGGACGCCAGTTGCCCGGGCATCGATCGCTTCTAGCTGTTTAATTAGAGGTTCTTACTCTTGCCGCGTGCCGGGACGCGAGACAACGTAATTATCGAATTCGAGATCGGTGGCCGGAGGTGCGACGATGACAATGGGACTCTCCTATAATTAGGAGCCGCGGAAAAATCGGCCGAGAAATGCAAGCGCGGAATCGAACAACGTGCACGGGGGAAAAAAACATGTACGGTACATTATGCAGAAAATAAAAAGGTGCAGGAAATTTTCCGAAATGAAATTCCGTAGGAAAATTAGCCGCCTTTCACGAGAGCTTGTGCTTTCAATTGTTCCCCGGTAATATTGGCCTCCAAGAAGGGAAATTTTCTGGAATTATTCACGGCATGTAATTTGAAAGTGGAAGATCAAAAGAACGTTAAAGGGAGATTAAAGGTGTAACTTCTTTCGCGGCGGAGATTAATTGAGCTCGATCTCGACGGACTTCGCATCCGTCCGGGTAATTGGCGTGCCGTCGCGTTTCCCTGGAAAAATTCTGGAACTTCCGGCAACACGGTTACCGTCGGCAAGCAAGGTTTCGTTGGACGACTGTCAGAATGATCAGCGGGAAATTCATTGCATGGAGGACGTCGAAATGAATCGGATAAGCATCGCTGGTCGGACAGGATCGAATGGTTACCCCGTTGAATCCGTAGAATCTGCCTGCAGTTCACTTGATCGAGATTCCGTGGTGAGGATTGCGCCAACCCCCGCGTCTCTCTATTTAGTAATACTTATATACAGTAGGACAGCGAAGATTATCTTGTACCCCTACCCGCTATAGGAATGTATCTATCTCCCTCCCGTGTCTCCCATCGGGAACACCGATGATTTCTTTTTCTTTTTTAGATAGTACGACGACTAGGACAGACTACGACATTCGTTCGTATGAAACGTTACCGTGACAAAAATAAAAACTCCATACCGGCGCGTCTACAGAATGAAAATCCGCTTATCTCGTTCCGATCGCTGGAAACAATAGGGTTTCGACAACGTTCAACAACAGAAAGCGACAGGGATCCTTGTTCTCATCGAACGAATTCGAGGGGTGGCTGGGCAAAGTGTGCTTCGTTGAAATCCGGTGCCGGTCGGGGATGGGTTGCGAACGCGTGATTAATTAATTGTCCGGGGAACTTGTCGCGACGACGAATGCGCTCGTAGTGAACACAGGGAGCACACGGCGTTAATTATTTTCCCTTCTTAATTTACTCATCGGCGGGTCTCGGTAACGAGCCTGGCGGGTCCGACCGTTTGAAACCGAGATGATCTTGCGAGATAATTACGCGAAGGTCGGTCGATAAAGTCCTGGAACTTTTGTTTAGACGTACGCTATCGTTCGGAAATTTCTGGACACAGACAAGTAGTGCATTAATGGTGTAATAGTTATCTTATCCTTTTTTTTACTTATTTAATACTCGGTATCAAGTCAGTCCAAATCACTGTGCTTTTATAATTAATAGGTAATTTCCTGTACATATTCAATAAATAAATAAATAAATAATAGGAATACTTTTTAATGAAACTTAGTATCAATCGAACGGTTCGCGATTTTGTCGATGTTTCGACTTCTGTGCAACTTCGATCGCAGGCAATGAAATATCCGCCTCGCGGCAAGGGACTCCTCGTGGCACATTTTTGCCGTCGCGATTTTACCAACATTCATTTTTGTTCATAATCCATGCTCGCGTTGTTTGACGATAGCACAGGATTTATACCTCTGCAAGATAAACCGATAAAAGAGACTGTATTTACGAGATATTTCGACGATATCTGCGATCATCCCGGTGTCCAGATACTTTTAGGCGATAGTGTACATTGTTGTTCTTTGGCGACTACGCGGATGTACGGTGATTTTAAAATCGATGTTACAACGCGTTTTCGAATTTATCAGCGGTTCTTATCGCTTTCCATTCGGCTGATTTATATCGTATCGCGAACGCATTAAAATTCAACGATAAATCTCTTTGCCGATGCTCGCCGCGAACGTTCGCGTTACCGATCAACAATAATTATTTGCGTTTTTGTACGAGAACGATTTATCGACTGACCGTCGTGCAGTTCCTTTCAATTCGCCGACCCAGTTTCGTTCCGTATTCGATTCGCCGGGAAAGCATAGTTCCCTTGATTGTCATGTTAAAGAAAACTCGAATGTTTCAGGAGAATGCGCGCGATGGCGACCATCGATTGCCGGATGGGGAACGAAAACAGTGAACCGGGAAACGTTCAGAGGATACCAGAAAAATTCAGATCGACTGAATACACCGTGCGGGGAAATTATACCTCTATTTGCATGAACGGTTCGATGCGATCACAAGTACTCGTCGGCGTAAAATTACATTTCGTCGTAAAAACGTTAGTGAATCGAACGGGTCGGAACGCGCTGTCCAGTTGCTGGCCGAAGGATAATTAATCATATGTACAGATCGATCGTACAAAAAACCGGCGATCCTCTATCGGCTCCTTTTGTTCGGCTGTCGGCGACGAGAAAGCTGGGGACGCCGAGAAATTAGGCCGAAACAATCGTCAGACGTGCACAAGCACCGCGTTAAATCCCACAAACTATTTCCTTCGGATATAAACAAATCGTCAATCTCGTTTCTTTCTGAAATTTCGCAGTGCAGGTGACAGTAATTCTCTTGGGTGCGACAAATTGATTTGCAGCGATCGCTGTTGGAAAATTAACTTTTAAAAGTAATTATATTTATTTAAATCATTTTTTGAAACTCTACAATTGTCCCAGAAAATAATTCATTGTATATCAAAAGAGCTATTTAATTTAACTCTGCTGTTTTTTTTTGGTCTATATGACCCGAAATCAAGTTTATCTTTATAAAGATCCCATCGTCCTAAATATTTAGTTTATTTGTACACTGATATAACATTTATATAGGCTATTGCTTTCCTTAGGGGGCCAAGATTTGTCGACTTTTTATGATACATTCCCGCAGATATTGACGAGAGAAACACCGAAAGTGCAAGCTTCGATATGCGGAACTCGTTGGTTCAAAAGTTGAATAACGCTGAAAATTCGTCAAATTTGGATGCGCACAACTTTTCAATCAGTTTCGCACTTTACAGCTTGCATTTTCGGTGTTTTCTCTTCAACATCTGTAAAAATATACCAAACGAAGTTGATAAATTTTGGATCTCTAAGGAAAACTTCATATAGTTCAAGAATTATTCTATGCAGTGAATAAATTTAATATTTTTTACATATAGTACGTAATATTAAACAAATAAATTCAGGTGTTACTAAATTTCAAATTCCTACAGTTGCGATTAACTGTAATAATTAAGGAGAACAGCAGAGGATTGGCAGAGAAATGCGGTCGACATTTTAATCACATTCGAAGAAAATAGTTCGCAAAATAATTTGACCTGACAGAGTCCGCGCAGAGACAGTTGCATCTCTCAAAGAGAAAACTAAATTGACTTTGGCAACCGATCGAAACAGACGCAACCCAATTGGGAAATCATCGTTCTACGCGACGTATCATCTTCCTCCGGTTCCATCTATTCCAATTAGGCGCGGAAAATCCTGGACCAGCCAGGGGATTAAAATCCTCGCGATTGAATAATCCTAAGCATCGACGCGCGCTCGATCGCTCGGAGCGAGTCGACGTCGTCGTGGTTTCGAAACGTAAAATCATGCTCGCTCGAAGACAGCGTTCATATCTTTTTCTCCTCTTTTATTTTTTTCTCTTTTACCGACTCGACGACAGATTTGTGCGAATTACGATGATCATTCGAGAGCCCGGGCAACCGGAAACGGGCCCGGGGTTCGACGTCCGGATGGTAGTATCTTCGGGGAACGATACGAGAACTAATCGAAAGCCCGGACGAATCGATTTCCTCGGTGGAGAACATTGGAGAACGCTTGAAGACTTGGCTCTCCTCTCGAGCCTCGTCCGATGCTCGTCGATCTCTCAACCCGAGAGATTTGCCGGGCTGCTGTGAAACGGTTCCCGCGAAATCATTTTTCCCGATGAGAGCCGCCCGAGCCGGGCTATGAATTATTATTAACATTTGCATTCGCAGACAGCTGAATATTAATGCGGGCTCCCACGCCGGGTATTAATATCCATTCTCGAATTCGTATCGCGTTACATTCGATACATCGCGCGGCCCGAGCGTAAACAAATCGTCGGCGAATTTATTTTCATCTGGCTCGTCTCGTTTCACGGAATTTCGCTCCGATCGTTCTCTCGCGCACTTTTGTCGCCGTAACGCGACCGCGACTGCGGGAGAAGGACAACCAGCATTCCTTCGTGATCGAAAGAGAGGACGAGAATATTGATCGTGTCAGAGTCGATCGTAGATCTGCTCGGAAGTTCGACTGGATCCGTCGCGACAGGTTTCTTCTTCTTTTCTTTCGCGTTTTCAGCGAGGAACCGTTGCTCGAGGTATATTTTCCACGCGGTTATGTTCCTCTCGTTCTCCTCGATCGACAACCGTCTTACATCAAGCTGCATAAAGAGATCCCGTTCTCGAACGCGGACTGCAACGCGGTCGTCTCCATGCAGAACGCGCCGTCCTCGTACATCGTCGCCAGTCTCTGCTGCTGCACCCGACTCTCGCTCTGAGATCTGCAACGTGACAGGTCGGCTCAATCCGTGCAAGGCTCGCGCAATTTCCTGCGGTTTCGCAACATGCCGAATTATTCTGGCAGCTAATTGTTCGAACATTGATGATACAAGTCGCGGAAGACCGTTTTTTAATGACCAGAACAATTGGAATGAAGAGAGAATGTTAAAATTATAATGGACAGTTGATAAATAATTCATCTTTAAATGAATCGAATAAAAGGTGCCATACAATTTTTAATCACTTGTGCTACAATTTCTGTCGCAACTGAGTCTATTTGCGCTTCTCCGTCCTTAATAATTTACTTGGCAGAACCGGATGATTTTTTGTCACTGGCATGTCTTTATTTATTTCCATTCTTAGATTTTCATAACAGAAGAATCAAATTTTGTTTCAATTTGGACAGAATAAATAGCATTCGTGTTTAGTAGATCATGTATGAAATCTTCATCGTCTGACTCATTGTTACAGCGCAAAGGGTTAAGAAGGAAAACTGTTACAGTAAGAAGACAATGGAAATATATATGTATATCTATATAATATCGCAATTGGGAAATGTGGGGTTCCTGAGATCATTCGAAGTAACTTTCTCCTTAGCGAAAATGCAATCCGCGGCTTCGTTTACGAGTTATGAACGAAAAACACTGACCAATGAGAGGCGAGTCCTGCTGGCGCTAGGCGGCGGAACCAACAAGCGTACGAAGCCCAGTTCCGCTCATTCGCTCGGCCGCCTCTCGCCAGCCGATCTCGTCTCTCATTGGTCAGTGTTTTTCGCTTATAACTCGTAAACAAAGCCGCGGATTGCATTTGCGCTGAGGAAAAAGTTACCTCAAATGACATCAGGAACCCTTCACTTCCCGATTATGAGTGACTTTTGCGACGCTCTGTATATAAGAAGCTCTAACATATATTTGAATACCTCCATCCAGTAAAAATGAAACGAAATAATAGAAGGGGGAAAAGTGGACCGTCAGCAAGGGAAGCAATCGCTGGTGTCAGCAGGTATCTATCTTCCCCGAATGATCAGCAAGAGACTATCTTCCCCGAAACCGAGTGGAACAGTGTCTGGTACGATAGCAGCCGAGACAGCTCGATGCTCGGCTCGCCTCCCAAAGGTGTCGTAGACACGTGATCCCGTAGACCGACGACCTAAATTATTTGGCGGCTCGACGTCGGTCCGTGCCGAGTCGGTTTTCCCGCCAGGAGAAAGGCTCCCGTGGAAGCTCACCTGGGAGGCATTGCCCTCGCGCGTTGTTGCGTCCTGACCTGCTGCTCCCTGGAGGCTTGCTGGTTCGACAGGTAGCTGGTGTCCCTGAGCACCGCTCCCTGTTGTTGCTGTTGATGCTGCTGCTGCTGCTGCTGTTGCTGCTGCTGCTGTTGCTGCTGATGGTGGTGATGGTGCCCGGCGGACCTCGTCGACTCGTTGTTGCTCTGCGAGAGAGACAGCTGGGCTAGGTACTGCAGAAGCTCCGGCTGACTCGCGAGAAGTTCGCGACGGCTTTGAGCCGACAGCGTCGTCGTCGCCGTCGCCGTCGAATCCGTCCATGGCGGCGGCGGTGTGCGGGACCGCGACAACATGGCGTACTTGTGGTACAGGTACTCCTCGTAGGTCGGTGGCAGGCTCGACTGAAAGCAGAAGAGCACAGGACTCTTTAGAGATTAGATTAGAGATCTGATTAGCGATATGAATGTGAGAGAACTCGGTGTTTACAGACCGGACTGGTCCCGGAAGTATTTTATAGTTATCGTTAGGAATTTAGGAATTTTTATCGATAGCTTATGTTTATGAAACGCGCCATTTTGACGCGTCGCTTATTTTTTAACGTACGATGATTGAAATCGTCTAGATACATTTATAGGGAATTTATTCAAAGTCGCTGAAAGTCGGAGATAATGTTAAGGAATGCGAGATTTCTCCGAGATTCCAGACAACCTAATAAATTTTACGCGTTTATAATACAAATTGCTTGGCGAAATTTCAAACGATGAATATATTAAAAGAATTTAAAGACGCTTATGTATTACTTTCAAGTAACTAAAATTATTAAAGGGTGAAAGAAATTTTTATTTCATTTATCTTTGGTGCAGTCGACTCACTAGAATAACAACGATAAAAATAATAATCATTAGTTTGCCATCAAGTTGGCCCCCGGAGCTCGTTTTACCGTTTCGAAGAAGTTGTTCGCCGCAGGCCAGTTTGTCAGCAGGGTTCTGTTGAAAACGCGCGAGACCGGGGAGGACTAGCAATTTTCGGAAAGTCTAGGCAGTTGCAGAACAATTTCCATCGAATTCGATTACGTAGGAGAAGCCAATTAAATCTCAGGGGAGGGAAGAAATTTCTATCGGCACGGCGGCAATTCCGAGCTAATCTACCGAAGAGTTGCGATTCCCTAATGAGCAAGACTCATGCGATTAAGCGCGAGCGGTCTGAAACTGCGGGCGCAAATTGGATATGAGGGCATTAAGCACGATAAGTCTCGGTCGAAATTACGTAACGTAGAAACAGAAGTAATTTATCAGCTTAAGCCCCTGGATAATCGTGGTTCAGCTGGAGACAGGATCGGAGAGGAAATAGATAGATACAGAGAGATAGAGAAAGAGAGAGATAGAAATAGTGAGAGAGAGAGGGAGAGAGAAATAGTGAGAGATAGAAAGAGAGAGAGAGAGAGAGAGAGAGAGAAAGAGAGAGAGAGAAAGAGAGAGAGAAAGAGAGAGATAGAAATAGTGAGAGATAGAAAGAGAGAGAGAGAGAGAGAGAGAGAAAGAGAGAGAGATAGAAATAGTGAGAGAGAGAGGGAGAGAGAAATAGTGAGAGATAGAAAGAGAGAGAGAGAGAAAGAGAGAGAGAGAAAGAGAGAGAGAGAGAAAGAGAGAGAGATAGAAATAGTGAGAGAGAGAGAGGGAGAGAGAAATAGTGAGAGATAGAAAGAGAGAGAGAAATAATGAGGGAAATAGTGAGAGAAATAATGAGAGAGAGAGAGAGAGAGAGAGAGAGAGAGTAGTATGCAGGTTTTCGAGTAGAATGGTGGCTCCGCGGCGAGCTTCGCGCTGTTTACCGGGCGGCAAATTGCAGAAAAGTTTCCGAGGACGGGTTTGAACTCGAGCCAATTGTTTGGAGAGGAAAAACGGCGGTCCGCGCGGCGTCGAGACGCCTGGCGACGCGTCTTCTTCCTCTTTTCCTTTTCTGGCGGTCCGCTTTGCACACGGCCCTTCCCGAAGAAGAACTTCTGATTCATGGATGTTGTCCCCCGACTCGCATGAAAAATATCCCGAAGTTCCCGATCAAATTTCGCTCCGCGAACCGGCTAATACGCATTTCCATTTTAATCAAATATCACCGGATAAGCTTGAATTCGCGCGAGCATCTGCAACCTATTCGTTACACGACGGGAACGTATTCCGCGGGAACGTGATGCCGCCCGATGGAAATCGGGTCGGAGCCAATAAAAATCATTTTCGTACTATCGGCTCGACTCCAATTATTTATTCGATGAATTATACGGGGCCGCGCCAGCGCGTTCGATTACTTTACCCAATGTTTTTGCTCGTCTGCTCTCGGCGACCGGAGACGCATAAACTGGACGGTTTTTGAATTGTTAACCCCCATTTTTCCCCAAAGATATACCGCTTTAATCATCGAAATCAGTGACATACTTCGGACGAGATGATCGAAACTTCGTCGACCGTGATTTTATGCATTTATGGCAAAATTAAACAGTTGTCATAGAAAACGGTAGAAAGAATAAAAGAGTTCCAAGATATCAATGGAGCACTTTTAATCCATAAAAATAATTAAAGACAGAGCGAACGTGCTATTCGGTTCCTATTTCTTGCCATTGACGCAGACAATTTTGATTTTTCATAAAAATCCGCATGACGACTTAGTAAATATGTATCGTCCATCGATTCAACTGTTTCAAAAAATTGTCAAAATTTCAATTATCCTTTCGAATAAATTATTTAATCTGTCCACCGTAATTTGACCTGTTTCACTGTCGAATCGATACAACTGTTAAAGAAATCGCAGTATAAGGGGTTGAACAAGGCATCCATGAAAAATGGATTTATCGAATCAACCGCGTTAAATCGTTCTCATGAAATCGGTGCTCTTCAAATATCTGCTGGAAGGACTTTTCATTTGTCGGGGACTTTGTATTTCGTTTTAATTGTACCGTACTTACGAAGTACCGTATTGGTAAGGATCGGCGCAGCTGCCGGCAATGAAAACAATTTTTAATTGAACATCGTCCCCTCTCTTAATTATTAAACAATAACTACTTCAAAGCAGTAGACAGCGATATGCGCAAATTTACATTCCGAAGCACAGGTTCAATTGATCGATGAAAATACCTGTAAACATTATTAAAACGTTCGGATCGCGTTAAACGAGGGTTCGCGCGTTCGCCGAAAAATTGGCCTAAATTGGCTTCCAATGAAATTCAGCGGCTTCGAGGTTTACGGGATGATGATGATGATAAACAAAGTTACACGTTAAACCCCGCGAAGTTTGCATAATTCAGGGAAAACATTTAAGTGCCAGCGGAGCCTTTGCGCGGTGTCGGGTGAGCAACGATAAATTCGAATTAATTAAAGGCACGCGCGTTACCGCGGTAAATCGATTCGCGCGATAATTTACAAGTTCCCGCGACGCTACGGAATAGGGGACGCGGAATATGGGACGCTTTTGGTATAATGAGGTTCGACACCCGTTGGATGTCGGGTCCCGAAAAAAAGCCGCTGATCGAATTCAGCCGGCACGTAAAAAACGGCGCGCGATCAAAGACCGTGATCGGCGTAGAAAAAATCTGTTCCGCCCCGCGAAAATTTCCGGTGCCGGTTAATTAATGAATCGCACGGTTTAATTAAAACGCGCGATACGGTGACACGCCGAGCCGAGCTGGGCCGCGCCGCGTCGCGCCGGGAGCCGGTAATTGATCCCGTTGCTCGGCAAAGTAGAACAGAAGTCTACTCCCGCGTGACGTTTAATTTCGCAATGCGATTTAGATGCAGCCAATTAAATGCGCCCGGCGACTGTATCGGGTTCTACAATTTCCATAAACCGAGGGAAGATGCCTGGAATTGGACGAGCCCGTGATTCCTCGAACGCCCGGCGTTCTGCAACGGCGATTTAGCCGATATTAACCGAGCATCATCCACCAACTAATTCCAGATAATTGCGCTGAAGGTTATCAGAAAATTTTCGGAGCATCGTTCCACTGCAAAAGCACTCGGCGATCTCTTTGACGTGTTTTTTTACGCTCTCGATCGCTAGCTTCAATCGTTCCGCGATATCGAAGCAGTTTATTTAATGAACGGGCGCTTGACTATTTTTGCACTTTGTGGATCCCAATCAAAGGTATTGGGTATGTTTGAGCGTGGACATTCATTTTCTTCGAGAAGCTATTTTGGTTTTCATTCGTTTGGTGCTCGGAGGGTTAAATTGAAGGCTTAGTAATTTTATAGTATAGTATAGTATAGTATAGTATAGTATAGTATAGTATAGTATAGTATAGTATAGTATAGTATAGTATAGTATAGTATAGTATAGTAATTTTATAGTAGAGATAATAATGTAATTGATTAAACAATGTAATATTTCTGTCAAAAAATAGTTTTACCATATCGAATTTTTGCTGTCCACAAAATGGCTTGGACCGCATCTCCCAAAATGGCGTCTATATCGAAACAATGATGCTCAACCGACGCGAATATCTTTTTAAAAAATTACTACGCTATTAGAAATTCACAGTCGATTAAAATGTTTCAAGTAAAAAATTTCTTCAACATTAATATATGTATATAATGTCTGATGTCCACAAAACGACATGAACCGCGTCCATCAAAATGGAAGATGCTTGATCACCGTAAATAAATAAAATAAACTGTTCTAAAAAATTTCTACGCCACCAGACCTTCAAAGTTCATTAAAAATAGATCGGGCAAATGTTCGAGAAGCAACGCGGAAAGCTGGATACACGGATCAGTGGCATCCGCAGTTTGAATCTCGTGCATTCGATGGTTAATTCGACTCGAACGCGTCGAATTCCTTTTCTAACGCGATTCCTTTTCTAAAACCTGCTGAATGGACTAGTCGACGGCGGTTTTTCTCATTCGAGCACCGGATTAGCGGCATTTTAGGGCGCCAGACGGCGAAACGAGCCGCCACGCCGTCAAAGGAGTCAACGTTTCGCAAGCGGAAAGTCGACGCCGCGTCCGCTTCGCTCTGCGCCGCTCTGCTCGGCTCTGCTCAGCTCCCAACCGAGCCGGGAGGGTAATGAGCGAGAGCCGACGCTCGACGCCGACGTTTTGCGTTCATTCAGACCGTTTTATCCGATTACCGCGCGGCGAGCTCTTAATTAACGCGAAACGGTAACGTTACTTTCGAAAACGCGCGCGCCCTCCGGCCAGAAGGCTTCCTTTTTCAAGCCGATTCGCCGACACGCGTCGACGGATGAAAACCCCCGATCCTCGTTGCCTTATCAAACGGAACGTTCCCGTCGACGAACGCGTCGGCCCGACGCGATACAACCTCGGTGTCGCCGGCAATTTATGCGAACCGCTCGTGGAAACTTCCCTTTTTCTTTTATTCGAGCCGTCACGGCTGTTTCTGTCATCCAGAAAATCGATTTTCATGAAATTAACGCGAAGGAAAGCTTTCACGTCATCGTGTTATGGTTGTTTACATCATTTTCTGGGGTGAAAAGATTGTTGTTGTTGTTATTGTTGTCAGTCGTTCATTTGCAAGGAAGGAAAACAACTTTAATAATAACCTTAAAATTGAAGATTGAAATTATGCATTTTTGAACATCTTACTTTGCATTGTCCTCTTGTTATTGATCGTTTAAAATTGCTTTAAAGCGATTCGACTCGTAAAATCGTTTCGAAATTATTCATCTTGCAAGATTGCTTTAAAATTATTGATCTTGTAAAATTGCTTTAAAATTATTCAGCTTGTATAATTGCTTTAAAATTATTAATCTTGCAAAATTGTTATAAAATTATTCACATTTTAACATTTTTCTAAAATTATTCATCTTGCACGATTCCTTCAAAATGTTTCAAAATGATTATCTAATGTTACACATCTTGTAAAATTGCTTAAAAATGATTAATCTCCTAAAAGCGCTCTCAAATTATTCGCTTTATAAAATTGCTAAAAAATGTCCTTTGGTCGCGTATCATTCTTAAATTGACCACGGAGGAAGTCACCCGATTCAAGATACATTTCGAGCTGAGAAATACCGAGACCAGTAAACGAGGGTGCCCCGTTATAAATACAAAGTCCCGATGGTCTCCGATTCGACGGCGAGTAGTTTTCGCTCGAGCCGTCCGTGAAATTCGTTTCCACGGGCCGAAGAGGAATCGTCGTTCCATCGAATAAATTCCGGTTTAATCCACGGTCAACGATCGTGTAACCGCTTTTCTGCTGTCTCATTAATATTATAGAGAATAGAAAGCCGGTTCTCCCTCCGAGGAGAAAAGTTCCTCCGAGGCGGTCCCAGGTCGCGTCTCGCTGAAAATCGAATCGCAGGATAATAATCTTGAAACTCGATTTCCCCGCGTCTCCTTCGCCGTTTTCGCCGCTTTCTCAGCTTTCTCCGTCTCGAGCCGATGCGAGACCCGACAAAAATGGGGCAATAACTGCGCCGCCGTTGGTCAAAAGCTGCGGCTCCCTCAGTCTCCCCCTCGACGATCAAGTGATTTCGATAGAAATATCGATAAAAGGCTGCTCGGCGATCTACGAGCACTGTCTCGGCGGGCCGCGAGCCGAACTGTCGCTATCAATGGATTTCTGATCCCTTCAATCGCGATTCCACGATTAATTGTTCCACAAGCCATTTATACAGATCATTCAGGCGTAGAACAATTCTTGGACTATGCTTTCAGCACCTTTTATGGAATTCAGGTGTACTTGTGCAACATTTTTCAGCTGGTTCCAATTGTTGGAATTATTTTATTTGGAATTATTATTTCGTTCTAATTGCTGGAATTAGTTCAAAAATTGTGCACAAGTACACCTGAATTTCGTAAAAGGTACTGCAAGCATAGTCCAAGAATTGTTCCACACCTAAATGATCTGTATAAATAGTTTGTGATCTGTGTAACGATCTACAAAAATCGTTCTAATTGTTTGCAATTTCACAATTAATTGTGAAATACAGAACAGTTCTCGACGATGTTTGGACAATACCTTTGAGTCTGTATATGTAGCATTGTTTATAGAATTCAGGTGTACGTGCGCAAAATTTTTGAACTAGTTCCAACTTCGTTCTAATTGTTTGTAATTGCACAATTAATTAAGTACCATACAGTTTTTGATAACGTTTGGGCAATGTTTTCGAGAGTCTGTATATATAGTATTTTCTATAAAATTTAGGCGAATTTGTAACAAATCTGTGGACTAACTTCGTTCCAATTTCTCGCGATTCCACGATTAATTTTAATTTTGATTAATTTTGATTTTAATTTTAATTTAATTTTTAATTTGGAATTTGTAATTGTTTATTTACTAATAATGCAATACAAATATGATACAGTGTTTAAACAGAAGCACCAAGCGGATATAAAATGTACTTTGCGTGAAGAAGAGTAACTGTATGTGAAGTCGCGGAGATACTGTCTAACTGATCGTCTTCTAGGCTGATGAACGCCTCTGTAGTTCTATGGGAAGTAGCTCGCACTGGAACGTGCAGTCCTTTTATATTATTCCTTGAGGTAAATTCCAGGTAATTGAGAGTCCTAAATGTATACCCGCTTTCCCGAGAAGCTCGGGCTTGTACCTTTATTTATTGCCCCTATGTATGCATGTGTGTGTGAGAGAGTATCGTCGTATATACCAACAGTCCAATCCAATCATTTTCGGAAACCCCTTTAGCTTCTGCGGTGTTATAGTCGATCGATTAATTATTCTTGCGATAGAAATAGACCTGATTTCGTCTTCACCACTATAAATAGAACAGGATCGGGTAACAGGTTGAACAAAAGTGGCCGAAAGGGATTTCGTCAAAGCGTCCCCCGCGAACACGCGAACGCATCAGATGAACAGTATCATTGTACGCGTGGGTGGAACCATGCCAGCATAGAATCGCATCCGGTCGGCATTCCGTGGCCGTTTAGGTTCAGCTCTAATGATATCCTCTGCCCCGATACCGTAATCCGGCAGTCTAACCGTCGTAATTTCCGTAGGATACGGCGAACTACTTTGGTAAACATTGTAATAAACCGGGGAACACCGAGAACCCGCCCCCGTTTCGAGCGTAATTTATCGTTTACCTCTTGGACGGGGGAAGTTCTTTTTTTCGCCGGGGAAGAGGAGAATAAAAAAGGAAGGCGAAGCAGAGAATTACCGCGGCGAGTATACGACGTTTGGTTTACGATGACAGCGGCGATATAATACGCTCGGGATACACGGAAAATTGTTATTTATCCGGCGGTGTTTCGTGGCTCGTTCGTTCCGTCACCTGGCCGCGTTATTCATCGCGAACTACTATCTCGCGTAACTCCCTCGTTCGGACTTGAATTGTTTAACGGCCGTTTCTTCTTCGGTCGCCGGATCAAACGATTTTACGATGTTCCTTTTATTTTCTTTTGTTCGGCGCTCGGACCGACACGACGCCGACTCTGAAAAGCCGCCAGCGCGCGAACCACGGAATGGTAAAAATTAAATGGCGGACCGTGGACGATAACATTTCTGTCGAATATTGTACAATCAATAAACTCGACAAATATTTACTTTTTACATACAGTGACCAGTGAACTAAAATTTGGTTCGAAACACCGCGCGATGCAGTTTTTATACAACCGGTTTTTTTTCTCTTTTACACAGATGCGCCGGGTATTTACTTTGATTTCAAGCACGACAAGTAAATAAAATAAAACTTCAAATATTGTGCAATAAAATTGTTGTTGAAGTCTATATTTTCACAGAGAGGTTCGATCGAATAACTGCAAAGATAGTCTGAAATTGAAAAACGGGAAAATAAGCTTCTCTTTTGAAATCCCCGTGTAATATTTCAATTAGTAATTTTTTCTCTTTCTCGTTTTTACCGTTCGTGGTATATTTATTTATGCAACGCTGTTAAAGTAGTGCATTTGGGTATCTATTAATGCAGAAATAAAGTACAAGGAATTTGTGAAAGAATATTGCTGGAACGAAAATAATAATAGTAATAATAACTTTATTTATCGACGTAATGAAAGGCAGGATCTCTGTAGAACAATTATTGTTGCGTATTCTTCGTAAATAGAATTACAACAAAACGGAATAAATTACATCGTAAATGTATCTTTCCATTCTCAATGTTAGTAAGTTAAAAGATCGTAAACCAAGCGTTGAAAATGATCTATAAAAATGTCAATTGTTCCGAAATAAGAAGCTGAAACATTCGTTGAAGAATTTATGCACGCGTGCATATTAAACGCAAGTAATTTTGCATAATTATTGCAACGCGATTCCGCGGCTTGTTTTCAACTGTGTTAAATTCCAGGTCGCCGGTGGATTTCGTTGAATTTCTCCTCGAAATTGATCGACGAATGAGCGAAATCGTCGGTTAAAAAGCGAAATGTTGAATCGTCCCGACTTTTTCCACGGGAAATGAATGGCGCGGGTTACGTTTCATCGCGAGCATTGTCAGACCGCCCTCTCTCTCTCTCTCTCTCTCTCTCTCTCTCTCTCATGTACACGCACACTCTCCAGAGAGCCTCCATATCAATCCGGGTAAACTTTTCGACGCGCGCAATTTATACTGTTTCATTCATGGGCCGCGGCAACATTAATCTCCCTGAGAGATTGTTGCCCGCCGCGAATCACGCGATATTAAGACGCGCGGTCGGGAAGTTGCGAACTTAAATCATCGAGCGAGTCGCGCTCGAAACCCGAGCGGAATTCTCGCGTCGGAAATCTTCAATGGGCGTGTTTATGCTGCTGCGACGATTATTAACGAAAATTAAGTTCACCTTAATTCTGTATTTCATTGTAGCCTTCACGCTGGATTTCCTAGGTGTGAATTATAATTTGTTAACACATTCGTGGCTTTCGTTACAATACTACGAAAGAAAAATGCTTTACAGATGTTCGCTGTTGTAGATTTTATTTCTGCGTTCTATAGAATATATTTTACGAATTTAAATTTTTCAAATGATCTATTGACAGACAGAATTCGTTTGATGCACGTTCCATGCGTTTAAGTCGAAAAACGAATGCATATCAAAAAAATTAAATGATTTTATATTATATTACAATAATTAAATGATTTTATATTATATTATATTATATTATATTATATTATATTATATTATATTATATTATATTATATTATATTATATTATATTATATTATATTATATTATATTATATTATATTATATTATATTATATTATATTATATTATATTATATTATATTATATTGTATTGTATTGTATTGTATTATATTATATATGTGTATACTATTAGTATAACTTTATATAAATATTACAGCGAGTAATTTAACTTCTACAGTATCGATCGGCACGCGTGATAATACGATTATATTTTATCACATAAATCTATAGCTTTCCGAAGGGTAAGAACACGAACAGTACAGAATACAATTTCGTAGAACGTTGAAAGAATTGTCTCCAGCTCGATTGAAGGAGCAGGTGCCAAAATCGTCGGGGCTGTTTCCCAGCGAATTGTCGCGCGGCTCGACTTTTTTTTGTCGCGGCGAGAAATCTGTGGCCCGCCTAAATTACACAGCGATACCGAGGATGTAGCGGTGGACAAAACGCGTCGAGAATGGGAGGGCACGAGCTCAGCGAAATTCGAAGAGTCCTGGCATCGTTACCAGGACTTTCAAGTGGGTCGACACCGGACGAGGGGTGCGGGGTCAGAGTGTTTTTCGTCGGAGGGGCCGGGGGGAGGGGCAAGAACCACCGCGCGATGTGCCTCGGAAATTTATGTGTCGCTCGGCGCCGCAGAACTATGCGAAACGCCGAGCCAGAGGCAAAGTGGTCCTCGAGTCCGGGAGTGGCTCGAATTTGCCTGCTGTGTTCTACACAACGGCTCGCCTAACGCCCGGGATCGAAGAATGTTCTTCGCTTTCTACGTTATATTCGCGCCCTTCAGCATTTATGCGATACAGTTTACCCCGAACCTCGTAACTTTTGTCGTGCAGCAACGGGAGTGCACCAGATTCCTGGGACGATAACATTTCCCGAATTTTATTTGGACAATGGACCTTCTGGTACCACCGATTTTCACATCGGACTTGAAAAGCTTTATATCGCATCGGACTTTATACCGCATTCTTCGATTAACCCATTAAATGCCACGACGATTCTCATTTAGGGATTTTGGAATTTTACGTACACCACTTGGCGCGAAGAATATATCCGATGCGTTTGACAGTTTAATGTCATTTTATATGTGAATATTGTTTATAACAGACGGTGTGTATTTTGGGTTTCGTTTCTTTTCAATTCAGAGTGAACAAATTTGGAAATCGTCTTTAAGTTGAACACAACAAAATTATCATACTTGAAGCATGATAGTTTTGCTTTGATTTTTATATTATAATTAAATAGCATAATTTAGAGATTATAGTAACTATGTGTTACTTACTCGGTCTTTAGTTTTTCATACAATAAAATTTTTCTTTTCTTTTATTCATGCAACCTGCCACAATCCTGATTGGGACTTTTTAATAACTATGAAATATTTTAACAACAAAACATAATTTTAATGTAATTATATTGCTACACAACTTTTTTTGCATATTCATAACTTTTCTCGTAAAAAATTCCCCCCAAAAAATTGGACAGTTCGTATCACATTTTTTGATCGAACATGAAAAATGTTTCGGATTTTTATACCGCATTTCTTGATCAAACTTAAAATTCTTATATTGTATTATTGCACATTTCCTTGTTGTATTAGATTGTTAAGATATTTTAAAGAACGCTCGTTTCAAATAAAATCGCGAAACGAATACAAACAATTGCTTAAAAATTTTCGAATAATTTAATTCGACTTCATTGGAACTCGCTAAGAGACACAATAACTCAATTTCATGCGGTATAAAATCAACGGACGCGCATTTATTATTTTCTTTCTGCGGTCATAATTGATTAATTTCGCTTTAAGCAAAAGCATCATTTATTAATTTCATTTTAAGCACTGAAATATCGACGCGCGCGTATCCATTATTTTTTAAACAGCCATTGTAACGCGTTGTTCAAAGGTACACAATTGTTTCTCAGAAAACGATCAACAGAGCCGAGGAATTCCAATTATCGACGCAGAGAGAAACCATCCAGCAGAGTTTTCGCATTGATTTGAAAGCATTAGACGGAGCGTTCGATGAAGGTTTTCGTTGCCGTTTCGAATCCGATGTCCTCTCCTGTCGAATCTCCGTCGAACAAGAATTCCGATTGACCTTCGCCGGGGTCCGCGGAACGTTCAATTCTCATTGTCCTCGCTGATCACCGCTCCAATTTCCTTTTTACGTTTAATGAATGACCGAGGAATCTCGCCGCGGCCGGAGTGGTCGCTGGAACGCTCGCGAAAATCCTTTCTGCGAATCCTCCGCCGTCGACGAGAATCTTTTTGAACTCGGAACAAGCCGGGTTACTGGCGCGACCGTGCACGCGAAATTATGAAATTCATTAGCGCGTCGATTATTTTCACGTTCACCTTGAACTCTCGACGAGGAATCCCTTTTCTCATCGCAGACGATCGCGGGCGTGATCGAGGCTCGCGAGAGACCGCCGTGGAGGAAAACGAATAGCGGGATTCTTGTTGTGGCAGGAGAAAAAGTTCGGCTCGCAATTATCGAGGAATTAGAACGGCCACGGGATTGCCGGGTAACATCGATTTTATGGATTCCCCGGTTATATTTTAATTCGGGACGGCGGCGGGCTCGCGCTTGCCGTCTTCCTTCTCCGTTTATTTCCGCGATTCGAGCTTCTTTTATTACCGTTTACATTTTTCCTCTCTAGGTTACCGCTATCTCGAACACGCTCGACGATTAACCGACCCACTGCTTTTGTCGTTTTTAGAAAATCGCTGGAAATAATGATCGAAACGCGACGCGTTTTAACGCGGAAAGATACGAACGGTCGCGACGCGGCGCGACGCGATTTATCCGTGAAATTTATTTGCCGCGACGGACCAACGAATATTCATTCGACGAACAATTTTTATGTACATCCGACACACCAGCCTGGGAATTAAATTGCCGGTAAATCACGACGTTCCAGTCCGGCCATCAGTCGGTGCTGACATTTTTTCCCGTTCTATTCGCGAGGCTTTTTAGTAATTGAATAATTCGCGAGGACGTTGTGGATAATATCTGCGGAAGACAGATCGAACAAATCGCTAGTTTTTGCTGCGAAATTTTGTGCGAATTATTCGCGAATCCAAATCGAAATATCCCGAAACGGTAATAGAACGAAACGATATCTGCTTCTTGCGCGTCTTCGTTTACTTTCATCCCGGAACTTTGATAACGGAAGAGACAAATTTTGTTCCATGTTTTAAAAGAAATTAATGATTAATTTGTAATTCCTGATACTATAAAAATGTCTTTTTCCGAAATTTTTGTACGAACTTCTTCGTTCAAACACTTGTCGTAATAAAATTCGTAGGAAGTTTAAATAAATCCGATCTTGTTATTGTTATAAAATAATACACATTAATCACGTTTAAAGCTCGATAGCTAATTTCCGATTATTGAGATGGTAAAAATACATTCGCGAGGAATTTATTCGATAAATTTGTTACCTGGAACAAATAATACAATATAAATCGTTAAAATTCCGAATAAATACATTTGTGGAATAACATAAAATAGCCGTTTTTATTGATCCGCGGATCTAGCGTTAAACGCGACCATAATACCGATACTATTTATTAACGACTATTTATTGCCTCTGTTTCTTTGCTTTGAGGCAATCATCGCAAGCGAATGTTCCCCGGACTCGGAACAAAATGATAAAATGTTTCATTTTCATTTGGATGTTGCCGGATCGGAAAACATAATATTTGGAGCGACGAGGGTTTGCGGATTAAATTGCAAAGGAACCGTTTCGACACGGTTTGCGGGACAACTGGAAAATATTTGTCACTAACCTGCCACGTTTTCGAGATCGCCACGTCGTAGGTGGGCGGCGGCGACACCATAGAGGGGACTACGTAAAAAGGTCGCACTCCGCTGTGCGCGTTTAATTGACTATTTCCGATCTCGTTGACGCTCGAGTTCGGCGTGTCTGGGATCGTGGCGTACAACGCCTCCGGTATAGTGTCCTCTCGAATCCCTCCGCCGAGTATGCTAGATCCTGAATCTACGCAACATTGGAAAACAATTTCAGAATAAAAGTGTCGCGGAATAACGTCGGCGTCGTCGAAAGTTCATTAAAGCACGCTCGCTACCGAAATTGAGAGACCGCTTGCAACCGTGAAATACGGGCGGAAATGATGTCGATTTTTCATTGACGTTTCTGCGATCCTGTTTCGACGTTTTATCAAGTGAATCAGTGAACAAAATATCTGATCTACGATCGCTTTACGAGAGGAAATTTCTATTCCCAGAAATCGACGCTTTATTTGCCGACAGCTTTCTAACAGTGAACAAACTGTTTTTATTATTGCAACAAGTTTTTCTGAAATTTGAGATAAAATTATCGAGTTACGTTTATATAGAGTCGTTAATAGATCGCGGATTTTTATGCAGAAGAAAAATTATCGTCGTTAATTGCAAAATGCTGGAACTACATAGACGTTCATTTCATGCTTTTACAATTATTAATCAAATTGCTTAAATGAGCCGTTTATTTTGAAAGTGGCATAAGTCACATTTTTTTTTTTTTAAATGGAAAGATACCGTTCAATTGTAATTAGTGTTACCATTAACTCGATTTTTTTGAAAAAGTGACTTATGCCACTTTCAAAATAAACGGCTCAAATGTCCGTGCTGTTTTCCATTTGATCCACTCATTTTTGTCACAAATGGATAAGATCCGCAGTCTAATTGTTAAGGAACCTCTTAACAAGCTTCTTTGGCAAATAAGGTGTTCCATAAAGCGTTCGACAAAAACCGAAATAATCAAACAATTGTATATTATCTTGTAGAATGTGAAGAAAAACATTTCCGCAGAAAGAAGAGCAAATCGAAATGAAAATAGAATATTCAGAATTTTTCTTTAGCACCACATTTTAAAATCGACGATTTCTAGCCATTTGCGCCAAATTTTACAATTTATGATTTTATTAATTTCTTTTTAATTCTAGCTTTATTACAATAAGTCTCTCCGATAGAGCACGGTTGAATAAATTTCTCAGTTCAAGCACAGATTCTACGAAAAAGAACGAAAACTCTAAATAAATTGAAAATTGACAGTAATTTTTGTGTGGATTGGGTACATTTTTCGTAGGATCAGCTGAGTCCCGTCTTTTTCATGAAGCAACTCACGTCGGTCCCTTTCAATGTTCGGTATGTTCGCCGTTAGAATCGAGTATGTTTCATGGTTACCGATGTAAGTGTAATGCGATTCCGCCCTGTCGGCGCTTCGAGTCCTCCTCGAGTGATTCAAACGCTTCTCGTACTTGCTGGTCTTCGTGGTCTGCCTTCCCTGGTCGACGACCGAGCTACTGCTTCCGGTCTCGGAGCTTCTATTCTTCGAGCGTGCCTCATCCTGCTGTTTCTTGCCGGACCGGCCCTCTTGCTTGCCGCTCTTCGACTTCGATATCTTGATCAGCTTCTTCGCGGACAGAGAGCTGTTCCGTGATTTCGGATGGTCGACCACCACCCCGCACTCGCAGGCTGGTGCGTTTTCGTTAGGCATTCTGAAACAATTACAAGCCAATTAGTCGACAATTTCGATCGTCGGGCGACAGACATTGTTTTTCGGCAATAATTTATTTCTATTAGATTCAGTTTATTCGACTGTTTATTCAAATTAAGTCGATTTAGCATATTTGCGTTCGTATTTATTTAGTCGAGTCGCGAATAACTTCCGCTTCTTTATCGGACATTTATTTTGCTTTCTTTTTTATTCATTCTTTTCGCTTTTTTTTTAAATTTTATTTATTTCGAACCCTTATCTATTCAGCGGAAGCAAAATCTCGTTTGCCCCGGCGACTCGTAGTGGGTAGACACGAACAATAGATTCTACATAGCTGCATCGGAAGTTATTTATGACACGCGGGACACGCGTGAAGCGGTTATCATTTAGAGTACACATAACAGAAATGAATTTGCACGCAAAGCAAATAGGCACGGATGATTCGGTATCGAAACAGTAGAAAGGGCCGTTCGTGGTCAGACACGGGTACGATCTCGTCTAAACCCCTAAACTCGTCGGGATTACGGTAAAATATTATTTGAATTGTGCCAGAATACGGTACACACGGATCGAGAGCAAACAGCATTCCACCGGAAACACGAACGAATGCATGATATCGACACTCTCTCTCTCTCTTTCTCTCTCTTTCTCTCTCAGCCAGTAATGCCGGTGTATAATCTGCCGGAATAACGTAACGCGTTTCGTGGAATCGCGTCATGTAGCCCACGGGCCGAGAGCCATTAATAACCGGACCATAATGGCCACTAATTGGAGTCACTTCGAAACGTTTACCCTCGAATACGGACTGGTGTCGGCCGTTCGAATCTGTGTGGGCGCGATTAAGGCCGCCAAGAGATCAGATTTTTTGCGAAAACCTGTCGCTACTGCGAAACTTCGTTCTGCACTGGAAAATGAAATTTCGGAAATTTCCGATATCCGTTCATTCGCGAGCGCGCCGCTTCCTCTATCGTCCTTATCAAAACGATTTAAAAAAGTGATACATTTTACTTCTGTTCCACAGAATTGCCAATTTTATTTTTTCTAACGATGCACAGTCTGGATTTTTAGATCGGCATAACGGTACACGCTGAAGTATTGTGATTTGCATAATAATCCATGACTGAAATTATTGGAGGAAGAAGTGCATTTTTATCGAGCTTGTGATTCATACGATTACTTTAGGAAATTCATATTTTGTGTAACAATACACAATTTGGATTTTTTGGTTTGCCTAACAGTCCGATGAAATTATTAAAAGAAGTAAAGCATTTCAATTGAACTTTTTCTTCACATAATCACCTTAGAACATTTTTATTCTGTATAACAATACATAGTCTGGAATTTTAGTGTGCCTACCAAACCAATGAAATTATTAAAAATAGAGAACCATTATTTAATGAACTTTTGCTTCACGTAAGTTCTTTAGAAAATTTATATTTTGTATAACAATATACGGTCTGAAATTTTACTGTGCCTAACAGTCCAATAAAATGATTAAAAAAAGGAAAGCATTTTTATCGAATGTTTGCTTCGCATAATTACCTTAGAAAATTTTGATTCTGTGTAACAATATACAGCCTGCATTTTTCGTTCGCATACCAATCCAGAAAAAATGGTTAAACAAGGAAATTATTTTTCGTAGCAATCCACAGTGTAATAACAACTGCAACAAACAATACTGCCACGGAGATTATTGTTCCGGGACTGATTTTTACGCCAGCTAACGGCAATAAATATTCCCGGTTGTTTTCCCGGGTAGTAATGAAATATTAAGTTAATTAAGAGAAAGCCGTGTCTGTGGAGCTGGGACAGCTCGAGTAGTTATTAGCAGCGACGTTACAGCCGAGCACACAGCCAGAGGAGGACGATTGATCAAACATAAACATCACCAGACCCCTCCGCTTTTGAAACTATCAACGGGAACAGCTATCCAGATGATAAACTCGTCTGAATGCCTCTCGGAGCGTCTCAGACGTAGCAATAAATCGATAATCGCGGATGAAGACGGCGGGGACAGGGTGAGACGGGATGAAAAGAGAAAGAGAGAGATAGAGAGAGGTGAGAGAGGTGAGAGGGAAGAGAGAGAGAAGAGAAAGAGATAGAGAGAGGAGAGATAGAGAGTGGAGAGAGAGAGAAGAGAGAGAGAAGAGAGAGAAGAGAGAGACAGAGACAGAAAGAGAGAGAGAGAGGGAGAGAGAGAGAGAGTGCACAGCCGGCCCTGTTCGGTTAATTATTCGATTCTCGGGAAAAGCCTCCGGCCCTCTTTTCATCGAAGGGTACGGGGAAGCTCGAAATCAAAGGCAGTCACTTTGATCCGAGATTTAAAGGCGTGATTTACTGGAATCTGGAAAGGAGTGGCTTTCTTTCGTTCCTGCCCCCTTTTGTAACGCGCTACTTTTCTGGAACAATGCTACCAATCCTTTTACACTGCTCCACGGAGCCCCTCCGCTTTTTCGATCATTTTTCTTTCGACGATCGGGATCCGCGTCTTAACGTTATCGCGTTTCCCAGACCCCCGGATTATAATCCTAACTGTACCCTCGTATTTTATATTTTTTTTCGTAGGAGAACTTCGCCCTCAGAATAGCCCATTTGCATGTCTGAGCATTCGCGGGGTTATACCATGTGCGCGACTAACGTTCACCGAAACTGCTGTGTAACTTCGGAGACTGTCGATAGATTCCATCGAAAAATATACGACACGTTCTCAAACAATTAAATAATAATCTGCTGATGTTTGGTATCGATACACATTTAACACAGTTCGTCTTAGAAAAATTCTCAAACTTTGCCTGTTTCCGGAAAATAATAAGACGGTCACGTCGGCTTCTGAATTAATTGGCATTTTTAGTTAGAAAATATTGGTGCGCATAATCGAGGTAGATAGTGAAAAGTGATTCGAATACGAAATTGATATGTCTATTGGTTTCATAACAAAAAAATTCTGGAACATCGCCTGGTTTATGGAAAGCAATTTTTCGAGGCTATAATAATTATAATACTACATAATTATATTATTATGATAATCTCGAAGCTACCGAAGCGTTCTTACTGAAAAATATTCTCTGCGTTCTCGAAATAAGGATGAATAATTATACAGAGTTCAACATTGATACGATTATTATTTTTGCCTGGAAAAATTCCTGGACTACTACTTTACCATTTTCACCGTTTTTATCACTTGGTCCCGTTTTTATCATTTTTACCATTTTTACCATTTCTACCATTTCTACCATTTCTACCACTTTTACCCTTTCCGCCCATTCCGAACGGCGAGAAGCTTCCTTCGCCGCATCGCCGATTTAATTAACCGTGGACGGTAAACGGCGGTGTGCCGCGAGGTCGCCGAGAACGCAGACGAACGCGGCAGGATTGACGTGCTCGCCTGGGTAATTTATTAATGAAACGAATCGAGCGCTCCGACGATTCTTTCGCGGCGCCGGGCGACATCGGGGGAACGGTGTCCGGGAAATTGAGCAACGCTGCGAAATGCCAAATAATTACGTGGTCACGCGTAGCTAATTAACGGGCGGAATTAATTAGAAAACGTTTCCGGCGCGACCGTTATCTGGCGGCGGCGCGGAACCGGCGCCGGGATCCCGTTCTCTAAGCCGCTTTTCCCCGGCGACGCGAGAAAAAAAGTGGCCGATTTTTCGATCCCCGGCCGACAGAGAGAGAGAGAGAGAGAGAGAGAGAGAGAGAGAGAGAGAGAGAGTACATTACTCCGCGGGCTGAGATTTTGCATAAGTTAATTGCGAACGGGATTATACACGGGTATTGGGCGCAAAGAAGCACGGGGCGACCGCGGGAATAATAACGGCGGATCGGAAGTTTCGAGGGCGGTCCGTTCGACAGCCAAAAATTAAACGGAAAGCAGATTATCGGGGCCGCGATCCGCGCGTTCGCCGCAGACGCCTGAGACGATGACAAGGTCGGAAACGAATTCGAAACTTTGAAATTGAATCCGCCCGGGGAACGGCGTCATAGGCGGTGCTTGAATTTTAAGGCTCGTTTCCCACGGAATTTATGATCCCGCGGACAGAAAAACGGACTTCCCGCTGGAAGATGCCGCGAGTAATTGGATGTGTGAACGGGGAAGAGGCGCGGAAGTATGATAAGTCAGGCGCGAGAGAAATTAAGCGCGCCGGCTAGTAGAGAAGGTTCGTTGCGGTCAGGCGGGGGCGGCAGAGAGAGACTTTCATATTTGCTCCCGCAGACGGGAATTTTTTACGCGAGCACGATCTTTTGGCTTTCCGCAGCGGGAAACGCTGAAATATTACCGTGTTTCTATAGTTCTGAAATATTACTATATCGCCGTTGCACGCTTATATTTTTATTCCCGTGCCGTCACTTTTTTTCGATCACATTTTGTCCAGATTAAAAGTGCGGCGAACCAAAGCACCGTCGCGGACGCGTTCGTAACATTTGTTATACTTTCCACATTTATTATAATATAATTGCTTCGTACTGTTTTACAAATTAGGTACAAAAAAGAAAGATGAAAAATGTCCACCGAACCGCGGTGTGTCAGAGAAAAACTTGGAAAGCGTATCGGTAACGTTTATTGTTGCGTCCAGAGACAAGGGCCATAAAAAGGTCCCACCATTGGGGAAACCCTCTCAGGCCCCAACAAGGGTCAAGGCAGACACCCCCCTCCAAGGGGTGATTCGTGCCTTGACCAATAATAAACAATCTACCTCCATCCACGGGTGCTCTTCCACGACTTTCCAGCGTTGGAAGAGCATTCTTCCACCAGCGCTCGCAGAGAGTGCAACACAAAAAATAAAGTTCTCTAAGACTACTAGAGACCCTTCCACGTCATTAGTTTGCCGTAGGAAGCGCGAATCGAGCGTACAATAGTTCGGTCGCGCATGTACGTTAGGCGACTAACCGAACGTACGGACAAAACATTTATTACAGAATAGAAATTAAGCAATATAAAAAGGACCTTTGCGAACGGATTTATGGCTTTTAAACGAAAGATTTATTTGAGCCGAAATTTATCGTATGCGTGCTTCATACTATCGTACGAACACTGTCAAAATACAGGGTTCCCCGGAAAGAATCATCCGATTTCAAAAATTTATATTTTAAAAAATTACACGCAGAAAATTATAATTCAAACACGAATATAACGGGAAAATGTGTGAGTTTTTGTTTACAAGTGTTCAATATGACTTCCTTTCGTTACACGTATGATATCATTGCGATATGAAAGTTCTTGCCAAACACGGTGTAATGTATCTCTGGTAATTGTTTGTACAGCATCACAAATGCGTTTTTTTCAGTTCATTTACACTTGTAGGTAAAGGTGGTACAGAGACAAGATCCTTCACAAATCCCCAAAGGAAGAAGTCGCATGGGGTTAGGTCGGGTGATCTCGGAGGCCAACTGTGTAGAACCATATTATCGGATGAACTGCGACCAATCCAACGGTTTGGTACATGAGAAAAAAATAATAAAAAGTAAAACTCGCACATTTTCCGTTATATTCGTGTTTGAATTATAATTTTCTGTGTGTAATGTTTTAAAATATAAATTTTTGAAATCGGATGATTCTTTCCGGGGAACCCTGTATATAAAACTTCCACCGCGCTGTGCCCGAGAAAAAGTTCGGAAAAGCGTGCTTGCCGTTGATAACGTTAATCGTAAAACAAACCTGCAGCCGTCCAAAGGACCTTTCCATATACATTCATAACCGTTGATCAAAAAGGTTCGTTTGGCCTGAAATTTCTGATACGAGAACGTCAAACTATCGTGCGAAAACACGGTAAACAGATGAAAAATTCCCGTGGAGCCGTCGTCGCGCGGAAAAGAAATCCCGTAAGCTGCAGCGACGCTTCATTAGCGGTGTTTATCGACAAGGAAACCTCGATATTGCAGTGATTTTCGTCGGGAGCCAGCAACAGATTGAGGCAGAGGGGTGTAGCTGTGAACGTTTTCGCTCGGTTTATCGCGTCGTTTGGCGTTGATGAACGCGGCTGTTTGTCCTGCTCGGCGACAACAATGATCACGTCGGAGTTTTGGTGCTGGGGCGGGCGTCGACGCTGGTTCCTTCGTGATCATCAAGGACCCGGCGAATTCCGCTTCGGGAATATGCAAGCGACGTTGATTGCAAATTGGAGGGAGTCTCAAAGTAGCTCGGGATCCCGCGGTTAATCCTGAAAACGTTCGGCCCTGTAATTCCAGACGCCCGGCACACGAGACGACACGCTCGTCGCA
Organism: Megalopta genalis; assembly: GCF_051020955.1. NCBI lineage: Eukaryota > Metazoa > Arthropoda > Insecta > Hymenoptera > Halictidae > Megalopta > Megalopta genalis. Next base: position 34,851,217 of record NC_135014.1, on the reverse strand, counting down.
CCGTCCCGCGATACTGCCAATTTCGGATTAATTGAAATTCAAGCGCGGCCGGCGCTGTCAAAAAAGCGCGTCGACGCCCGGCTGACACGCGATCACCGTTGCCCCGCCGCTTTAATTGCGTTTCGAGTAATCAGCTTTAAATACAGAAATTCCGGCGCGTTGGATCTCCCCGCCGGATGTTTTGTTTTATCCGGGTCGTTTCCGAGCTTCGAGCTGTAACCGTGCTCTCAATATTCCGCAACGCGCCGTTCGTCTCGCATTTCGGCGGAATAAGTTCGCCGTTCGTTTTTCGTTACACGAAGCTGTCATATTTTCTCTCTGTTGCTCCGATAATTGCAATTCTTGCTCAGGCTTTCTCCTCAACCGTTCGACGTGCCGTTGTATTCATTTTTACCGTGAAAAACTGACTCGACTCGTTCCGGAATTTATTTGCATAATTGCTGTGCTATTGTTGCTTAATCGTTCCAGTGTACAGCTTCTGTGTATTTGCTAAGCGCTTTTTTATTTATTAAGCAGCTTTTCTACTTATTGGCTGGCTTTCTTGCTTATTAGCAAATGATCCTGAACAGCGCTATGAATTGTTATGCGCTTTCAGTGTTTCGTGTTTGATTTTACACCGACGTTAACTACTTTCAAAGTTCTGACTGCAAGGAATACATACAGGGTGTTCCAAATAACCTACCGAGCGATCAACGAAATATATATATAAAATAGTCGTATTTTCCCCTTCGAAATCGACTAACTTTTGTGAAGAAATGTGTTGCGCTTTTTACAGAAATGTATTGTATTCGAAATATTCTGATTAACGTTCGGTTTTCGAGGCACCCCAATAAGCTGTTACATATTAGTTTATATTATTTTGTTTTATATTAGTTAAAATAGACATTTGTTCAGATTTTGGGCGAGCGTTATTACAATAATTGCCGCAAGTAACGCATATATTGAATAAATAACTCGTGAACGTACCTTTACAGTCTGAATAATCGTAAATTAGAAAATTGACGACCCGAAAGTTAAACGTTTTCGTGCAGACGACAGAATTCGTGGGAACGACGAATTTAGCTTTCCAGCAAAGTCCTCAGAAGCCGCACGAAACAGCAATGTCGAAACAAACGTGGTAACAAACGTCGGTAACGAACACGATAATAACGCCCGTTATATTCGGAACGTCTGATCTGGCTGCAGCCAGATAATGTCGGAGAAATCGCGAGACGTCTCAGTACCGAACGGAATTAATACCGGCGAGTAATCGATGAAATTAATTTTCCAACCGGGAACACGGCGCGCCCCGGGTATAATATCTCCGAGTGAATCTGCCTCCGATGCAACGGCGGGATACACTCGCATCGAGCGTTGCAGCGCGGTTCCGCGGAGAGAAATCGGCGCGCGGAAATGAAATTACGCGGCGCGCTGCGAAATGAGCTCCCGGAGACCTTAGTTGGTTTCGACGACGAACTATTCGCCACGGGTCCCCGTTAGTATTCATTCCGGGTTGCCGCTGGCAGCCTCCGGCCAACTTTCGGCACCGGCGTCAGCCCGCGGAACACCTTCCGTCATTTCAAAGACTTTGACCGAGTGCCGGCGATCTATCAAACCCGGCCGACAGCTCGCCGATCCTTTTGTTTGGACGCCCATTTACTCGATCATTCTACTTCAGCCTCGCAACTCCGTTTCCCAAGGAATTATCATTCGCCCCCGGCACGCCCACCGTCGGCCGGTCGCATCCCGGAGACAAATTGTTACCGCGCAAGTGGAGCGGGACTGCCTTCGATCAGGCGAGTGGCTTGTGAAATGTTAGCTTCGCTGGAACAAACGATGTTCTTTAATTCGCCCGGCACTCGTCGGACGTTACGCTTCGACGGCGACAGCGGACCGTTGCGCGGTAAAAGCTTGCACTGTTCCAGTGGAATTGGACGACGTGTGGTCGGACACTCGAGAAAATGATATAACGAGATGGTCTCGGGAGCGTCGTTCGAAAGAGAATTATATAGCTATTCTGGTTCGTGTTGTTGACACTGTGATAAAACATTGTGTGATCAAATGGAAGAAGAATTACGAATTTCTGGAATTTCGCAATATATTTCATAAATTTGGTGATTATTTTCTTTGCTATTCTTACAGAAATGCACTGTTGAATACAATTATAGCGTAGACAAATTTTGGATAAAAATCGGCCAACTTCGACTGATGATAAGTCCGCGACAAATCGTCGTAGAATGATGACCCTTCCTTTAAATTAAAGCTTGAAATCTCTACTTTAAAATAGTGTTTCTGGATTTTTATTTTAACGCACGTTCATCATTGTAACTTTTTAAAATGTGAGGCAATGCTTGTCGTATTGAAAATTGCCAAGTTCAACGAAATGCATGGACTTCGTCAAATTTTCTTCGGCGTTGCCGTTTGCAGTCGAATGAAGTTCGTTCTTTCCTCTATAAGTTAAAAGAAAATAAACGTGGCTGCGATTTTTTTTCGCAAAGTTACATCACTTCGAAGTAATCCTTTTTAGCCTCACTTTTATAGCCACGCATTCACAGCCTCACATTTATGGTCTCACATTTCAAAGGTTACAGTGGTACGAGTGAATCAAACTTAAAATCCAGAAATACTGTCTTAAAGTAGAGGTTTCAAGCTTCAATTCTAAAAAAACAGTCTTTATCCTAGGATAATTTTTCGCGGAGTTATCGTCAGTCAAAGTTGCCTAATTTTTATCCAATATTTTTCTATGCTATAATTTTGTTGAGCAGTATATATAATGTTAATTAATTTATTGCCAACAGTTTAGTTACCTGATCGATTCTATTCTATTGGAAAGTTATAAGTTTACATCAGTAATATATAATATAATAAATCAAATAACAAGTAATTAGCAAAATGAATAAAATAGAATATGTACGAAATAAAATTAAAAAGTATTAATACAAAGCTAGAATAATTAATATATATATATATATATATATATATATATATATATATATATTCTATGCTATAATTTTATTGAGCAGTATATATAACGTTAATTAATTTATTGCCAACAGTTTAGTTACCTGATCGATTCTATTCTATTGAAAAGTTATAAGTTTACATCAGTAATATATAATATAATAAATCAAATAACAAGTAATTAGCAAAACAAATAATTAAAAAACATATAAATACACAAGAATAAACAAATTATAGGAAAAATTTAAAAGCATATACAATATTGTTCTTGAAAACAATATACACAAAATTAATTGTAACATTTTCCTTTCTTGGCTGCATCGATTACAAATTGCAAGATCGACGCGGAACGATCAGCCAGATCGGATTGTGCAATTCTCGGATGTTGCAGGGTGTGTATCGCTAAAGAAAGTGGCAGACAATTGCCGGCGAACGTGAGAGGGCGGAATTCAGTTTTAAACAAAGAATGGGCTCGCGAAATTGGAAATAGGGGTTGAAAGGGTATCAGCGATGTTCCGAATAACTTCTTTTTAATCTCTCGGGGGAGGGGGAAAAAAGCTTGATGTACGAGAGAGGAATAGGTATCCCTTTCGATTCGACGGCGATACGAAAATTGAATTGTGCCACCGGCGTAGGATGTCCTCGATGTCGCGGCAACCGAAACGTTTCCTCGCGAAAAAGTTTCTCCGCCTCTCTGTGCGCGCGTGCACGTGTACACGACGCGCCTGTGTGCGGCCGTACGTGCGAGCGGTGTATTCAAGAACGGAATGAAATTTACGCGTGAAAGAGAGAAAGGATCCTTTTCCACGGGAAATCTCGAAGTGGGATGGGAACGTTGCCCCCGGGACTGCGACGGCTCGACGCTTCCTTTCAGACATTTACCTTCGATTTAACGGGTTTGTTACACCGTAGAATTCCGATCGGTGTGTTGTTCGATCGTTTGAACGTAGCGCTCGGAGAACCTTACGGTAAATTAACCTTCTTTTCGATCGAGTCTGTAACACGGTGTTCCTTCGGAGAAGACACACCTTGGGGAATCATTCTTTCTCACGGTAAAATGGAACATTCTTTTGTCCAAAGAATTCGATTATTGTTGAATTTTGTGGTTTTACCAGTAGAACAGGTTAACGCGTGGTCAGACATGTTTTATAAATTTGAAATATATATATATATATGCAGGGTGTCCCAAAAATGTCTCCCAATCCGAAAGTAGGGGATGCCTGAAGTCATTTGAAGTAACTTTTTCTTCAGCGAAAATGCGATCCGCAGCTTCGTTTACGAGTTATTAACAAAAAACAGTGACCAATCAGAGGCGAGATCATTTGGCGCGAGACGGCCGAGCCAATGAGCGGGCTCCGTGCACTCGTTGGCTGGGCCGTCTCACGTCAGCCGAGCTAGCCTCTCATTGGTCAGTGTTTTTCGTTAATAACTCGTAAACGAAGCCTCGGAGAAAATTTTCGCGAAGGAAAAAGTTGCTTCAAATGACCTCAGGAACCTCCCATTTCCGGATTACGAGACATTTTCGGGACACCCTGTATATATATTACAGAACATTTTCTACGAATAAACAAGCGAGAAAGATGCAGCGAAGTTCTGTCGCGCTAGAATATTTAAGAAATGTATTGAAGATTGTATAAGTAGAAACGGAACATCATCGTCACGGTAGAAAAATGTAATAAAACTTTTGGCTGCGTAAGTCGGCGTAACAAGTGGAATGAGATTACACGAAAATGTTCGCAGGAAAATGTCAAAGTAAAATCATGCTTTTGCATATTACGTCAGTAGAATAAGACCTGCAATGATGAGACAGAATGAAAGTCTGTACAATGAAATAAAATTATCGTTAGAACGAGATGCTCCGTGATCGAATAAAATTCCACAGTGTCCGTGATATCACGATGAACGAACAAGTTCAAACAAAATTTACAGAGACGGGGGAGAAATGGATGCCCGAAGGTGAAACCGCTGGAAAAACGGAAAGAGCGATGAAATCAGTAAAACTAATAAAACGAGCGAGCGTGTGCCGGGGAAATCAGTGAATTAATAATCGCACAATATACGAGCAAACTGTGGCAGTAAAGAAGGGAAGCCGTTGGAACATGAAAATATACGACCGGACGAAGTATGGCCGGCGAGAGTGGTCTCCGAGAAGCAGTTACTGTTTCATGACGCGAAAAACGATGTTCCGGGGGATGCTGGGAGCCTTGCGAGCTTCTGTCGTCCAGCCATCGACAACCAGAACCAGCTTGCGGAATCCGGCAGTCGGATATAATGAATAACGCATCTACCGTATTTCAGCGATAAGAAATTTTTAACTCTCGCTCCGATTCTGTACGAATGCTTGAAAAGTATTGAAACAATGGTCGATAGGAGCCGTTAATTGAACAAAATTAAAATCCGCGTGTTTATGAGGATATCAAAGGTTACTAATTTTGGTCACGAGCGCGATATTTTTCATTTTGTAACGTACCTTCTGTTCGCAAAGTGAAACGTGTCAGTGTTTGATCGGACAAAGTGAAATCACGAATTTGAAATATGTTTGAAAGTCCTGTAAAATAATGTATCGCAACGAAAATTGTATCCGCGTCTCTCATGAAATTTTGAACGTGTAATAATGACCAAGTAGAATGTGTTCGCCACTAATCAGACGTAATGTGATCACGAACTGAAAATATATTTAAATATCGGGAAGAATATGATACAAATAAACGAACATTGTGCTCCTCTTCTCTCGGAGAAATTAAAAATGTAATAATAATGAGGTAGAAGCTAATGAGATAATATAATAACATAATATAATCACGAATTGAAAATATATTTCAAAAACGAGACGGATATATTACGCTACAAATAAATAAAAATTGTGTTTCCCCTTGTCACAGTGAAATTAAAAATACAACAATTATCAAGTAGAATGTATTTGTCGCTGGTCAGACAGAATCAAATTACGAATTTAAAGTTACATTTAAAAATCATGAAAACCATATCGCAACACGAACAAATGAATATCGTAGTCTTTTTCTCTCTTTAGAAATAAAAAAATGTAATACCTTTCAAGTAGAATAAGTCAGCCACTGACAATACATCGACTGTTTCCTCGGAAACAAACATACCGAAACAAATTCGCAAAGCAAAACTCAAACTGCCGAAGTGGAACAAGTCGGTACGTGGTCAGACATGTTTCACACACTGTCGAAGAGACCGAAACACGAGTAACCATGAATTCCCGCTCGAATAATCGAACGAAATTGAGGTGCACGTATTTGCGAGAGGACATCCAACTCGGCAGACCCTTATGCTGAAGATATAAGGACCCTTTTGAGCCTCGTTCGAACTTTCCAAATACAATCCACGGTATTGGGGAATTCGGGAGGAGATCCGGCCATTAGAAAATTGTCCACGGGGAGGAAGGATGCCCCGGCGGGCTACGGTGAGTCGTCCTGGACCCGGGATCGAGAAGAAATTTTGAAGCCGGTTGAAGAGGGCGCGCTCATCCTCCTTCGGAACCGTTGGACCGCGTAACCTGCGTTATGCATGCTCCGACGGTCTCGTTTATTAGTGTATGGAAATCCGTGTGTAAAAGTGGGGCACCGGGTATCCGCCGGTGTATACGTGTTTCCCACGCTTTGTTACCTGCTTTTCATTATGGATCGGGAATCCGGCCGTCGGAATAATGCGCGCGAGGGAGAACAAGAGAAAGAGAGAGAGAGAGAGAAAGCGAGAAAGAAGAGAGAGAGAGAGAAAGCGAGAAAGAAGAGAGAGAGAGAGAAAGCGAGAAAGAAGAGAGAGAGAGAGAGAGAAAGCGAGAAAGAAGAGAGAGAGAGAGAAAGCGAGAAAGAAGAGAGAGCAAGCTGCCGCATCGCGATCTCGCGCCGAGGCAACGTGTAATTGGTGTACCGCGATCGGCGCTCGAAAAATTGGGTCGGTCCGATGAATGCAAGGCCCGGACAAAATCGTTTTATTAACCGCAGCCGCACCCGCTGCGGTTTGCGGTTCAAAACGCTGCTAATTCGCGGCCATCTTCGAAATCCGTCACGTAGGCGAAACCGTAATTCCCTGAATCGTAGACCTGTAATTCCGAGCCTATCCGAAAACAACATCATTATTTCTCTCTTTCTTATTTTACGCTAGAAATACCGAATCGGTCGAAATGACTGGTTTCTGATTTTTCCTTTCACAGTTACACGAAATTACAGACACGTTTTTACGAGAAATTGTTTGATGAGCTTCTTTACCGATGCATGCATCGTAACAGCAATCGTGCGACATTTGTACAAATTCGATTTTCTCATTGTCATGCAACGGAATACATTAGTCGTGTTTGGAAGCTCGGTAGTTCCTAGCGTCACGATTCGCAGTTTTTTCTCGATAGGATTTTTGAGAAATGACCCGCGATCCGTGAGAAATAGCAGGGAGATCTGGTAATTACACGTCGTGTAATCTGATGGCATGCTTATGGCGCACGAGTCACGAGGGACGACGCGTTAAAAGGTTCCCCGGTCCATCGAGCGAAATTCAGATAGCCGATTAGAACGATTAACAGCGATTAGTATAGCCGGTGGTACATTGAATGAAACGCTGCGGGGCCGATCGTGCCCGGTTGGATGCCGGGAAGTAGGTTGGCTATTAGTAATATTGGCTGAGCGAGTGAAACGTGTAAAATCACTGGAACGAAGAAAGTAAGCGGATTGAGTGGAATCAGTAGAATAAGTGCACTTAGTAGTTGAAATGGAATGATTAGAACGAACAGAATCGGCGTGATGAACAGATCCAGTAGTTGTGTGGGAGTAGTCACGGATGAGAGATCTATTGGATCGTGCAAAATCGAATGATAACGGAGCCAGCGGGAAACATAAATGGAAAAAGCAGAACAAGAACGAATGGATTGGGCAGATAAGCAGAAGGTCGCACCAATTTTTTAATTTACGATTGTTCGGACTATAAAAATACGTTTATGAGTGATTTATTCAATATATGAGCCGTTTATTTTGAAAGTGGCATAAGTCACTTTACCGTAATGAAAAGTGGTGATTTTTTAATGTTTATACGAAATTATTTATACTGAGAAAAATATCAGTATCCTGAGATAACAAATTAAGTTATTATATTATTATATATTTATATAATTATATTATATAAAAATATTATATATTATATATATATAAATTATATATATAAATATTATATATATTATATTATATAATTATATTATTATATTATTATACTATTAAACGTGTTGAAACGCAAACCCTTAAATATATCGACTTAAAAACAAAGTGACTTATGCCGCGCTTATAAACGGCTCATATATGTATTTAGACATAAAGTAATTTCGAATGCAAATGGTTCAGATTAAGTCTGACACCGTAACTGAGTAACTGTACATTTGCCAGTATTTGTACCAGAAGTTGAATGAGTGGATTGAAAGAAGTCTGATCGGAAAGTAAATACTTAAAGAATAATTTCTGCAACGCGGTGCATCGGGCGGGAGAAAAGTTGACCTTCGTAGCATTTATTGTAAACCCGGTATGCTCAAAGCGGAGACAAGGGCTCGAACGGTTTCATTTCTGCCGAGTTAAGGAGCAATATCGGTGTTCGCGGTCCGGGGAATAAAACGATTATTACACCCCGAGGAGATATTAGGGTTTACGAGTTCCGCGGCCGCGCATCTCGATTGCCCGATCGTGCATCCAATAAAACTAACGCGGAGGCAACTCGGAAAGCGAAGCCGAGTGCCATCCTCGTTCCCGGCGATCCGAGGAACAAGTATTTGTCGTCGAAGTCCTCCGCGTCGCGCCATCGGAGTTTTCAATTCCGGGGCGTTCAATTAAAGGAAAATTAATTGGCGATCGGTTTCGCCGGACTCGGGAATTTCGTTTCCGTTGTAAGAATCGTTGGGTCGCGATTACACGCGCCAACAAGTTCCGACTCGGTTCGCGGACGAGGCGACCGGTTCGGGGCGTTCGCCCATGTAAAAGTTCCCTCGGAAGGTTCTGCCTTTGAAACTACAAGTTTTCGGGTTGGTCTTTGTCCGTTGCTCGATATAATTAAAGGGCCGGCTCGATCGATACCGCGTAAATCGCTGCCGGAGCACGGAGACTTCGCGATGCCTGAATTTTCGAGCATCAACTCGGATTAACGTGAAGGAACGTAAATAAAGCTACAGTTGGCAGTAGCACGGACTTAAATATGTCGGGCATTGATAGAATAATGAAACGAGAGGGTAGAAATCATTTTTAACAGGTGCTTAGGATCAAGAAGATGGTACGTATGTACTGGAAATAATTAAAATTCGAAGGTAAATCGAAGTATCAGTGGTACAAACTGAAATAAGTCAGGCATTGATATAATAATGAATTCAGAAGCCGAGAATAATTTTAGAATGGAACTTGACGTAGAAAAATAATATGGATCTAGCAGACTCGATCACGTTAGATCACGCAAGTGATGCCATAAAACGAGAGCTTAGGCAAAATAGTAGAATAATCCATCATAAATCAAACAGTTAGGTAATTCAATGGTACAACCACTTTTCGGATATTGAAATTGTGTTTCGTGAGATGTAATCTACAGATTAAGCAATCTTACGCACTTATAAGATTGTAAATGGCAAAACCACGAACAGGAATAAATATTAACAATATTATTATATCGTTGTTTTACCACGAGGAACGCGTCTCTGTCGACGAATTTTCTTTTTACCGTGATTTTACGTAAACCGAAGATCGTAAGGTCGTCTTCTTGGATTTTTCGATGCTGCCGGAATACAGCGCATGGATTATCGAAGTGAATCTGTTTGCAATGGACGGACTACCAATCGGGAGCCAGAGTCGTCCTGTTTCAGAGCGATCGCTGCAGGAGGGTACGTGATGCGATTCTGGTGGCGCGGTGAGATTAATTTCTGGAAAGTCCTGAACGTGCTCCGAGGGTTTTCTTCGGTAAGCCCGCCGGCGCATGACTGGATTAATTATAGCAACTCCTCGGAGCGTGCTGGGACGCAGCAGTGTGGATGCTACTATTGATTAAATCGTCGATAATGTTGCCGACAGTCTGGCAATTGGAGCTAATTGGGAACAATCGGATCGACGAAACTGTACGAACATCCCTGCACTTTGTCTCCGATCGGATCACGGCATCTTCTTTTCCATCTCGCCGGAACAGTAACACCACATCCACAGCTCATACTTCATGTACACCGCTCCCAGTCTCTGTAACCTCTGTGACCTCTGTGTGCTTCCATTATCTGCGGAATTATTTCCTACCGACTGTGTGAGAAACTCCAGAATTAGACTCAGTAGATTAGGTCTGTACGTAGTCAGACTCCCGAGTAGGAATATGTAGGAAAATATGGTGAATCACGATGTGTGCTTATCGAGTCGACGATCGTCAGACGCTATTTAAAAGACGCTATTTAATATTTGCGAGTCTCATTTCTTTTTTCAGATTCAAGTAGGACGCGCCAATAATTCATTCTCCCAGCGCGCCGAGATTTTTCGGAAATCGTAATCACCTTTTTGAAATCGTAACATTCGATTCAGATTTTCCGTAATATACACCGTGATTAAAATTAATTAGGCGTACGTCCCGTTGTGTTTTTAACGAGGCTTGCTGATTGTTACGGGGCCGGTGAGATTTGACGGTGGGTACCGTCCCTTCTGCCGAAAACGGGGGGAAAAAAGGGAGCGAAAGGGAGCAAAAGCTCGCGCGGTCCAGGATTAATTAAAATAGGAGTAATTAAAATTATTTCGGCCTCGGTTGCGATCGATTCCTTCGCGTTCGGGAATTTTCCGCGGCGAGCTGTGCCGAGAACTAGACCGTAAAATTAGATCCGTACACGTCGACCGGGCTTCCGGCTTCCCATATTTTCGACCCGTGCCGCCAGTCATTTATTCAAAACAATTCCCAAACTCCGTTAGGCCGGGTACACGGGCTAATACGATTAAATTGTTCACTCGCAGCAGCGACAACGCGTAACCAGCTTTTTCGCATTGTTCCCGCTGTGCACGTTGATTCCTTCGGTTCCGCGCGCGAACTGGACTCCGTTCGCATTTTGAGGAACACGAACTACGTTTAATGAATTCCCAATTAAATGCGCCTTTAGACGGATTTCCCTGGGAAAGGCCCGACATTTTCTTTGACGGCGAACAAGTCTCCTCCGTCATCCTTCCGAAAGCACTGATTTACGTCATCCTCGTACAATACAAGTCGCTTCGAACGGCCTAAAAATTTCGCAATAATAACCGGCGTCATTGTAACGCGAGCATTTCAAAAGCTTCGATGAAATGTTCCGCGAACGGTATCGTTGCTAGATTTATTTAAATGTTGCAGTGGGGCCAGAAATCGAATCACAATGAAATATTTGATCGTTCGCGATAAACAAGAATCGGAAAACGGAAACATGCACAAAAGATACAACGAGCCTCCATTAGTACTCTTTCTCGCGGACAATAAAAAAAAATAGCATTGTTCCGAAAAACAATAAAATGTTTCGCATCAGAAATGTACACGGGCTGAAACGGAGAACATTCAGCGCCGCCGGCAAACGACAATATAATTCCATTATCTGCTGCAAGTAGAAACAGGCAACAACGGACCGGGCACACGGTGTAACTGCAATAAAAACACGAGCTTTTGGAAACACTGATTTAATTACCTATATAAATGCGCGGACGCTAAAAAAAATGCTCGCGACCGTTGTTTCCACGGGAAAAGCACGATCGGGTTTCATTTAAAGTTCGAAGTAGGAGCAGATTGCCGCGATCGGACCCGGCGTCTCGCCTCGTTAAACAATTAAATCGTGATACAATTAAAACATCCTTGCAAAACTATATCTGTCGATGAAAGATAAAAAGAATAAAATCGTCACACCAGAAGTAGGAAACACAGCGAGCGTTGACCTTCTCTGAGACCGGAATCACTTCTGATATTGATTCGAGAAGAAGGATTTAATTTTCTACGGTAAGTAGAAGCAGACATCGATGTCCAGCCACAGTAGAGATCGCTATGGCTTAGGAAACGGCGATCCCCATAGAAAACCGCGCCACGTACGGAATCCCTAAAAGCCACATCTGGCACAATACACCGGTCTTTCTGATTTCCACGCGGTATCGCGTTCTCGGTGACTCGAGAATCACTGTCGATCGCGTCTCCGGGCCAAAAACCCGTGAGGATGGAATAATGGCGATACGAGGCGATGCATAATTTATAAGATGTACGATTACGGCGGCGGGAACGGAGCTTCCGGGCGGGTCCGGCGGTTCCAGCTGGCTCTGGGACAGCAAAGCCGATCGTTCCAGTAAATCATCGCTGATCCCGTCCGTTTGCAATTTTCCGCGTCCCTTTTCGGCCGGCCACAAAGAGATTCGACGATGAAAGGGGGGAAGAAGGGAGACGCGGGTGAATTTTCTGTTTCTTCCGTGCCGGGACGATCGGAAACGGCGGATCGCGGTCGAAGGAAGGGTGCAAGGGTGAAAGGTGACCCAGTTCGCGAAGGGTGGCCGGGTTGGTTTCGGTGTCACTGCTTCCTGTCCCGGCGTGACCCGGATTCACCTGCTCCGCGCCCTCCTACCTTGCGTTTCTCCCTTTTCTTGTCCTTCGACCGGCCCGCCCCTCTCGGCCTCCCGCACCACCCCCGGCGAGTTATGCATCCACCCACTGCGAGATGGATCCGGTAACCTAATAAGCCCGGCTAATAAAATGTGTCGAGTGCGAGCGTGTCGACGACAGCAGCCGGCTGGCTGGCTCTCCTTCGTTTTTATTTTTTTATTTTTTTTTTTCGAGAGAGGAAAATCAGCCGAGAGGAAAATTTAATGTTTTTTCGAACGGGATTTTTATTTTTCGCAACGCGCGATCAGGAGCGGATCTCGTCGTCGCGTTACCATTGTTTTCAGCTTCCTCGGATCCTGGAAATTGCTGCGCGGAATGCGCTCAAGTATTTACGATGCTTTTTCGATTTTCATGGAATGCCTGATAGACCGCCGCAACGGAACTAGGGCTGCTATGGAAATGACGGGATTCTTGGGAAGATTTTCGTAGATTCGAAGGTTTAACGTTTCTCGGCTGTTCCGTGGAAATTCGTTTTCGTTATGAACGTAAATCGACGTTTTGTTTTCTGAGTAATCCGTTCTCGAATACGCGTTTCGCTTCGACAGTGGAATATATCAGACTTTGGTCGGGCGAAATGTAATTATGCGTTTAAAGTATACCGAAGAGTCGTTGGGACACGGGGAAAATGAAATTGTAGCCGTTTTGTCCCAGATAATTGAGAAATATGGTGACGGTAAGTGAAATGAGTCGACTACTAGTCGGAAGAGGCATAATTGTGAATATTAAATATACTTAGAAATTATGGAAGACGTACTACAACACAAACAAATGACAATTGCGTAGACCGCGGACTTTTATGCAGAATAAAAACTGTTCATATTAATTACCAGATACAGAAGTTATATAGACATTAAATTCTCTGTCTAACAATTTCAATAGATTGATATTAATGCATCGTTATTTTCGAACTCTCTAAATATCTTCACAGTTTTGCATTTCGTCTTCTGATTTTTCCCATAAACGCATAAATTTGTCGATCTAATAATAACATACGAGTAAAATGTGACAGCCGCCTGTCAGCCGTAATGTATTTACGAACTTAAAATACATGTAAAAATCGAGGAGAACGCGTTGCGTTCGAAACGAACGAAAACCCTAGTCCTCTTTTCGTACGAAAATGTATCGTACAATAATGTTCGAGTAGAACATCCCAGTTACTGGCCAGACACGCGTTTACTCCAAATGAGAAATGTTGCCCAGAACGTAGACGGTTCCTCCGAAATTCTGCAAGCCAGGCAGGTGAATTGACAAGGTAGAACCCACACAAGTGGAACATGTCGGTATGTGGTCGGACAGGTTGTACGTACATACGTATTCGGCAAAGAGGCCGAAACAGGAGGAATCATAATTCTCACGCGAATATCGACTGTCTCCCGCTAGGGAACGCTCCGCGCGGAGAAATAGAAGCCAGAATGGAGAAGCCTTTGAAACGCCGCGCCGTCGGTGCCCCGAATCAGATTCGCGGTCGGTTCGACCGACAAAAGGAACTTTCTCTGTGGCGATCACGTGTTCCTCGTCGTAATTGCTCGGTCAACGCTAGGACGTTTCCTTGGCAAACACGCGGTAAATACACGGCCCGAGGGAAGCCGAAGTTGCCCCGCCGCTTTTCCACGAGAAACGGCGTAATTGAATTTCTTACGGCTGTCTCCTATTATTGCGCCGATCGCGGTGACAGGCTCACGGCCGGAACCCCCCTCCCCCCTCCCACATCCCCAATGTTAGACGAAACAATAAACGTCGGGCAGGGGGACACGCGATTGTCGTTGCTGGCAATCGGTGTAAGCGCACCTGTCAGCCTCCGCCTCTAAATCTCGGCGCCTGTCGCGATCCTAACGATAAACAAATAATAAGACGCTAAGAATCCTTGATCCCTCGAAACCGTCGTTTAGGACACGTCAGATAAATTGCCAGCACAATTTGTTTGTGCGGGCAAACTCATCCTTTGTTGAACTCTGTGGCACGCAATTTACCTCGGCATTCCTTTGTTTACATTATTTTCTACATTTTTGACACCGAAGCGTTTTCAATTCCTGGCCAGCAAATTAACAGATGTTCGTGAATCTTTTTCCATGTGCAATGCTTTTTGCACCGCTTGCATGAAACAGCACGAGCGAGAAATACCGTGTTCATATTTGTTAATTAATTCACATATTCATTTTTAGCAGAAATGCATAAAATCTGCCATTTCATCGGGACTAATAATCTCGACATTTGTTTTCGTAGATTAACCTACGTTTGAAAAACGCGAAACAATTTTTTAAGCAATTTCAAACTTGGTCTCCATTTTAGATTCAACGCCGAAAGCGAGTCCCTAAAATCGAAACAATTAAATTTTATATTCGAAGTCTAAGTGTATATCGTTAAATACATTCGGTGTTATTAGGGTTTAAAAGAATTTTATGATCGCGAACGTCACCAAGAATGAACTCTGCGTAATATTTATGGGGTTTTTCATAGCAGTCGCGTCGACATCAGTTTCACGCGAACCTCGCCAGAGGCACGTAGACCAACGAGCGAATAAAAAGTATTAGCGGACACCGTTTGCTTCGTGGCGAGCATTCCTCTGCATAAACGGAGTGCCGTGGGAAGAGGCTGCCCACACTCGTTGGCCCAGCGAAACAAAAACGGACGGGACGAGAACGGGAGGGTTGGCTCAAATATTTATGTTGTGGGAGCGGGCCCGAGATGCCATGTAAATATATTTGGCCATTCTCCCGGTCTAGCCATCGGTTTTATTTAAATCCTCTTGGCCGAAAGGTATTTGTGCCTGACTTCGGCGTCTGGCCAATAGCAATCGCAATCGCGGCCAATGTAAATAAAGGATTTCGCCCGCAAGATAATTTAAAACGAGTCTCGCAATCGCCGGTTCGATGTGTGAAAGATTTTCAGTACGTGGACAGGCTGATAGAAGATCATAGTCTATAGTCATCTTATCAGAAAGATCCGTCGTGTTATCAGATAGTAGATGACGTCAGTATATGATCAAAAGAGAGGAATATCTTTCGACTATGCGATTTGTTATTTGTTGTCAAAAGAATAAAATGTGCCGATGCATGGTCAGCTAAGTAGGTGTTCTGGTTTAGAGTCAAACAATCGGACAAGTAGAATATCCTGACGTAGTGTCAGACAAGTGGAGATCCTTAGTCAGATAAAACGTAATGATGTACAGTTGGACAAGTATAAAATCCTGGTGCACAGTTAGACTACAGAGTAGAATATTCATGGCAAGGACAGACAAGTAGAATATCCATTGTGTGAACAGACAAGTGGAATATCCAGGGAATGCACGGACAAGTAGAATGGCACCGCATATTATCTGATATTTGTTTCATCAAGCAAGATATTCCGTAATAATCGAGTAATTAGATACTGAAATAGAAGAGTAGAATGAGTCTGTACAGTGTCAGACAAATAGAATGTCTCTGTACAAGTAGAATGAGTCCGTCCATCGTCAGACGAGTAGAATGAGTCCGTACATCGTTGGACAAGTAGAATGACTCTGCACATGATCAAACAAGTAGAAAGTCCCTGCCCGTAACAGACAGCGAAAATGTGAACAGCGCAGCGTTCCAAAAAGAAATATGGTCAGACAACTATTATGAAATAACTCAGCGAGAAAATAGCAAACGTAGCGGCTGCTACAATTAGAACAGACCGCGTCGCGATCCGACACGACCAGAAGAATGATCCACCGGAAAAACTTGACATTTATTCGCGTCCGAAAATGGCGAAAACAGTCGAACAGAACAGAAGCTAGTTTAATTTGTCATGTGGCCTGCATCTCCCCAAAGTAAACGGTCGGTATAGGGGAGGAACGAACGATGGTGGCGAGGCAGAGGACGAAAGTTCCACAGGAAACAGTTAGGGATTAGCAATTTCAGCCGACATTGAGCGCGCGGGAGGAAGTTCCGTGGCAAAACACGTCGGGCTAGAATTCCACGCGTATCCGGCTTGCTGCGAGAACGACTCGCGGGCAAGTTTTAATGACGTCCCTGCGCCGCCCCCTCTGGGAGCTTTTTCGTCGTCGCAACGGAAGCTTTTGCGGCGGCTGGCATCGCTCGTCGACAGTCCGGATGCCGGGGCCCGGACGCAAAGGAATTCGGATCCGGCGATGTTCGCGGCAGTTAACGGTGTTGGACTCATTACGAGTCGAACGGCGTGTCACCGGAACATTGTTATCATTGGCTGCCGCCTCGGCTGGCCTGGTTTCCCTTTGGCTCGATCACAGCGTCCGTCAATCGCTCGGTCGCAACTGTCCTTTGTCTGATCGCCGGCTTGATAAACGACGACCGGGTAATCGAAACCTGGTGTACTCGTTGGGCGTGAAACGTCTCTACTCGGGGCCTCGGCAGAATGGGGATGCACGATTGCAGCAATTTAGATCTGCTTTGCCCGAATGCCAAGTACTCCGCCCGATTGTTGTTCCTAGACTCGGGATCGTCGATCCCATGCGAATTCTGGGCAGTTTCGTTCGATCGCGAATCATCTCGGATGATCTTTTAACTGATTTGATTTTTCTAGACCCGAATGTTCGTCGGTTTTATTCGAAAATTTCTCTAGGACTATGTGAACACTGAGTTGCAAATTTTTTAGGACTTCCTTTCTTCAAAGGTTTAACACTGAACCTACCAGCGTTGAAAGTAACTGGACCGATTTTTCTTCAAAAACCGGCACGATTGAATTAATTTAGATATTGTGACATTTTTATTAGATAATGCGCTTGAATAGAGAAATTCATTACACGATTTTCCATAGAAACATCCTTGTGATTTCAATAATCGTTAAATAAAAGAAATATAAAACGACCGTTCATTGTTTGAATAAATGTGCAGAGTTTTATGAATAATGTTTAATATAACACGACCCGCGAATGTGTAGACAGGAAATCGATAACAGAACGGACGTTTCTCAATCAAGAAATATCAACGACAACTGAACAATACATTTGGAGCACACGCATCATATATCATTCATATCACACATCCGAACATACGTACACGTTATGCTGATTATTTTCCATCACTTTCATTAGCAATGATTCGACTGCGGATCTTTATGCAAAATTTCCATTTTCATACGTCATTTTACGTCCTTTCATCAACTAAAAGATGTAAAAAAAAGAAGATAAAAATGCTATTGAACCTCACCAATTTGAACGTTACCTTGCATTTTTTAAATATGCGAATACCATAAATTCATAAAGATTATAAAAATTCTCTTACTTTTATCCATTCGTATGGTTCTGCAATATCTTTTATTTTTTGTAAACGTTTGCCTTTTCTGATTAGAAAGTCCACGAATATGACGCGAAATTAAATAAAACTGCTCTTCGTTCTTCTTTACTAATGACTTATTAATTAAACAATCAAACGAACTCACCTGCAAGCGAAGTTCGATCGTAATTATACGAAGAGCCTCATTCAGCAAAATTAAACATGTGGTCCTCATTAATGTGAATTATCATTAACGAGGACTGACCATTGTGCGACCATAAAATTCGACGAACCCAAACGAAGTAGAAAAGCCAGTCTGAAGTCAGACAGAAAAATGAATCCATACCGTCGACTACAAAGACAATTAATTTATAAAAATTCTGGAAATCGCAACTAGTCGATACAAGAAGATTCCCTTCGATCTCTCAATTTCCGAAGAAGGAACCGAGTCGTCCAATGGAAACATCGACGATTGAAGGAGCCAGGCGCTGAGGAGGATAAATTTTGCATCCGTATTAAACGTTCGTCTCGCTAGGCTGGAAGTCAAAGATTTCGAGTACACAGAGGTTTTCTGGAGAATCGCTTTAAGAGGAAGCATCGCAAACGTTGGTGCGCTCCAACGATTAGAATTGCATTTAGCGCGAGCTATCCGCGCGTCCTTGGTCCTGAAGAATGCCTGTATACGTGTACATGTGCTAGATGGGTGTTGAGGAATCTTTTTCTTTTTTCAAGGAGCACCGAGTCGTCGCTGCTCGAGAGGAACAATTTTTGCGTCCCGGTTTCCCGGGATGCAAATGAAAATTTGTCGGGCTGTTAAATATTTCGGCGTGAACAATGCGCTCTGCCGGGCATCGCATTTATCATTCGGTTTCTATCCGGGGAAACGCGTGTCTTCGCGACGGGTTTCGTCTCGTCTCGCGTCGTCGCGTCGCGTCGAGTCGCGTCTCGTTCAGGGCAGAATAAAGAATTCATGGATCGCAAAAAACGCCGCGACGCGGAACGGGAACGGGCTGGAACGACGGTAGAAGCGGGGGAAACGGGGCCGGCGAACAAAGTGAGCGTGAAACTAAAGGGGCGCACAGAGGAGCGCGCGGCAACTTCGGATTAACTTTTCCACGACGACGAGGGAGCTCCGACGAGTATTTAACTTTGATGGGATTCGCCGCGCGCGTCTGTCGCGCATTAAGTGAGCACCGAAATTACAAATTCCGCGGATATGGATCCATCCGCGCCGGCAAACTTAATGCCGCGCCGTAGATTCCGAATGCGCGCTGTATGGCCGAGCTTAGTGACCGTTTTCGATGATACTAATGCAAGGATTCACGACTGTTCTGCTCCTCCCACGTTCTAGCAGACTTTCGCAAACGTACGTCGTATTCTATTCATCGCGATATCGTCGATCGATACCGCGCGATTTATTTTACGCGAAACCATGAAAGTTTTCTATATTAAACTTTTACGTATACTTTTGCTCGTCTTCGAACGACAGATGTGAATTTTCACGGTGATCAGAAATGGAAATTAAGCTTGTTACGAGCGATTAAGCTCATCGATCAAAATCAAGCTATTCGAATTTAAAAGATATTGGAGAATTCGAGAATTTTTGCTATGAGACCGTACAAGTATTTGGTCTCAGAATTATGTCTACGGATTTCAATATCTTTCAGTCATATTCAGAAATTTTTAAATGAAGGAAATGTGAGAAACGAGATTGTTATAAATAATTATGTACGTCGGTGGAAGATGATGTACAGTAATGTCTCTATAATTGACGCTCTACAAAAATGGACAATTTAAGAAGAGAAGATACAATTATTCGAGCCTTGCAGTTCATCCCTGCAGTTACGAATTGTCAACAACTGTAAAAACGAGCTACAAAGCTCGAATAATCGTATCTCCTCTTCCCAAATTGTCCATTTTTGTGTACAATCTGAGCGTCAGTTAGGGAGACATTACTGTATCTGCTACATCGTAGATTATCTCATCTTATCTATCTATCTATCTTATCTATCTTTTTTTGTGCTATTTTACGAACGCCTTTTACACGTGCAACTGTAGCAAATAAATAATCAATTGAATTCAAATAAAAAAAACTTATATGTCTTATTATATATATTATGCTCGAAAATAAGCAGAGAACACAGTAATTGACTGCCGCATAGTAACCGGTTCCGCTGCCCTTATATCGACCCTCCTCCCACGATTTTTCGCTGACAGAGCTCTCACTGGTTGCAGCCGTTGCCCCTTTGTGAGCGAAGTTCCCGTACTCACGGGTCCTTAGGGGAGCGATTCGAATGCTGCCCACGGTGTCCTCTTATCACCCGTATCATCCCGAAAAGGTTCGAGCTCGTTGCACGAGGTCGCCCACTCGGCCGAGATTATTCTCGCCGATGCGGCGGCGGAATGAAAAACAGAATGATATTCGTCGAATCTTTGTGTGCAACGAAACGTTGGCTTAAGAAGGGGCGCGATGGCACCAGCCGCGTTGCAATAATCGCCCGGGAAAACGCAAACACTCGTTAAGGCCGTTCCCGGCAGGCCGCTTTAAAATCTGCGATAATAGACCGCCGGCCACCGGATTACCGCTGGGTGCAGCATAGTGAAACAGGAATTTGCGGCCGGGAAAGTTGCGTCATGGTTCGCCCGTTTTCCGGCGCAACGGCATGGCGGAGTGGATACGGGGAAACCGAAAGCTCCCATGGCATTGTTGGATCTTCCCGTTACTAATTCGTATGTAAATGAAATTCATCGAACACGCTGGATAATAAACTTGTCTTTGGAAACGACGAAATTGGAATCATCGATTTCATCTTCCGGAAGTAGCTTTCGCGATGAAGGACGCGATGTTGCAGAAACGTGAATTCATGGCGATTATATAAGAAGTAATTACGAAAGAAAAATTGAATTCGTTCTTAACGACTCTGATTTTATAGCGTCGATCCGTTACTTATCGAAAGCCTGTTAGTAAACTTTTTAATCGCTGAGTTGCATGGAGAAGACAAGCTCGGTAAATCTCCTTTCAAATAACAATCTCGATAGAAGTTGTTACATCTGATAATCTGTTGAATTATTGATGAAGTTGCTGTCACTTTTGTACGTAAAGTGTTGATACAATGATGGCTTATCGAGCGTCGGATTTTACGTACACAGGTAAATACAGGTAAATATATTATAAATTGTTTCAAGAGCCCATAAACTTGTCTGAGAATCCAGTGGCAGAAATTACGTAGAATATCGATCGGTGACGAAAAAGCGAAGCGAGTGCCGTCTGACCACTCGCTGGCCTATTCTACTGGAATCGTTGCATTCGCGAGGCACTGCAAGATGAAATCGGCGCCATAAATATGCGAGAAGCGTTTAACGCGCTTTAGGGCGCCACGTAATAGGTGCCCTTTGTCCGACCATGTCCTGGTGCTTTCTGCTTCTCCTATTGCATGATACCCTACTGACCTACACTGGCCCGGTGAAAACTTTCCAGTCGTTTCAACGCTTCTACCGCACAGTAGAGCGCGCAAACTTTTCCAGTTATTGTCGGATCGTCAACAGCAAAATTAAACTCTTCCCCGCGAGAACGAAATAAATTAAAAGAAATCCGAGGAGAGCGTGTAGAAATCTCCAACGTTCGCCCGACAACTCTGAAGACAATGGAATGGAATTCCATCTTCCGTGCCGACAGCTTCGGCAAACGGAATGTAAACCACACAAAAAAAAGAAAAGAAAAGGAACGGCCGTAGATTTTATTAACTTTCAGCTCGGACCGCATTAAAGTAAATACGTGAACTTCATTCCCTCGGAATTTTTCGCTTTGAACGCCGAGAAATCCGCGTCGTGTCCGACCGCCCGCCGAGCTACGCCGTTGCGAGTAATCGCTAATTGTTTCATTTCGGTGGTCCGATTCCTCGCCGGCGTCCTCCATCGCGTCTCCGTAGAATGCCCTTTCAACTGTCTTTCGACGGGACGTCCTCTTTCACTCGACTGACGACACACGCCATTCTTCCGCTTGTCCGAGCACATACGTATCCCATTCGCCTGATCACTCGGACTTTGATCCTATTTCTCTGCTCGTTCCGCGAGCCCCTGTATTCTACCATTTCCCTTCTCTTTCTTCTTCCCCCACGATCCCATTCTACCCGGTCCGACCATACACCGTCTTATTCCCGTTATCTGGTCATAGGCGATCCGGTTTTATTCGACTTCCCTCCCTTTCTGTATCGTTTCTGCGCACGGTGTAATGGAAAGAACCATAACGACAGACACATGAATGGCCGCTGTTAATAAAACGGCCGGCTTATGTACGCGGCGACCATCGCGAAACGCCGCGCCCATGCCAGCTTTCATAGGCCATTGTATCGCGCAATGCCTCCGTCGGAAATCATCTCCAATTCCTCCCCGGCGAAGTACTCCGCGTAACTAGAGTATCTCCGGCTTTGTCCCGGAACAACTGCAGCTTGTTTAAACCCCGTCGTTGCTGCCATTAGTCCGCCAAGTCACTATTCTCATAGACATCTCTCTCGTTTAATTTCGTTCTTTATCCGTCGAACTTTTTCTTCTGCTCCGTTTTATTTCATGGAATCTCTGTGGAACTTCTCGCCGATCTGGCTCATTGAATTTTTATTCCAGTCTGACGTTTGTTTAATCCCCGTTTCAGTCTGTGTAATTAGTATTTAATTTTAATTTCAATGTGATTTTTATCTAATTTCTATTTCAATGTGATTATTATCTGATTTTTATTTCCAATTCTTATTTAACTTTCACTGCGGTCCGATTTTTAGTTAACACATTTACTCGAGTCTCGTTCTTATTTGATTATTATCTCGTCCTGATTCTTATTTAACGTTCACTTCGATCTGATTATTATCTAATTTTTATTTCTCATTCTTATTTAACTTTCATTTCGATCCGATTTTTATTTAAAACATTTACTCGAGTGTCGCTCTTATTTAATTATTATCCCGTCCTGATTCTTATTTAACGTTCATTTCAGCCTGATTATTATTTAATTTTAATACAACGTCCATTCGTGCCTCGTTCTTATTTAATGATTATTTCGCACTGATTCATATTTAATGTTTATTTCAGTCCGATTATTATTTAATTGTTATTTCAATCTGACGCTTATTTAATCCTTATTTCAATCTGATGCCCGTTTAATTCTTATTTCAATCCGATTTTCATTTGATTCCCATTTCATCCACGTTCAATCTCATTTTAATTTCATTCTTATCCCATTCAATTTCCACTGCGTTCCTGTTTGTTTGAATTGAACGTTTCATAAAATCCTAGAACAGATCTCGCGATCGTGCACAAAGCCAATTTCTCTTTCCTCTAATTGAAACGTATATACGTTTGCCGTGAAATATTCTACGGCTCTTTACGAAGTCTGGAAAAGTCTGCCACAAGTCGGACACAGCGACCGGCTCCTCCTCCAGAAAGAAACGTCGCAGCGAACAATTACCGAAACATAAAAGATGACAAATCGTTGCACGATAAAAATCGATCCGCTCCATTCGATAGTTGCCAATGATAAAAGTTGCCCGCCGAACGAGCGTCAATCGGAGCAGAGTATCCGCGGAGGCATCGCGCCGCGAGTTCGGCAAATTTATTAATAATAAATCACGCCGACGAAAGGTCGCAACGCTCAATAAATTGTGTGCGGGCCCTACAATTGATCGACGAAATGGGAGGAGTCGATCGAAAACGGGCCGAAAGGGACGGCCGGGCAGCCAGGTGTCGGCAGATCCGCGATGAAAAGGCGTCTATTCACCGTGACGGCTAATCAAAAGAGATCAGTCCGGATTAAGAATATTGGATGACAGAAAAAAAGGGGGGAGGGAGAGAGGGCGGGTACGGGCGGAAGAAAGAAGGAGGGAAGGAAGGAGGGAAGACGAAGTCGGGAATAACTGCGGGGATACGCGGCGCCCCGTTGCGACGGATCGAGGTCACGTTCCTTTTTCCGCGTTCACCTGAAAGGGAGAATTACAGAGGCGGCGGATCGCGGCTATAATGAGGCTTCGCGCTGGCGAAATGAAATTTTCACGGGGCCGGGCGTAAAAACGTCTTCATTATTCAACGACCGGCCGCGGGATGTTCGAGGCGATAACCAAGCTGAATGACAAATCGTAACCCCCGCCAAGCCTCCCCTATCGGCGATAAAAGCTGCTCATGATTAATGCAGTCTGGCGGCGACAAACGCCGGCGTACACCTGAACCGATTCTGCACGTGACAAACTCTCCTCTCGCGGAGTTCGAGCTTCGGAACTTTGATGTACGATACAGGGGGGAAGCGTCGAGGACGTCGTCCGATACGTCAGCGATTTTTAAGCTTCTCCGTGGCCACGGCGACTAATTAATTGGCCGCGGATCTTCTGCGCGAAATTCAAAATTCAAAACACAGTCACTCGAGGAACTTCGTCGTAATTTAATACTGTTACGAATTACTACACTTCTCCCGCGTCGCGGCATTTTATTTACAATAGAGAACACGAACTATAATACAACTAAATTAAATTATGTTAGAGATCTTTGAATTAGATGGTGTTGATCGCTCGACGGTCCGATCCCGACTCTTCGATTATCCGTTGATAAAACACCTCCGTGGCAACCCCTCTCTTCTATTTTTCTTTAAGGAGTTGCTCACAACAGGGCAGTTTCACATTACAGCGACTTGATTTGGACAAGTCGCCGTAACAATACTAATTTGGTACTTTAACGCTGGAATTACCGAGCCATAAATGCAATCACTATAACAATGATTGGATTTATTTGAACTTCGTACGATTTTCATAATAATATATAGTTTAATAAAGAAAATCCATCTAAAAGCTTTTCGTAGAAACAGTTTTATAATATCAGGAATTGTCGAAAAAGTCGGAAACCGGTGATTTTGACCGATTTGGTAGGTCTAGTATTGAATAAAAAATTAACGTTCTAGTTTTACGAAATTGTCTAACGTTTTCCAAAAACTGCTGAAAGCTTCTCCGAGCAGCCGAGGTGTAACAAATAGCGTGGAATTGCTGTGAAAACGTGAACGCGAGTTTCCGGACACTGGCGGAGTGTTGCTGTTCTAATAAAACGGGCCGAACGGATCGGCAGCCGGTGGAAGTAGCTTAGAAACGCGTTTTTCGCTCGGCCGATCGCGCTGAACGGGGCAAACAGCCTTGATTTTCATTCGGCGCCACATCCGGCCGGGCTTTCTGCATCGGATTCAATGCCGGACTTATTGTGCGACCGCACAATGCCCGGAGGATCCCGTGCATCCCGTCGGTTGCGTTTTTAATGAACGTCGCCGGGGTTTCAGGGGACAGCCAGATCGAAATCCGCGGTGGAGAGATAACAAATCGATGTCCAGGAGAAAACAGTGTTCGAGCCGGTTAACTCGAGGCTGCGTCGATCGCACAGCCAGCGGAATAAGACGCCATTGATCAGACCGATTCGGACGGTTGAAATATTCCATATCGTAACAGAAAATTTCCAAGAAGACAGCTTTGACGGCAGTCGAACCTGACAGCGGTAGAATATTTACAGGACATGTTATGTAAGCGTTGGCTAGTAGAATGTGATCGTCCTGTGTCAGACAGAGTCAGAAATTTCTGTGCGAGCAAAGACGCCAGACGCGATGCCCTTTTAAACCGAAAAGAAAACTGTTTTCTGATCGGAAACCGTGCGCTATTGCGAAATCCCAAAAAATATACGTGAAATATACCATGTAATATTTTACATGGTATATTTCACGTATATTTTTTGGGATTTCAATTAACGATTGAATACATCGTTGAACCATCATTTCATTTTGATTTTGATAAAGTGTTTTCCTTGAAAGAATTTTGACACTATACGTCACGTTTCGAAAATGTACTCTAGTTCGTAATTTGGTACCAAAGTGTACAAAATGTACGACAAATTGCACCGTACAATAATATTGAGCAATAAAGAATACAGCGGAAATGTATCGTTCGAATTATTAATCATTGTGATAATGATTTATCTATAAATGTTTGTTAGATATTAAGCGCGAAAGCTAATAATTTTATTGGTATATAAATTTTCACATTGTTATTTCATTTGTGTATTCATTCTCTTTTAATATCTAATAGTGATAACAAGTTATTATTACTTTATTTTGCAGTAATTTCATGCATTCGGAACGATCAATATTTTTATAGCACAAGATACAATCGTTGTTCTAAGGAATATTTTCTAGGATCTCCGATATTTTCGACATAATTTATCTGCAATATCTTATTAACTGTATAAGTTTAGACATTGTTATTCCATTCGTGTATAGAACATAAATTGCCTACGAAATATCAAAATATTCCTTGAAGAAACTGTTAAAGAAATCCGGTAAGAGTGTCGCAAGTAGTGCAGCATTGTTTTGCGAAGGCGCTATCAGTCGACGCCACGAAGGATTAAGCCGACGAAGCAACGCTGTCTCGCGTCGGACAACAATGAATGTTTGACGAACCCGCCGAGGAGATTAGAACCATTGAAAGTCGAATAAGTGGAGCCGGCACTCTTCGACGTTGTGCTTTATATCGGGCAGCCGCGGCGTGACAACGGCGGGACGCAAACAAAATCGAACGGCCGGCCGGGCTAGCCATGAATTTAGTCAGAAATTTCCGTGTACGAACGAGCGAAAGACAATCGGTCGACGCTAATTTCTATTCATTGTATACTGAAATTAATCCCGAGCACTGTTTACCTACTTTCTTGTTAAAACAAACAGTCCGCCGAAAACAATGGACTACACATTGCGATGCACGGCCGACGCTAAAACGCGTCCGATCACTCGTTCGGTCGGCAATTAACCGGCGATTTTTATTTTCCGGGCACGGAATCACGAACGGCCGCTCCGGCCTTTATATTAGCCGACATTTGCATTCTACATCGCTCGTTCGGACCGTCCATTAGAAATAATGGGCAACTTTTCAAATTGATTTTTTTCTTCGACAGACATTTTTGGATGGAAGCCACGGTTCTCGTTCGAAGTGCGAGAAAAGAGCAAGAATAAAATCGTAGATCAATCTTTCAGACGTCATTGTAAACGGGAGACTTTTCATTATAAGCTCATGTGAAAATAGATATATAAAAAAAATGTTCGATCTTTGTAGAGTAGTTTAAATTTGCAGAACTCTGCATAAAGAAAACAATCTCGGCTTCCGGCTCCATTTCGTGATAACAAACGGATCTTTTACAATAACTTATTATAAGTCTGACAACGATGAAGCAGAGACTGTTGAAACAGTTAAAATGAGCGCAAGTAGAGCGCTGTGAGATTTTTTTAAGCTACAGCTTAAGTTACAGCCGTTCAAACATAGACGATTTGGGTGGCAATTTATCCTTTCATTTCGAGGCGCACAAAAAGTGGAGAGATTTGCAGAAGCTTTTTCGAAGTTACCGATAGAAATGAGATTTTTGAATATTTAAATATAATATTTAAATATTTAAATTAAGAGATATTTAAATATTTGCCCAGCTATTACGGATCCTTGTTCTCTGCGTGGTAACGAAATGTAATAGCCAGTGAAACAGGTCAATGCGAAACGCGATCGTCCACTTTAGTAGGCGCTTGATACTCGAAAAATCAGCGAAAATATTGTCGGCGTTATTAAATCCGGCCCTAGGCTGCCTCCTCGCCGGCTCCGCGCTCGCCTCCATCAAAAGAATATAAATTTATTCAGCGTTCGCGTAGCCGTCCTCGGAAGCATTCACGTGCTTTTTCCTGGTCGCTGCTAATAAAAAGCTCGCGGCCGTCGCGACGCGACGCGTCCCTCTTTTTTTTTACGTTTCGCCGTCTGTGCGACGCCCACGCGAGGCGTCCCGGCGCACGCGTCGCGAGCCTAAGGGGCCCTCTCTCTGCTTTGACGGCTTCGAGAAATCGAATTTCCCTCCTTTGCGTTTTCTTGCGATTTTGTATCGCGAAGTATGTAATCCGCCAAGTATTATACGTAGACTCGTGAAACACGCCGGCTTTGACATGGAAACACTCTCGGCCGTTTTATAAGTAGACCGGAGACCTCCGGCTGCATTTTCTTACTTCATTTTCAGTTTCGAATTTCGGAAAATTCTTTCCAAGAAAAGTAGTTCGTTAAAACGTCCGGATTTCTTGATGGCCGCTTTTCGTCTCTCGAACTTTCCGCATACGCCGTGTCGTCAATTTTACGAATTTTCCGATGAAACTGACAGGTTAAACAGAGCAAAATGTGTACTTTAAAAGGTGTACAGACATTTAATGTTGAAAACAAATTTTTTCGCGATAAAATAGTTCCTTGCTTAAGGATCGTATCGAAAAAATTCGTTTCAGGAAAATTATTGCCGCATCCGCAATCTTCTGAATTTGTTCATGAAACTTACAGGGTAAATACATAAGAGCGTGTACTTTAAAACGTATATAATAATGTTTCGCTGTAAAAAAATGTTGATGCTTAAAAGAATATTTCTTTGCTTTATAAATACGTCCACGATGTTCTGCTCACGGAAATCATTGCCATGTCCGCAATTTTAAGAATTTTTCTATAAAATTTACGGAGTAGGTGCATGAAAGTATATACTTGAAAACGTGTATAACGATTTTTTTCTAAGATACAATCGTATTGCCCAAAAAAATATTTCCTTCCTCTTTAAATATATCTACAAAATTCATCTCGTGAAAATTCACAATACTACCATATTTATAATTCTACCAATTTTACTCTGAAACTTGGTGAATAAATACATAAAAATGTGTAATTAAAAACGCGTACAACAATTTTCCCGTTAAAAATAATTCTTGTCCTGTAGAAACATTTCTTCCCGCCTTCCGAACAAAGAAAGTTATTCAGTGTTAAAAAAGTTGTCCGAATACTTTCCACGCCGACTGCGTAGCGAGCTGCGCCCTCTCAGAACGTGTATAATAAAATTTCCGTAAAAATTGGTTCCACCGTTCGAAAAATCGGTGAAATTTCTCGGTGACCCGGGGCGGTGCGAGACCCTTTAATTCCGAAAATTCGAAATCCATTTCCCTGAGGCCGGTCGCGGAGCTTCATTTCCTGAAGAAGTTTGCAGGAAGTTGGTCCGGAGACCTGGTCCTTCGGATATCGGTGTCCCGGAATTAAAATGCCGGCGAAGGTAATCCTTAATGGCCACGGTGGCCCAAGGGGACCCCGAGGCGATCGCTAATCCTGCAGGAGTTAATTCTGTCCGTTCTGATCCCTCGGCAGGAGCCGGGCCGTGTCCTGGTGGGTGGCCAACGTTCGCCTTCCCATCCCGGCTCCCCCCCCCTCACCGGCGGCTTTTTTTATATTTATATCGGAGGCTTATTTTCGCCTTTGTCGGCGGAACGCCCGGGGCATCTCTAAATGAAAGTTGAAACACGGCATCGTTTGCTCGTTACGAAATGGTCCGGCGCGAAGATAGGAACGTGAAAGCGTTTTCGGGAGATTTCGGTACTCGAACACCCTTTCGAAGTGTTCTCCCATCAACGAATTATGTGCGGCTAAGGTATTAATTTTGAGAAACATAATTTTGTTTAATTTCGTTATACATTTGAAAGAATCCCTCTGTGAAATCTTGAAAATCCTCGTTACCTACTTGTTCAAATACTTATCAAATACTTTTTAAACAGAGAATTTCTTTTCAATATTCACTGATTTTCCCTCCTAATCAACATTATATAATTTCTTAATTTTATTAAAATTTGCAAGAGCTGCGAATGTGCAATTTCGATTTAAGTGAATAAAATATTTCAATTTTATGCAATTTTTCCGGTTTTTTCCTGGTAAAATTTAATATTCTCCCGTCCTTCTCGTTCATAGCAGAACGGGGAAAGAAAGAAAGCAGCTTCATTTAATTTCTGTGCTCCTTTGACCATGGATTTTCTGAAACTCGGACTGTGCGACGATAACAGAGAGAGTTTATTAAATTCGTTGACAAGAGAATCACGGGAGGAGAGATCGAATAAATAGCGAGCATCATATTATATTATAAAAAAGGATGCGCGATGAGCTCGCCGGGTATCATTCCATCTGGCTGGGATGATTAATTAATAATAATTAATTCGCGCGCGTTTGATTGGATCCGTTACATTACCATTGTCGGTAATCTATCTGAAATGATTACGCGTGCAGAATTCAGTGTAACTGTATCTTCCGGTACGTTCGACTAAAACGTGCGTATTTCTATAAGTATCCACGTTTTTATGATGGTGCATATAATGAAATCAATTCTTCGGTCATAAATATCCCGGCCGCTGTAACGGAATTTCGCTCGAATTATTCATCGCATTTTAATGATTTCGTAAATGATGCGAAAATCTCGAGCTCTATTTAACTCTGCGAACGAAGCGAAAAGCTCGTGAAAAATATGCCAGGCCGAATCCCGCCGAATTTCGAAAATCTCGCGCGATACGAATTCCGGAAAATTTTCGGTACGTCGACGATGAATTGACGGCGGAATAAATAAACGTTTCGTTGGCTCTCAATTTTTCGTGATCGCAACCAGTCCTTACGTTCGCCGTCTACGTATCGCGATTTGAATAGCAAAGCAGCCTCTCGACAGAGAGCACAAAGCAACAATGGACACACAAAAGATAAGATTCAATAATTCATATAGAAGCCTAAAGAGAGAGTGAAAGAGAGAGAGAGAGACAGCTAAACAGCCTTCACGCGTTGCCTTTCAATAAAAAGCGGATCCCATCGAAGACTCGTTACTTAGGAATTCAACGGGGACCGATCGACAGATCCGAACGAAAAAGCTTCAAGGACAATTGGTTATGCAAACGCGAGTCAATTATTGCAGCGCGCCGCAAAGAACCGGCGACGATTCATCTTCTTTGTGACCGGTGCTGAGCGGCCATTTAAATATTCATTCAGCGCATCCGTCGACGTCAGACGTCGAACCGTCGGAAGAAAATATTGCCTGGCAGCCTCGACCCGAAACAAAGGAGCCGCGTCTGCAAACGCAGACTTTTAACACCGTTAATGACCATCTTACGAGCTGAGGGATCTACCTGAACGTGTCCTTGCATCGTCCTTTGCCTCACCGACAAATTAACTCGGGAAAAGATTATTTTATCATTTGTTAGGGAACGAAATTTTTGATACGAGAAAAATTCATTGCCTATTCTGAGACGCACCTAATAAACGTAAATCAAATTCTACGTTAACACCTGTTTTAACAGTAAACCTACCGAGCCCTGAACGTAGCTAAGATATGCAGGGTGTCCCGTAATTATGTTAACGCGCCGAAAAGAGGGATTCCTGAGGTCATTTGAAGTAACTTTTTCCTTAGCGAAAATGCAATCCGCGGCTTCGTTTGCGAGTTATTGACGAAAAACAGTGGCCAATGAGAGGCGAGATCAGCTGGCGCGAGGTGGCCGTGCCAACGAGCGGTCGAAGCTTAGTTCCGCTGATTGGCTCGGTCGTCTAGCGCCAGCCGAGCTCGCATCCTATTGGTCACTGTTTTTCGTTAATAACTCGTAAACGAAGCCGCGGATTGCATTTTCGCTAAGGAAAAAGTTACTTGAAATGACCTCAGGAGTCATCTATTTCCGGGCGTTAACATAATTATGGAAAACCCTGTATAGCTTTGTAACGATGAGATTATATTTATTTATTATAATGTATGCTTGTATGAAGAAATTTATTCGATCGCTTTCCATGAAAGGATCATTACAATTTCAACGACGTTAAAAGAAGAAATCTGAAAGCGATCGTTTCGACCGGCGTTAAAAAATGATTACCGCCATGGTGCAAAAAATAACCAATGCTCTTTAACTTTTTTTAAAGAAAAAGTACGAAATCTGTTGCTTTGAAGTATTGCGTACGCATAAAAGGGATGAAAAGTCGATGAGTGTCTAATGGAACAAGTTGGGAAAATTGACTGGAAAATGGGAAAGAAAATGTGGGAGAAGATGGCGAAGAAAATGGGAGAGAAAATGGGAAAGAAAATGGGCCGCGTGCCGCGAAATCGTGTCCGGAATGCACGGCAACGTGATTGTTTGTAGTTGCTCAAGTTTGTTGACTTAACGAGCACAGCTCGGTTCCCATCAATTCACGGAGCGATTCGAAACTTCCGGCTGACAGTGTAGCTCGCGTTTCTCCGGGACTAGAGGGGACTGCAGCCGCGAAGCGGAAGTAGAATAACCGTGCGCACCGTCGGACGGATTTACTAAAGTCGCGGAATGTTGATCGAGTAGAACGGGAACGCTTACTCTCGTAAGAATCTAGAAACCGGGAGACCGGCGAGCTAATAAATCGCGCGCGATTCGTACGTGGGAGCGAGTAGAACGGCCAGTTACGTGACCGGTAAAATGTAAGGGAAACCTGGACCGCTGGACAAGTAAAGTAGAATCATAAATTTGACAGGAACTGCAGGAACTGTGCGCTGCCAGCCGGCCCGACGAACGACTGTTGGTTTACGAGAGCGCAGCTGAACGCTTTGAAGAACTGTGTCCCATTCGAAGACAATCTATTTAATATTTTGACGCGTGAACGAATCAAAAATATTGTAGAACAGGTCCGATTTAATTTAACGTTTCCTTTGATCGTATATCTCGCTTTTTAGTTGTCAAGATTTATGCTCGTTTATCAAATGAAGAAACATGTTTGCAAGCTGAACATTTCTTTGAACATTCTATTATAGAAAATACCGTCTAAATATAATAAAAGTTTATTTCATGTTTTATTCATTTTTATCGAATCGTTCAGGCGTTAAAAATGGTGATAGAAGTGTAGCTTTTAAGTAGAACGTGACGATCTGTGATCAGACATGCAAAATTCTATAAATTGATGACTAAGTAATGAAATCGGTGTCGCGCTGTTATTAATTCCGAATAATAACATATGAATGAAGTATTTCGAGGCTGTAAACCCAGAAATATATATATTCTCCATCAACAAATTTTTTCCCGGTTTTACAGTTAATATTTCTATGCAGCGGAAAAAAATGACTGTTCGCCGTTTCGAACAGTAACGAACGAACGACGAAAGTTTGTTCGAATCCACAATTTCGCCAGCAACTTTTGTCTAACGAAAAATTTGCCCCGCATTCACCGGCGTTGGCTATAAATTAAAAACAAAAGGGGCTTCATAGAATTGGACCGGATCCCTGCCGTGCTTTTTTTTCCAATTTCGGGCGATTTTTCTCTGCGCTCTAAATATTTAAAGCCCCGCCGGTTTGGCAATGAATAGACCCGCGAACCGTGCACGCGAAAACGGATCGCTGTCGATTAGTTTACAGAGGCTAGAATCAAAGAGAGATTTTGAAAACGACATTAAGGATTTTCGGTGATTCGGCTAAACTAAAACGGCTAGTGAAGTTCCACGTGAAATCGTCGATTTATTAGCCGGCTAAACCGGCTATCTCGCGAGCAAACAGCACTTCCAGAATCGAGAAACAATTCCGTTTTATTCCAGAGCACCGATAAATTGTTTAATTAAGCCACCACGTTTTCATTCGATCCGTGTGGTCGCGAATGAACGTTTAAAAATGAAAATCTTTTAAACCCGCGGTCGGATGGCGAATAAAGCAGCGTCGAGGCTCGCCGGTGGTGGAGTGGAGCATTTGTCGGACGCGTCGAAAATACCGCAGAACGGTTACTATTTTGGGAACCAGAGATCGAAAGAACGAGTCGCGGGAGTTACAGTTCCGACCAAGGTCGGCGTCGCCGGAAAACGAGTTTATTAAAAAAAAGAAAAAGCGCGCGGGGTGTATCTCGGTTGTTGCGCGGCGGCGAGCCGGGCCGGGCCGGACCGGGCCGGGCCATTGTTTCGCCGAGGAGTTTTTTGCGAAAGAAAAATCGAGCGACCGCATCCGGCCGTGTTTCCAATCGGGACTCCATGCCAGAGGCCTGCCGAGCCTCGATATCGAGCTGTCGATACATCGGCCCGACAGAGAGGCGGTGTTTTTTGGCCGGCGAATAAACGCCGACGGAAAATAGAAAGTGGCGCGGCCTAAATTCGCAGCAGCGGCGGCAGCAAAACAAAAATTGAGGCGCACAGTCGGATGCTCCCTTCGCTCCTCTCTCTCCCTATCTCTCCCTCTATCTCCCCCCTCTCCCTCTCTCTCTCTCTCTCTCTGTCCCTCTTTCCCTCTCCTTCGGAAATAATCCTCTATTTACGTGTCTCCAGGGATGATATCGAGCACGCATCCAGCACGGCCAGGACGGCGAACATTTCCATTTGGACGGAAAAATGTCGCGGTCGCGTCGATACGGGACACCGAAAAACTCTTCCGGACAAGTCGATAGAAAACAAAACATTAATCTCCTTGTGAAAATCTGGCCGACTAACGGGTGACTCGCTAGTGTCGCAGCTATTTTCATCTCGTTGTCCGAGGATTTTATTTGAATCGCATTTTTCCCATTTTTTTGTATTCAGAGGAACTAGACAAACATTTAGCTTTGGACCTTCTCCTGCCCATTTCTTTATCTTTTTACAGTGTGCACGAATTTTTAAGCAAGCGAAAAATAAGAATTGAGTTTGTCACAAGCGATTAAATACATCCATGAATAAACGCGAGTCCGTTCTTGTGTAAAAGACGTGGGATGACTTTGAGATGACTTTTTGGTCGAAAAACTACGAAACCATTTGGCATCGGATTTGTCCCCATATCTTCGTCCATCTTCTAGCGGTGCGCAGACATTTTCAGCGGAACGAAAAATGAGAATTGAATTTCGTACAAGCAATTGAACAATCCTATGAATAAATGTGATTGCCTCGCGTAGAATTCGTGGACCGACTTCATGTTTTATTTTTTGCGAAAACTGTGCAGATCATTTTAGCTTCGAACTTATCTCCATATATTCGTCGACCCTTCGGTAATATATACGAATGTTTAGAAAACTGGGAAATATAAATTACATTTATCAAAAAAGATTAAATGTACCCACGAATAAATGTGGCATTTCGTGGATTTTTTGCGAAATCCCTGCAGATCCTTTTACCTTCGAACTTATCTCCATATCTTTATCGATCCTTCAGTGATGTATACGAGCTTTTAGAAAACTGAGAAAAATGATTCCCGTTCGTTAGGAGCAATTAAACACACCCACGAATAACCGTAACACTCTCGCGTAGGAGGCGTGGGCTGACTTTCGAATTCTTTCGCAATGACGCTGCGACAACGATTGACATTTAAATTTCGGAATGAAAATGTTCTTTCAATGTAACTCCGAGATCCTTGAATTTGTGGGCGGGGAGAGAGGTGACGGCGGAGCCGTTTGACATTAAGTCGAATCGATCTTGAACACCGGAGAGGACTGTACTGTACGTGCAGTCGTAATTTTCTGACTGATAACGCGTATCAACCTGAAAGGTAATCCGTGTCCTAGATTAAATTCTCGGCGAGCTTTTATATCGTCGGACTGGGGCCATCTTCCAGAATAAGAAACGCTGGGGTAATCTTCGGAAAGCACGATAAATGACCGGCACTATCTTCCTGACAACGCCGGTAAAAATACAAGGATCCCTGGATCCTTTATCCCGCCAGGGAAAGGACACCCTTCTCCGCGTCGCGCTAAGAAGTTAACTCTTCCGGGTACAATTTCTTCGTCACCCACGCCCCGCGATTATCGCGCTCGCGATACCGGAACAGTCCTTTTTCCATTCCAACAAATCCCCTCGGAAGCATATAATTATTCTATTAAGGCTATTTTACTCACAGCTCCGTAGTTTTTACAATTTTACCGTCGCCATATTCAAACGAAACTTCTAAACAGAATCGACGTTATAAAAACCGTGATATTTCATTGAAAAATCAATCCTTCGAGATGACAATTTTTTACACGCCCCCGAAAGTACTATCTAAACACAGTAAAAGTTTCAATAGTTTTCGTTCAACCGTTTAGGTATTGAAAATTCTTAAAGATGTACACCCCTTAAGTAGAATGTATCAACCTATGGTCAGACGGGAAATATTCGTATTTATCTGTTATCTGTGGTCAAAAGTTTTCGTTCGACCGTTTAGGTATTAAAAATTCTTAAAGGCCCCTTACATCCCTTAAGTAGAACGTGTCAGCCTGTGGTCAGACGGGCAAAATTCGTATCTATCTGCGTTCTGTAAAATTTCAACTCAGTATTCGAATTATATATAAAAGCGTCCGACGTCTTCGAAAGAGCTTTGTTGACGAAGCTTTCTCAGAAACGATTCCTCGCTGTATCGACTCGACGACACTCGAAAGGACACGGAGAACGTCCCGGCGTTCGCGGAACGTCCGAACTGTTTTCAGAATTTCTTATTCAGGTGAGCGGCCCAGTTTCGGCTGGGATCATTTCCCAGATATAATCCCCCCACCGAATTTATGGTTGTCGTCGATTCCCGGCGCGGTTCTTACGTCGTACGAAGCTCCGGCAGGCCATAAAACATTCCCGTCGTCGCAAAAACCACTTTTTAATCGTCCGAACATCGTTCTCGTGTCTCCGAAAGTTCTTCGCGGCTTCGGCCGAGCTAGAAAGCCCGAGGTCGCTCCGCGCCGATTTGCATACGATAATGTGGAAAGTAGACGGCTATAGTTCGCGGGCTGCGGAGGAGGGGGGAGGGGGCACGGCAAAAAGGTTGATGAAGGAGTCCGGGCGAATATCCCGGAACTTTTCTCATTTCTTCTCGAACCGAATACCTATTTAATTAATAATTTTCGGAAGTTCCGCGCAACTTTTCTACTACTCCGAGAGGCTGCCCGCTCTTCGCTATAGCGTGCACGATGTTTACCGCGGGCATGCGTGTTCGTCGAGATCCTCCGGATCCGTGGATCAAAGAGTACTCGAGTCGAGTAAAAATATTTGTGATCGCGAATATCAGCGACGAAAGAGACACGGCGCTGTTCGGTGCAACGTGTGTTTACAAGGTGTTCCGTTTCATAGCGGACTCTTCGTGTACTTCGAACACGATATCTTGTGCGGTGTATGTCGAAAAAAGGAAACATTGAGAGAGGAAATTTTGATCATGTTTAATCATCGCTTCCTGCGAAGCGTCACTTGGAAAGAATATTGTTTCCGGATGACTTTGGGAATTTTTACTATATAAGTATTAAACAGTGTTCGCGTTATTTTCAACTTATTCAAATGATTCAAGTAAGAACTGACTAAATATTCGACACCCGATTCTTGCAATGAAACCAGAACATTTTCATCTCGACTAGTTATTACCAACTAATCTATAATAATTAATAATAACTAACGAATTACAATGTCCAACTCGCCCAACTCTGGCTTCGCCTAAACTTTTCCAGGTCCATCGATGCAAGACCTACACGCGAAACGTTCCATTCGAGTCGAATAACCCATCGGGAAGACTCTTAAGTGGCGTAATTCAGTCGCAAATCAGCTTCGGCGAAGCTGCACGATTTCCGGACAGGCAAGAGCACAGCGAAACCCGAAAATGCATGCTGTTAACATTACTGAGCCACGGAACGGTTCCCTCTGTGGGTGGTCCGGCCGGTGTCCTACATCAGCTGAACCGAAAAACGGCTTCCGATCGGCCCTTGCTTGTTTCGTGCACGGTTCGCGCGGTTCGTGGACCCGAGGACGAGTCTCGCAGAATTTCAAATGATAATGGGGCCAGGCGAGGGCTGGTACACGATCGATTCACCGTATCTCGCGGCCGTTCGCGGCGAGCGGAAAGAGACACAGATATATGGAGCGAGGGAGAGAGTGTGAGAGAGAGAGTGGGGCAGAGAGAGAGAGAGAGAGAGGAGGGAGAAGGGGGACCCGGGTGGAAAAACCGGAGACCGAACTACTCGACTGGCTGTCGAGCGTCGCGAGCAACAATAACAGCGCGTGTCGCATCGGGCGCGGGCAAAAAGGGGGCCAGGAGGCCGAAGAGTGGCCGGAGGGTGGCCGAGGGGAGGGGGGGGTAGACTAGGAGGGAAGCTAGGCGATGCACCGACCGGAGGAAATGACGAGAGAGAACGCCGGAAACCAGGAATTCGGTCTACTGGCAGGCGGCAGCGAACTGGGTGCAGGTGGGAGGCAGGAAGGTCGATCCGGGGGTTCGAAAACCAGGTCACAGCCAGGTCACTGAGCCACCTACCCCTCACCGTAGCCCCCTGCTCCGCCCAGCCGCCTCCATGACAAATAAAACCGAGCCGTCGTCGATCTACTCGCTCGCCGAATTAATTATAAATATCGCCGATCGGTCGAGCAACGCGGAAAAATTGCTTTACCAGCTTGAAATTTCGCGTGCCGCGTGTCGACGACACGGCTCTCCTTCCCGCCGTGTCCCTGTCCGAGCTACGATCCTTCTGTCGTCTGGTCTCGCGCGAGGATTAATCGTCCGATACCGCTTCTTTTCCGGGGATAACCGTTCGAGCTATCGTGAACGGTGTCGAGAAAATGATCGATCCTAACCGATCGCAGTCGCGGCTGAATCGAGCCAGATGCTTCGCCCGACCCGGAACGCTTCATTTCATTTGGTAATGTACTAATGGCTGAGTTATGTGGGCGTCGATTATATAGCTTCCAGATTATCGAGATTTTCAGTGATAGAGTCAACCTTTGGGGGGAGACCGTCCGAGCCGGTTGATGAAATTTTAAACTATTAGTGTTAAGTAATTGTTTAATGGGGCGCCCCTGGAGCCGGGGACCTAATTCATATTTTATCGAAAAGTCTGCGTCGCCGGTTCTTGTTTAAAAGCTTGTTACAGGGGATAATTCACGTCGGTGATTGTGTGAATGGCTGTACCAGGCTCGATCCGGACGCGTTAGGGCGAGTTTGGGATTTTTTCACTGTGAAACCACGAAATCTTTCGCCGCGGGACATTCGCGGGTACTTTCGTGTATCTTCAAAGAATATTCACAAATTTTTGGACGAAGGGATGACTCAAGATAAGCTCGCTGTGAACGAAATTGCCGGCACCGCACTTTCCACTGAATCTAAAATCCATACAATTGACAATTTTTCAAATTGTTCGATAATAACGCTTCCATGTTGTTACTCAACAACGCAGAACCGTAGACGAACGTCAAAATGTCCATTCTTGGTCTCGCTATGGATCGCCCTTAAGGGAGCAAGTCTCGGCACACTCAGAGAGGTAATAAACTCCGTTGAACGATCGCGGGAGTAGTGCAAACCCACGGCGGGTCAGCCGAAAGAAATTCTTCTCGAGACTAATAAAATACTCACGAGGCTCGAAATATTCATTCGATTCCGTCGATACCACGATTCCCATGAAACGTAGCCGACGTCGGGTCAAAACCGGTTCGTCGGCATTTTTTACGGGCTCGCTCCAATTAACCGCAAATATCCTCGTTATTTTCTCGCGGGCTGATCGGGTCTCGCTGTCGTCACGCGTCGCGGGGGAGGACGGTAAAATATTTCGCGATGTTTGTCAACGACGAGATGGAAAATTTTCGGCGCGGCCGAGTTATATCGAAGAGACCCGCACGCAGCAATTGATTTTCCTGATTGCCGTTCCACATCCCCGGCATCGGGAACCCGGTCGTCCTGTTTCCTTTCAAATGCTTCTTTCTTTTTATCTTTCTCTCTCTCTCTCTCTTTTTGCTTCTTTCGGCGAAGGTGAGTTTATTGAAATATTGAAGTCCGTGATACGCGGTGAAAGCGCAGGTGAAACATCGTTCGAGCGAAATCGGAAGCGTCGAACGCTTTGATTTCACGACCGATTGGAGGCCGGAGTGCGTCGACTGAGAGCACAAAGTTGTTCATTTGAAATATCTATAAAGTCCCCTGCGTGTTTCTCCATGGAAGTTTTCTTACCGGAAACGCTCCGAGCAAATTACCGGCCGTACATATGTCGACCATAATTTCGTGGTTTGCCTAAAGAACGTCAACGGTACACAGGCGACGGACAAATTTTTCTGAAATAGCTTCTTTCATATTTTCTAAATAAATACGCAGAGCATTTTATTTCGAATGTCATAATTCTCGAGACAAGCTTCTACAAGAAGCTATTGTAAATTAAAGATTAATTAAAGATTAATTTTCAAGTTGATCTATCTCCTATCCTCCGAATTTTAACTCATGTCGTAGAATTCGACGTTTCCATTTTCATTCGATTAAATAAAATCCTTTGATTTTGTGAAATTTAGACGACTTTAGACGACAGTCGGTGTGTTAACAAAGAGAAATATTCAGCTCGAATTATTCATGAATCTTGTAAATGTTGCAACTTGTTCCGTTGCTTTTAATTAAATTAATTTAAGGCTACGACCTTGTACGGTGCTTTGAATAAGGAACAGCTCGCGAGAAAATTTTCTGCGAAACGTCGCGCCCGTTATTTCACGTTCTTTCGTATTAATCTTGCGTAAATGGTTGTTGATTGCGATTAATTAGCCACTTGGAAGAACACTCTGCGGAAATGCGCGGCCACGGTGTCTGTCGGCGGGCAATGCAGGCGATTTTAATTATGCAGAGCAACAGCTGAAGCGAATGCCCCGCGCTGTGGTCATCGTTTGTCAACGGTATAGAACGTCCGTGTTCATGATACACAATTTCATATCGCGTTTAAACATTTCGCTACCGTACAATAGACACCGATCAAAACAGAAGCCGTCGTGCAGTTCGTTTTATTCTCGTACGTTGCTCGTTACTTGCGCAAAAAGCAAAACGATCCATCGCATTTCACGGTTCCTTTTGCTCCGCTTTTTTTTTCATAAACGAGTGGCCTGTTACGTTTTTGAGTTTCGGTCTGAAATTGAATCTCGGCCAACGAAAATCCGTATTTTTGCGCCGCGCAGCGAGCGAGTCTAAACTAAGCGAAAAATTATCGATTGTTTTGCATTTTTTAATTAAAAGTCTCCCGGTGATGGAAAGCTACTTTCCGATATATATCGGGTCCGGAGAATAAATATCTTGAATATTTTATTGTACGTATTTTATCGCGTAAAATGAATATTTTATAGGTATAACACGAGATTAGTAGAAAACTTTTCGATTAAAACGCGAACACGTATCTTTAATTATAATTGCATAGATTTTATTTGAATTCGGATGTTAGCGACACCGGGCGTAAGTTAAAAGTCTTCCCGATGCTTTCGCGCTTGCTGAAAAAAAAGTATTGTATTCTGTACAAAAGCGTACCTCAACGATCTCACGAAAATATAAAATTGATAGCTTTAACAATTCTCTGCAAAATAATTGTGAAAGCTCGCCTGTGTTCGAAGCTTTCCAGATTAAAAGCTCGTTTTCACGTTTCGACCGGCACAACTTCATATTAAATCACAATTTCTGCTTCAAAAAAAAAAAAAAAATACCGCGCACTCTTGGAACATATATGAATAGACTCCTGAAATTTTTGATCGGTATTTTCTGTACTTCTGCCAAAATGAATTGTCACTTGTGACCCAGCCGTTCCCGGCGAATTACTGTCGCAACGAGTCACAATCGCTCGCGGAGAAAATTGCAGAAAGGAAAAGCACATTTTTCCCGCGGGGACACGAATAGTGCGAGGACACGAAACAGCCGTGATACACGTTTCGCTGAATTCGCGGCCGCCTGTATAATTATAATTAATCCGCGGTCGCTCGGCGAAGCACTTTTCGTCGTCTGTGAGTGACAGACCGTAACTACTTGCGGCGGAGGCGCGCGCGCTCGTCGGTGCGTTTGTGCACGATTCGCGAATTTGACAGTGGCTGCGGCCACGTGACGAATGCAACGACACATGGCGCACGGTGGATTGGTAAAAAAAAAATGGTCCGTTGGCTTGGCCACAGCTGCGACACGACGACCCGGCCCTGTCTTTAATTCGGCGAGGAGCGTTGACAACCGGCGTCGAGCGCGCTTAATCGAATCTTCGACGACTGTTTCGGGAAAATCGCGCGGCCGGTGAATGTTTCATCGACGGAAACCCGGATGTTTGGCGCTCGAAAACTGCGTTAGGGGCCAATTGACTCTGTTATGAAAACCTGTTGTTCCTGGCACGTTTGATGACAAGCTGATCGACCAA
Organism: Megalopta genalis; assembly: GCF_051020955.1. NCBI lineage: Eukaryota > Metazoa > Arthropoda > Insecta > Hymenoptera > Halictidae > Megalopta > Megalopta genalis. The sequence continues at coordinate 34,809,583 of NC_135014.1, read as the reverse complement.
CTTTTGCTTCACGAGCAATCGCAAAGTGATTCGAAATGTTTTACAGAGAAACGGTTAGGTAGAAAATTTTTACTTTTTTGCTACATGTGTACGATAAGTATAAAGTATCCGCGCAGAGAGTGCGAATTTAAACAAATTTTTTTAGTCCAAAGTCACGAATGTTTTCTTGAAGGTCCTTTTTCTTCGGTACAAAGTTTTTTCCACCTGGCGAAAGACATTTTTCCTATGTGTAACGAAACAATTAAAAGTCACATTTAAAAATGTGTTCATTTACAATTTTAGCATCGTATTGGTGATCAGCGTGCAAAATTTTAAATTAACTCATCTCGAAGCCATTTTCTAACTCTAAATACAAAATAGTTTTTCCTAATTTATAGTATTTCCATTTTATGTGATCTATTGCATTTTATACACGTGAAATTGAGTCTTGTCACTCATGCAACAGTTTTAACAGTTTTTTTCAAATATCAACAAATTTAACACGTTGAATGGCACGGGGGTCACCGGTAACTTGGCGGTGACGCCATGGGGACCACCGGTGACCGGCGCGCCCAAATTGATAGAAATATATATATATATAATTTAAAACAAATGTCAATATCTAAAATTTTGTATTATTACTTTTGTATTAAAAAATTTTGTATTAAACTGTGATCCCCGTCGCAATTAACATGTCAAACATGGTTATACACTGTAACTTATCTATTGCAGATAATATTTCAACATTATATGTATTACATAAAAGAAAATTCATCGTGGCGCCACGGGCAATTCCTGTAAAACCGGCGTGGCATTCAACGTGTTAATAATGTATATATATTCTGGAACGTGATATAATTTTTAGTGACGACTGAGAGTCACCACTCGACTGCAAAGGGTTAATCGATCGAACGTAGCCAAAGTTTCCAGGACCCCGTCGAAAGCAGCAGAATTTTACGAAAATCAAGAATATTCCCGTTCGAGTTCCTATAATATCAATTTCCCGAATTTCGCTATAAAACCTGCGTCAAGATGTCCTGAAGACGTCAGTCCACGAATCCGCGTAAAAAGATTGATTCCAGGCAACTTCGAGTCGAGCGAAAGAAAGTCGCAGGAACTTCGTAAAGCCCGAAGGTACGAACGATTTCGTATCCAGGACGGATCCGGGATTCGACTAAAAAATTGTGTCGCAGAGGATGCTCCTGTTCGCTTCAGAATCAGCTAAGACGAGGGCGCCGTCGTGAGACATCGCGGCACGGGGGATTATTTCTTGCTCGCAGGAAGAAGCCGGCGGAGGGAAATTGCCGCGATGAATAAATAACATAAATCTACCGTATATATTTTAATGAAGGAACCGTTCCCCGGGAATTCTCCGAGGAAAGTATTCGCATCTTTTACTGCGTCAAATAAGACGGTTGCTCGTCGACGTTCCCTCTGCCCGTCGCCGACGTGATATCCGCGCGAGCAGTCTTCAGAAGACAGGCTTTTACGATCGCGGAGATGCTCGAACAAATAAAATGCGCGTATCGAAGTTGATGCCTCGAGGGGACGCGCGGGAGGGGGGAGGCTATGCCAGTAAAATCTCCATCAGCCGTTGCGAGACGTCGGGTTAATTGTCAGGTGTAATTCTGCGTGTGCGTAACCAGATGAAACGCGATTAACGCGTGGACTGCGACGCCGCGAAAATAAAAAACGCCGATGCACGGCGAACAACGGCGATGAAAAGCTTGCCGACGGGGATTTGCGGAACGGCCGTTCGCTGAAAGAAAACAGCAACGGGTCTCGACGATGTTTGGAAAATTTGTTGCTCTTTCGTTCCAGGAGTCGTCGGTACACTTGATCGAATTCCCGAACGAGAACTCTGCGGACCGTTGAAAAAGCCCTCGTCGGCGAGCCCCTGAAACACGCGGAATCTGGGGCAAACGTTTCCACTGCGAATAGTTAAGACACAATACGCTGCAATGGCGCCGGAATTTAACAGTCGCCGACGGTTATTTCTTTTGCGAATTAATTTCCTGAATACGGATGAAATCGCTGCGAGAACGAGCCATCGGCGCGCGCCTTCAAACATCGCGAATCTGGGGCGAACATTCTCGTTGTTGCAAAAGGAAACGGTTAAAAATTAGCTACATCGGGACTCTGCGAGATTAAATGTATACTCTCATGAATAAAGATGAAATTGCCGAAGGGCAGCGGCTGTTGGTAAATCTTCGAACGTCGCGTATCCGGGGCGAACATTCTTGTCGGAGGCAGATAAAAAGAATTAGCTGGATTCGGTGTACAAAAGCGAATGTACATTTTCGCGAATAAAGATAAATCGTTGGAGAGCAGCTGTTCGTAAATCTTCGAACGTCGCGAATCCAGGGGAAACATTTTTGTCGAAATTATCCGTGATGAATATTCATAAATATTTATAAATGTCTCAAAAACATGGTCGAATAAGCGAACTAAAAGAAATTTTACTAAACAGCGCAGACTTTTCCGAACGAATATCGTTGGTGACTATGAAATTCTTAAAAAATGATAGTCTGCTGTGTGTTCAAACGCGATCAAACCGTGTCGAATATATATATAAGAAACGTAAGAAACGACTACAACAGTCGAGAGAATACTGAAATCGATATCATGTGCACCCATCGACCGATCAGTTGAAAAATCGAAAAATCGACGCAAATGTTTTTTTAAAGAAACCCGATCAAACGAAAAGCGACAGCGGGTAGAATGTGTCTTATCTTTTTCCAGCGCGGCCGATCGTGCCCTCGTTACCGGTTAAAGAATTTCCCGGGAACCCGTGCAATAAGTCGAGGCGGAAGAAGCTCCGAGTGAGACAATTAAAACGGAAGTAATTAAGAAAGTGTGCTCGAAACGATAGTACAACTTCCACTGACTCGGCTAAAGCGCTCGGTCGTGTGGATAATTAAAACTCCTTTGAGGATGCTTTCGAACCGGCGACTTTAATAATAATAAATTTCATAGAACAAGCAGTGACAGCGCGTGGGCGGACACAGGCCGGTCGACCGTCCCTCTTGCCCCCCGCCCCTCCGAAAAGAGAACAGGAAAACCGGGGTTGCTGACTCCCGAGGATCCGAAATGAGATTTTCATTAACGACGTTCGGCGAGTCCGTAACGTTTCGGACACCCTGTACACACGGGTTTCACGATGAATTATTGCTACGGAAATTCATTTAGCCGGTCGAGAGCGGCGCTGCTTTCTCGTGGACGCAGATAAGTGCATTATCGTTTTTCAGCGATCCTTTCTAGCTTCGTTTACCGGAAGTCGTGCTCGAGGGCGCACAGTTTCTAAGAACAGATCCGACGACAATGGCGACTCTTCTTCCGTTTACATCCTCTCATATTTTTTTCTCGTTTCTTTTTTACGAGCGCGATACGTGTCCGGACTTTGTCGATGATCGGAAGAAGATGTCCCGACTTTCGAAGTCGCCGTGGCGCTCGTTCGATTTCATTGTTTCAATTCGAAGAATTTATTTTTACCGCCTTCCGAAACTTTCGCTGCCGCGCTTCGAAAACGTATTCGCGGACGGACGCGATCTCTTGCCGGAAGGCGGACAGACTGTTCCACGATTTTACTGAATAAATTTAAATGAATTTGGGGACACCGTGATCTCGCGGCGTTCGTGTTCGAACGCCGACCGAGTCTGCATGTTGACGTACTTCCGAAATATTGAATTAAAATGGCGAATATACTGTGAGACGGTTCGTTCCGTCTGCTGCAGCGTTTCCGCGGGAATTGTTTATTGCTTAGTCCGCAGAAAGAATTGCTGACTGTGAAATCGATTAAATCGATCGTTGTGCGTATCGTTGAACGAGAAATGGAAAAAATACGTGAAGATTTTGTCTGATTAAAACAGCTTTTAATGCAACGAAAATCTGTGACACACAGCAGTTCAAATAAAAAAAATTCTGGTCGGAAGGAATTCTCAAACAGAACTGCAAAGTGTGCTTGAAAATTGCTATATCACGGTTGACACATGCCTTATTATTACTTGCCCGCAATTCTCGTTAAAACACATTATTTAATTCGTTCGACAGATTGGGTAATAAAATAATTGCGTTTGCACATTTGCGATATACATGCTGCGGATAATCCCAATAGGAATTCTATAGCTTAATAAAGAAGAAGAGAGAAGAGACTCAAGTATACTTGGAAGTATTGTAGATATCCGTACTTGTCAATTATACATATAATTATACAGTGTTCCGTCAATTATCAAAATCACGAATTAACTCGAATTTACTCGAATTTCTCTAATTGCTGCGTACGAATTTACGCTCCCTCGAACCAGCAATTCCGTAAACAAAATCATAATTGCAGAAAATGTAACTAGATCCTGTGTAATACAACGAATACACAGAATCAATTGATCAATTGATCGGAATTAAATGATCTCTGTACGTGAACATGCAGATTCAATCAAACGCCTGGTAAACCACTGTAAGAAACATAATTATTCGCCGGCACGGATACCGTTCGGCTAATGTCTCTCGAGGCCCGTTTTTCATCGCGTCGATCATCGTAACCGACGCGTCCGTACCGGCGCGATGACACGCGACGGTTGTTTACAACACTGCCCGCTGACGAGCAATTAAAACGGCCCGCCGGTTCGGTAATTTATTTAACCGAGGCCCCCGTTCGGCTGCAGCCCGTTCGACGATAAACATTCCCTTATTATTGCGACGCGTCTTTCGGTCGAAATAAATGTGGCGGCCGTGTGCACGCAACGCGGTGACCGTTAATTACCCTCATTAAATCCTGGATCGTCGTAAACGTTGCACGTGACCGGAGAGAACCGTCCCCGTCATTTCTCTATCTCCAGTGTCGCGGTTCAATTACGTTAGCAGCTAAATATAGTAATCTCTCCCGGAAATACCACATTTCGGGTTGCTGGGAATTTCCCTGTGCCGAACCTACGCCTATGTCATTTGTCGTCCGAATTGTCTTCGAATCGTGACATGTGGCCTCCGAATTGTCTTCGAATCGTGGTAAAAAGTTAGAAATAAACAAGTTAAATCATCGTTTTTATTCGAGCATTATCATATTAATGTTGGCCGCTGCCTTTTGGTAAAAACGAGCGGAAAAGTATCCAGCCACGTGTACTCGCTGATTAGCATAATGAAACGCGCGTGCAATTAGCCGGTGATTATTGGTGATTAGCGGAAGCGATGCTGCTTCGCTGTTCCACGGCTGTGGTTCTGCCGAATCGATGACATTATTTTGTCGTTTTCTCGAATCGGTAAACAGATGCATGAACGCCGAATGCAATTCCATCTTTGAAATATTTTAATCTATTTCGACCTTACGATCAAAAATTGACGTACACGCCACCGGTTGAAGTTTAATCCCCACTATGTATACAGTGAGCGAAGTGCGTGCGTGTTAAGAATGTGTTGTAGTATTTCTTTCTTTAAAATATTAAATCGGGTGATTCGTTAATCGAGATATCCGTTCGGAAGACTCGCGACAGGGAATCCCACGTGTATATCATTTGATTGTGACTTGCGCCTTCAAAATACGCTCGGCGACGAATGTGTCAAGGATCGGAGGAACTCCGTCAAGAATTTCTGAGCCGCCCGGTTCCGCTCGCCGGAGCTCCCGCGGTCGAAGGAAGGATCCGCGAATCGAGCGCGTAAGAAGAAAAGAAGCGGGAGAAGGCAGAAAAGCCGAAGAGGGCAGAAGGAAGAGGAAGAAGAAGCCGAAGACCCGGCGAGGTAAACCGTCGAATCGAGCGGGCCATGAAGAAAATGACGCATTAGCCGGCGTAACAACGTCTCCGCGCGGAAAGTTCGTTATTTTGCGGGCCGAAAGCTCGTAGCTCGCGAGCTCATTAAAAGTATACAAGCCCGACTGGTTCGAAGAAGCGCAAGGACGCGCGATACAGCCGCGCTTCGGGCCTCGGAATAAATTATGCCGCGGAATGGAACGCGAAGACTTTAACGAACGACAGGAATTAACCGTGGGGAGGGGTAGGGGGGGCCGAGAATCATAATCGAGCCGAAGAGATCCAACCGGAGCCCTGTCGCTCATCCCAACTTCCCTCGAATCTCTGCCACCCACTCCCCCGTGTCCGGTGTAATCAGCATTAAACGACCGGGTTTAATTGCTCTGTTAGCCGATTTGCAATTTTGAACACGCAACTCCCAACCACTTCAGCGTTGTTCCCTTTGCCAGCCCGGGGCAAGATGAATATCGTAGTGGGCTCGTCGTCTCGCCTCGATTAAATTAGAGAACGACGTCTTTTTTTCACCCCCTCTCATCCAGCCGGCGAGCCTGTACGTCGTTTTTAATTGGTGGTTAAAGCTTCTGGCCAGTCTGAGTGGTTCCTTCGCCGTGGAACAACGCGGCTTTGTTCCCTGCTTTCGTCGCTCAAGAGGATTCGCTGTCCCTACCCCCACCCCCTTCGCTGCTGCTTCTTCTCTTCGGCAACGCCCTTTCTCTCGCTCCAGAATGCTGATTCCTCGGGCCGTTTCCCAACGAGTCGCGCGTTTACCGATGCTCCTGTTCGTTGACATGCGTGCGGGCGAAAGGTTCCTGCGATTCGGGCAACTCGCTCTGCTTTTCATAGGTTTTGCGGCTCTCTTAGATTCAGAAGAGGAGAAACGGTCGCTGAAGAATCGCCTGCTATTTAATAATTATATTATGGACGTTCCTGTGCGGCTCTATAAGGCAGAGGAGCCAATTACTGTGGCATGTTGGCAGCCTTCGGAAGCTTTCGATGGTGGGCAGAACTGTAGCAATTTAGATGACATTTCTTACAGAGTTGGAGGTAAATTTCAAAGTTTCTTTCGCCGATTGAAATTTTGCCACGACACGAGTATCGAATCTCCGTTGAAAATCAGGAGAAAGAAAAAGAAAAATCAACTACCAGCTTCAGTCTGTTTTGCTGAACCCAGTATCAAAGCGTGTGCATGTATTCTATCGTTCTAAAAATATGTAATATAAACGTGTAGATAATCCACGAATTTCAATTTAAAGTTTATAGTTAAGTGCACTTACTTCATTGTCCAGCAAATAAATCTCACCTGAGATTTGAAAGCTCGTAATAAATAAAAAAGTATCGAAGTCGCAACTGCCCAGCCTAATTTCGAAGATCCCATTGATCGATCACAAGTTTTGCGACATTTTTGCAGGAAGTTCTTCCAGATCGCGAAATAAAAAGATGAGAAATACGTTGTTAATGTAGCACGCATAATATAATCGCGCATTTAATCGAGTGGCGATTTTTGAAACTTTTAACATTTTTTAACTGTTCCTTCGAGTATTCGTTGCGTATGAATATGTAAATTGATTCGCGCCTCGATTCAACTCAAAAGATCGTGCACCCGATTCCGTCGGAAAAGCACGAAATCCCTGTGCAGCTTTAATACGAAATTGTCGGCTAATACGAAATTGCGCAGAGTCCCCGAGAACTGAAAGCGCGGAACAGGTAAGCATCGCAATGTTTCCAGCCTCGTGGCAAAATATGTTTCGCGAGTGTCCGGGCTCCTTTTTTTCATTTGATTCGCGACATGCCGATCCGCGAGTTTCATGCGCGCCGTTTCTCACGGCCGCTTTCATTCTCGTCGGTTTCGCTCGATTTCGCCTTTCGCTGGGAGAAAGGCTGCCGCCGCGCTCCCACGAACGACAGAATTCACCGGAGCATCGCGTAAATGGCTCTGGGAGGAGACAACTGTGTGTCCTCGGTTACAGGCCGGCTGCATGCTACGGACAAAAGAGCCGGCGGGCCTCGGAAAACCGAAAACGCTCCTTCCGAGAGGAGAAAATGCGGGACCCGTGGCGTTCCTCGATTCACCGAAGGATCAATACTCGCTGGAAACCACCCCGGTAACGTTGCCGAGGAATTTTCGATCGAAATTCCATTTCTACCTTTTGCAAATCCGTCAGCTGTTTTCCAAACGGGAATTCCGGAATATTTTCGACACATGCTTAAAATACCAGCGGCACTTTAAGATGAAGCGATTCATACCCTGTAAACTGGTCCATAAACTTAGTCGGACTCGTACAACTATTTGAATCTGATACTAGTCGTTGTATGAATTTTAATCTTGTTTTTTAACGATGTTCGAAGATTCAGAAGTTGTTCAAGAATCCAGAAATTATCCAAGAATTATTTGGATGATAGAACCTCGATTATCAGTATTAATTAAGAGGACACAGTTATTCGAATAAATTAGAGAGTGCTAGTCTAAAATATCTTACTAATTTGTACAATAAACCTTAATATATTGGATTGTTGCAAAAATTTCGGTTTTCTAAATAGATAGCTTACAAAAACCGAAATTATTTTCGCACCAACATAATTATATGAGCTGATCTGTATAAAATATAATATATCGGAGATATTTACAATATGTATTATGATATTTGTTATTATATTATTATGGTATTTATAATATGTATTTATAATATATGTGAGTGATTGTTATATGATAACAAATACTCAAAAGCTTGAACTGGCACAACCATGCTTTAGAAACTCAATTTTTCGTTTTATAATGTAACAATTTCTTCATGGAAGAAATGGAGATCATTTTCAGAGGTTCATAGCAACACGAAGACACGTTACAATTTACAATGATTTATTATCCCGCAGAGAATGCGCATGCTCGCAAAAAAACCACCAAAAAATAGTTTCGCTAACGAGAACGAACGATGAACATATGTAGCTGTTCGTGTACGCGATCAACGCATACTAATCGTCGATTCTCAAAAAGTACGGCTCCAGCGATGAGCAGTTAATTAATCTGCAGATAGAATCGTAGCGAGCGGACAAAGTGAAATTTCGTATCGCGGGCTCTACTTTAAAAATTTCTAGAAAAATGCGAGCTGCGGAGGCTGACCTGAAAAAAGGGCTCTCGAAAATGTTCGTTAATAAACCAGCGTCGGTCGGCCTATATCAAACTGCGTTTCAACTTGTTGGGCAGAACGTTGAAACGCGGGAAGCTCGGCGGGAGGCCGCGACCTCGAAAGCCCCGACGGCAAAAAGCTGCAACTTCTGAAGCCCGGCGACAAGAAACTTCGACCCTGATAGTTCACGGACAAAAAGCATAGGCGGCACAGATAGCTGCGTGGCTGGTAGCAAAAAGCTCTGACCCTGAGAGCTCGCCGACGACAAAAATCTCCGTTTGAAACGGCCGTTGCTCAAAAGATCCGGCCTCAAGATCTAAAAAGCTGCATATCCGTGGCGGACCTTGTTTCTGGTAACGTTCGAGAAACTTTCCGGGCGCGTTTCGTGCTGCCCGGATTGAACATTGCAAATGTTATCTATTATTCGGGAATTTATTCCTTCTAGAAAATGAACTATCTCTCTCTCTCTCTCTCTCTCTCTCTCTCTCTCTCTCTTTCCTTCTCATTTTGTTTCTATATACAGTCAAAATCAGATGCTTATTTAAGGGATCATAAATTAGATCAAATTCAAGATCACAAATTAAAGTCAGAAATTTAAGACGACAGATTTTCATTTCAATTGCATGCACATAGTATAATTGTTACTTATCGTGTAGCACAAAATGTCAGATTATTTAAAGAGGAAGATCAATTGTTCTTTTTTAAATTGAGTGAATATTTTATTGATCCGAATATGCAACATTCTTGCTCCCAGGGTTTCGATGAAGAATTCTTCCTTCAGAAAAGTCGTTAAAAAATTCCGAGGCATCTGTGAGAGATAATAAACCCGAGAGCTCGTATTACAAAACCTAATTTATTTTTATTTAGTATGTACGTTTTTGTTTCTCTCTCTCTCTCTCTCTCTCTCTCTCTCTCTCTCTCTCTCTCTCTCTCTTTCTCTGCATGTACAATGTGAGTTGCAGACAGAAGACCGAAAGTGGCGAGAACACGTGACAAATAGTACGTGGTGTGAAGATAACGGGCAACGGCACATGGGAAATCACGACCATTGTCCCTGTACAATAAAGACAACCCGGACGGGTCCAAGGGATGTCAAGTGTGTCAGATATCGGAAGATGAAGCCCGGCCGCGGAGGTGCGAAAAGCGAAAATGTGTTCCTCCCGGTTAAAGTAACAGAATGCGACGATTTTACGCGCGATTTAACCGCCTGCGACTGTCGGCAGGGCGCCGAGAATTTTCGACGGGCCTCTCTCCGTCTCCCCCGTTTACCCCCAATAACGTGTGAATCAACGATAATTTGACGAATTAGAGAAATTACTAGATCGTGGAGGGTGTTATTGTAAATTGTAACGAATAAACAACAGAACATTTCTGCCCCAGAGATTGATCGTAGGAAAATTAATATCTCCGCGTGCTCTTCGCAGAATTCAAAACAATTGTTAGGCGACACCAGGGGAACGTCAGAACAGTTTGTAGAAAAGTTTTGTCTTTCGAGTCTCGTTTTATCGAGACACGCGCGCGGCGAGAGAATAATGATAGCACCCGCGGCTCGTTTTTTCCTCACGCGAGGCTATTTCCGTCACGGGAATAATTAAAACATTTTTACGGCCAGCTACGGCTTAATTAGAATCTCCGTTATTGTGGGACTGTGCGCATATTTGCATAAATTATGCGCGCGGGTGCGCGCTTACGTCGCATTACGAGTTATTAATGATCGTTACAACAGAAGCAATCTTTCGAGTGCAGCAGCTAGTCGAAAATAATCGTTCTTATCATTGCGCACCATGCGCCACGTTTGTACGGTCAATTTAATTATCCCGGTTGAATCAGCCAGTCGAAATAACTGGTTCCGGGTTTTTCCTTTTACAGTTCCTGTTGTTATAAAAATACTTTTTTATCTTTTCCAGGAGAAATTTTTAAGTATACTTCTTTATCGAAGCATACGTTATAGTACGAATCATAGGAAGATTCAATAAATTAACAATCATTTTACGTCGGATCTGTTCAGCATTAACATGCTTATTTATTTCTAAAGATGTAACAACTATTTTCTGCTGATATTAAATTTCGTGCAGAAGCTGTAAACATGTTGCAGTCGGTATCGGTTGACATTAAAATGTAACGAAGTCATTTTTATGCTGATTAAAAAGTTCAGATCGCGTTGGATCGCGCGCCATGAATGATGATAATTCGTCGCGGCCGCGGATGCGTCTACGTTAAATACTCGAGTCGGAATTTCGTCAACGGATTTCCACGGGCGTGCCTTGTGCGCGGCGGAGCTTTATTCGCCGGGATTTATTCAGGAAGACGCACACACCGCTCCGTTATTTTCCTTGATTCTCTTTCTGAATGCATGAAGCGTGGTAATTAGTAAGTACGGGCCGGAGCCGCTCTCGTCCCGCGACCTACTTCGCGCTCCCGAAAAGATAAATAAATAGGAGCCCTCCGGCCGCGTTCATTTTTCTGCTATCGGCCGCGAGAATGGAAATCGATGGGTCGATGAGAGAATTTCTCGACCGAACACACCGGTTACCCTCGAATCACAAAGGGACCACGATCACTCGGAAATCCCCGCTAAAAAAGCCTAATGGAGTCGTCGGTGACCTCGACGAGAAACAAAATAGTGTCTCTCCGTTGAACTATTCTTTCGCCGAAAATGTCTCGTTCTGCTCGACGAGTATCACTCCGCGAATTAAACAACGATGCCTCCGTGGCGCTGGCAATTTTTGTCTGTTATTTGGAAAGTTCAAGAAGCGTTTTTCCGCGCAACTGGCAATTTCCTGTAGCACACTCACGTGTTTCATCATGAAAATAGATTTTCAAGTTCAAAAAAAGAAAAAAAGAAATATATTTTTCTATTCAACTAGTAACGTTTCCCGACCACTTTTTTCGCTTTCCATAACGTACGTCCTCCTTGGAATTAGAAAAATGTTTTTACCGTTATGCCAGCAATTTTTGTCTATCACTCGCCAAATTGGAAAGATAGTTTTTCGGTCGACTGACATTTCTCGACGAGAAGTGAAAGCATCGTTTCCTCGTTCAACCGGCGATCCTTTTCCTACAACTTTTGCATTATTTACGTGGAAAACGCTTCTTGAAGAAAATGTTTAATCACAGAGCTGACAAATTTTCTCTACGGTTCACAAAATGAAAAATATTTTTTACAATTAAAAGGCGCAGGTTCTGTTCAACTGTCTCTTTTCGTCTGCGACATTTTCGTTTCTACGGCGAGATCTGTTGGATTTATAATAATTGAATTCAAATTACGATAAACTGTAAATATTTAACCAATGAAAAATAACATTTCTTGACACACCTGACATATTATACATTGCAATTATTTATTCTACTCTCATTTAAAGCGACACTCTCCTTAAACTAGCTTAACTCTCCTTAACTAGCCAATATTAATATTTACACCAATTTTTAATAAAATAATCACCCACACATGTAGATCTTGTTTTATTAATAATTACGTTAATATTTTCTAAAACGATCTCGCACAAAGCCACCCGTCGAAACGAACAAATTATATCTCCGTGTTCCGTGAGATCGACGTTAAATAATTTCCTGGAAAATTTCGCAGTATATTACACTCTCCGAGGCAAATGCAGAGGGAACTTATCGACGGAATGTTTTCCGAGGCTGCGACGCGAGCTCGAGAGGGAAAAGAGCGCGCGAAGGCTCGGCGGGGTCACTAACATAATAAGAAACTATGACGAGCCAGCTGGTTCTCCTTTCACGAGAATTAGATTCGGTCTCCGCGGGGTTCCGAAGACTCCGGCACCGTGTCGCTGGGAACGCGACGGGATGGATTATCGGGAGGTGGAATTTTAATTAATGCGGCCACGTGGACAGTGTCTTAGAGCCGTGCGCTCGCTGTTCCGCATCTCCGGGGCCATTCTATCCGGAATATTAAAGCCGGGCCGGCACGCTTAATTATTTATCCTTGCTCCTCTGCTCCCCATGTCCATTTACTTTTCTGCTTGAATACTCTGCGCTGACGTGCGCGCGCGAGCGCGCGAGCGCGCTCAAACGCTCGCCTAGCTTCAATGGGAACAGAGAGAGCGCAAAATGTGTTCAACGAAACACGCTCGCCGGCATTATTTACCCAAGTCCCTTCTGCTCGTCGCGATCTACTTCGTTCCAGTGTTTGCTACCCTTAAACGCGTTTTTCTCCGTTTGAGACAATACTTCGCGATGAATTTCGTCGTGAATAATTTTCCGTTACGAAGTCCCCGTTATTTTGGTCCCCGAATAAGCGGGTTAGAATCATGATAAGTCACATTTTCATCGTTGCCAGAGATAAGGGCTGTTATTGTTTGCCAACGCGCGCATTGTTTACCGGCCAAATTTATTGTTGAGATAATTCACGGTTAAATTGGTTCATAGTAACCTTACAATTTATTTCACTCGTCTTTTCAACAATTTTGGTATGTGTAGATTGAATTATAAAAATAATAAAAAAGTTTGAACGTTACGAACATATAACTGTAACACCGTCAACACAGCAAAATGATTAAAATAAATAAATGTAGTTTCTGCATCGTTCAATTCATTCCGACAATTTTTATTTTGCATAAACGTCCACAGTCTAATTATAAAATATCTGTGAAAACTGTCGAAAATCCGATTTACGCCACTGTGCTCCTAACTCGCTCAAATTCCAACGAATTTTATATCCCGCCGCAGCGATCAAACGTTTCTGATGCCTCTGTAACTTGTTCAAAATTTGTATAAAATACGCATTGCAATATATTATATATTGTACAGAAATTGTGCTGCAATTTGAACGTTTAAATAATTGCGTTGAAGGTTTCGTTGGTAAATTTGATATTGCCAATTCGATTCCCACCATATAGATATCAAACGTTCGATCTTTTTGGAAACATTTCAACGTCATCGTAACCTTTCACTGTTCGGATAAATTCTGGCATCCATTTTCTCGTTGCTTCACACGATAACGTTTTCACACTTTCCGCGGAACCGAGTATTTAAGCGAACTTGCACGACGCGTTAACGCGTTTCCAGCCGATGACGCGAAATTCCGATACTTTACGAGACGCCGGCGTTTTTTGCCTCGCTTCGAAATAACAGGTAGTTACGTGTACGATGTTTCAGAAGGCTCCCGGTAACGGTGGTGATCGATGTTGACTTTAGATTTCCGTAGAGACCAAGGAAGAAAGATTCGTATTTCAACTAATTTATCTACGGTTTCAGATAATATACCGTCGGATATTGTATTACATCATTAGAGCAACATTCGCCGCCGACAAGAAACATCAATGTTAAATTAAGCCCGCGTTGATTTAGAACATTGCGTAACCGTTGCGGGTTTAAAACCGGCAGTGACGTCAAATTTCATTTGCGTCCGAATGCCGGGAAAATGTTATTTGTACAACATCGAAATTTCAAAGAGCAATGGATTCTGTGATACCGAAATATTATCTAAGTATCTTTCGCATGTGAACATCTGAAATGGAAATAATCTACAGGATGCTCCATAATTATGTCCCATATTTTCCCTAAGGAAAATGTTACTTCAATTAGCCTCAGGAATCACCCTTCCCGGATAAACATAATTATAGGACACTCTGTATATGAATCAATATACCTAAATAAACGTCCTATTATCCAAACGTGAATGTTGTCACAATTAGTTTATAATAATAAACTAATATAACAATTAGTTTATAATAATAAACTAATATAACAATTAGTTTATAATAATAAACTAATATAACAATTAGTTTATAATAATAAACTAATATAACAATTAGTTTATAATATAATAATCAATGTTTTAATGTACTACTAATTTATGCATTCATTTTTACACTTTATTCCAACGTTCTTTAGTAAAAAATATTAAGTCTTAATTACTCATTTTGTAATATCTGCGAGGGTTGTCGGTACAATAATTTAGAGTATACATGAAAATATCAATTTCTCAATATAAAAATTTAATATATGAAGGAAAATATATCAATTTGTCAATGTAAAAGTTTCATATGGGAATGACAATATTAATTTCTCGATACAAAAGTTTAGCGTGGAAATGAAAATATCAGTTTCCCATAATTGGTTCGGACAATCGAGATTCTGCTGCAGCAGTCGATGCATCAAATTTTACACTTCGCCGTATTCCGGTACATTTGAGAACCAGTTCTTCGCAAGCGAGTGAAAGCTACGAAGGTTCTCGACAAAAGAATTTAATATATGAACGAAAGTATCGAATTCGTTTGCCGGCGATCAGAAATTGTTTGTTCTGAATCTCGCGATTCGACGTCTTCGGGGCGGGAGAAGGCGCGGCGAAAAGTGGGTAGGAAGTATCGACTCGATGGGGAACGCGGACTCGAGCGTTCGATGCAACCATTAAGCTTCATTTCCACTGACAGAAATGTGTCGCGGCTCGCCACGGAACACGAGTGTATTAATTCCCATTTGAGCTTCATTCAGCCGTCAGTTTTCATTTCCATGGGCCACGCTGGACCAGCATCCCCCCGAGCTGCTTAGAAACCGTTCCCTGCGTGCAACAATGTATCTCGATGACGTTCAACATCGGCGACATCTTCTGTCAGAAAATGTCGCTTCCCCTTTGCTAATAGAGCGTGACCTCGCTGATCCAAACTAATCACGAGAGCGTTCGGATAATAGAGTTTCTTTTCTCAGACACGACTCCAGATCGAATGCTTGCAATATATAGCGCTGGGTATTTATTATATAAATTCTGAAGAATGCATTTCTTGGGACTACTACAGTAACGTCTCCCTAACTGACGCTCAGATTGTGCAAAAAAATGGACAATTTGGGAAGAGGAGATACGATTATTCGAGCCATGCAGCTCGTTCCTGTAGTTGTTGACAATTCGAAACTATAAAAACGAACTGCAAGGCCAAATTGTCTATTTTCGTGGACAATCTGAGCGTCAATTAGAGAGACATTACTGTATTTAGTACTCCACGTCCGCCAAGGATAAATGTTATGTATTTACGACAAAAATTGACAAGTTTAATCCGAAACAATGAAAGACTAAAGGAATTTCATATCGTTTCGCATTGACCTTATCGGAATTATTGAATAAATGTCGAAATATTTATGTGGCTTCTGTTTCTTAATTAATGTGATTATAATTTCTAAATTAATAAAGTCTATACATACACGGTCACACTACTGCTGGATTATGTTTCGGATTAAATTTTCGACGTGAAATATTCGAACACCGCAAGTTTTATTTAAATTTATGGCAAACAGCAGGATTAAAAAAAAGTAGCCGACCGTTTCGATAAATTTTACCTCCGTAATTTCAGGGTTTCAAATTAAACTGCTTCGAAGTTGCGAGCATTTCGGGTGTGTTGAGTAAGTTCCCAAGATTTGCGGTCGTAAAAATTCAGAGCTCGCGCGGAACTTTGTTTAAACGAGGCGTAACTGTTTACGTCGAGGAAGCTAGCGTAAATATTTCCGGTGATTTGAATCCGGCATCCGCAACCCCTTTTGTAATCCACCCTTGGCGCTGAACGTTTGATCGGGGAAAATTCATTTCGAAGAGTTGTAACAACATGAACGGAGCGCGGTATCCTTAAAGTTCGACGAAAGTTCCGCCGGTTCTTGGGGCACTGTTAGGGGATGCCGGCGGCACGCGGCGATTGGTAATTGAGACGAGATCGAATCCCGGGGATCCGCTCGAATTAGCAGAGCTCCCCCGATAGCCGATCGTCGGCCGGCTTTCTCAATGGTTGGTTCTTGAAATTTTCATCGGGCGAAGTCACGTATAGAAGTCGCGACGGAATTTAATTATCAGAGGGCCGGGAAAGTTCGTTCTCCGAGTCCGGCGCGTTCGGGCGAAGTTTTCCGAGACCGGTGACGTCGCGTCGCGCACTCGGAATGGCCCAGTTCGATACACATGTCAAAGTAAATGCAGGCCTTTCAGCTGCTTGTCTAATTAGGCGGGCTTTTTAGCCGGCGTTTGATTAAGCTGTAAATTGCGAGAGTCGCGGCGGCCGCGCGAAAGGAAATTAGGAGGCGGCGCGACGCCGCTCGACGATACCGAGCTCTGCGAGATTATGAAAATCTTTCGATCCGAACGCGAGAACCGGAAGCTGCCTCGATTTAATCCGCCGATCGAATTGTGCCGACGCTTCCGGTGGAATTTCGAATTTCGTTGCGAACGAAATGTAAGTTTGTTCGATTTTTGTTCGTCGAGACCGAAATGAAGGTGCATTTGTAATTTTTCTTTGTTATTTATCAAATTTAAGCGCCTGTCAGATTCTATCAAATTTATTAAACCGTGCTTTTCGCGATGGAAAGGCCCATTAAATAAGATCTCTTTCTCTTCAATCAACAATTTTTAGTATCGATTCTTCGTTTTTCAAGATGGAAATATTCTTAACAATCATATAAAGTGTTTTTTTACTCGACTGACAATTTTGTCCACGTTTTCCCACTTCGTGACAATCAACATCCTCCAGGTCGAATAAACGATTCCCTATTTAAACAGAAGTTAAAGTTTGAACAAAAGCGTTTTTCTACTGACGTTTCTTTCCCTGCAACATTTTTCTTCTCCCACAATGAAAATACCCTTAAGATTAACAAAAGCGCCTTTCTATTTAATTGGCAATCTTGTTCTGCAACTTCGTCGCAATGAATACACCATCTGGTGCAATTAAAACAGCATTTTTCTCTGATACTCGCAATTTTCGCAAACGTCTTTTTATCGGAAACTTTTTATTTTCCCTAGCAATTAAAAAATCATTTTCCGTTGGAAATCGACCATATTTTTTCTACCGCCACTGACACTGCGAACGAGCATTTTTTATCGAAAACTATTCGTCGTCAGAGAAAGTAGAAAAATACAGCAGTCGACTAATTAAACGCCGCGTCGAAGACTCGATCAAATTGTTTCGGTTCTTCCGAATTCAGAAAATAGTTTCAGGGGTGAACGATTAAACGGTGATGCAACCTTGAGGGAAACAGAACGTGAACCGAACGTTGGCCGGAAGGCGTTCAATCAACATCCGGCGAATGTCGCCGCGTGGAAACCGCGGGAACGGTCGTTCCCGTAGCGTCGGCTCCCGAAACAATCGATACGGGCGCGAGGGTTCGATTAAAACGAGCTTTCACGTGTGCCGGCGGAAAACGAGTTTTCCTCGTTGGCGAAAATCGGGCGGCTGGGTTCACCATGTTGCCGGGCAAAAAGCGGAGAACAGATCGAATCCCGTCGCTAACGACCGCCACAACGAAACAATGGATCGTGAAACGCTTTCGGTTTCCTGCGGGTTTTCGCCGGCTCGCTTTCCTCGGACGATTTCCTGCGAATTTTTGGGGCCGCGTGCCACGTGTCGCGCGATCTTTTTTCCCCCGGCGAGACCGGACCGCGGTGTCGCTGGTACACGGAATATCCGCAACACGGCTAAATTATACAGCAACATCGCGATGGCGAATAGGCGAAGGAAGATTACAGGGCGAAATTGTAAAGGAAAGTTATACGGAAAAATTGCGAAAGAGAATTGTAATGGAAAATTATACGGGAAAGTTCTACGGCAAAATCGTAAAGGGAGATTATGCAGGAGAGTTGTAAAGGAAAATTGTACAGAAAAACTGTACAATAAAACAGCAAGAAATCGTGAAGAAAAATTATACGGAAAAATTGTAGAGAAGATCGAAATCGTAGAGGTCGAAATGTAGAATTGATATTTATCGATTGCTCGCTTTAGTTTCGCGAAAAGTCAGCGAGTAGAAACGGTCTGTCACGATCGGACACGCCTCACGGACGTTCAAGCTGAGCGAACTCATACTAATTT
The DNA here is from genome assembly GCF_051020955.1 of Megalopta genalis. Classification (NCBI taxonomy): domain Eukaryota; kingdom Metazoa; phylum Arthropoda; class Insecta; order Hymenoptera; family Halictidae; genus Megalopta; species Megalopta genalis. The sequence goes on along the minus strand of NC_135014.1, from coordinate 34,790,941 downwards.
TCTGTCATTGTTTCGTGAAAGTCTGAAAACGGGAAACAAAGATCCTTTGTTTCAAACACAAAACAACAACAGAATTAATTTCTGCGAATGTACATGCTGCATTGTATTTTAGATACGTGCGCATACCGAGAATGCACAAATACCCGCAAGCTGTTTATAATGTACTGCATTCACAACAAAGTCTTATCTTTGTTATCTTTTGCACTGACTGTTTTACGTACGGGAAATAAACAGTCGTCCGAAAACAAAATGATGTTCTACGTACTTCGTATAATTAAAGTGACAGTTTGTTCAGGGAGTAACATTTATATTGTCGCGCGTTCAAAACTTTGTAAAATACGAACACCACTGAACAACAATTGATGTTCGCTCATTTTCAAGCGACGCGCAAGACTAAGAACGCACATTACGATGCTAATAACATTCCGGCACCAGCGGCAAATTACCGAAATCGGAGCAGTTCATTCGGGTGCGTATAAAAGGATGATAAAAATTCGATTTCCGTCGCCGAAATTCGCCGATAAAAACCATAATCCAGGCGAAATTGGTCCGCGTGATGGCGCGTATCCGGCCGGCGTTAATTAAGTCTGTTTCCATTTAAATAAAGAAGCCAGCGGGTTTCGATGAATACATTATCGGGAACGTACGTGGACGGGGCTGCCGTTGGAAAACGAAGGCGACCGTGATATCCGCTCCTGGAAAACACGCAGTATCCGCTTTCCATTTTTTCTGCCACTTGTCGCTCAATGAATATGCAGGAAATCGGGGGACCGTGCGTTTTAATTCGTAAGTTAACGCGAGCAGATCGAAGCAGCCCGATACTATCGCAAAATTAACAAAGAGAGATTCCGTTCGACCGATTCGATCCGTCGGCTGTTGCTCGGTCTCGAAGACTCGCACTTGCTCCGTAAACGTTCGTTAACGACGGTGGAACTTTTACTTCGAAACAATGCGGCTATTAGCTCGCGTCAGATACACCGTCCTCTTGCTCGCGAATTTATATTATTCTCCAAGATGGTTCCTAATTAAACTTTCCCGGGGAAAAGTGCGTTTTTCCGAGGCGCCGCCCCGTGGAACTTCTGTAACCACGTAATTCCCCGCGCAACCGAATATTTCAATTTGCCCGCGGCGGAATCTAATTAACCGCCTCGGCCCGTCGAACGAATTAATCTTTGAGGCGGTAATTCCACCAGCGCGTGGGCGCCGCGTGTCGCCTGACCTCTCATTCGCTGTCATATCTATGAAATTAACGCTTTATCCGCTGTCGTATCTACGAAATTAACGCTTTAGTCGCGTTAATCGTCCCATGGTTGCTTTAAACCACCTCCACCAGAATCAAAGACCAATTTTCTAACGAGAATATCGACTTTGTTATGCGATATGTAACCTCAAAATTCATTCTAGACGGAGAGGGTTGTTTCTCAAATCTTGAACACTCTCCAGGTGGAAATTTGTTCATTTCTTTTTCTTCAAAATAGTGTGAAATAGTCAATTTTTGTCTATCATACAATTGTATGTATTTATTTAAAACATCGTGTTCTGAATAATTTGTAATTTTGTTATAATAATTTTTTGGATGCAGCTCGGACACTGAGGAGTCTGTTGACAGATTTCAGGAAAATATAATATTTAAAAGTTGCTTATAATTTAGTAACATTATTTATTATATTATATTATATTATATTATATTATATTATATTATATTATATTATATTATATTATATTATATTATATTATTTTATATTATTATATTTACACTATACTTTTGTAATATGAATTATATATAACTTATATTAATGTATAATATAAATTTTGTATAACTTGATTAATATAAACTGCAGCTAGACCCACTCAAATCTCTACTATTTAATTGTCATTGATATATTTTCAAATCCAAATTATCAGGATCGAGATCATCGAACATCATCAAGCATCGTCGAAATAATTTTAATTTACTTAATTTATTATACCCACGAACAATTTTCGATTTTAACCTTCCGTTTTAAATCGTCAAAACGTTTATCTCTCCTATCTAGAATACTACCATTCATGATCATGACCAAGTCGAACTGTTATGGGGGGAGGGGTTAACGTTGTATCGGTTTCTCGGGAACGGGGGTTGAAATTCCGTTCACAGTTTGATAACGATCGAGCTGGAAAAACGATCTACCGTTGAAAGAAATCGTGCACAGATCTGACCATCGCAATGGAATTGAAATTGTTCGTGATGAATCTGTGGCGACCCCTTTACCCCCTGGAACCCTCGCCCCGCACACCGCGCCGCCAGGACCCGGCCTGTCCAGAATCAAGCCTAACTAACTGGCAACGAAAACGTGAAAGGACGTCGAACGTAGCGGAGCGACACGCGACACGGAGAAACGAAATGAAACTGCTGAGAGTCGAAAGGAGAAATTGCTCTTTTCAACCAATCAACCCTCCCCCGCCCCGGCCCCTCGAGCAGCCGCTCTTTTTCCCTCGTTTCCTCTCGTTTCTCCGCGAGCTCGAATCAACGTGATTAATTACAATATCGCTTTTTCCCCTCTCTCTCTCTTTCTCTCTTTCCCCGGTCCCTCCCTCGATCGCCACTTTATTTTTGATTTGCAGCCCACGCCACACATTTTCGAAATTGTGTCCCATTTGCACCCATGAATTAGTATGTTTTGTATTCTGGGAGCGAGGTCGTTAATTATACGAGCTAACAGTATGAATCGTGCGACAAATTTTCGGAGAATTTTTCGAAGAGCTTTTGCAAGATTTTTTTTACTGCGCCGTGCGATTAATTGGTGTAACCTTTGTGAGGATTTTTATCCGATCGCATGCTTCGTCGTTGTAATTAATTAAAATTTTTAGTGCAGCGGAATGTGTTACGATCGTTACCGATTTATTGTGGTTTATTTATTTATTTATAGTTTAGTAAAAGCGAAAATATTTCTCTGCAAGATTTTATAGTTTCTACAGAGTTAGAAATTATTTAATGCGAATACGAAATTGAATTTTACATTGAGAGAAAGGTTATAAATTTGTACACTATTGCATGACGAACTTACAATTCAATTTTTATTCAGATTCTTTTCATGCTGCCTTTAAATTCTCGTGTGTCTTTTCAACGTGCATTCTTCAGAAAAATAAACAATTGAACTGCACAAAATCAAGGACCCCTTTCATTATCCGGACTTCTAAAAATTTAAACCAAATTTAAAAGAAACTGATTTACTTTTATCAATGTGAACCACCTAACTTAACACACTGACTGTGTTAATCACTTGTATGTAGGTGAATAAATTATTTGTTACTATCTAAAAATTAATTCTTACTCTAATCTATTATATCTTCCTAATTTCATTAGGAATTATAACTGATTATAATTAATTTTATAACTGGCCTCCTCAATTTCAATTCAATTATTAATTCACGATCTAATTTTTTGAAATTTTGCGAGGTTGTTGGCGCGACAGTCGAAGCGTTGAACAAACAGAAAACTTATTTATCGGTCCCAGAGGTTCAGAAATGTCGCAGTAACTGCCCGGACACAATCTCCAGCGATAATAAAACTCATCGAAAATGTCTCTAATCTACCGCTGATATTTCCCGAGGCGAGAGACTGATCGAAATGGAAGAACTATAAAACGGGCCGGGAGCCGTGTCTCATCGCGGAGTCATAAACTCGTAGATTGTTCTTCCAGGTGAGCCAAAATGGCGTCCGCGGACCGAGCGTCCTCGGATGTGGATTAACGGAGTTTTATCTTCGGGGCTACAGACGGCGATAAATTTCGTCAAGTGGACAGAAACGAAGGAGCGTCGGCGGTCGCGTTTTATCGGATCCCTAAAAATATTTCCACATCGAAATACGGTCCTGGAAGCGGAGGAGTGGCGCATTAAGCCGGCCGATCGGCTGCCGAACGACCGGCCCACGGTTATTACGCATCCCCTGGCCGATTCGACGAGGTAGCAGACCCGTAAAGTCCTGCGGCGAATTAATCATAAACTTGCTGAACAACAATTCTGGTTTGCGTTCGCAACGACCATTACTCGCGGCCAGAATCTCCCTATTGTACGATTGTTACGATTACGGGTGTCGTCAGAATTATATGCCGAAATTAAAATTAACAGCGTCGTCGTCGCCGCCGCCGACGGGAAATACAGGGTGTCCCAAAAATGTCTCGCAATCCGAAAGTGACTTGTTCCTCAGATCATTTGAAGTAACTTTTTCCTTTACAAAAATTTTCTCCGAGGCACCATTAACGTTTTATTAACGAAAAACAGTGACCAATGCGAGGCGAGCTCAGCTGACGCGAGGCGACCGAGCCAATGAGCGGAACTGGGCTTCGTTGGTTGGCTGGGCCGCGTCGCGTCAGCCATACTCGATTCTTATTGGTCACTGTTTTTCGTTAATAACTCGTTAACGGTGCCTCGGAGAAAAATTTTGCAAAGGAAGAAGCTGCTTCAAATGATCCGAGGAACCCGCCATTTCCGGATTGCGAGACATTTTTGGGACACCCTGTATATTTGGGCGTTCAATTCGCAGGACGATTATTCCGCGCGCCGATCGGAATACGCGTGCCTCTCGCGGATAGAAAATGCAATTGTTCCGAGGACAGAAGTCCCTTACAGGTCCCGGCGAATTAATTAATTCCGACCCGCGATTCCGATTTTACGAAATCCGTTTTATAAAACCCGAAATCGGGGGGGAAAATAGGGTCCGCGTTGACGCGACGGTAAATCAAGAACGGTTATATTTTCGTTTGTAACGTCTTTGGCAAGTCCCCCGAATTAATTAGAATTCGAAATGGCGATTCCGATAGATCGTTTCGCGAAATCAGAAATTCGCTGGAACATTTCGACCGAAAAAAGACATTTATGCGTTGCCGTCGCGACGTTATGTCGCGAATCGAAACAGGTGTGGACAATTATATGCGTTCAAAAGGGCCCCGTTACAGCTCCACCAAATTAATCAGAATTTTAAATGTCATTCCGCGATGCCATGAATCCGCGGGGAAATTTGTTTCGCCGGGAAACGTTTCTCGACGGGGACAAATTGAAAATGTGATCATTGCGAACGTCATGAGCGCAGAAAAATCCGCAGTTCGATAATAACAATAATTGGCCATTGCGGCGGGCTCGCGATGACACGGAGAACACGCGGGCTCGTAGATTAATAAAATGCTGGCGAAACGTTTTCGCGAAATGTGCAGAAAATTGTCACGGAACCCCGGCGGGGGCGGGGGACACGTTCCGCGCGCGGAGTTGCTTGATTAATTGATTGATCTCGCCGGGGGCACCGATGCTCAACATCTGGAATTTTTCCTGATGCACATGTTCGACGATATTCGACGCGATTAAATGAAAATTGGAAAGTTTCGGCTCGTGACAGTTTTATCGCGGGCTGCGATACATCGGCGTAGTGATAGCGGAGCACCTGGGGGGGAGGGGGGCAAAGAGAGGCCGGCTCTCGACGACCTTGAGCAGTCATTTCCTTTTACTATGCCTATAAACGTCAAATATTATTGCGCCGAGGAGCGCTAATATCAGCGTAAATTGAACTGCGAAGGTCCTGTAATTGAATTGATTAACCTCATCGGCAATCGGAAATCCATGTTACGATTTCTATATATCAATAAATCTTTCATTTCGAGTATTAATTTTTCATATTTAGTAAGACAGACTCTCGATTGATAACCTTCGCGAATCCGGCGGAGATTTTTCTTCTTGCGTAATTCGAAATTTGCAATCCAAGATGGCGGCCGGGAGTTATAAATTAGGACAAAGCAGCAAGCATTCCGCAGCCAATAAAATTACATTTAAAAGTGTCATCGCGTGTCTAAGCTTCCATTAACATTTGTTCGTCACGACTTAATTAATTCGCCGTGGATCCGCGCGATCCCATTGGTCAGAATTTAACGGGGAAAGAGGAAACAATACTTTAACCGCGCCAATATGTGACACATTTCTCGATTCTCGAGACGAACGTTTATAAGACTGCGCAAAATGATATTAAATCGGGGCTCGCGAAGCGTGAGAAAGAATGAAGAAATGGAAATTACGATGAAAGCTGGCTTATGGAGCTCTCATTACATCAACTCAGCCACGTTCTTGGAATTTTCTTCGACTCATTTACATTTTCCTGGCGTGTCCGCGTAATTCCATGATTTGGTTCTGAATACGTTGAAAATATGCTTTCACACATTCGCAGAATATGACGAGAAAATTGAACTATTCTTATCTTAAAGAAACAGAAGTTTCAGATTGAACCGATAATCATGATTTCCATTCAACATTTTAATCCAAATGTACCAAATACGCCAATTTTAAGATTAGGTTAATATAAATCTTCTTTCTTCAATCGAAACAATGCATTAGAAAAATGTATAAAAATCGTCGCTGACCGTTTTCCTTTTCTCCAAAACTGCATCAAATACGTTGATTTTACGATTAGATCAATAGAAATGGTTTTCACCGAACATTTCGATCGAAATCATAAACTTAATTTTACGACAGTATTCTAATTTCGTTAAGAAATGATTTTGTACCCAAGAAAAATGTATAAATATGGTAGGCGACTGTTTCCTTTTTTTCAAAACTACACCAAGTACATTAATATTAAGATTCGATTAATACAATTAGTTTCCATTGAGAATTTTGTATCGAAACCATGAATTGAACGAATTTTCTATTCAATAGTTCCGCGAGGAACGATTAAAGTTCGATTCTGTTAATATCCAATCGCGCGATCGATCGGGGACAGAGTAAAAATCGGCAACAAATTGGATAGAACGGATCGATCGCTCGATTTCATCCAGCGTCGTGGTGGGAACAGCTCCAGAAGAGAGCAAAATACGTCGTCCCGTGGAAAGTTCGTTTCTGCCAGGCAGATATTCGTTCAACTCCGATGGTATTGTTCCCCGTCGGGTGAAACTCATCTCTCACCCCCATCTTCACCCCCACAGCTCACAACTGCAATGTCAAATTGCACAATATTCATCGAAGTTTCTCCCTCTCCCTCCCTCCCTCCCTCTCTCTCTCTCTCTCTCTCTCTCTCTCTCTCTCTCTTCCTCTCCCTGTCTATATCATTCTCCATCTTTCTCTCTCAGATTACTTCGAATCGCTTAAACTTTCGGCGACCGGATTATTTAATCGAGGGGAGGGAACAGCGGCCGGGAAGAAATCGCGAATTTTAAGGCGACTCTTTATCGAGCGGCGAACGGGACTTAAGGGTGGCGAGAGAGAAGATATCGAGTTTAATTACCCCCACGGTTCGACGCTGTCGAACTTTCGCAAACTGAGTCGCGCCCACCCCTCTTCGCCCCCAGGCCGGCGGAAGTTTTCTATTGACTCGGCCTCCGGAGAAATATGAAAGTGCAGCACCCGGACACGTTATGCTAGTGACTATGGCATCGGTCGCGTGACGCCTACCACGCGTAATTGATTTCTTTGCCAGCCTCGGCGACGTGTAACACGTCGCGCCGTCTCGGCGAGTGCTTCGGAGGGCAGAAAAACGTCGTCGAAAAAACTTCGAGTAACTTCCGCTGGAAGCAATCGGAGCGAAATAAGGTTGAGAGAAAGAACTTCGTTGATATTTTTAACGGAAGATCGTTGAAGTTTATCTGTACGTTCGTGAGAAAAAATTGGGATTAAACATTGTGACATAGATGTTATTTCTGCGAAAAGTTGCGTGCGTTATCGTCGGCGATTGATATTTTAGTAAGATGACTCGCGCACTTGATAACAGAACCTTCGAATGAAATTGCAGCGCTGAAATTGTCGTATCGAACGCACTGCTGTCTTTCATTTTACTATTTATTTATCGTGCATTTATATCGGTCTGCGGTTTTACGTGCAATTTGGAGGGACAAATGTAAAAGTGAACAATGCTAAGTCACCGAACGTACAGGGTGTCTCTGAAGTAGCGGCACTCGAAAAGACGAAATTGACACCAGAAACGAATCCAAAATTTTAAGACACGTTTCCTCAGTTTCGATTCGATCGATCAAAAATTCTCTGCTATTTCTAACTAAACCGTGGATTTTATTCAATCGTGATAAAAATTGAACAGGTTTAATACAGAACTGCAAAGATGTTGGATGAGAATTCGGGACTGCTGTTTCACTACTGTTTGACTTAATAAAACCATTCAAAGGAACCATTAATTTTCATTGACTTCTAGTTTCTTAAAATTGACTTGGCATAACTTTATATTCCATAAAAATCCGCACTTTCGCAGATAGAATAGACAGTCAATGGAAAGAACATTCTGTTTGATCCACTACTCAACTGAGCGTACATACGGAACAAATATACATATCCATCATTCTTTCGACAATTCTTAAAGTGAGAAATCGTGCCCGCACAGCAGAAGCTGAAACAGTTCCAAAACCGTGAAGCTGCTCACAAACAGACCGACTAGCAAATCGACAAAACAATGGCTAGCCACAAATAACGCAAAGATCCACGAATGTACCACCAGAGAGACACCTTGTATCCTTCGCGCACCCTCCTCGAACTCACTCGGCGATTAATCACCGCGTTCGTCGGTTTCATGATGATCGGTTGTTTCGATCGATTCCGGGCGTATCGATCGTCGATCGCGAGTAAAGTCGGCACTGGCACGAGTCACGCGGTCCGCCAAAACAAACCGAGCACCGTAAAACCGCCGAGCTTGCGATCTATGGATCGTACCTTGAGATCCTGGCAGGACACACCGAGCGAGGACATCGAACGCGTACGATCCACCTGGCTTCGTCCGCCCTCTCTCTCTCGCGCGCTCTCTCTCTCTCTCTCTTTCTATCTCCCTCTCCTGCTCTTTCTCTCTTTTTCTCTCTTTCTCTGACAGTAAACTGTTTTCCCTCGGTCGGCGACGAAACGGAGGGTTGACGAGCTTGCGAGCTTGCGGTGGCACGTGAACACCACGGCCGAGTGGCGCGACTGAACTCGGCTGAACCGTGTCGGAGCTTGACTCCGGTTGAAGCTTTCGGGCCGGCGCTCTCTCGACCGACCGTCGGTGGCAGCGTCCGGGAGGCGAAGGGGTCGGCGGTGGTTCCGAAGGGTTGGGAAGGGGCTCGGAGGACGAGCGGCTGTGGATCTGGTAGGGGACAGGCGGGAGGGGGCGCGGATAGGGCTGAGGAAAGAGGAAACAGGACGAAAGACCCGGAACGCAAGGGTTGAAGAATATCTGAGACGGTCGGGTGTCGGGGGGGGAGGGTGTCGCGGCAGGAAGAAATGCGGGATTGATGCGGAAAGGGGTAAGCGGGGGCCCCAGGAATGGGCAAGAAAGCATTGCAAATTTTGAGGAGGTAGTGCCAGTGGTTGAAGGGTTGGAATTGGAGAAGAGAGTGAGGAAATAATATTATCTTACGGGGGAACGAAAAAGAATGGCGGAATAATGTTTTATTACCTATGGAACAGTAAAACTGAAAAGCTTTTGGTGCTTTCTGGGAATCGCGGGACTGAATTTATTCGGACCTTCCTGATTTTTACGATAACTAGTCTGCGGATATTTGTGCGAAATCGAAATTATCGTCAATTTCAAAATCCATGAGTCAGCTGGACATTTCTTTCTTGAATAATTTCAACGAGTTGAAACTAATGCATTGATGTCTCGACATAAATTTTGATATTCTCATTGTTTGAAATTTCATTGTGTCATAAATGCATAAAATCCGCGTGTCTGAATCAGTAATTCAATCATTTCCTAAAAGAGAATCTTTACAATTTCAACGTTTTTATAATGAGAAATGAGAGATCGTTTTGTTATATTATAATAAATATTATTAACTATTATTATTATGTATATACTACTATTATTATATATACTATTATTATATATACTATTATTATTATTAAATTATAATAAATATAAATATTTATTAAATTATATTTTAAAAGGGACAAAATGGCGGGCACCGTATCCGTGAATGTGTACAAGAAAGTTACCCTTCCTGGACGATTAAAGAACATTTGAGAAAGGTTGAAAATTTGAAGGATCCAAGAAGTACGAAAGGGTGACGAAGTTGGACATAATTTATTCTTACAAAGGTAAACCGGAAAATCTGAAGAGTTCCAGAACGTTTCGAAAGGGGCGGAATGAAGATTACGAATCGGAGAGTATCGCCAGGGGTGCGGTGAATTGTGGACAGGATCGACGCGGGAGACAAGACTCGCGGAGAAAACTGGGGATCGAGGAATTCGGGAGGGGGGGTGGGGGTTGAAATTTTGTAGTCCGGGGAAGTTTGAAGGGGTTGAAATGCTCGAAGATCTTCAGGATACGAGGAAACAGTGGAGGAATAAGATATTCCAGGGAAAGTTGCGGAAAGAAGACACGGAACTTCGTAAGTTTAAAGGATCAGAATTCAAAGGGATGAAAGAAAATAAGGGGTCGAGGATTGAGAAATTCAGTGGGACTGAAGATTTCGAGGACTTGAGAAGTTCCGGAGGTTGGAAATGCCGTGGGAGTTGTACGCGAAAAAAGAAGCAATAAAAAGATATGGTCTTCTGGCGAAAGTTGTAAAAAATGGATACGAATGAACGTGGTCGGAGATAAGGGTTGCAGAATTTTGAGAAAGAAGTGTTATAGAACCGATGTCGCCGGAAGCACAGTTCGAATTGCTCCAGCTGGACGAAGAAACGAGACTTCCGGAAGAGACGGATAAGGGTGAAATGTCGGGAGAACTCGGCGTGGCGGAAAGAGGGAAAAATAAGAGAAGAGTAATAATATGAAAATCCCTTATTGGGTTGCGATGGGAGGGCGTCGTAAAAATGTCACGAGTAACATAAACAAGAGCGGACAAGATTGATGCAGCAGAAGATGGTGGAATTATAAAGAAGAGGAGCAGGGGATTGAAAAATCTGGCGGTGTTAGAAATAAGAGGATACAACGGGAAGGAAGTATGACGGACGAGTGGAAACACGAAAAAGGTGCTAGAAAGCAGCTGAAAGGTGACTAAGGTGGTGGGGGAGGGGCGGAAGAGGGTTGCGAAGAAATGCAAAAGAGATTGATGGGGCTGAAGAGAGTGGACTTACAGAAACGGGGGGAACGGGGGTGCGAGAATTTTCAGGGATTGAGAAACTTGGAGGAAATAGCAGACAGGAGAACGTATTAAAAATAGCAGCATGTATTTGCAGGGGTTGCAGACAGAAGATGTGGCAGTAGAACGTGGGAAGGGTTGAGAAATGTCGGTGGGTGGTACATGGCGTACGGGTGCGAGAATGTCGCTAAGGGTCACGAAGAAGTGCTGACAAGATTGATGCGGCAGGAACGGACATGAAATTATAGGGAACGTGAGTGGGAGGGGTGGGTTGGAAAATTTGCGAGGATGAAGCGAAGGAGGCGCGGGGAAAGTGTAACACGTTTTTACGCGGATTACAAGCGGGAGATGTAACGGAAGAATAAAAACACGGGGTGGGTGAACGACCGGAAGCCGGGGTAAAAAATTGGGGTGAAACGTTGTCACGGCGGGGATGAAAGCAGCGGAGCTGCTGGGAAGAAAAATATCGAGAGCGAACTTTAAGGCAGTTGTGACAAAATAGTGCGAGAGCGTTTCGAGGGTTGCGAAAATATGACGGAAGACGTTGAGTTCGAGAGGGGCGGAAGGAGCTGGAATAAGGAATGGAGCTGAAGTCGCGCGGAAAGAAATGCAGACAAGATTGATGCGGCGGAAATGAAGATAGCGGCGTCGGTAGGGACGTTAGGGGCTAAATATAGTAGCAAAAGAACAACGCGTTTTCAAGGGCCCGCGGAACTCTAATATTTGCGGACAGGAATCTACGGATGCCTTTACCGAGAAAACAATTCTTATTCGCCGGCTGGAACTTTAATGAAAGAGGAAGAAATAATATCGAGGGGAAATGAAGAGCTTCAAAGGCGGCAGGTTGTAGTAGGAAATAATAAAAAGGTATGATTGGCTTCTCGCATTGCCAAACAAACATCGACACGATTACACTGTTTCTCCATTGTCTCACAGACTTTCCCTAGCCAGAAATATACACTTACCATTTCGTTAACATATCTCAGTAAAATTTGATGCTTTAATAAATATATACGTATCACTAAAATAAAGATACATATCATAGTGAAGCATATAACGCATTGTTCATATTGCAATATTGTTTTATCTAGTGTATAGAACAAGTAAAAGAAATAATAGAAATAAATAGTAATAATAGAATAATATATATAATAATAATAATAATAGAAATAAATAGAAAAAAAATATAAAATATAAAATAATATTTTCGTTGACATAATAAAAAATTTATATCCTATGTTAAGAACGTTTACTACACTCAATATTTATTTACTATATTTATATATATACAATATTATATGTATACAATATTTATTTATCTACTATAAAATTAAATATAGTCTCGATACCGTCAAAATTCTTTTGAAACAAACTATACCTTTTATTGCGCCTCAGAATCGCCACACGATCGCAGAAGGTTAATGGCTGGCAAATTCTGCTCGAGGAGAATTCGGGAAATTTATTCCTAGAAATCTGGGAAGACTGATGGGCCGTAGAGAAATCCATTTGGTTTTTCCGACACGGCAATTGATAGAATTTTTACCGGCCAGGAGAACACGTTCCTAGGATTGAAACGGCGGAACGTATCGAAGATTCGACGTTCGGGCGGCAACATTTTTGCACGCCCGAAGACATGGGAATTCAGCAGGAAACATTTATATCTGGCTTGAGTAATGATTCCGACGTGAATCGTGATACGAGAACCGTGCTCCGATATATAATCGTTTCCTACGGGCAGCTGCCCTAATGTTACGGGTAACATTCCAAGTGCCAGCGATCCTGGCTGCCTTGGATCCTTTCCGGGTCGTGACTAACACAGGCGAAAGTTACCCTCGCAAAAATAATACTCCTGCAGCTAAAACATCCAGCCTTTTTCCGCGAACCGTGCTCGGCGAGCACGGGATGCATGGGAACTGTGAGTGCAGCCGACCACAAAAATCAAATTATCCATGGCATGTTTTAGCAGGAAAATCATTTCATAAAATTATTCACAGAGGCGATTATACAAAAATTATAGAATGCGGTCAGTACAAGCTCTGGGCAACCTTTCGCGAGGAATATTATATTTATAGAATGTTTTAGGAAACGATTTTATAAAATTTGAAAATGGGAAAATAATTTGATAAAATTATAAAATGAGAAGGTAATATTAAAAAATTATAAAATGAGAAAATAATTTGCTAAAATTACGAAATGAAAAAAATAATTTTATAAAATCGTAAAACGAGAAAATAATTTTATGAAATCGGAAAATGAGGAAATAATTTTAAAGAATTATAAAACCAGAAAACAATTTAATAAAGTTAGAGAAAACAGCTTGGAGAATAAATCGACCGTATGTGAATCATTTTATAATAAAAAAAAAATAATTATACGCGAGAGTTGCTAGAGATAAAATTGCGGTTCCACGAAAATCATAATTAATTCGATGTAAACACGCGAACGTCGCGGATAGAGAAGATTTCGAGGAATGAGTGCGGGATAACGGGAATTCATGAATTAACAGTGGAAACAAATCCTGTGGTCAAATGACCGAGCTAAATGCTTGTACAGAAATTACGTTCTACGCGTAACTCGTCCCTGTAGAAGTGAGGGATCGTAAGCACCGTACTTCGAAAGATCCGTCGTGGAATTTCGGTCGAACGATGGCTCGAATATTTTGATACATCGTCGTAAACCGGGTGCTCCACTAACGTCGCCCGGGCGCGTCCGCTGATGGAGCACGGACAAAGACGTGAAACTTTCCGATGCCTGAAGTTCAGCACGCCCTTTATGTGCACATCCGACGCACACTTTCTTCCCGGAGAAATTTTCATGGCCGGCGTTGAACAAAATTCCATCGGGTTCGCGCGACATGTCGCAACGTTTCTACATTGACATAAGATAACTGATACTCTGACATTCCGGGGAAAAATTTCTCCTTTGGATGTTACGCGCCTGCCTCGCTGCTCATATTCGATGCTATGCCAGCGGTTCTTCAACAATACCAGATTAATGATGGAGAGGTTTTCCTTTGGTCGACACGTTCGATCGTGCAATGTTTTCGATTACGTTATTTGGCGATGCACTTGTCGTTCGAACGTGAATAAATGGACTTTAAAAAATCGTATGTCGAGTTTTTGGCTGTCGTTGTAAAGGGGAAACATCAATCTTTCAAGGGATGGTACAGTGAACCGCGAAAAAAATGTATCAACGATTTTGGGGACGTTGCAATTCGTGGCAATTTTTTAGAGATAACGTGATTGTCAAAGATTTGCCGATTCTGTTTGATTTCTATTGAAAATTCAGAGTTCCATTCGGACGTGTGTAAAAGAGCTTTTAAAAACATCGTATGCCAAGTTTCGTAGCGTCGTTGCAAAGAGGAAGATTCGTTCTTTGAAACCGTGAAAAGTTTAGGCAACAAATTTATTAACCATTTTAGAGACATTTGAATTCGTGGAATTTTGAACGCGATTCCTAAAAATGTGCACATTTGTCGATTCTTTGTTCGAATTCCCGAGGCTCGTTCAAGCGTGAATAAAAGGGCTAAAAAAGATCGTATGCCAAGTTCCGGGGTGTCGTTGTAAAGAGAAAGCTCCAATCTTCCAAACTATGGTAGATCGGAGCAGGAAAAAAAATTTCTTAATGATTATCGAGACGATACAATTCCTGGTACTTGTGCAATAAATTCACGATTCCCAGCGATGCTTATATTTATCGATTCTACATCACAAGTCGCAAGCTGTAAGAAACAGTTCAACAATTTTCAACCGAAACCTGCACTTTACTACTAACTATCGTTTGGTAAAAGATTTATTATTATCGCGTCCAACTCCAAAGTGTTCGATCGATCAGAAGAAGCCAAAATCGAACATTTCCCTGCTTCTCGTCGGTTCTTCCCACCTGCGTAAATCTAATTTCAATTTCTTCTGAAGAGTCGCGTCCGCATGAGCAGCGAACAAAATTGAACGAGCTCAAATTGACCGAAGACGAAGCCTGCGAAACGGCCGAGCACTTAAAGCCGTTTCCCCCCGACGAAATCAGGTTAAAACGCGGCAATCTGCGGATTAATCGGCTCTCGAATCCGTCTTAAAACTCCGTCGGCCACGGGTTACACCGCCGTGGCGTCTCCGCATAAATTCGCCGTTAAGTCCGCGCAAAATTCTCGCCGCGTAATTAATTTCGTATCCGTTGGATCCGTCGGGCGACGCAGCGGCGCCGGCTTAGGCGAACGGCTGGCAGCGGTGGTCGGTCTCCGATGGAAGCTGAGTCTGAGAGTTAAATTTCGCGACGTGAGGATAATTCGAAGTTACAGAAACTTGTCCCTCGGTGGCACTCGCCGGTCTCGCGGATATTGCTGCGACGGAACAAGGAGGAAACTCCGTGGGCGCGCTTGTAATTGAAGGAAGATTCACGGATCCGTAGCCACAGGCCCGTGGTACCTGTTCCGGGCGCGTTCAAGGAGCGGAACCATTCATCGCGAACAAAAGGGGCTCGAGCACCCCACTCGTGTTTTTTCTTCACTTTTTGTGGCCGGGGGCGAGGTGGGGTCTAGCCTCGTCTGGCGAGAGCGGAGAGAGAGAGAGAGAGAGAGAGACAGAGAGATTGAGAGAGAGAAAGAGGTGTCTTCTCCTCGCGAAAGCTGATCGCGCTACCACCGAGTTTGCCTGGCCGCTCAGTTCGGAGTCGGACACTCATTAAAAATTCACGCGCACCAACCGGCAAGACCCGGCTTAATCAATCACGAACCGCTTAACCATTCGGCCATCTTAACGTCTCCGCCGAGGACCCTCCGTTTCCCTCGGCTGACAGCTAAGCCGAACGGCTTCCTTGTCGTCCTTCGCTTCGAGAGCTCCTCTCCCAGGCAGACCTGCACGGAAGCCGATTTTCTTTCGCTGTTTTTGAGACCATATAGGGTAAGTGTGTCAATTACTCTGCCACCCCCTCGTTACTATGTCCTTGTAATAATTTTACATGCGTCTAAAAGCAACGTTATCAACTTAAAGACGTTGAATTTTTTCAATAAAGTTCAATCTGTAATTTTGTAAGCCGAATCAAATTTTATTCGACGCTATCGTGTAAATGTTCAATCGAATAAAAATTTGTCTAGATAACAGTCGATCCGAGCAAGAATTTATTCGATTAAGAAGTCATTCCTATAAAAAGGTACCAGTTATTCGCGAAGGAATTCATTTTTAAGAATGATCGATTAGAATAAAAATTATATTTTTTCACAATTTATTGCTCAATTTCTCTCGCGTTAATTTTTACAAATCTGTTGCCGTTATACCACTGCAAGAAATTAATATTACTATCGATCAGTTTCTGATTAATATTAATATCACTCAGTCTGACTCGTAATGGAGATTTCCTGTAAAAACCTGTTAAGTATGAACGTTATTCCGCTCTTTTAAGTTCGAATAAAATCCTGTTCTTCCCTCCATAGCATTTAAATGACTAATAATGAATGACTAATAATAAATGTAGGCACACGATAAATACAAATCTTCTTCTTGTTCTCACGAGGAAAATGGTACAGCAACATTTTTCGCGACCGGTTCGATTAAAAATCCCAATGACCGGATCCAGGAAACGAGGTTTCCGGAGAAGTGTACCGCATCGGGGTAATAACTTCGACGATATTACGGCTTTTAACTTCGGATTTTCGAGAGACGCGTCGAAAAAGCCGGACTGCAATATTCCGGAAAATAAATCGACGAAAGGCTGGCCTGGACGAGCCAGCGTCAGCGATCGAACGCGATGCACATTGGATTCTCCGGTTGCAATATGCAAGTAGATTACCTGCGACCCGGTCGTTTCTCCTGCCGGACTAATTAGCGCCGAGACACCGGCAGGACAAAACAGCGCGCGAAAAAATCCGCGACGACGGCGCGATTCGCCGATTCATCGGGAGATCGGGCCGGACGGGTCACTCAGCAGATTACATGTTTAAATATGAATAAGCCCGGGCGACAGCGGCTGGGCCGGGGGGGACGGGCGGGGAAACGCGTCGATAATTTAGCGCAATCGTGATAATTCAGCTGAAATGCAATTCCGGCCGCTGACAACGGCGCGGATCTTCGGCGTGTGACGCGTGTTATAAATTTCCGCTCGTTAAAAACACGGCGCGCCGTTAGAAGAAGTTCCAGGATTCCGATAAATCACGGGAAATATCGGCGGCACGTCGAAAACAACGCGCGGGATACGTACTGTATGCACTTAGATCATTATTTACGAAAATCCGTCGGCCTGCTCGAGGAATTCCGTGGAACCGGCAAGTACATTTCCGGCCCGCACTCCGCCTAATATCGGAATTCTATTTTTTCTAGAGTAAACTCACCCCCGCGGTCCCCGCCTACCGCGTACTCCCGCATATCCTTTTGTTTTAATCATCGATCGGCACCGGAGAATTCAACAATTTATTCAGCCCACGGCCGTCGAAAATATTCTCGTTCGCGGCGCGTATAAAACCGCGGAGGGGTTGGTTTACAATGTCGCGCGAAGGTCGAACGATAGTGTATCAATGTAGGAACGAGCATATAATATGCGATCGGCCGGGTAGAAGTGTTTTGCATGCAAATGCGTTACGCAATCGTTTATTGTCCAAGGCGCTCGCGGGATACAATGAAATGAATAAATAATAAACGACCCTTCCGTTCGCTGTGCGGATTTTTGATAAAGGTGTATTAAATTCTGTAGTTTCTGTTATATTAATCGATGAGAATGTCGAGCACGATTCATCGCCCCTTTTATTGGACACGGCGTGCGATTTACCCGACAAATGGCGGTGGAAAAATAAATCAGGTGTTCGGTCAGTCGTTGCTTAAAATCCCGTAGATTCGTGTTACAGATAAACGTATTTTAGACCCGAAGGTCGAAGCTTCGCGACGACATACTGAAACTCGACGTTACGATTTTTTTCGCGTATTTTATCGAACAAAGGTGTACCATCAATTCGTAGCGTTTTACACCATCGAACTGGATCCCCATTTTTCTTCCATAAAACGGTGACGAAAAATCGTTGCTCAGGTTTCGAGGGCTCTTTGCAAAGAGGATGCTTCGATCTTCGAACCTGTGGCCGATACAGTCACGAAAAAAAATTTTCGTAGTTTTTGCAGACGTTCTTAATCTGCAGTATTTTTGTCATCAGAGAGATCTTCGGTTTACCTTTTGCCATATCTTACGAAGAAGCCTGTTTGGAAAATGAACAATGGATTGCGAAAGTAGAAGCTCGAAGCTTTAAAATAAGTCTAATTTCATTGTAGTGCGAATTTTTTCATGAAATTATAACAATTACGCTTCGGATTTTGATACGAGTATGGACCATTCGATGCCAAACGGATCACTTCTGTAACTCGATGTCAGAGTCGAGTCTAAGATTTTGGTGATACTGAAATACTTTGTAGTGCATATGCAATTAGGTTTGAGTAATAATTTTCCTAATTTCAAAATGGTCTAAGAGTTACAAGCCCTCGAAGTGTCCAATTTCTGCTGATTCTCACGAAAATCACCTTCGCTTTCGCATTTATATCTCTGATACTGTCGAAGAAACGAAGTTGCGATTTTTTCCCAGTGATCTCGAAGGATCTACGTATCCGAGAAAGTTTCGTTTCCATCCGAGAAGATATTACTTCAACGCGGATAAAATAACAATATCTTCGTTTCGCAAACGTGATCCGCGGTCGAGCGTTTCAAAATTCCGCAAAAATACGTTCAATCCGCAGATGAATTATTATCGTTCGTACAAACTGCAAATTGTAGCGATAACACGTCGCCGGACCGTCGAAAATCAACAAAATCCGGAACGCGCCATCTGCGCCCGATCGGACGGGGCAGCTCGCGTTACCTGCGGTGTCGATAGCGATCTGACAGCGAGGGGTGAAAAAGACGGCGCGGATTAGCAGCGGGAAAAGGTGGTCGGAGCCCCAGGGGGTCGCTAACGAGCGAGGCCTGACTCGACGCGTTTCAGGAGCCATCATCGGCTCGATTACCCTCGGAATTAATGTATGAATTCGGTACACACGGCGGCCGTCTGTGTCCGCGGCCCTCTGCGCCCGTTGGCCCAGATTTCCGCGGCTCTCGAACACACCGGCCCATTGACCTTTCCGACGGCAGAGGGGCCGGCGCGGGGAGGGGCGACAGGGCGCGAACGATCGCCGGAAATTCCGCGGACCACGCGGAAACGCGGCGGTTCCGCGGCTCCGAGGCGAGCCACCGCGCCGCGCCGGGAAAGTAGCACTCCGGCCCGCGATAAAGCCACGGCCCCGAGATCGATGGGGTCGTATTAATTATAACAACCCCGGAAGGGCACTCGAGAGCAACCACATCCGGCCACTCGACCGCCCTCTCGCTCTGGACGGATAGGAATCCGCCGAAAAGTCTTCCGACTGCTACTCGTTGCTGCCGGAACGGGTTGCCGAGTGTCGCGCGCAACCATCCACCCCTGCCGTACCTCCGACCCCGGTACACCCCCTCTGGCGCTCTCCGGCAAGAATTTTTCTGAGTGGCGTGTACGTGCTGCATGCCAGAATTAATTATACATAAGTATCAACCGGCGAGGACTTCGGCATTCGCCTCGTGCGCCGGATTTCGGGTATGTAATGGACGTCGATCGGGCCGCGGGGTGGATCGTGTTCTTGTTCAAGGGGTTGGGACACTTTGACGCGTTCGAAAATTAATCATAGTTTAAAAGGACAGCGGAGAAACATTTGAACGATATAAATTGTCGCAGCTTACTTTATGTTGGTACGAATTATTGAAAAACAGCGTTATATTTTTGTTTTAAATGTTATTTATTTTTATTTTATTTATCTAGTTAGTTTTTTGTTTTAAATGTTATTTATTTTTAAATGTTATTTTAACGTATTGTCGAAGTATTGACGATCGAATATTTTCATTTTTGCGAAAACCGTCGAAATGGCAGCTGTAGGGTGCGCTCAGGGGGCCACAGTATAACTTCCATTGTTGCAAGTATATAATGGCAAAATAATGTAATGATATAATATGATGAAATGATGATCATACTCCTATCAACGATGTGTTTATTTCGTTAATGGTCACCAGTGACCACGATGGCGCTGCGATGCACTTAGTCATTCTTGTTAAACAATTTTATTCTGCTTTCTGTTCGGAATATTTAGTTTTCTAAAATATCGCGTTATAATAAAAATATTCAGTTGTTAAACACTTTTACTGCACAATGTTCTCTACTTATTCACGTTGTTCGAAATTTTAGAAATTATAAATATAGAAGAATAATAATAATTAAAAATTGAATAAGAAATAAATAAGAATAAAGAAATAAGAAACAAATAAGATAAACATCAGAAACTAAAAAAAAAATTAACGCAGAGACATACAATATATATATATATATAAATTTTCTTTTTTTTTGTAGGAAACCGAAGAAGAAACCTAATCAATGTAGCCGTGAAAAAGATCGTGACTTGCAAATGATTAATAATTCCAACAGAACTAAATGACTCCGCATAAATCTGCGTTTAAAAGGCTCGAATGAGAAAAAAAGAACCGGTTGCTTCTGTTTCTGAAAAATTGCTCTTCCTTCGGCCGGATAGAACTCCGTTGACGAAAAAAAGATGACGCTTGAAGCGGAAAAATTGTCGCGAGAGGACGAGGCTCGAAAATGATTTGTCTATCGAAAGATTAACAGGGCGGAATTGTCTCGGTATCTTGCCATTTGTTTTTCCTCGCTCGAGGATTTCATTCAAGTTGCCGGTGATCTAATGCGGCACTCCGGCGCAAGAAGAGACCGGTTCCAAGTTTCCGTTGGTCGGCGGTGACGACGGCGTCAACGACGACCAGGTCTCGGAGGCTATTTGCTAACGTTCTAAAGATGTCGGGGCCAGGGAACAACCCCCCGGTGTCCGCGTATTAATTCATTTCGAAATAAGCGACGTGGTTTTATCTTGTTTCCACTATTTTCCCCATCCTGCTTTCCGTCCTCTTTTTAATTAAAACCGCGCGAGTTTTTAATTGAAAGCACGTATTCATTGACACGTCGGGTAAGGGTAGTTAAGGCGAGGGTGTAGGGCGGGGGGGGGGGGGAGAGATGTCTTGTGATTTTCCATCCGCGGCGCCCGAAGAAAACTCGGACGGGAAAACAAGTAGGAAAGCGACGGAGCGTCCTTTGAAAGCGCATAATTTAAACGCTGCTGAATATTCCGGAAGTTACGGGTTCAATATATAATGCAGATCCACGGACAGTCTCTACGAGGTCCTTTAAATATTCCATCCTTTGCGTTAGATGATCTGCATAAAGATATAATCCCGCGGCTCCACAGAATAACGTTGTCTAGATCGAAATTATTTTTCGCTTCTCCGGCTTGGGAAATGCGTTACCCGGCGTGCACACAGAGAGAACGAGACTTTCCGATGGATTTCTACGAGTTGGAGAAGCAAAAGGTCTGACCATGATGTATATAGTTGACTTTCCACTTTATTTTCTGTTTTATTGAATACATAAATCGTCTAGGTAGTACGCTTCTCGTTTCGATTAATCAGGCTCGGTGTCGCTGGAACGCTATACAAGATGTACCAAAATTATTGTACAAGCGGGAAATCAGGGGTTCCTGAGGTCATTTGAAGTAACTTTTTCCTTAGCGCAAATACAATCCGTGACTTTGTTTACGAGTTATTAACGAAAAATGCTGACCAATGAGAGGCGAGATTAGCTGGCGCGAGGCGGCGCGTCGTGGCGGAGCCAATCAGCGAAACTGGGCTTCGATCGCTCAATGGCTCAGCTGCCTTGCGTTAGCTGATCTTGCCTCTCATTGGTCAGCGTTTTTCGTTAATAACTCGTAATCAAAGCCGCGGATTACATTTCCGCTAAGGAAAAAGTTACTTCAAATAACATCAGGAACCCCTCGTTCCCGGCTTGTACAATAATTCTGGGACGCCCTGTATTTCGTCGATAAAAAATGGTCCCGCATTAATATCTGAAATTCCACGTGCGAGGCACGCCCGTCATTAGCGGACCGTGTTGTTCGTGTTTGTTAAAATGTAAATCCGTAGTATTTCCATTAGTAATTCTTTAAAACTGCATGGGTCGCGCGTGTCCCATTAGCGGTGAAAAGGTTAAACACATGTACATACATTAACATACGTACCGGTGTGTAGATAGAGACGACAGTCCCCGGTTCAGATTGTTGCAAAGTAACGTGCAAAATAGAACGTTAACGCGGAGCACAACAAATGGTGGCAGTTCCCGGGAAAAAAAGGGCAGATTGGTGGATTCAAATCAACGTTTTCGAATCAACGTGCCGGATAAAATGTTTCGCGCACGTTGGAAATCGTAAAACGCTATTGTTTGTTTCCAAATAAAATTGTTCCCGCCGATTCTTTTTCTACGTTATACAAATTTCATGAAATCCATTTCATTGAACTGAGACGTTCGTGTTCATTCGAGGATTTATTAATAATGAAAAGCGTTCGTATTTAATTCACTGTCGTATTAGAATTCAATTTATACTCGGCTTCAATTTTATTGCCTGTGATTTTATTGCCCGCGATTTTATCTGCTGCGATATATTGATTGCAGAAAAAAACGGTGCACTACTCGACGATGATAATAAAATTACTATTGGGGTTGCCAGCGGTCTGATCAAAGGCTGGCGCATTCCGCTGTGTTTCTAATATTCTTACCACGGTAAGTATCTCATCGATAATAAAAGAAAAAGCAAACACAACGCACGCAACGTCGATAACTAAGAAAATAAAATTCGGGTCATGCTGCTCTGGTCAATAGCACGAATATTCTGCTGAAATTGTAGATCTGTTCTCTAAGATCGACGAAACGATGCAATATTTTTCTTTCATCGTAAATAATCTCCACGACGCACGTTCGATTCTCCCCGGACCAAGAATATCAAAAAATACTTTCCTGATTTCAATCATCGGACGAAATCAAAACTGGCACAAAACCGCAACGGAATCGTTTAAATATTTTCCGACCGATATAAACGAGATGCGCGCAGCTCGTAGACTCCGATGTCCTATTTTTAATGTGTCTGCAGGGTTAAAGGGCGCCGTGGTCGCGAGATGTCCATGGATGCTTGAACTCGGGAAAGTGTGACACGAGGAACGCCGTCGAAAGGGTGGGAAACGAAGGGGTGAAGAGCACCAGAGAGGAGGGTAGGGATCAGGACTTCGCCGAGCATCGGCCAGAGGGCGTTGGATATCCAACAACATGGCCGTCTAACACCGACACCCCGTGCAAGTCTTCGCGAAGCTGACCAGCCGGATTTCAAGGAAGGAAGAACACCGCGTCATCGAGGCGACCGGAAACAACAAATTCCGTGAGTAACCGCATTATTCCGACGATAATATCGGCCCGCGCCCCTCCCGCCGTCGTGGCAAGCTCCGCCGAAAAAA
Organism: Megalopta genalis; assembly: GCF_051020955.1. Classification (NCBI taxonomy): domain Eukaryota; kingdom Metazoa; phylum Arthropoda; class Insecta; order Hymenoptera; family Halictidae; genus Megalopta; species Megalopta genalis. Next base: position 34,767,554 of record NC_135014.1, on the reverse strand, counting down.
AATCTCCGCGATCTGCGTGCTTTGTCCGGCGAAGGAAAACGCACCCTCCTCGCGTGTGCCTCTACGCCGCCCCGCGCGCTGGTGTGCGTTCACATTGCCGATCAATAGAGCCGATGGCTGGCGACAGCCTCGATCCGATCCTCTGTTTCCGAACTCTCGATCGATCAGCTGCTGCCACGCCATTCACCACGCCGACCACCATCATTCCGTTTTCTTTCCTCCTCCGCGAACGCTCGAAAGTCTCCGAGGACCTCTCGTTCACACGTGTATAAATAGCATGTAATTTCGCGCAACAGTGTCAGTGACTTGTTAGTCACCCACTCGGGCACCCGTTGTTTACCGTGCGAACGACAACGTCACGGCGAGCACGGGACGACGTTCGGCGAATATTATTTTTCAATCGTCCCCGGGACACGAGCGATGGACATTTAACGTCTCTCTGTTTGGCTTTCATTATTTTGCTCGCGCTAGACCACTTCTGCTCGCCCGGAAACGCGTGGGCTTCTAGAACTCGCTTCTACAAACCTTGGGACCCCCTGATGTTGTCCTTCATGATTTCGAAAAGTTTCGCGACCTTTGTTCTATCTGCCTGGAAATCGATGAATTGTCCTATCGGCGTAGCAATTTCGTTTATAAAAGAGCTACGTACTACTAGTGGATCCTTTGAGATTTGTATTTAGTACGGTATAATTATCAAGCATCCTATTAGTCTTTATACTGTGCTTATATTGATTTGTATCAGATTTGGGTTTATGTTAGATCTTCACAGAGACGTTTGAAGCTTCAGTGTCTTCTCTAAATTGAGATTTCGCGCATGATCTGCTAAATGCGAATGTGTCCATTCATTTCTTCTAAATCGAGTCAAAGCTTGATTCTTCTATCGTCAAAGTCTAGGAATGAAAGTAAATGATGACATAAACGTAGTCTAGGAACGAAAGTAGATAGTGACGTAAATGGAGTCTAGGAATGAAAGTAAATGAAGACATAAGCAGAGTCTAGGAATGAAAGTAAATGGTGACATAAATAGTGTATAGGAATGAAAGTAAATGAAGACGTAAATGAAGTCTAGGAATAAAAGTAAATGAAGACATAAGTAGAGTCTAGGAATGAAAGTAAATGGTAACATAAATAGAGTATATGGAATGAAAGTAAATGAAGACGTAAATGAAGTCTAGCAATGAAAGTAAATGAAGACGTAAATGAAGTCTAGGAATGAAAGTAAATGAGGACATAAATGGAGTCTAGGAATGAAAGTAAATAGTGACGTAAACGAAGTTTAGGAAAATAAAAGTAAATAGTGACATAAACGAAATCTAGGAAAATAAAAGTAAATGAAGTCTATGAATGAGAGTAAATGCGGACAGAAATAAAGTCAAGATTCTATTCAATTCGACGAAGTTCTTGGCGAACAAATTCGCCAAAATTTTCGACGATGTTTTACAACGTCGATTATGTGTTTGGCCATCATGTGAAATTCCGCAGTCAGCCGTGACCCATAGCCGAGCCAGTCTGGCTCCGCAATTTTCCGGATTGATTATCGATCAGCCCCGTCGTCTTTTTCGCCATCGCCAGTCGCACAATATAAACAATTTAACAATCCATCAGAAGTACAGACGAACCTTGGGTTTCGGTGACACGTGCTCGTGTTCCGTCTGTCATCGAGCCCCTCGTTTCAGACGAGGACCCACTCCCTCACCCCCGCGCCTTTAGCAAACGTTTCTGCGTCGTTGACTGTACTCCCCGCTCCGGGTCGAAGGGGGACAAGTAGAAGGTTCGATAATTCCACGTGGAAACACGGTGATAGCTTTTCTCGAAAAAGTTGGCCACAATTCGGAACTTCGTACCATTTTGATGAAAATCGGCGCTCTTGTGATTTCGAAATTGTTGAACTTGATTATGAAAAATTTAGGATTTAATATCAGAATCACTGACACAAGCGCTGTTTTTGACTTATTTTTAGGGGAATATCATTTCCGATACTTCGCTGTAATAATGTCGATCTTGTGAATTTATTTATTGAAAGCCTGTTAATCACTCCAGATATCAGATATTCAATTCAAAATCGATCTCTTGGCGATGACAGAGAGACCAATTAACTGAACAAAGCATGCAAACATTTTTCTTTTAATTTCAACCGCTTGGAATTACAAGAGAAAATAAAAAGGTCGCGTCTTTCAACTTTTTTATCTGAAGCTACAACGAAACTTTAAACAATGCGTTTCCTTATCTCGGTCGACGCTCACGTCACGAAAGAACAGATCTGGTTCAATTTGAAAAAAGTCATTCCGTTTTGAATACTTCGCGATTCACTGTATCTATTACCGTAGCAACCTGTTGTTGTCATATACGGTTCAAAAATTGCACTTTGGTCATATTTTTGGTAAAAGGTGGCTATAAGAAAAGAACACCGCGGGTCGCAATTTCAAAAAATTTGTGTAAATGCATAAATCGATTTATAGCATATAGGATTTACGGTATTAATCAGAAAAAAAACATCGTGAAAGCAAATTCTAAAGACTCGAGAAAATGATGCAATTCGAAACACAAACTAATTACATTAGCGAATCGTACTTTAAGCGACGGTATCTCGGATGTGGAAACATCTGACACGTTCCTCCTTGCAACCACAGAAATATCCGGGATTCTTCGGCGAGCAACGCGATACATAATTTATGCTCGCAATTAGCTGCAGAAACAGGTGACGCCTGAGGTTTGACGCGGCATTAATTTCGCAGCTAATTTGAAGGTACTGTGCGTTCAATTAGAAGGACTAAACTGATTGCCGCACGTGACCCACTTCGCCTCCTTGCACGTGTTGCACGTGTAAACGGAAGATCCTCGCGACGGCCTGGCTTATTTTTCCGCTGCATCAGCGCCGCGGCTAAGACTCGATTAATTAAACGAATTTGCCGCGACTTCGAGTTCGGCCGCGTGCCACGTGGCAGTTTATTGGCTCGGCGAGCGACGTACGTATTCGAGATCGATCGGTTCATATTTTAGCGTTCGTGTCTCTAATTTTCAGGAAGTTCCCCTAACGTTCCGTGTTTTCGATTCCAGTAGCGACCAGCAATTTCTAAGTAGCACGGCTCGATATTAAATCGATCGGGCGACGTCGTGGTCGTCGTCGTGTCTCGCTCAAAGGAACGCGTTTTGCGTGTTCGCCAGTCACGTTTGACATTTCACGCGATTGTCCGGGCGGGGGAGGATTTGCTCCGTTGCGGAACGTGCTTTGACAAAGCTACCAGGATTTACTCCCGGCGTGCCAGCGCATATATCAACAGGTGCATTAAAAAGTTTGCACGCGGCCCAATAAACACCTCCTATAAATTACAATCTGATCTCTTACACCGGGAAGCCGGTGTACTAACCGGTCGTTTTTCATTAACGGAGGCGAATCAATTCGGCGGACGTTCCGAAAATTAAACAATTACCTGCGAAATAGATCAAAGTAGATCCCGTCTGATCAAAGGCGTGCCGCGTTCTACTTAGCTCGTCGTTTATTTCTCGTTGCTTACCATGCGAACCGCGTCGTGTAGGTATGTAATTTAGTGATAGTGGAATTTACTATGGAAATGGTCCGATCAAAGGCAGGCACATTCTACCCGGTTCGCAATTTATGTCCCCGTTAAATCTTTAGTAATATACTGACTCCGAATCCAATTCGATGTTAACAGAGTTACAGGGTCAAAGGCGAACGCATTACACTTGGTCCCTGATTTGTTTCCCATTCAACGATTCGACGATAATGGTATCGCTATTGTAATAGCACAGGTCCGGAGATAGAAATATTCTGTTGAAATCTATTTATATAGAAATATATAATGAATTTAATTTATATAGAAATATATAAATTTGAAGGCCGTTTGCTCGTCTTCTCTGATCGTAAAGCTACATTAACTGGTGAGAGAAGCAATTTATACATAGTAATTTGTTCTCTCAATTGCGTTGACACTCGTCTGATTAATAGTCGTCTTAATCTACTGTCTGAATCTAGAAACAAATCAGTGCTATATCAAATAAAATATTAGTCGGAATTCTTATCTTGATCACATTTTTCTTCTAGTCTTCAAAAACATGTCTAACCAGTAAACGTCTCATTCTACTAGCATTGTGGATTCATTCACTGAAAGAATGTTCTGTTTGTTTTCAACAAACTGAATGATTTCTTTGGCCAGACGCCATCCTATTTTACTCTCAGCTTCGCAGCTACCGTACAAAGTGCATTTTCAAGTGGAGTATCTCTGACAAATGTGCAGGATATTGCTGTTTTCACTGGCACCGTCCTCGAAGAAAGCAATAAACGGAACGTAATAACCATAATACCAAGAAAATACGCGACGGATCAAGAGAAATTTCCGCGAGTAGATACGATTTCGCTCGCGTGTAAATTAAAGGAGTCACGTGCCAAGATTCCTTCGATTTCAAAGGTCGTGGAAACTCGATCAGAGGAAGCCGCCATCCGGTGATTTTACCGAGCAATTTCAGCCTCGGTCTACACAGGGCGCTAAAACGCGAGCAAGAAAGGGAGTGGCTGGCATCCGAGACGGGTCAGAAGTTTGTTTGGCGGTTTAGGGTTACTCATCGACGCGAATCCGAGCCGAATACTATCAAGATTGATGCCGTAGCCTCGAACTTGTTTCGGTGGGCTGGGTGGAAAGCTATTCGGCTTGGCGGCGGCGGTTTCGCCGAAATTTTCCGGGTCCGAGCTCGCATGCTATCAAACGGAAATATCGGGTATCTGCGGGACCCATCCCGGCCCGTCGCGACGAGCACGCTCGCAGCGAGGACGTCGCGTAATTTTTCACGCGGAAAAACAAGACCGCGCGATCTAAATCGTGTTTCAAGTGACTCGTCCGGTCGCGGAACACTCTTTTTCTCCCCTGGCCCGATATTTATAGACCGCCCTTCCGATGATTCGCGCGATCCGCGTTTCGCCGGGAAATGTGTGCCGAGCTGACCGCGATATTTATCTTGCCGCGTTTGCTACGAAAACCGCGGCCGTCGACGAAACTTCGCGGTCCTGCAGTCTTCTTTCCGGGCGAAATTAGTTCTCGAACTTGTTCGGCACACCTCGGCGTTACATACTTGATCGCTTGACATCTTCGAAACCTAAACACATCCGAGAGACGGCAAGATAAACTTCGGCGATTTTTCTTCAGAGGAAAATTATTTTTTAGCGATATATTGCCACGTTGATTCTACAGCGCGCACATTTCTCCATTTATTTCGAACGTTGCGCTCGAAAATCACGTCGCATTCTTAAAACATTAAAGTGTCGGTATAATGAGTTTCGACAATTTATTTCCCGAGGAAAATTATTCTTTATCTATAATCTGTTACGCGCATCTTAAAGAAATTACGCTTCTCTATTAATTTCGAAAGTTGTGCTGAAAAATCGTCTTGTGTTCTTAAGAAAACGTGCAAACATTAAACAAAGAGTAACGCGAGCTCCGAAAATCTTGCTTCTAGAAAACGTGATTTTTTATCTATGAACAGTTATACACAGCTTAAAGAACGTACTTTGATCTGTATCCTCGGCGAGTTTCGACGAGAAATTAATAGAATTAACTGCACAGCAATTTTTCTAAAATTGTATCCGTCAGAAGAAGCATCGCTTTTTTTGGTACTCGTTCATTAAAGTGCTCCACGGTTTCGTAAATTCTGCGAGTTGGTGAAACTGTTGGGGCGTCTGTTCCAACGGTACCGCTGTCAGACGAAATTATACTTGTAAGTCGAGCCCTTCTCATTTAATTTATACGATACCTTAACAGAGAAAAAAAGACTAGCAATTTCGCGACACGGGGACAATGGTTCGCTGGGAAAGTAAATCGCTAAATGAATTTCGAATGGCAACAGCGTGCTGTCTCCCTAGATCAATTTCCCGGGGAAACAAGGGACGTCGCGGCGAGCTATTTTTCATGCAGCGGCAGTCGCCGCTGAGATTGTAGATAGCAACAGGGGAAACGTAAGTAGTACAAGTCACGGATAAATCGGGCGTCGGCCAAACTCCCGAGGCGGGGCTTCCATCTGGCCAATTTCCCGGTAACAGAGTTAATTACGTGTACCCAGAAAGTTTCGCCGTTCCCGGCGGCGTGCACCGTTAACGATCATTTTTCTTGATCGCCTGCTATCAACCGGCATCAGCTTCAAAAACAGAACGATTGCTCTCGGCGCTCTCCTCCTGACAGGAATTCCCTCGCCTTCCATAAAACTTGGCATCGCCGGTTCCCGTCGAGGCGCTCGATCCTCTTTATCGCTCGTTCGACGTCACTCGTATTTATTACGGACCTCTGCGCCCTCGCCGGACCGAACCCTCCCTTCGACCACCCTCGAGAAAATCGCGGCCATTTCTCAGCCGTTTCTGACCTACCCGCTCGCGTTTTTGCACGAGCTTCGCCGGTGGCTCGCACGCGAACGCTGACAAGCTGCTCGACACCCTCGGGGTCTGATCAGGTTACTTTTTACAGTCCTAATGGCGGATGAAAGGGTGGACAGCTGCGAAATAGCAGCCATGGCGGGGTGCTGGGAAACAGCAGGCTAACCGGGATACTAAATTTGGAATTAAAATTACGCCTTTCGATGATATTTTAAACGATTGTTCGGCCATTGGCTGACTTGTTATCGAGCTGTGATACTAGTAACAAATGTTACTAACCCTTCGATTTTGCGATCATAAATTCACGTATGCTATCATTGCAAAATGATGCGCGTTTTTCTTGCAATTTTAAGGGTGCAACGTCTGATATTATTAGCAGAGCGCGGATCTCCATGGAAAATAAAGCTGAGCGAGGCTTATTGTTCAGCGGCTGTATGCGATCCTTTTTCTGTAACATTAAAAAGTCCATTTGAAAGGACCGGTTAAAAATTTCGCTGGCTCCGAGCGCAACGCCGCGACCAAGTGCAGCTCGTGTCTTTTATTAGCACGGCCACGGGTTACGTATATCGGGTGGCCAGAATATACCGACACAATGAATCCCATATCAAAAGGTCCTTTCATTAAAGAAACTCGAAACCTCTTAAGACGCTCATTGTCGAGCCTCACTTGTGAACATCTTTCGCGGCGTCGGTATTCCTGCACTCGTTTCGAGCCAAGTATTCCTGCCGTGGTTTCTCAACCTATTTGCAACCGTCTTTCGAACGTTCGTTTATTCGGCGATTCCTTCGTCGAACGATCTCTGTCGCCGAAATTCCCGTAGAAGAAAAAAAAAGGCTGGTCCATCTCTTGTTCAAAATTGCTGTAATAAAATCATTCTTCAAAGTTCTATGTCTTCAATTTTCTGTAAAAAGAAAATATTCTTCGAAGCGTTTTGCTTCGTTGAAAAGAGTAAACTCGTCGAGTAATTACGAAAAATAGTTTCAACGGCCGCAACAGCAGTAAAACAATCGGCCTCTCAAATTGCTTTGGAAACGAAGATCGACCATTTTGTAATGTTCGACGGACATTTTTTGGGGGGCGAAGATGCTTCGCGGGGCGAAATCGAGCCGGTCGAATTACCGAAGAGTCGTGGAGAATTTTCAGCGGACCCGTCAGCGAAATTTATTCGGGCTGCTCTCCTTTACCACGCCACGGTTTCTATTTGATATTTGACGGTGCAAACTTTCCACGGAAGTCGCTAGATTACCTCGTCACCCCGGGGTTAGGATTGCGGCTGATGCAACCACCCTTGTTCCCGAAACTCCCGCGAAAAGTCACCTCGGCGCCGGATGAAGTTCTTGCATAAAAGGATATCAAGCCGAGAGTGTTTGTCGTCTTCGAAACAATGCCGCCCCCTTGGGGCGCGAGAATACTCCTCGGAGATTGTAGTGTTTAACCGAAAAAATCGAACGCGGAGGAGACGAAGCAGCCGCTGAGCTACACAAAATCCTGCTAAAGAAACTCGGGAATCGGGATCGCCGTCTACTGCAGCGACCTCGAGAACGCGGCATTGTTATTTAACATATTTATCGTCAACATTTAACACACTCTGTTTGCCAGTAGATTTGCCAGTAGACGAAAAGCAGGCTCGGTGTTTTTTCGGTGATTTATTGTCAACAATATCAGCCGCGGCTCGCGGAGTTGCGCATTCGCGCGTTCCAAGACAATTTATCGTAGCCATAACTCGTGCAAAGGTACTCTCGTGCACTTTTCTGGATACGCATTTTTCGAGAACGACGGAATTTTATTGACCGGTTTAGTAGAACGGCGTCTCGTCCGCGCGTTTTATGACGCGTAACAGTGTGCCGTGGACGTTCATGCGTTTAGAATGCGCCGTAAATGCGAATAAAATACGCGGGCCATGAAAGTGTAATGCACGCGTGTGCGCAAAGATATGACAACAGGTATCGAACAAACATGGCGCGCGATAAAAATATTGGAACACGCGATTGGCCGCGATAACACGATCTCTTTGCTATACTTGTTATTCCGGCAGTTTAAGATTCATTGAAAAACAGCAAGCTGAAACGGCAAGTTTCCGCGTGCACAAAATGTTTAAGTTCGCATTATATTTCCATTCGAACTCGCATTCGGATTCGCGTCCACGGTAATTACGATTCCGAGTCGTCGGCAAAACACCCCAAAACAATTACGATTACAAAACATCATCAGCTTCGGAACAATCGAACGCCAACTAAAGAATATCTCTATCGAGCATTGGCAAATATTAGCAGAATATTACGCGGACACTTGTGCGACGATTAAATGAGAGAATTTATTATAAAGCGAACGGAGAAACGAGTTTAGGTTAAGGACGCGCCGGAATACTTTCGAAACCGAAATGTATGAAATAAAGAATTATCTATCGTCGGCGGAATATTTCTCCGTCTCCGTTGAATAGATCGCTGCGAAGCCGCGGACATGCAGCGACTTAATTTCGTGTTTCATTCGAGCCAAGGAGCCTTTCATTTCCGAATCGAATAGAGTCCGCCAGGAACGAACGAACGAACGAACGAACGAACGAACTCGTCGAATTATCGCGAGAACAAGGCGAACCCTGGGAATCCGTCAAACGACGCGTCGCGTCGGTGCAGCGACGTATTTTCAGGGGACCCCGATAGGAACTGTATCATCTTGTCCTGGAACGGGGGCTGGTAACAAGGTGCTCGAAGCAATTTGGCAGCCGGTGGGAGAGGCGGGTATGCAAATCAGCCCCTTATTTCGTGATCGACTCGAGGGGCGTCGAGCGAGCAACGCCGAGCCGGTGTGTACTCGCTGCGATTTTAAATCGTTCCTCGGTTCGAGAGCACTGTCGGATACAGGTTGTCGAAATAAGACGACCACTTCCCGACAGGGCCAACGGGGGGGAACGGGAGGCGAACGAAGTAGGTGGCAAAGTAGGTTGCACCGAGAGACCGGGTTGGGGGTGGCGCGGGGTGAAAATCCAGCGGATTCAATGGCCGTACACCCCTCGATAGAAGTGGACGGTCTCATGTCAGTGGCCCCAGCTAGTGCACCGTCATCCTGGGCTCGCACCTTTCGTCCTAGTTTCTCCGTTCTTACCCCCGTTCCGGCCACCCTTTCCATCCCTTCCATCGCTACCCTTCCTCTTCCTCTCTCTCTCTCTCTCTCTCTCTCTCTCTCTCTCACCCTCTCACTCTCAATCTCCCTCTCAATCTTCCTCTCAATCTCTCCCAGTCTCTCTCGGTCTCCCTCTCTGTCTCTCTCGATCTCTCTCGATCTCTATCTCGCTCAGGCGACGATCCTTATCTCGTCCGCGGCGTTCCTCTTTCTTCTTTCATTACGCGCCTATGCATTCGGGTCTGTTCGAGCCTGACCATGCACGTCTGTTTCCACTCTGGAAACCAGTAAATGAGGCTGCGAGAGGAATCGTTCTCTATCTCGCCTCCGCTCCGTTCTCTGTCTCGCTCTGCTCCGTTCTCTCACTCTCCAAGCAGTCCGACGAGAAAGTTTTACGCGAGCCTGAGCAGCCTCCGCGGGCCGGAAAGTGGAAATTGATATTTCACTCCGGTGAAATCACCTCTCGGCCGGAACGCGGGTCGTTTACGGCTCGGGATCCTGCGAGGCTGGCTGGATAAATCCTCCGGAGCACTTGGCAGTAGGTCGTTCTCGGTTTATTTACGTATGTCGCGATAAATGCGTCCTTTTCTTAATCGCTGGCGTCCCAGGAATTTCGAGTAAGTCAAATTATATTGTTCGGGAATTTTATGGGGATTCACTTTATCTCGGGCTTTCCAGGGTGGCTTCGATACTCGCTGCGAAGACGGCGACTTTTAGGGAAGAAAATAATTTTAGATAGGTTCAGGAGGACTGTAAGAATTAATTCAGACCACGGAATATTCATATTTAATTTGAATTGGCAATTTAATTTATAAGATAATAAAATAAATTTAATTTGAAATCATTTTCGGAGATTAGAGGGTGGCTTTGATACTATTTAATATTTTTATTCAAATTCACTGCGAGCAAAATATTTATTTCCGCTATTGAAATTAAATAATTGTTGCTGAGTACTGTTAATTAACTTCTCTTTGGGATTTATAATTTCCTGGTGTTTAAGCATCAAATATACAAAATAATATTAGTATTAGTATTGGTATTATAAGAAGATACTTGGATGAATTTTCAAATTTAAGTATTATTTCTATCCGAGACAAATAAATGCAACCCTAATCTACACAAATGAATGTATTATAGTACAGCATCTTCGTCAATTCACAAGCAAATTATCAATTTTATAAATTGAATTCTTCGAACATGCTCATGAAAATGAATTCTCTAAATATCGTGATTACCAAAATGAATTCTTTAAATGTCATAATTGCCAGCATGAATTATTCAAATGTCGTGATTATGAAAGTAAGCAATTCCAAATAACTTTTTCCCAGAGTCCCTGGAAAGTGGACGAAACAAGTGTCGGTCCCTTCTGGAAGTACTCCGAGGGTTTTACCACCTTGTCCCGGTGCTCGATAAATAGCTCAGACGTTTCTAGTCGGAAACACTAATGCCAGCTTTCCTTGGCTCGGCCACAAATCCAGTGAGGGCTTCAGGGACCGGAAGTGAAACTGCAAGCCGCGGTGAATCGCTGGCTCTTTTCTTTCTCGCACACCGTTTCCACCCCGTTCCCAGACATTCAGAAATTCGCGCGTCCTTGCTCCACTTCTAGCGCGACGGAGCCTCGCCGGTTTGTAAACCTTCGAGGGATCCTGCCGCGGGATTAACGAGTAAGGTTACCCCGGTCTTGTTTGCCCTTTTAATTCTAGGACAAATTCTGGGGAAATTCCGTGCGAGAACTCCCGGCGAAGATTTTAATTGCTTCTCGTGGGCATTGCCGACGGTCTCGCGAGGAACATTTCATGGTCGTTTCAAAGCCGTTTCGATTTTGATTTCGTACTACCGTGGAAATCATTACATGGGAACATTGCGAATTTAATTGGATGGAACGCGACCGGTAAATTCGAGCCGAAGAGATCTCCGCGTTACCGTTACGATGCATGTAAAATGTAAAGACATTACCGAAAAATTTATCTCCGTGTAATCTAACTCGAACGAGCAGGTTTAATTAAATATCTCCTTCGGCGCGCTTAATGTCTGATCTTACAGAGCCTTGGATTAGTGCCGCGTGCAGTGTTTGGCCATACCAAAAGCTATTCTACCGACCGCATTCGCAAATATCGCCCGGCCTGATTAATGGTTGACCCATACCACTTGCCATTTAATGTACACGCGCAGAGACACATTGTATTCAATTAATATTATACACCCATCGGAAAGCTTAATCGTAAACACACGCTTTTAGTATAATTGCCTATTATTCGGTCGTTATTATTGCACACACTTATTTAGGTTAATCACAATTAATTACGTTCTCTATCGAATCTAATAACATCAGTTTTATTTCTTACGCAGTCCAGTTCCGTACACGCCTAATCCACTTGCCCGGAAACGCTGTGATATTATGGCACAATGGGCCACAAACATTTGCCCGTGTGTATACGGTCACGGGTCACACGTCGCCAGGCTGTGTACGGTCACGCGTCTGCACGACGTCGCAATTATTCTACTTGATTGGGGGGTAGTTAATCAAGCCGCCTCGAACCGATTCGTTGACCTCCGCCGGCAAGCAGCGCGGGCATAAGTAATAACGAGAGCGTTTGCTTTCTGTCTCGCGTTTCTGTTCCTTGAGGATCGTTGCAGTCGGAGTTATGAGCAAGCCCAGTGCACCGTAACAATTCGTAAACCGCGGACAGAGCTGTCCTGCTTGCCGACCTGAATACGGAGACGGGCGTTCAACGCGTCTGTGCAACAGAGTCACGTTCCACTTGCCTAATGACGCGTAATTTCGTTATACTAGTCTGGCCGTGCACATTCGTCTCCACCAAGCCCGACCCGGACGGGTTAACTTCCACTTCTTTGCCCGTGAAACTACCCCGGCTGCATTTCGACGGCTTCGATCCAATCAAGTAGACGATTCATTCTGGTAAGGGGTTAGGCCGTTCATTTCGTGTCTCTTCTATTCCCGACGAATCTAATCTATCTCCGACCGTGGCTTCGATGAGGACTGACTCTTTGAGCCCCGGCAGCAGAGGCATCGTCTTAAACCCTTCGGTCGCCGCGGCGACTTCATAGGTCCTTGCAATGCAAACCCCAAAGTCAAAGGTCTGGCGCCGACACTCGATACGCGATGGGCGCCGCGCCCTTCGCAAAACGTGCTCTTCGTCCTCGTCTGTTAATCTCGGGACAATTCTACTGATTGGAACTTCCGTTGATCTTGCTGGAAACAGAGATCGATGGCACCGGCCCGAATTGTATCGATGATTTTTGCACGTTCGATCGCGTGCAGGTTTATTCTACTTGTCGAGAGAGAATCCGTATCGTTTCGTCACCTATGAGATTTAAACGCGATCAAATTTCTACGATACGGACAATTAAAGTCAGATCTTATCTAACAATTTCATTTAACCGTCCGATTTACACGCGCGACGACTCCGCTCGTCGAAATCCGCTTGCGTTATCACTTCACGGAGCCTGAACTCCGCCGAATCGCCGTCGTATCAGCGATCAAACTTCCGGCAATCCGATTCGACCGTCCGATCACGCACAGGCAGATTCTATTTCTCGAAACGGCGTGCCAACGTGCACCTCGGCATTTGCTGAAATTGGGCGAGCTCTAATCCGAATTTTAACGCCGGCGGAAGTTCCAAGACTGTCCTTAGACGTCCGATTGCATACGGGGACATTCTACTTAACGAAATTCTCAACTGTCTGCCGTCCACACAATTTAAACGTAAGCAAAGCTCGGCGCCATAGACGCTCGAAGTTCTAACTACTTTCTCCGGTTGTCTGATCAGAGACAAGACGGCTGTACTTAACGAAATTCCCAACTAGCACGGCATCCACTTGTTCTAAGAGCAACAGAATCTCAATTCTGCGCACAATCAAACTTGTAACAGAACCGTCGCTGTCTGACGGCGTGCAGTGTTATTCCACTTAACTAAAATCGCAACACTTTCGCCAACCGTGCGACTTAAACCGCTTCTGCGCGGCTGCTGAGTTTTGTAAACTTCCTTGAGATGTTCGAACATATTACACGATAATTCCACTTGAGAAAATGATTCAAAATGATTCCTCTTGTCGAATGATTCGGCGAGGTCGCAACATTTTTCGAACTTCCTCCCCGCGCGACGTGTAATTACATTTCGAACTAATTTCGAAATAATCCTGCGAGGTAGCAAAATTTTAACAATATTCTTCAGTCGTCTGACCATGCGCGTGATAATTCTACTTGGCAAAAATCTCAACTATTTGGCCTCGCATAGAATTTAAGCTCGCCCTCGAGTAACCCGACGAGGTAGAAAAATTCTATGAACTATTTGAAGCCGCCTGACCATGCGCGTAATAATTCTACTGGACCAAACTCTCCACTGTTTCGCCGTGCTTAGAATTTAAGCCCGTCCAATTAATCCGACGAGGTATAAAACTTCTGCGAACTATCCCGAGTCGTCTGACCGCGCGCATAATAATTCTACTTGACAAAATTCTCAACTTTTTTTTCTCATGCCTGGAATTTATAGCAAGTAATCCGACGAGATTGGACAATTTTGCGAACTTTCTCGAGACGTCCAATCATACTTCGAACCCGTCGAAAATAATCCCACGAGCCGTTAAAATTTTAACAACGCTCTTTCGCCGCCTGATCGCGCGATGGACAGTTCTACTTTAGAGAATTAGTATCGAGCGACGATACCGCGAACAATCGAATCTCGCACACTGGTTTCCGATTCGCCGATCGCATGCAGGACGACGCCGCTGCAGAAAATCCCCATCTACTTTATCATTCACGGAGTTTAACCCGGCCGTGCCGCGGTTCTATCAATGATCGAACTTCCAACGGCGCTCCTCGGCTATCTGATGGCAAACTGAACAATTCTACTCCGCGAAATTCGTATCCGTTTAACGACTCTCAGAATTTGAACCGGGTCCGAAGTTCCCGGTCACGGTCCCCCCTCCTCCTCCCCTTTAAATCGACGACCGTGGCGTAAGCCGAAGAGGCAAAACACAATTTCCCGTCGCCTAAACTCCCTGCCGAGGATTTTAAAGCCTAACGACGCCCACGCTCGCTGCCACGCCGGTCACAATTTCCTCGTTCCGCGTTACGTGTCTGTAGCGAGCTCGGTTTCGCCGCGCCCACGCCAAGTATTCTACCTAATTGCGCTATTGTCGATAACAGCGAGGCGCTTCCTCCCCCCTGTGCCCCGCCGCTCGCTTTCTATGATTGCATTCCCGTTCCCATTAAAAAGGATGACGTGTGCGGTCGGCTACATTGTCGGCGCAACTCCGCTGCACAATGGGATGCACAAAGGTAGGCAACATTTCCGGTTTACTTTCTGTCATAATTACAGAATGAAAAATCCGAATTTTTTTTCGAGCCACGCGAGAACGCAACGAGTTGCTTCACGGTCGAGCGTTGCTCCAAGCCAGAATGTTGCAGAACGGCGGGATTGTTTGTTCGGCCGGAAATGAAAATGATTTCTGTAACATCGATGCTGCGCGAAATTGTCTACTACATTGTTTCTGCAGCATCCGATCGCTGAAAAATTCCGCTTGTTTCAACGACCGTAAGATATGTCTTCTGCAATGTAGCAAATGCGTTTTCAAAGGTTCCAATCGTGCACAGGAATTGGCTGAGAGTTTATCGACGACGCGGGTGAAAGCACCTGTTGTCATTTAAAAATTATCTGTAAATATTTCACATTTCTGTGCTACATTGTGTGCTACGTTGTGCGCAACATTGTAGAATACTTTGTACATATCTCGCCCTTATATTCACACACGACTTTCCGCACTCTGCCTTGATACCTTAAGAAAATTAAATCACGTGATTCGATTTTTGTAACTCGCTTAATCATGCTCTCAACGAACGAATGGCATCGCCTCGGGAAAGAATGCGAGCCGCAGGATTAACATCAGATTTACGGAGCACAAAAAAGCAGCTGTTTAATATTAGTTTATAAAAGTAACGATAAGACATTTATTCTGATTTTTAACGAGCGTTAACATTTGCCGTAAGTAACAGATAAATTGCATAAATAACTCATAAATTAAAAAATTAGTGACCCGTCATTTTGACGGGTTCCGTAAATCTAGTGTTAAAGCTGCCGCTTTCAGCGCCACCCTCGCGCCGAATCCACCTCGGCGTTCACCGGCGAAGAATTTTCATTTCCGCCGTCCGAAAAACAACGCCGTTCGCTTTTTCCCGGGAAAATGATTTCGGGATCCTCGAACCCATTGTTCCGAGAGATCGTTGTTCCCTGTTTGCCGGCGCTAATGCCACTTCAAGCTTCGGCGAGCAAATGTTTGTCCGGCGTGCGCGCCGCGAGCCCCGCCTAACGACTGGATTCTACGCCGTTGCTTGACTTTCGCTTGATTCCTGGCCCGCGAAATATCTTCCGGTACTCCGTGGTAACCCGTGTTTGTCTCCTGTATGAGTTTTCGTGTTGACACTAACTCCTGGCCGCTGTTAGCCGGCTCCGCGGGCCGCGCTTGTGTATCAAAAACTGTCCACAAACTGCTGCCGCAACATCCGGCGGTGCGTTGTTGCCTTCGCGTGACTCGTCGGGCTTAAATATTTGCGTTTCCTCGAATTTGAACGCGTTATTTTTGAGCCGCGGATCGTTCTGTGGGAGATCCGCAGTGGTTACAAGCAACCAGATCGGCGTCGGATCAATTTTTTAGGCTTTCTTGAGGTGAGCGACGTCGCTTGTTAACACGATGCCGAATATCAACCCCGAAAATTTCTACAATATCAAAGGCATTTGATTACGGCTTGGATGAAATAGATTTTTGAAATAGTAAATAGGCTGTAAATATTTTAATTTTCTTATATAATACAGAATTTTTGGCGAATAAACTTTTTTTGAAATAGTAGCTACGTATGGATGTCAAATATAGTTATAAGTTATAGTTATAAATAGTTAAATATATTTGAAATGCTATTTCCATATGTAACTATTATTTCAGAAAAGATTTATTTGCCAAATCCCGTATCACGCGAGAAGATTATAATATTTACAGCATATTTACTGTCTCAAAAATCTATTTTTCAGCCCTGCTTTTAATTAATGAAACCGATAAAAGAAACCTCAATATTTGTCATAGCAACTGTTCAACTCTTCTGCATTCTAAAAATCCTAGTTAATTACGTTTCGTTGAATATATTCCGATAAAAATGAAATCTCAAAACTCGATTAAAAAAATTAGCGTCGCCCATATGTGACCGACGCGGCCCTCGACGCGTTAAAACTCTCGTCCCGCTCGCTTTTTCTCGAATTTTCAAGTTCTCGAAGGATCGATTAACGAGAGAGAAGCAGTGCGAACAGAAGCGCAGGAAGTTATAATTGAGAAGCGTCCGTCACGTAATTCGCCATGTATTTTCGTTTCGCTTCGAATAAAGTAGCTGCTTCAGAAACGCGAAGCTTAATTAGAAGATGCTTTTCTACGAAACGCGTTTGCCGGATTTGACCTATAAAGAACGTAATTTACAATTTAACATCGCGGGGCCTGCCTAAATGTTGGGAATTAAGCGGGGCGCGCCATTGCGCCGGCAAATTATTTGCAAATTCGTCGGGATCCGATCTGCTCCCGAAGCACCGACTCGTGTAAACTTCACTTTGATTTTCTCAGAAGCGGCGGACAGGTGTCACCGCGAGTTTCATTCATTCTGCCAACGACAGGCTAAAATCCAATCCCTTCAACAACGTTCCTTAAAATCGGATGCGGGTTCAAACCACTGAATCGCGTGATCGATGTAAAAACGGTTTGAAAGTGTGTTGAACGCTAAAGTATCGAACTTGCTTGTATATTTTTGTGAGACGAAAATGGTTGAAACACTACTGTCTTCGCGGAGGCTCAGTTTTTCAAAACGTTTCTCAAGATTGCACACAAATGAAAATGTCGTCCGTGTTATTCGTGTACAACACAGTAATTTTTCCCTAATTCGCGCTCACAGATTGCGCACAAAAATGGACAATTTGGGAAGAGGAGATACGATTATTCGAGCCTTGCGTCTCGTTTCCATAGTTATTGACAATCGGTAATTATGAGAACGAGCCGCAAGGCTCGAATAATCGCATCTTCTCTTCCTAAATCCATTTATGTGCGCAATCTGAGCGCGAATTAGGGAGAAATTACTGTAACACCGATTCACACGATGGGGTTAAAGTGACCTGAAAATCTGTTAAACGCCAAAGCTTGGCTCCTGTTCGGCCTGTCCAGGGTTAAAACGGTTTGGAAAATCTAGTAAACCCGAAAGTTTAGCCAATTCGCTTGGACCGAAAGGGGATGAACCGCTGTCGACGTCGTGAGAGCCGCGTTTTTCCATCTACGAATGGGGATATCGCTTTAAATATGGTGTCCGCCGTCCCAGTTTCCCAATAATCGCTCCAGCGACCGAAAATGTAGTTCAAACGCCCCTGTACCACCCCCGTCGCCGAGCCAACCGCCCCATTGAGCGAGCGTGTCGTCTCGATTTTACATTCCGCGTCCCGCATCGACGTGTCCGGTGTACCGAAACTCGCCGAAATCATCGGCAGATATCCAAAACAATTAAGACACAGGGGTGGACGGGGTCGGCGCGGGGGAGGAGGGCCGGGCCGCGAGCAGGGGCGAGGGTCGTACAGATCGAGATAGGTCGCGTCCCCGGCTACGGGTTCCGGTATCGGCGGCGAACACGTCGATATCGATCGTCGACGATGAACTCCGGATTAACGGCGACGCTAATTCCAGTTCGAGATCGACGAACGCGGGGGTGGATCGCGTTCGCCGGCCAGCTAAGACCTGCTGGAGGAGTCGGCGGGCTTTAAAGTCAGCCGCAGCTGCGCCAGGTCGACCGATAACACGGAACTCGGCCACTGGGTCAACGACAGATGAAGCCCGGTGCGCCTGCACCCAGGGACACACCTTTTCGTGGGAATGAACTACTTTCAACCCCCTCGCGCTTTCCCTCCGCCGGCACCGGGATCGCTTCTTCTCGCTCCGGAGGAATTTTGCGACAAGCCAATTTTTGTGCGGCCGTTTCCGACTTGCTTCAAGGCCGCGTCGTTACAAGCGTTTAGCAACTTTCATCCCTTAACGCCTCGGCTAGACCGCTGATCGCGTGTACCGTCGCTTTAGAATTTTCTAATCGTTCTTGCTTCGGAGGAATTTTGCAACGAATCTATTTTTAAAGGACTCTTTACGACCTGCTTTGAGTCAGCACAGTTTTAATTTGAGGTATTTTGTAATTTCATCCCTTGTCAGATTTGCTAAACTTGTGATCATGTTTCCTTTTGCTCGAGAACTTCGTAATAATTTCGCTGCTGTTATGACAATATTTAGTTTAAAAGGCATGCAAGAACAGATTATGATTGGCAGTGAAGGAAACGGTATGAAGATGAAGTTATCATAAAAAAAGAGAGTATTGAAATATTATAATCAATAACCAGCTGAACGGGGTTGAGGTAGCAAATCGTTAATAATTCTCGCATTGCTGGAATTTTACGCCGAACCAACTTTTGCAGGCAACGTTTGAAGCCAATTTCGCTTTCCCTTAACATCGCGGCTGAACCTCTGATTAAGTTTCCTTTTGCCCGAGAATTTAATGGAACGTAGATTCTGTGTTCTTGCGAGGCCACCAAAGCAACACACAGTCTGTTGTAAGAAGAAAATTTCCTATTGCTACGGTAAACCTCTCTCAGGATTGAGTGACACATCTGCTCTCCTCGGGAACGAATTACTTCTTTCATCCCTCATTACCTCCTCGGAGCTGAACTCTTTATTTCTTTTCCCCCCTTCTTCCCGGGGAATCTTCGTAACAAGGCATCTCGTATTATTGCACGGTGCAAGGGGCGGTTCTTGCGGCCGCAATTAAGCCCGATAAACCTGTAAACATTGATGGATAACCATTCTTACCGTAGAAACGAACCCTCCGCATCCTTCATCCCCTTTCAGCTTTCTTCCTTTTCCTTTTCCATCAGTTTCTTGCGCGGGCACCGAAAGATTTTCTTACTTAACAAATTACTTTCCTGCTCGGCGATAAGAATCGGACGTCCATTCCTCTGGAACAAAAATCCTGAACCGTCAGTTCGCGAAACAAAATCATTCATTCGAGTTAGAATCGTCGGATGGATGTAACGAGGGCTGTTTGTATAGGATCTGCGGAACAGAACAGAACAATTTCGTGGACAAATTGCCCCGGAAGCTTTCCGATTCGCTCTTTCCTAAGCCCCAATTACGCCTAAAGCCGGCATCCGCGTTACTCGAATTATTTCCAAAAGGATGGATCCTGCTTACCCTAAACATCAAGCGAATCGAACAGCGCCGCGCCTCTTCCACGGACTTTTCGCTGCTCGCGAACTGTCGCGACGGCTTTCCTGAAAATGATATCCGACCGATGTCTCGGCTGACACTGACTAGTAGACGAAATCACGTTAATTGCAGACGAACGAGGCAAACAGAAGCTGATCAAACTGGCGCCGTTCAAGTTCCCGTTCTCGAAGATGTCGAAGTCGCGCAGCAGCGACGAGAAGGACCGCGAGAAGGAGAAGGAGAAGGAGCCCGACAGCGAGACGGAGAAGGACAAGGAGAACGAGAAGGAGGGCGAGGACGAGGCGGAGAACGAGCGGGAGTTGGCGAAAGACAACCACAAAGACAGGAACGACGCGGAGGACAACGCCAAGGGGGAGAACGTTCAACTATCCGTGAACCAATTGCAATTGGCCACCGAGCCGGAATCCAATTTAAAGTCACCAGTGTTTGATTCGAACAGCCTGATGGTGAGGAATGAGCCGGCCATTCCGAGCTCGCCGCCCCCCTCGTACGAGCACGTTATCGAACAGGTGAGGATCTGGGTTATCGTCACGGAATAAAGAATTATCCTTTTCCACCGGCCGGGCTACAATAACAAGCGGGGTCCCGCTCGCTTTGATCACCTGCCTCGAAACGAGCAATCTCGTTCGTAATCCCTCCTTCTCTCTCTCTCTCTCTCTCTCTCTCTCTCTCTTTTTCTATCTGTAGTTCAATGAAATGTTGTTCTCGCGGACAGGTGAAAATTAGTCGATTTTTAACGTTGCCAGCTGGCTCCAGGCTCGAATCACCGCGTAGCAATGTTTATTTTTGTGGAAAAGTTTCCTGATCCGTTGAAAGATCGTGTTCGAAGCGTAATGGGCGTGTCAGATCGACTGTGGGCGGTGCCAGTGGGCGTGGCCGTACGTGGTGGGGCACGACCTTGAGCGGAGAATCTACTATGCAACAGATATACGCTCAAATTAACGATTGAGAAAAAAATGCTACGCTGGTTGTTAGTGCGAGAGAACACTTCGGATTGAGATGAATGCACGTTCTACTGCTGAGAACAATTTACAGAAGTTCGAAAACAATTTTTGCTTAACGCCAGAGCAGCTGAGTAGATCCAAGTGAAAATTTTATGAGCGCGATGTATCATGGTTCAGGAAGTAATGCACTTTGCGCCGGGTAGGTGGTTTAGAACATAATTGACGATGCAAAATGGTGTAGGCGGGCTAGAGATCGAGCAACTTTAATTGACCTGTAGCGAACTAACTCGGGTGCGCGCGAGATAAGACTGTTCGGGAACCCGTGTCACGTCCTGTTACGATTTTAGACGCGATTGGAGCACGCCGCCGAGGCGCAGAAGCACGAGACCGACAAAAACAACGTCGCCGAGCTCGCCGAGGAAGACAACAAGACGAAAGGGCCGATCCTCCACAAATCGAGCAAGGAGTTCTACAGGGCAATGGCCAAACAGTGGGGCATCACTTGCAAGATGAGCGACCATTGCAGGTGCTTAGATTGCCAGGTACGTCCATATTTTCCTCTAAAAAGTGTTCACGAATGATCCACCAATTGGGTTTCATTCTACAATGCTTTGTAAAAATACTCGCATTTTTAATCATTGTTACGCAAGACAAGAGACGAAGAAAAAATTGATTCCAACGACTAACTGACCCTTTCGTTAATATTAGCCGTAAACTCAAAAATATTGTTACAATAGGAAAACATTTTCGACAAATTAATCTCGGTAGCTAGACAATATTTCTTCATTGGCATAAATAGATCGCGGATCTTTGTGCAAAATAAAAGTGTGTTAAGTCAATTCCAGGGAACAGAAATGACGTAAAAATTAATTTTCTTTTATAACAGCTTTAATAATTTCGAAATAATTGTTACGATAGCGAAACATTTTCGACAAAATAATCTCGGTAGCTATAAAATATTTCTTTATTATCATAAACAAATTGCAGATCTTTAAATAAAATAAAAATGTTGCAAGTCAATTCTGCGGAACAGAAACGAAGTAAAAATTGAATTTTCCGTTTCGCTAATTCGAATAATTCGGTAATGATGTAACGATCTTCTTAAATTTGTCTATCATTCTTCAAAGTTTCGCGTGGTAATTTTGTTCGCGGTTTTAAATATAAGATCCGCGGTCGAATAACAACAAATCAAAAAAGATTTCATTCCCTGGACCGTGCATAAAACGATCGCCAGAATGTAACTTTAGCGACAAGCGCGTACCGAGAGACTCCTAGTTGTTGTAAAAGTAATTGGCTCTAATTGGAACGTAATGGCGGTCCTCGAGGCGGCAGATTAGTTAAGAAACGCATTGTGAAACGAACGTTGCAGAGTCGTTACTTCGACTGCGAGTACGACAAGAACGAGAACCAGAAGACTGACGGCGGCCTCGGCGCCGGGACGCCGATGTTCATCTCGGAGGTGATGCAAGGCTCGGCCTGCATCCTGTTTTAAGAGGCCGGTAACGGGCTTCTTAGGATAATTGGAGGATGGCTTTCGCGGCTGGTGCCGGTGCTTCCGCAAGGACGGGACGTTCACGTGATCGCGCACAAACCAGGCCGACTGTTTCACCGAAAATTGGACCGCAGTCGAGGAATCGCAGAACCCCAGGACACCTCTCTACCATAGTCCTGATTAACAAACGGAACGGAACGGAACGGAACGGCCAGCTGGATTTTCCTTTAACGACCGTCGAGTCCTTCGTGGTCGTTTTATTGTTCGGAGAACGTC
Source organism: Megalopta genalis (assembly GCF_051020955.1). Lineage (NCBI taxonomy): Eukaryota > Metazoa > Arthropoda > Insecta > Hymenoptera > Halictidae > Megalopta > Megalopta genalis. The sequence continues at coordinate 34,745,041 of NC_135014.1, read as the reverse complement.
GTACGGGGCTTCGTGAGCTTCTCTTTGGGCGATCGTCGCCGATTCGAAACGAACTTCTCCAACGGTTCGCGAATCGTCCGATGCTTACAATTGTTCGCTAAATGTTTGGAACACGCGAGACACTCGAATAAACTGCTCTGCACATTTTGGTCCTGTTCGTATACTTCTGAACGGCGCGAAGATGTGCGGCGGCATCGATCATAAGATCTTTCTTTGTGTATCTCTTGAGTGTCGAAGAAAATTATTATTATTATTATCATTGGATAGACTGCTAGTTGTATAGTATAATTCTAAATAATATATTAGATGTTATATTATTTTTCTACACATTATTACAGGAACAATGGTACGCGCATTGTGTTGGTAGACTGCGGATCTTCGCGGAAAATACAAATTTTCGAGGCAGAGTCATCGAAACTCGAGTCAAATAGGAGAAGCGTTTCTTTTGACGATCGTTCTAATAAATTGAGAAGAATGTAGGACACGTCCTTAGAATTTTCCAAGGTCTTCGAAGTTCGTTATTCTCTCCGATTTATAATTATCGCGAATGCGTGAGATCCGCGGTCTTAATTACTACCGTTGCAAATCGTCGGTTTATGAAGCATTACGTTGACACGAGTTCCGGTTGATGTTTCTCCGTCGATCCTCGTAGCGGAGGCCAACGGATCTCTAATATTGAAACGGTGAAAATAACGTTCCGTAATAAAGATCGTTGAAACGAGGAATCGATGGAGACCCAAAGCAAAGGATCACGAAAAACCAATGTAAACGGAACGGAGATTAACAGAAGCGTGTTGCGAGTCTCTGTTTTCCAGCGACCGAACAGCTGACTGTAGCCGCTTGTACAACAGTCGGACCGATGGTGTTTACGGAGATTGACCATACACGGTGGCTCGTTAACGAACATTATCAATAACCGTAAGCGCCGACGCGGCGGATGCTGTTAGTCGGAGGATGATTTTCAACTTGTCAATTCGCGGTACAACACGTGTTTGCATGCTCGCGTTTGCGATGATTGGCAGACCCCGAGGAACGACTTCTGATAGCTCGCGCCAGACCAAAACTTGTTCAAACGGTATCCGGGACATCGCGCGCGGATGCTCGCGTTGTCATCCCCGGTGAAAAAAAAAACAAAAGTCCGACCAATACCGAACCAGGACTGCGTTAGCGTGCAGTCGACACTGTCAAACAGAACCACGTTTTATTCGTAGACGATAATAGTTGACCCGGGAAGCTCGAAGTAAATTAGTTTGTCGTAATTTCAACGAGTCGGTTCCAACGTTTGATTTTCAGACTCGATAGACCCAGCGTAACGAATTAGGGCAGAACTGCCATGAACGGGACAACGTTGTTCAGGACAAGATAGCAGAAAGATTAAACGACCTATCCTAATCATAGTTTGAAACAATCGAAAGATCGGTTCTTTTACTATATGAACGCGTAGCAGCAATAAGTTTCACCTACGTTTCACTTGTTTCGTTTTTCATTTTTTTTTCAAGAGTACATCTTGACTTATTCGTTGGTTATCTTCGGAAACATAGCTAATATGTTTCAAATTTTCTTTATCGTTTATTGCTATCGATAGCGTTTATCGTTTATTTATTTTATGATTTATCCGCGTCCCATCCGTAAAAATTCTCTGTGTCCCATTCATAAATTTGGTAACAAATCAAAACTTTAACATGTTTAATTACTGCGATAAAAAAAGATTATCCAATGCTGTATATCGACATTCTTGAAGAAATGCCTCTGATCGAATGCAATAAATAAAAACTCGGTCGGGAGCAACAATGCTTCGTACAACGTTACGAGAGAAAATACACTACTTTTAAGCACACGACATGTTAATCGTCTGCCATAATTACGTGTTAACTGATATCGGATTCAAATCACGTGTGATTACGCACAATACAGTCACAAAAACAAGTATAATTTTATTATAAAAAGATCCGTAATTTTTGAGATAATAACAATGTCCCACAATATCTGTCCCATTCATGGTAGCTCCGCGCAGTTTCAGAGTTCTCACGGTTTGTTGACAAGGTCCCCGTTTGCCGACACGTTGATTTCAATTTCAAGTAGACTGTCCCATAGAAGAACGTCGGAAAAACGGGTCTTCGAGCCCGTCGACGGATCGAAGACCGCGTTACGCGAACCCTTGATCGAGCGCGTCGATTGCCAGCCTTCGTTTCGACCAGGGAAAAAGGAAGACTAGCGTAAATGTTAGCGGTGTTGTAAAACAGTGTATAAATAATCGGCATATTCGTCTCGAAATTTCGCTGCTCTAGCAAATCACCGTTTCCCGGCCGGCTCGATCGATTCCCATCGAACTCTCCTGCCTCGAGGAATGAAAAACAACTTCGCCTAGCAGCTCTTGCAACTTAGGGAAAAGTTGCCCGATAACCAGTTCATACCGTTACGAATGGTAACGTGCTTTACAAACTGTGCTCGAGATTAATTCGAAACATTCTTTCGCCGTGCAATAGGATTGAATCGTGCGTTTCGACGGTGGCTCATCGACAACAACGAAACGGCCTATTTCGAGCGTTCTTTCGATTAATCTCCGACTGTCGCACGGAAGTGACGAACGCAAAGGGTCGTGTCGCTGATGTTCGACAGAACGCGATAAACGTCTGCAAGCGTCGTTTAATGGAATACCGTGAAATTGTTTTAGATTGCGTAACGTTTTTGAGTACGACGGGAGACATTTTTAGACGAGACTTTGCACGAGAGATTCGATTCGACTATGAAATCTTGATTGCTCAATTTTACTCAGCACCTTTTCTTAACTACAAGCAACAAGTATTGGGTTGGCAACTAAGTAATTGCCGATTTGTTCAATGAAATAAAAAATTTTTTTTTACTTGGAATGAAGTTTAATATGTAATGTATTTTCCATTTTGTTCGATGACCTTTTGCCAGCTCTCTGACAACTTGAAAGTTCCACGCTCGTAGAAAGTCTGATCCTTTTCGGCCAAAAACTGAGTTAAGTGAGATTTTACAGCGTCATCGTCATTAAAAGTTTTACCACGAAGGGAGTTGTCCAGGCACCGAAATAAGTGGTAATCCGATGGCGCGAGATCAGGGCTATATGGTGGGTGTAACATCAATTCCCAACCAATATCCATCAATTTTTGCCGAGTGGACATTGTCCTGCTGGAAAATGACACCTTTACGATTGACCAATTCTGATCGCTTTTCCTTGACCGCTGCATTCAATTTGTCCAGTCGCTAACATTCACGGATAATATAAAATAACATAATAATAATAATAATAATAATAATTTTATAATATATAACATTTACGGATATCATAATAAAGGGAATGATAGACATCTATAACTGAAATCGGCAATTACTTTTAGTTGCCAACCCAATATTTAGAATGTCTAGACAGCGACACCGTGAAATATTAACCGGTCAAGATCTCCTCCTTTTGTAAAGATCGAACGTTTCTTCGAGAAGAGAACGAGTTATCTCAACAGAATTTATTTGTAGCAAACAATCGAACGATAACGAATTCATTTATTTGTGATCGAAAGTTTAGCGGAGACTCGACTCGAACCACAAATTCTCCAGTGCTCAATTTTGTGCAGACATCGACGCGTTGCCGATCGCAACGCGAGCGAAAGTATAATATCGTAGCCGATTGGAAAGTACTTAGCACGATCGCGTTCCTCGTGGCGGAAAATCACGATCGATCGAGCGCGGCCCCTATGATTTTCTCCGTGCGGCCGAAGCACGTAGGTAGATCTGTGTAATTAACGATTGTAAACTACTGATTTCCGGCGGAAACGCGGTCCGAGGAAATCGAAACTCGAAACACATGAAAGTATTATAGATCGAGCGTCGAGTACGCGTACTCAGCCGCCCACGCGTTCAGCGAGACCGCGGCGTGCTTATCTGCAACTATGCTCGTTTACGAGACGGCCGTAAATATTCGACTTCCGGAATCACTGAACGATCACACCAATCGACACAGTTCCCTTTCTGTCGCGGCCAATTGATCACGATCGCGCGCTTCGTTTACCCTTTCCAGACCTGGCGGACGATTATATTTATCCGTCTGGCGATCGTGTACGATTGTTTATGCTCCTTTCGATTTCATTTTTCTCTCTACCGCAACGACGACATTGTCTTAACAACATGAGACGTCGGATTCGACCGCAAATTTCACGCGATAATATTTGCAAAAGGCAAGTAAGATTTATTTGGGAAGATTTATTTAGGAAGATTTATTTAGCATGATTTATTTAGGAAGATTTATTTAGCATGATTTATTTAGCAAGATTTATTTAGGAAGATTTATTTGGCAAAATTTATTTAGGAAGATTTATTTAGTATGATTTATTTAACAAGATTTATTTAGGAAGATCTATTTTGCAAGATTTATTTGGGAAGATTTACTTAGCAAGATTTATTTAGGAAGATTTATTTAGCAAGATTTATTCAGGTCAAAATAAAGATATTATTAATCATGATAAGTACGTGTATTCGTATTTTATTAATCTGCCATAACATTTATTGAGCAAGACTTATTTACCATGATTTATTTAGGAAAAATTATTTAGCATGATTTATTTAGCAAGATTTATTTAGGAAGATTTATTTTCCAAGATTTATTTAGGAACATTTATTTAGCAAGATTTATTTATGAAGATTTATTTAGAAAGATTTATTTAGCAAGTTTTATTTAGCAAGATTTATTTAGAAAGATTTATTTAGGAAGATTTATTTACGTAGATTTATTTACGAAGATTTATTTTGGGAAGATTTATTTAGCTCAAAATAAAAATATTATTGATCTTGATCAGTACGTGTATTCATATTTTATTAATGTGCCATAACATTTATTTAGCCAGATTTATTTAGCAAGATTTACTTAGCAAGATTTATTTACGAAGATTTATTTAGGAAGATTTATTTAGGGAGATTTATTTCGGTCAAAATAAAAACATTATAAATCTTGCTTATCAGACGTGTTCGCATTTAATTAATTTGCTACAAGATTTATTCAGCAAAATTTATTTACGTCAAAATGAACGTTGTTAATCTTGTTTACTACACGTGTTTGTATTCTACTGATTTGCGATAAAATATCGCTCTAACCTCAAATCTTTTTACACTAAAATGTTGTCCAGGAAAGAATCAGGTGCTGGTAGACGAACGTAAAAGAATGAGAAGAACGAGCAAGAAAATGCTAAGATACATTGTTGAACGGATGATTTGTCTCGAGAGGGTGAAACAAGCAGGCCCGGTGAAAATTTGACGAAATCGAACCTTCTGTACACTACCGGTCCTAAATAATTGCTTCTAATTTCGTCGAGTCTAAACGAAATTCCTGCTTGAAGGAGGAAGAGGCGGTCCCCTGAACAAACGTAAAACGCGCCCGAAGCGAGCATGATAAAACTTCGTTCCCTGAAAGTCCCCGAATTCGCTCGGTCGTTGCGACGACGAGCGGATCAGCGACCGAGGCGTTAGATAGAAAAAGGAAAACACGAGTCAAATTCTCGACGCGATTCGATCGTCCGTGACCGAGGCGGCTCGGATTGGTGCGACGATGCACGAGAACCCGACGAACGCTAAACCGAGGAGTGCGCATTACACGTGCGAATTTTGACGATTGAAACATTCTCGTATTTATTTTGCGGCAAAAGATATGTTTATTTAGAAACGCGTGGTGTGATTTCAACGCGAAGATCGTGTTATCGCGCGGATCCAGAAATTCGTGGACTTTTGTTAAAGATTTTTCTTGGTTCGGAGGATGCAGACGACGATTGATTTTTTTTGGCGCACCGATCCGAGCCATCTCGGAGCTCGGACGTCGATCGTCTAAATGCGAAACATAATACAGTACCTGCCTATACTTGTCTTTTCAAGATACTGTTCTTTTGTACCTCGCGCCGAAGGAAGAAAGAGTCACGAACAATATACTATACCGCGTGCGTATAAAATAGTCAAACCTGTGAACGACCCTCGACGCTCCCCACCACCATTGCCAAATGACAGTTTTTTTCTATCGGTGAGACGAGCATCCGTTTTTTACGACTCCGGGATTCTTTCCTAGCTGCGCGACGAGATGCCCTTATTTATCATCGCAACGAGGCACGATTTTTTAATCGAGCCTTCTGAACTACGTGACACGATCGCGTTGAACAAAAGCGCGTCGAACGATCCGATCGATGCAATGTGAAGTGTCTGTGTCAATGTGAGGATGCAATGTCATGTCTGCGTGAAGGCACTGATTGACAGATCGATCGACTCTGGACCCAATAAAAATTGATCTGAAAGAATTTTGTTCGTTGCAACTTGTGAGACGATCGAACCCATCGCTCGAAGACATTTCAACACCGGGACTCGGACATTTGTTCGGACCTAGAAGATTACTATTCTTTCCGATTTTTTTATTCTCGTTTGGCATGTGGAATTTAACACTTATTAATGCCATTATTATTGAATTGTCGAAAGTGTATTAGATACGAAGAGTTTTAATAATGTTAAAATTGTTTCAAAATTACGGTATAGCAAGTTTTCTTGGTGCTTCGGAGTCGCCACTCAAAGGGATAAGAAGTATAGAAATGAGCATAAAGGACATTAGAATCGCAGGACAACTGTCTGATCGTGAGGAAGTGTTCTAATTATGAAAATGTTTCTACAATCTTGTTTCCACGAGGTCCAAAGAGTCGACGAATTTAATGCAAAATAATTGTCAGTCGATCCAGGGGAAGATCATATTGGGCACACCAGGAACATCTCGTCGCGCTGCCATACACCATAATTTCACCACGGTCATAATAGCCATTTCAACGTTTACAATACATGGTGCACGCGTTTCATTTACGATTAACGAAGTCCTTGGAAGCTTGCGTATGCGTGTGCGTGGAGAGAGATGCAATTAGAATCTAGAGAGAGGAATAGAGAGAACGAGAACGAGCGAAAGTGAGAGAGAAAGAGAGAGAAATATTGCGTGCGTAGTTAGAGAAAGAGAGAAGAAAAAAGATAAGAGGTATGTATAGTATTTTTTTGGGCCACGGGTTTTTCATTAACGTCGTCGTCGGGCTTGAACGAGCGACATTTTAAATTCTCACGTTCCCGTCGATCTAACGGCGTACAAAGGTGGTGACAAAGACGTAACAAAGGCGTAACATTCGTTTATCGACGATTACAATAATTTCTCCCTAATTCGCGCTCAGATTGCGCACAAAAATGGACAATCTGGGAAGAGGAGATACGATTATTCGAACCTTGCGTCTCGTTTTTATAGTTGCTGACAATCGGTAACTATAAAAACGAGCCGCGATCGTATCTCCTCTTCCCAAATTGTCCCTTTATGTGCGCGATCTGAGCGCGAATTAGGGAGAAATTACTGTAAATCGGCGCGAACGTTCGATGTCCGAATAATCGCTGGATAGGAATTGTTCAACGAATCGCGACGGCGTATGAACGAATGGATCTCTCGCCGTTACAAATACCAATTTGCACCGAGAGAATTCGCAATTCGATCGCGCCGCACGGTTTCACCATAAATGACACTCTAATCGCTCCGATCTGGCGTCCGAAGGAGAACAAAAGTCGAAACGATCGAACGTACGCGATCGCGTTCGATCCCGACGACAGAATTAATCAAGGATCCGGCTGTATTTTAAAAACTTCTGAAGCAACCATAGCCTTTAAAACGACATTAAGATTTAACACCAGCCGAGATAAACATGGATGGTAGAACGAACAAACAAAAAAATAAGACGGTTGAAGAACACGTGGGAGAACGTGAACGTACACCGAGAAGGGATGAATAAGAAAAAAAACAAAAAAACGAAAAAAAAAAAAGAAGAAGAAAACAAAAATAATAACACATTGCTGTCTTTTTCTCTGTTGTAAAATGTCAATTCCTTCGTGAGTAGACACGATCATGTGAGCGGAGAACTAATTTGAATCTGAACGTACGATTTAGCGCGCGTAAGCCGCGATCTCAGAGCCTAGACGTCACACTGTCTAGATCATTCGATTAAGATTTTTCTATTCGACGGTCCGGCTCGATCCGGCACCACCGATATTTACCGTTTCGTTTCCGAGAAAAAGAAAAGCAGAAAAGGAAAAAAAAGGCATAATAAAAACAACGTGTTTTCGTCGGCTTTCTCTGTTGTTCGGTGGATCGGCGACGTGCACCGTCTTTATAATTTGGCACGTTCGCCAGATTGTACGCATGTGTGTGTGTCGTAAAAACACATTTATTCTGCGTGCATGTTCCGCGCGCGCTCGTATAGAGGTCGAACGACCGTTCGGCGAACGTCGTTCCATAGGAAACATGTTGACTGTAAAACTCGATGTATTCTGATAAGTCCGCACCAAATAAAAACAGGCCTAAAGGACTAAGGGATCTGTTACTGTGTCGTCGGCCATTTTCCTGTTGCTCCACTCCTTTCATTCAATTTTCTTTAACAACAGAATGGCGACCGTGTCAAGGTTATTTTAAAATAAAATGTCTGTACAATAGACTCATCTATATTTCTGATTTCAGAAAGACTTCGTATACTAAGCTTCTCATTTTCGATAAATTGTCGATATTTAAATTGTTTTTTATTCTATATTTTACATTTCAAATTGTTATAAACCGTAGTCGTACAACAATGACCGTCGACTTGATTTAATCGTGGAGCTAAAAAAATATTGATATACTACGGAAATGATCAGAGCAATGTTCTACATTCATATTACATCAGGGAAGCCTGTTTATTGTTGCAAATATAGAACAAATTGAATATTTATATATTTATATAACATAGTCGTAGAACAATAACCGTCGACTCGATTTAATCGTGGTGCTAAAAAAATATTGATAGATCAAAGCAATTTACTACATTCATATTACGTCACGGAAGCCTGTTTATTGTTGCAAATATAGAGAAAATTGAATATTCATTACAGCTATAAATGATTCTATATTTCTTTATATTCTAATTCTTCTAATTCTTTATATTGTTCATATTCTTCTATTAAAAAATCTCCAAATTCAGAGGTAAATAAATATTTTGACTCTGCCGTATCTAAGTCGTACAATAAAATTTATTTATTATTGTAAATATATTGTAAGAATCATTTGTTCTTTAAAATATGAAAATAGCGCCACTACGTCTAGTGGCGAAACTCTCAAACTATTCGACGAAATGATCGACAACTGATCAGCATCTGAAAACACTAGATGGCGCTGACATGCTAAAACCGAATAAGACAGATGGCGCGAATGGTGCAATTCCAAAGATTATCTATCGTCTGTGTGCACTCATTTACAAGTTTGAGCGTTCTGCCACTACGTGTACTGGCGCTATTTTTATATTTTAAAGTCAAATGACAAATGATTTCTACCGGATTGACGTTGTAACTTATGGGAAAAGCGATAAGAATCATCTGTTCTCTATATTTGCAATAATAAATGAATCTTTTTCGTATGACATCGATGCAGGAGAGTCTCCCGAACATTTCTGTTCCCTTAGAATATTTTTTTCACCCCCAAATTGGCATACATTTCACTTTCCATTGTCTTGATTTTGAAAATGATAATTATCGTAACATTAATCAATTTTAACAATTAAATATGCTACGATATGAATTATCGTAAACGAAAATCCTTCATAAGTACAATATTTTTCAATTGAAAATCATCTGGGAACATGTTTATTTATGGGCCTCATTTATTTCGTTTAGAATCAGTCATTCTACAATTATTTAACTAACAATCGATGTCGAGAAAGATACATTTGCCAATCAAACATTTCTAAAACCAAGTTAACTAGTTTACTAAAAAAAAATTCAATTATTACAAACGAAATGAAAATTCTTTAAAGAATTATGCAGAAAAAATTCAGAAGCGTTCGTTAAATAATTTCATTCGAATTCTTCTTGCAAATTCGCTGGAGAACAATGAAATTTTCCGCGGCAGAAGTCGGGGGCTTTGTCTAAGCCAACGCGTACTAAAATAAAGCCGTGCAGCTTAACGTTCTGGTTTTACAACTGGAGGGAACGGGCACAAGCAAAACGCGAACGCTGAATGACCGTACAATTATAGCCGCAACCTTGCTCCTTTCCAACAATTTGTACCGTTGCATCTGACGTAAGCCGACTGCAACAATTCCCGGCACGTTTTATTTACAGTGCAGAGGAAAATCGATTCGATCCTCGACCTAGTGAACGTAAAATACCGATCTCAATGAATTGAAAACGTCTGCGATCAATCTCTAACGCGCAACCAATTTCCTCTTGCAAAACGCGAACTGCAAGAATAGAACAGAATAGAAATGTTTCAGAACATTTATGCATAACTCCATAAATCAGGAGACAAATTGTAAAATTACGATCAGAATAGCTTCTTCCGGGCGAACAAAAATGGCTGCTGGGGCGGTCCTCTGCAGTTATCTCCGCCATATTGGTTCCTCGTATTTTAAGATAAGTCTCATCTTCCGAAGAAATGATTAATTCCATTAAAAATCGTAAGAAGATATGGATCTCGCTATATGGAAAAACGTTGCAGAAGAATTGGGAATTAATTGAGAAATAATTGAAAATGGTTTTAGCAACTTTTCGTAGCTAAATTACGCGTCTTAAATTGACGTGTTCGCTATTTTCCTATCGAAATGAATGAATCAGAGTACGCGCGGATTTTCCATGAAAACCGGAAATTGGAGTCGCGGTCGCCGCCGATTTCGCGGTGGCTCACGCAACAAGATTATCGCGTCCGTCCTTGTTGCACCGCAGCATCATCCTCGCGTTGACGCGATGCATTCCGGTTTTTTCTCGGATCATAAATGAGCGAATAAACGCGTCGGACGGGCCGAGACGTTTAGCTGGAAGGAGTCCGGGTTCTAGATGACGACAGAGACGGTTCTTTCGAACGCGTGGACGCGTGTGCGAAACACTTGTCGGTCGTGTGCTTCTCATCCGACTCTCGATTAACGACTTTTTGCTGTTCTTCCCCCTGTCAAACAATTTTTGTTTCGCTGCTGCGCGATCATGGCGTGCTTCTGACCACTCCTTGAAACTGTTCCGAAAGAATTTCGAACGATTTTGATGCACCAAACAATTTTACATCATCGTCTGCTGCCTCCAAAGTGGCCTAAAAATGCGTAGAATGACATTTCTAAGTCACAGGTCCAAATTTTCGGAAATGTGACTCGCGCCGTTATTATTCTAAACCGCTCAATTTTCAAAGATTTCATAGCAGAATGATATTTTTCCGTTCGAAAGAAGTCCTAGAATTTAGTAGAAACAAATCGAAATTAAATAAAACAGAGTGAGATAGTGAAAATATGTACTGCGCGAATAAAATTCGTAACCTTTGAACTATCGATGCAAAATTAAAATAGGCGCACGTCATTTTTGAATCGAAATAACAAAATTCTTTAGAGCCTATTTATAGTATGACTCACGGGCGATTTAAATGCAGATTATTTCAGCGAGTTGTAGAACTCGAAAAACCAGAATTAAGAAATACCGCTCGACGTGCTCGAAACTGACATTCTGTGGTTACGTTTCGATTAAGAGATTTTCGTGGCAGCCACGAAGAACGGGGCAGTAGATCCCATTCTCTGTGTACAGCATTATCGACACAGCTTATTAAACACTTGTCTCTGTCGTCTCCTTTATCTCTTCGCTACTTCTCGTCGCTCTTCTCCGATAGCGGCTGCATCTGTCTCTCTCCGGACCCGCACCAACGGCGCGCCACATGTATAATCGTGGGCCTATCTTCCACCTCCATTCTCCCACACTTTACATTTCCCCCTGGCCCCCTCCTCGTACACCCGGGGTACACTCCACGTGTGCGAAAGTCGGACGAGTTTGTTGGAAAACGCTTCGTCCGATTACGATTTCTCGACGGGTTTTTTGAGAACATTTTTCATCGCGGACCTTTCCGGAAAATCTGAATTCTTTTGAACGCGCCGCGTGGAATACGAATCGCTGCCATTCGATTTCGAACGAATTCATGCATCAACGAATAAAATTCATTTCTTGACGCTCAGTTCATTTTCACGGTGTGTTACTCGTTCTGACCTCGTTAAAATTCTGAAGAACAGAGAAATAAAATTCTTCTTTCAACTCTCGCCCTCCTTTTTCCACCCCGTACAACGCGAAAATGTGCTGTCATTTTGATGTTGGCCTCGTTAAAATTCTCAGCAAGAGAGAAATCAAATTCTTGGGTCATTTACAATCCACGAAACGCGAACGAATGAAAATCATTCTACGTCGACCGCGCATTCAAATTCTCGAGAGAAGAGATAATATAGTATTCCTTCTAGATTTCTCATGGCTTTGTTCCGTTATTTTCTGTTCGAAAGCATTTCGAAACTTTTCACGATAACGTATCTTGCTTGTAAAATGTGAAGAAAACGTACCGAGGACTTCTCGATTATATTGGGTTGGCAACTAAGTAATTGCCGATTTGTTCAATGAAATAAAAAATTTCTTTTACTTGGAATGGAGTTTAATCTGTAATGTATTTTCCATTTTGTTCGATGACCTTTTGCCATCTCTCTGACAACTTGAAAATTCCACGCTCGTAGAAAGTCTGATCCTTTTCGGCCAAAAACTGAGTTAAGTGAGATTTTACAGCGTCATCGTCATTAAAAGTTTTACCACGAAGGGAGTTGTCCAGGCATCGAAATAAGTGGTAATCCGATGGCGCGAGATCAGGGCTATATGGTGGGTGTAACATCAATTCCCAACCAATATCCATCAATTTTTGCCGAGTGGACAAAGACGTGTGCGGCCTAACATTGTCCTGGTGGAAAATTACACCTTTACGATTGGCCAATTCTGGTCGCTTTTCCTTGACCGCTGCATTCAATTTGTCCAGTTGCTAACATTCACGGATAATAAAAAAATAACATAATAATAATAATAATAATTTTATAATATAACATTTACGGATATCATAAAAATGGGAGTGAGAGACATCTATAACTGAAATTGGCAATTACTTAGTTGCCAACCCAATAGTTAATAATAATAAACGTTAAATCGAACGCTGCGACGTTAAGTAAACAGTCGCGCGATCGCCAAAAATGATCGACGCTGGAATGAAACGTGTTAATTATGTAAGTCTCTCCCGGCACGGTCTCTCGAATGTAACACACAGCGCTTGTTTCGTAAACGAGTTAAGCAAACTAAGACTCGTTTATTTATATAGCTTGATAATTCGAGCCGACGGTGAGGAAACAACGAAAGAAACCTACCCGCGTGCATTTTCATAATACGACATACGTTTGGAAGACTTTTGACGCGCGTACGCGTCGAAATCTCTGTTAAAAGCTGCCGATCCTTCCTGCCTCGAATTTTGATTCTAATCGTATCGTGTGATGTAATAATGCCATTTTTAGAACCGCTTATCGCTCGCTACCCCTCCAATCAGATTCACCCTCTCGACTCCTGTAATCATCGGGTCCAATTGAATTTATCACCGCCACCCTTCCTCGTCGGGGCAGCCCTTTACCTTCACCCTTCTTATCGTCTACTCTACGTACTCATTAAAACGCTCGTCCCTGCCCCCAGTTCGGGCATCCGCCCTTGTTAATTACTTTAGCCGAAGGTAGTGCTCGAACCTCGCTGATTAAAATCATCCCCTTTCTTCGGGCCACCCTTCCTTCGATCCACAGTATCCGGCGTTGCGCGGTGATCCATTAATCAAAGCATGTCAAAATGTACAGGAAAATCTCCAGAGAAATTCAACATTAAATTCTCGTTACATTTTGATATTAATCTATCAGGGGCAGGAGAGCGGCGGAAGCAACCCGGCAGAAATTCGTTGCAGAAAAATACGAGCTTCTATCTCTGTCTAGCAAGCTACATATCTTTCTTCCAATCCACAGAGTTCAGGAAATTTTTGCGTTACGATTCCTTTTTGCCTCGGCTACATCGATTAGTATATGTATTTTATTAATTTTTTGTGTATATATTATTCATAATATATTAATAGTATTATTATTAATTAATGACATTTATTATTATATTATCAATATTATTATATTATTAATAATATTTATATTTATACATTATTATTTTTTTATTAATTTATTGTACGTGAATTTCCTTCTCATACTCTCACTTTCTTCTTCGTCCCAGTTTTATTTCTAGATCTATATAATCTCTAGATCTAATTTCTAGATCTTTCTAGAAGAACCAACCCTTGCTTCGATTTATAGGTAACGAATAACGTTCGCACTTAGTAGGTTATGCGTGAGATTCATTCAAATAAATCATTTCAATTTCATTTTCAAATTCATTTCCAAGTGAATGGACAATTGCTTCGTTCAACTTAAAAACTGATGAAGAAAGAAATACATACAAACTTGTCCTCCGTTTTGCAAACAGCACATCCCCTATCAAGCCAAGTAAAACACCATAAAAATTGACCAACCCCAAAGACAAAACCCTCATCTCGAACGAAATAAAAAGTGTTTAAAATAATACAATGATATATCAAATATAATATATGTCAGTAAATATCAATAAACATATATCAATAAATATCAATAAGTACCAGTAAATATATGTATATATCAATAAATATCAATAAAGAAATATATATCAATAAATATCAATAAGTACCAGTAAATATATGTATATATCAATAAATATCAATAAGTACCAGTAAATATATATGTATATATCAATAAATATCAATAAATGCCAATAAATATGTGTATATATCAATAAATATGAAATTTAAGTAGCATGAACAGCGAGCCAAAAATCGGAGAAAATTCCGCCGGCATTGGGAGACATCACAGCACCCCCGCTGGCCAAAAGGGGTGACCGTGAACCCCATCAGCAATTACTCAACGGCGTCACGGGCCTCGGCAATTACTCGTAGCCGAAACTCGCGATTCATTTTCGTTCATTAAAATCCTGCTTGCTGGTCTAAAAAGGTACCCCTCTCCCCGGCGGCCGTCAAGGATCTGTCCTCTATCCGCACACGTGTTCTCCCTCTCTGCTCTCATCGGTTCTCTCGTTCCTTCGGCTCGGTTGGCTGAGCCGACGACTGGCACTCGCTTGTCCATCGGTCTCGTCCCTTCGCTACTCTGCTCGTTCGTTTTTGCGGCCAGTCAGCTCGGTATCGCATTATGCTACGGTCGCGCCGGTGCAAGCCGCTGTATCCTCGTCGCCTTTATCGCCGGTGCAGCCTCGTCGACGTGCAGCTACCTGGAATCGGTGCAACGTGACCCGCGCCGCCTGGCATGCGTTCGCCGGGAAAATGGGAAAGACCGCCAGCAAGTTGAAATCGAAACGGAGCCAGAGTCAGTGTCCCCTTTCACCATTTTCTTCCGCCCTTGCACGTTTTTCACCGCGATGCTGGTCTCCCATCGAGACCTCCGTTCTTCGTGGTCCTGCACTTTGTCTTGGCATAATTTTGCTATAATTTGTCACCGACTAGACTGTTCCTTTAATTGCAATCTCTCTCTCTCTCTCGCTCTCTTTCTCCCTCTGTATCTCGATTCCATAACAATCGGATTGCAATTGCGCGAATCCTTAACTTTTAAGAGCCTAATTTAATCGAATTTGTCCTCAGCAGTGTAACATTCGTGGAACTTTTTAATAACGCGCCGTGAAGCACTTTTGCTCTAAGTGTTTCGTAAATCTTGTAAATCTCGTGAATTGCTATTGAATTTTTCAACAAAGGCCACATCGGTTTTTATCAGAGCTTTTAGCTCGACGAAGACTCTTCCTTAACGGGGTCGAGTGCGAAAATATCGTGGAAGTTTTTGTGAACGATATTCTAGTGTTGTCCCGGTTGTCGTCCGGAGTTTTTTTTCTTAAGAAATCGGTTTCTGTGAAAGTTTCAGCGTATTTTGTGTTTTCGCGTCGACATTCTACGGTTGTGTTTCGAATGATTCGCGAAAGGAAGTGATTGTGCGATTCTCGGATATACCCGGTGTATCTCTCTCTCTCTCTCTCTCTCTCTCTCTCTCTCTCTCTCTCTCTCTCTCTCTCGCAGTTCGATCGACGGTGCTCGGTGATGGATTAGCATGACAGTTATTTATTCCGTGTGTCACGATCAAGACGAGGTGATTCGGTTTCGTGGTGAAAGGCCCAGTGATGAGTCGATGATGCTCGGCGAGCACGTGCTGGACGATACGAGCTGTTCCCGAGGCCGAGAGATCGCTTTGGATCGCCGGACGGACGACGTTCGATCACGTATTTCTGCTTCAGAATTCATAATAAATGGATCGTTGCAATGGGCAATCAGCGCGGATTGTATACATTTCATTCCATTCGCGACGAGTCACGATTTCTTTCGCCGCGGTTTCGCGGCTCGGAATTTTTTCGCGACTCGGAAGTTTCGCAGCTTCGCCCTCTCCCTCCCCCCCTCGGGAGGGGGGCCAAATTTTTTGGGAACACGTTACGACGCGTAATGATCATTTGGAGCAGCAGCGGGCGCGGTTTTTGTTTGAGCAACGTCGCAACGTGTGACGCAAAATTACCGCGAGCACGGTGTTTGTCAAACAGTCGGCGCAAGATAATGGGGAAATTCGCGTAGTGCCGTGGTACGGTTATCGTCGAGCGACGCCCACGAGGTCGATCGAGGCTCGCGGATCGGCCTGCAAGACGTGTGCTGAATCGCGCGTCGGACTGTTTCGTTTCAAAATCGAAACCGGCGCGCGGAGCACGCTAACCGTAGGATGTAGGTCGCGAGTTGGTGGTTCCCTTTAGCGCGCGGCTCGCAAATCCGCCGCGTCGACGGGCAAAACAAACCGGCAGCGGTTGAACAAACAATCGGTGGTCGCCGAAAACATTTTTATAGGCGTCGAACGCCGTCGCTGTTAAAATATTTGGGCCGAGCCCGGCCAGAAAAGAGACGGCGGAATGCAGCGCGGCGACTCATTTGCAATTGTTGTAATTTTGCGATAAATGGACCTACTTTTTGTCTGGGCTATGTATAATTATACTTCGATAATGTGTACACTCTTAGGCGAAAGTATTCGAACACCTATTGAAATAAATATGTATTGAAGGGAAAAAATCCTTTACGGTACGTAAATGTCGAAATCCGAAGAACTCTTTCGATTTATTACAAATTGTTGCCTACGTAATTAAGTGGAAAAGTTATAAAAATTATTCTTTTCTTAATTCTTATTACTAGTTTTATGCATGTATTGCTTAAAAATATGTTTCAAGGAGTTTGACATTTTCAGAATTATTATTTATTTATAATCGATGTCGCTTTATATTCCAACTTTGTGGAATGCATCTGAAGAAATTTGTGAAATTAGAATGCATCTTTGGCCCATTTAACCGCCGATAGCGACGTCATATGGGAGAAATAAACCAAAAATGCATTCCAATTTTACAGATTTCTTCGGATGCATTAACAATTTATTTTAGGCAATGTTTTATACTAAATCGAAAATTCTTTTGTACTTTGACATTTGTATACTCTAATATACCGCAAAGGATTTTCTCCCCTTTAATGTATATTTAATAAAATAAATGGCGTAGAAGTCGAAGCTACTGAAAAATTGCTTAATCAAAGTTAACTAGTGTTTTGAATACTTTTGTGCGCGAGTGTACGTGTTTACACTGTGACTGCTCGAATAACAAGAAGGACATCGATAGATTAGATCGAGCCTTCACATGGGGCTCGGCATTGCCTCGTTCGTTTTCGCCTAATTACAACACCTCGATGACCCGATCACTGTAAGCGGTAAGTATCTGTGCATTTCAACGGCGATCATTATACACTCGTCTCAAATATTTTCGAGCGAATCTCTCTGCGAAAGACCGCGAGAGCAGCTGGCAAAAGAATTCAGTGGCTCCGATATCGATCCGCGAATAAATTTGCATAAAATGCAGATTCCATTAGCGAACATTTTATGCTAATCGCCGCGACACTCGTTCGGGCAAAAAAATGAACGTTTCGGGACACCCTTCTTCTGCATAATTTCTGGAGAAGCTCGAAAGTTGCGCACGACGTTCCAGCTAGGTTTCACAAGCGATAGACTCCTTTTCTCTGGAACTGCGTATATCTGTGCGCGCTATCGAGACGATAAACAAACGATAATGCAATAAAATTCGATGTATCGCAAATGCTTCTCGGTAATCTCGACCGAAGTGACTTCCGACTGATTTTCTGTTCTTTCTGGTTATGTCAAGGTTCGTCGACGCCGCGCGAAAAGAGAAACGTCAACGTCGACTTTTGTGCCAGCTGTGCGCGAAAACTGGATTCAATTGAGATTCCAGCCGCAACGCGAACGCGCATATAATTACGCGGCCGCGTAGGAAACGGGGGAATCACGGGGCACGTTTCACTCACGTGAAGAAAACTTTTCGAGGAAACGTTCAGGTAGAACCGACGCCGGTTTCCTGCGGTACCCCGAAGAGAAGATTGTTTCGTTTGTTCAATCGTCTTCTTGCGAAACGCAGCCTCTATTATTGTCCTCCGACCGCTGATTGGAGACCGAGATACTCTAATCACGCTTTACAGATTAAATCGCGCGGACCAATTGCATCTTCTGTGTTTTAGTTACGAGGAGAACGGCCGTCGTTTCAACGAATCGACCGACCAAGCTTCGCCGATCTCACGTATCTTAAATATCAAACGAACGGACTAAAATGCAGACAGACGTTTTTATGCTTCGACGCCGCGTGTATAGGTGTAGGATGAACAAATCGCTGATTTGAATCAATAGTGAGACATTTGAAAAACACGTGACGCTATTTGCGAATACTACTTCATATCAAATAGTATAATCTGTGTAATGGCGAAAGCATCAATCACCGTATCCCGCTGTTGCATTTCTGCGTTATTTGTGCATGTCTTGGAGAAATATTGAGGTATTAACCCTTTGCACTCTCGAGTGACTCTGAGGCACCACTAAAATTGTTATATCACGCTCCAAGATCATTTTTATGTCAACAAAGTTTAGATTTAAAAAATTGTTGAAAGTGTAACTGTTGTACGAGTCACCGCAAGACTCAATTTCATATGCATAAAATGCACTTTGTCATATAAGATGGAAATACTATAAGTCAGAAAAATTATTTTTGATTTACAGTTATATTAATATAATATATTATATTATATTATATTATATTATTTATATATGTTATATTAATATAATATATTATATCATATTATTTATATATGTTATATTAATATATTATATTAATATAATAATTAATATAATATATTAATAATAAGGGTTAACCATTTGCACTCGAAGCCATTTTAACACTAAATTCAAGATAGCTTTTTCTGACCTGTTTCTATTTTATATGACTTAGTGCAGTTTATGCGTATAAGTCTTGTAACTTATAAAATAGTTACCCTTTTAGCAGTCTTTTAACACTAAATTTACGGAACCCATCGAAATGTCACTAATTTTTTCATTTACGTTTATTCATATCGTAAAGATACATTTATGAGTTATTTATTCAATTTATACATTGTTTACGACAAATGTTACGATAACACTTGTTAAAAATAAAAATAAATGCCTTATCGTTACTTTCATAAACTGATATAAAACAGCTGTTTCTTTTTGTGCTCCGTAAATCTAGTGTTAAATAGAAACAAACATGATAACGTAGAAATTATTTCGTTACATAATATAACAATCTTCAGTGGTGCCACGGAGTCACCACTCGAGTGCAAAGGGTTGAAATATCTATATTCGTATAGAATTTTTTCGATCTTTTTCGTATATACATTAGTACAAAATTTCGTGAAAATAGCATTTCATTATTTTCGAAAACCAAATATTATTATCGGTGTTATTTAAACGCCTTTTTCTTTAATCTTTAATTATTTAGACGTATCTCACGTATTGTAAAAGATCGGCGAGACGTCGACGAGCAAATAATAAATCACTGAAAAACTCGTTTCTGCGAATTCGATCCGAGAAAGAAGAAACCACACGATCGGGAAGCGAAAAAAAAAGAAAAGAACGATGGTAATTTGTATACTTCGATTCTCCATCTATAGAACGAGGAAATAATGTTTCCAGCCATCAATCTCGCGAAGGAACATGCGAGCTTTCGTCGTCGAAAGAAGAATAATAAATCAGCGTCCCGAAAGAAAAAGAAAAAACTCGAAGACACAAACTTTTGTCCTTCGATTCCCGGCCAAACGAGGAAATAAATTCTGCAGCGACTAATCACCGCCATTAATCACAGAAATGACACTGGCCGACCATTCCACGCGGTGTGGTATAGTATTCCCGTTGTACAATAGGAATATATTAGCGAACAGAGAACCGATCGATCGGCTCGCCGAACACAAAAAAAAAGAAAGAGAATAATTCCGAACGCGGTCTCCGATTCGTGCGCCGACGGCGCGACCTCGGAAACGACACCTATCGCGGCGTTTTCAGCCGATAGTGCCTCTCCAAACGTTGCATAGTTATCTCGGTAAACCGGCGACCTTATCAGCCGCCAGGTATTATGCCGGCGAAAGAGCGAGAGGCCGGCTTGCGACGCAAAACGCACCTGCATTCCACGATCCCGCTTTCCGAAACGACCCGCCGCCGCACACGGAGCCCGTTCTTCTCGACGTGTGTCCCGGCCCGTCCTCTCCGAATCCTCGGAACTCTTCTTTTTCAACCGACGGGGTGTCCTTTCTCCACTCTTCTTTCCCTTTCTCTCATTATTTACACCGTGAAATCTCCGTCCGGTGTCTCCTTGCCGCCGACGTTTAAACTACTCCGGAGCCCCGACTTTGACACCGGAGCTGCTCGGCCGCTTAATTGAACGGTTTAGAAATTTATTATAATTCCGTGAACCCTAGGGGAAATTGTTCCTCGGAACAATTTCGTTACGAGCCGGCAAACAACCCTGGAAATTCCTATTGAAGATAAATAATTGAATTAACGAAACTGAAATCACAGAGTTAAAGTTTGTCGCAGCGCGTGGTACCTTAACACTTCCACGACCGCGCTAGAGACCTCGAAAATGTACATAAAATTAAGATATTTCATTCTATTGAACAAAAATTACTAAGCAAACTTATATGGCATCAATTACTTCTTCAGCATTCGTACCTCGTGCAAATCTTAATAAAATTAAGCAAACAGCTTTAATTTTTCATTAATCATCCATTCGGTCGTCAATCGACTGAATTTAAAACGGGGAGATCTCCCCATTCGGTTGGCTAAGTGTTAACTTCTTTGCAGTCTGAGCAGCCTGGTTAAATTCAATATGTTCGAATATGCAATTCAATACACGATAGAAATGAATTTACAGCTAGGCACAGTGATTAAAAATCGATAACTGTCGTGTGTCTGCATTTGGCCTGATCGATAAACGTCGGTATTGCAAGAATGGGATTTGATTCCAGATCAAAAGATATTAATATTACGTGTATTTATTTAAATTTTTTATAAGATCCTTTATTTTGAAATTGTTAAGATTGATCTGTATATTCATTGATATTTTGCGATAATAATCCTAGAGTTCCATTATCGTTACATTAGCTAGACAAATTTTCAATTTGTTGTTCGTACGATGTATGAAATTATTTGGTGAATGACACAGCAGAATAAAAATTGTTCGGAGGAAATATTTATAATAACAATGATACCCTGAGATTGAAAGCTGCTTAAATACGTATGCAATACGTATTCTTCGTACACGTTCTCTTTTCAAGATATAAAATCGAAGCCAATTCTCTGAATATTTTACGTAAAGTAATTAGAAATTGTGTAATTAGAGGGAAATTAGAACCAGGAATTACTTATCGAGAAGAGAAATAACGAGAAGCGAAGATACTCGACGCATGACACCATCATCTAAATAAAAATGTTGTTTCGTCCCTCCGCGCACGTACGCAATTATTTCTCCAGAATTTATTGTACGTCACGTGTCACATTTGCTTGTCAGATGTTTAGCGATACGCGCTATTAGTATACACGGTTATGCGCATTGTTCAAACAATTACATGACAGCGGATTGCACCTAAGTGCATACTCAGCTGGCATTACATAACTAGAAAACTGGTTATCAGGCTCGCATTTACGCCTCGTGCGGTCATAATGGTTAACATAAACCAGTTTGTGTCATTGCATTTAACCGAACCGTTTTATCTTTCCAAATGATAGCACCTATAACGCGTAATGCCTCTTAAATAGGTTCGTTCGTAGAGTGTCCCTTTAACGGGGACCTTTTAAAACTGTCTCGCTCATAAGAACGTAGGAAAGGAAGACGGATTGCCAAAGGAAGGGGCTAAACGACAGTGCTCTCTCTCTCATCGCGTTCTTTTAAAATTAGCTCTTCAATTAGCCTTAAATGGATTTCTAAAGTGAACCCTAAGTGCAACAGCTTCATTACTGAAGATTGCGGGCAACCCTCATTCTTGTACAAAATGATCCCGTCATTGTTCCAATAAAAAATAATTAGAAATATCATAGCTTTTATATGTGTGTAACACAAACTTCGTTCTACATTTTCGACAACTGCAAAGCCATAATCCCACTTGATCTTTTCCCTACGCGACTGTAAGTAAAGATTACCTGCTTCAGTGGCAATCTTGATAATTTATTTATTTACTGTAAACGAGATCAAGTCCCACTGATGTACATACATAGTATCTGGTTTAGATCGACTGTGTTACAATCAGTTATATAACTAATTTTATACTAATTTTTTATTTTTTATATTTAATTTTTAATTCTTATTTTTTTATTTTTTATTTTTAGTTTTTAATTTTTAATTTTCAATTTCTAATTTTTATTTTTAATTTTCAGTTTTTAATTTTTTATTTTCAATTTTCTATTTTTAATTTTCAATTTCTAATTTTTTACTTTTAGTTTTTAATTTTTCATTTTCAATTTTCTATTTTTAATTTTCAATTTCTAATTTTTTACTTTTAGTTTTTAATTTTTCATTTTCAATTTTCTATTTTTAATTTTCAATTTCTAATTTTTTATTTTTAATTTTTAATTTCTAGTTTCCAAATTTTAATTTTTAATGTTTACTATTGAGCAATTTCTGTACCATTTTAAATGGCGATGAAAATTCGCAATCAAATGATCACTCTTCGTAGTTTCGAAACTGTAAAGCTGCTGAAAACAATCGAATCTATTTTCTATGTTCGCGAGTGACGCCCGGCCGATTCGCACGGCTCGCCGCGCCGGTTTCACGAAACCTAAGCGAAAGGGTTAAGGGGCAACGTTCGAATCCCGGCGACTGGAAAGGAGGCTGTCGAGAACAGGTTTATATCTGCTCGGCGCTAGAAGGCGGCCGAAGATAAACGGATCGAAGCGAAAGTGAGCCCCGGTGACTTCAGTTTCTGGCGAACGGCTCGAACGATCCGCACCGCACGTGTCCTGGACAAAAGGCGAGCCTCGACCGATGTGTGACCGGCGTGCAACGATTCCGGAAACCCCGTGAGACCCCGTGAACAGACCGGGACCCCGCTCTCCGAGAGGATCGATCGCCGAGGGACCGTCGATCGTGGGCGGTTCTCTCTCGAATGGGACCAGAAACGATTGTCCGGGGCCAGTTCGTAATGCGCGTGGTCGTTTCGCTGCACCTGTGATCGCGTTCGGAACCAGCCGTGGAATTTCAATGGGAGATACGTGGCGTTGTTCTGCGGTATTTGCATGGGGCACGCGTTCGGCCGCTGGATCGCGAGCCGGCAAATTACACATTTCTGTCCGCGATTCGTTCGAATGTAATTGCGTGGTGACCTTGAGTGAAGAAGACATTGTTCGCCTCGATTTCGGTGTGTACGTGCGGCATTGATGTGTTCGGATGCGAAATGAGGTTGCTTCGAGTGCTATTGTGCACGCATTCGAAGGTATTTGGCTTTGTTGTTGTTCCGTGGATTTTCTGCTTTTATATTCTGCACGATGTGTACGCATTTATGACAGATTCAGAAAATGTTTCATTCTCCTATACTATGAACGAGCATGCGTTCATCAGCAGCGTTTTTATTTTAGTTTCGCGACGAAGTCGAGTTTTTGATTTTTATTTCGAACTCGAAAATTGGAATTTAGTTTGTTAGATATTTCTTTCTTTTATGTTTAGTTTGTTTCATATTTATTTTGTCTAGTATTTATTTTGTTTAACATTTATTTTGTCTGATATTTATTTGGTTCAATATTTGTTTTGTCTAGTATTTATTTTGTTTAACATTTATTTTGTCTAATATTTATTTGGTTCAATATTTGTTTTGTCTAGTATTTATTTCGTTTAATATTTATTTTGTCTAATATTTATATATCGATCAATTAGTAATTCTTCAAAGGGAAGATAATCAAGTTGTTTTCACTAAAAACATTGCACACATTTAACAAATAAAACAGTTTCATCGGTTGCAGATTTTTGCCATTTTTTTTTTAAGCACACATACATACAATTTTATTATAACATGCCAAAAGTTGAAGCGAAATAAAAACCATTATACAGCTGTAAAATTTTATAGGAATTAATAGATAAAACATTTAATGTTTTCATTTATATATTTCTTTTAATATATTATAATAATATATTTCATTTAATATTTCATTTATATATTTATATATTTCATTTATATACTTACGGTGTAAATGTAATGTGAAATAGAAAGAGAAATTGGACTTTCAGTGGTTTTGTACATTATTGTGTCTGTATAAATGCAGCGCTCTCTCTCTCTCTCTCTCTCTCTCTCTCTCTCTCTCTCTCTCTCTCTCTCTCTCTCTCTCTCTCTCTTGTGTGCTTGAGCATACCTAATCGGTAACGAAAGTGAATCTGAATTATGCTGTGCAGATTAGACTGGCATACACCGAACAGGTGAACGGTAAATGTTAGCCCGCGAAGAGGGGGAACAGGAGGATGGGGAAAGGAGTAGCAATTTTTCTCATTGAGTGCATTTTACTGTCGTGGTTGATTTTGTTAAGGAGCAATTAAAGCATCGAGGTCACCGAGATCGAATAAGGGAGAATCTAATTTGCTACTAGCTTGAAGAACCTGGGATTGGAAATGTTGTCGCAGCCGGTGAACCTTGGGAAAACAGTGCATTGTCCTAGGGAATAATGTTGCCTTTTGTTCGTACTGTTGGCTGGTCTTTTCTCGAATAATGCCTTGTTAGGGATTCAAGAACAGTCTCTATTACAACGACAGATAATAGAGCCGTTTATTTTGAAAGTGGCATAAGTCACTTTACCGTAATGAAAAGTGATGATTTTTTAATGTTTATAAATATATATAATATATAATATTATATATATAAACATTAAAAAATCACCACTTTTATTATATTTATAAGTTAATATAACTTTTATTACATTTATAATTTATATATTTTATTATATATATATATTATATATATTATTATATATATATATTATACTGAGAAAAATATCAGTATCCTGAGATAACAAATACAAGTAAATCATCTCGAAAGTTAGCATCCATATTTTTAAACGTGTTAAAACGCGAACCCTTAAGTATATCGACTTAAAAACAAAGTGACTTATGCCACTTTCAAAATGAACGGCTCAATAATTGAGAAACCTACAGTCGGCAATGAAAATATTTGGATAGTTTTTAAAACGAAATAACTTCTTTATATGACTGGATTAAACGACTTGAATTATTTTTTAGATGATAGAGGGATGACAGAGGTCTATTAACTAGACTGCTATTTTTAAATTTTGTTATTCCTTAGAATGACAAAGAAAATAAAAAGCTTCCATTTGTTAGCTTTTCTTTTTATCTGAGCCTACAACGAAAATTTAAACAATGTGTTTATCTCAGATCTAAAATAATTATTACATTTTAAAAGTTGTCCCAATATTTTTGTTACGGTGTTTTGTTACGAACAATGTTTTGTTACGACTCGCGCGAATACTTTTCTTGCGATTTGAATCGTAAAATCAGCTGTGCAATTAGATTCGCTCGAATCGAAGTTTTCGAAAGCAACAAAAATCGTGGTTGAAGGAGCACGGCGCATCTTCTCGATCAAGATCGACGCGAGAGATCCAACGCTCAAAAAAGTGATCCACGAGTGAAACCCGATCGAGCGGGCCCGCGCTGCGAATCTCGAGGAGTCTGGCTCATATATAAATGGCATTCTCGCTTATCGTTCGTGTGCAGCTAAACATTCCGCGGTGTTGATGCGAACGCGATCGAATCAGCGTTACGTTTTCTTGCGAATTCGCTTCGTGGAAGAGGATAATGTCGACACCGGTAATGGCAGTAACGTCGATAGAAACAATTGATCGAAGATTGGTCGTGCCTGGTACATATGTAACCAGCCTGTTGACACGATTTAACCCGTGAACGAGTGCTCTCGGATTGAGATGATAGCGAGCGACAGGACAGCTGCGTGAGCGTGGATCGAGAGGGATCTGCCCTTGGAAACAGCAGATGATCACGTCATTTTTCTGACAATTTCCAGGTGCATCTTGAACGGCCTCTTTTTGCTGGCTTTTCAATTAAATCAACCGCTTAGTGGAACGACTCTTTATTAGTCAAGATTATCTGCGAAGTATTCCTCGATTATTATTTTGCCCAAAGAAATATTTTTAAATCTCAATCGTAAAACTGTTTTATTTGCTGAATCTGTGCGATATTTTTTTTTAGCAAAAACAGCTTGGTTATCTTCCCTTTGAATAATTATTAGTTGATTAAATAAGTATTAATTATATATATATATATATATATATATATATATATATAAATTAAGTATAAAATTAAATAAGTATAATTATTAAGTATAATTATACTATATAATTACTATATAGATTACTATACTACTATGTATATATATTACTATAAATATACTATATAATATAACTATATAGATTAAATAAGTATAAATAAGTATTAGACAAAATAAATATTAGACAATATAAGTATTAAACAAAATAAATATTAGACAAAATAGGTATTAAACAAACTAAATATTAGACAAAATAAACATTAAACAAAATAAATATTAAACAAAATAAATATTAGACAAAATAAACATTAGACAAAATAAATATAAAACGAAATAAATACTAAACAAAATAAATAGTCGATCATGATTTCTCTGATCAAATCATTTTAATTGAACTTAATCGTTGAACCCTTAAAATTCTCGTAGCGTTCAAGTTCTCGACGGTTACACGTATCGTTGGAATTGGAAACATGATGGATTTGTATGCTTCAGGCATAGCATGGAGCTTCCGGTTTCCATCTATGGGCGCCCTGCAAAATCTAGGCGCCAGCGGCCGTCGTCGAAAGAGGAACGGCCTGTCCTCTTCAGCATCTTGTAAGGACCTCTATCAGAAGCGACACACGATCCACCTACAACCGGAAATCATTATTCAGAAGGAGCACTCTATCATCGTTACTCCTCTGACGCCGGATGATCTTGGCGACGAAGACAGTCGAAGGTAACCGCAGCAGTATTAACTGCACACCACACACGAGAACCAACACTTAACGTTAATAGCCGTCCTCTTCATGGTTTCGAATCATCGCTACCGTACAACCTGTGTGGTAATTTTTTTGCACTTTTCTCGATCAAACACATAAAAAAAACGGACGTAAAAATTGTATAATTATTCATTCGACTGCGGATTTCATGCATTATGATGAAACCAAAAATAGTAGAACCTCGTGTAACCGAACTGGATTTTTCTCGATCTTTATTTTTATTCTCTTTTATTATTTTATTTATTTTTATTTCTTATTATTATTTTATTATATTATTTGATATTTATATATTATTTTATTATATTACTTATTATTATTATTATTTTATTTACTTTTTATTATTATCCTTATTTATATGTTTATTATTTAGAAGGATTTTTATTTTGCATAAAGATCCGCAGTCTAATGATTATTGAATGTCTCAAGGATTCGTAAGCTATGCGTGCATCTAGGTTGATTCTCCCAAAAATTATCGGCTTTTAAAGAGCTCCTCGAACGTTATTAATCACCGTAAACGTTCGAAATGCCCATTCGTTAAAGAACAAATTTTACTTTTATATTTACGACACATCTGATGAAGTTTAAGCAGCGCCCACTAATTTCGAACCTTAGCCTGAAGTTCCGGTAAGAGTCTGACACATCTTTAAGAACGAGATCGTTACGGATCGACAATGTTTCGCTGGTTCCCGGAATCCCCGTGGCTGAAAAACACCACAATTTTCGAGATACCGATCGACAACACCTTCCCTTTGGTCCCGTGCAATGCGCCCGTGGTAAAAAGTGAACGACGAACAGAGGCCGAGACCCCAGGCGTCGAGGCCTTGAGAGGACTTTTCCTACGGAGTCGAGACTCTTCTCTTCATAAGTTATGAATTAGCCTGTCGGAGGGTACGCGATGGTACCGGTCCAGGAAAATAATGGTGCCGGCAGGTCCCGAACCGGTTTCACTCGGTCTTTGCCTTCGAAATAACATCCTGCCGGAGATCACAAGACTCCGTGAATCCCATAACCAGACGAAATGGGGGAAACTGTATACCTTGTACCTCTTTCGTAATCCCGTCGAGAATCTGTCGGAGACATTGTACCGGCCCCTTGTCTCCGTTCTGCTCACACCAATCGCCGCCATAGTTATCTCAATGTTCCAGCCAACGATAACACAGTGATTGTTTACATTCGTGTCACTGTACTTCTATTAGGTCCGACCGAATTCGAGGCTTTAGCGCTGAAAATTCTTTTCCATAAAATTTCGTTTCATTATCTACGCCAATATTTAATCGAACAGTCCAGCTGGCTGAATACATTATTTTCTTGCTGTGTAAATTGTTTAATAAAACGAGAAACTGGAGCATATTTGTGCGAGTCGAATTATTGTCTGACGAGTTTGGGTATTTCTTAGGTTAACGAATTATCTCGCGAAAATTGCACTATGTGCGTGAAGGATGTTAATTCCTTTTTAAAAAATTGAATTCCTTTTAAATTTCGTTATACATGATGTCCCAAAATTATTGTACAAGCGAGAAATGAAGGGTTTCGAGGTCATTTCCCATTTGTACAATAATTTTGGGACACCCTGTGGAATTTGAAAGAATCCCTCTGTGAAATCCTAAGAATCCTCGTTATATATTTCTTACCAAATTCTTACTGTGTCAGTTTGGAAGATATTAAATGCTTTTTAAAAAGCGAATATTTTCAAAATTTCCACCCCGTTAGACGTGCGATTAAAGCTCGACCCGTGACCCGTGCAAAACGTGTAAATAAATTCTAAAATAAAAAAGGTACCGAATGATCTTTATTAAATATTTGGATGAACTGTCCGATTGTTTATATAAATTGTCGAATTAAATATCGTAAATATTGCACAATTAGATAAGTAATTCGAACAGAAATATCTGACAAGGTTTGTCGGTGTGTGTGTCTTAAGAAGATCGATGGCATATTAGATCAGCAAAATAAATGTTTGAGAAGCACGATGTACGGAATTCTTTAATCAATTTTTTTTTTCCTTTTGATCGATACCGATTTCGGCTGGATGCATCTGCGTCGATCGACCGTCACGCAGAGCAAACAGCCGCATCTGCACATTTGTAACGCGCTTACAATCTTATCGTCCTTCGACTCCGAAAGGACAGTCCTATCATTGATCGCGTGAATCGAATTATATCAATAACTTCCGTCTCGACAATGTCTGCCTGTATGTGTGTCTGAAACACGAAACTCACGATCGACAAACGTATTTCCTACGAAAAGCGGTAGAAACTACATAAACAAAAATTGCTAAAAAATATCTTCTTCACCTAGGCATTTTTTGAGCAATTTAATCAACGTTGTTTATGAAATGTTTGACTGTTTCTTTTAGCAATCTTAACAAAGAAATTCTAAATAAGACGTTATCGTTATTTTAAAAAGAAAAATAGGATTTCGAAATCCTAATTGACGCTTAGATTGTGCAAGAAAATGGACAATTTGGAAAGACGAGATACGATTATTCGAGCCTTGCGGTTCGTTTTTATAGTACTCTTCCCAAATTGTCCATTTCTGAGCGCAATCTGAGCGTCAATTAGGGAGAATTTACTGTATCTGCAGAAACGAGAAAATACTTTTAGTATTCAGAAAAAAAGTAATCATTAGATTGCGAATTTTATGCATTTATGACGAAAATGAGTAAATCAAATCCAAAACAGCAAAATCAATTAAACAATTTAAAGATATCATTGCATTGCTGTCGACTCGCTAATATCATTAAGAAAAGGTATAATTGTCTTTGTAGTTCCTATATCTTGAAATTAACGAAGACTATTTTTATTTTGCATAAAGATCCGCACACAAAAATTATAGTATGTCTATGATAACAATCGATGCTCGGATTTGTAGGGAACAGAGGCGTGATTTACGCAACGCGATTAGGGTAGCTCGAGGTACCAGTCATCGCGCAGCCGTTAATGCAGATATAGTATGCAATTGTTGCAAATCTGCACGCGAGATCCTGTTACAATGATATTAGACGCAGCAGAAATGATAAGACGCGCGGTATGCTTCTACGAATGCCATGCTATCCGCTTGTATCTGTACACCCTTCCCGTTCCTATTTATAACGTCAGCTCCCAGAAAATTTCTTACCGAACCCCTCTTAAGGAACTGCATTTTACGAAAACGTTTGTTGCATCCTGGGCGCAGTCTACAACTCTTACTTCCATGAAATCTTTATTTTTATGAATTCTGACGAAGATACGTTTATTTTACGAAATGTTAGAAACGATAGTTTCCTCGTTAATATCCAACATATAAATATTATTCTATATATTCTATTTATTTATTATTATATTTATCATATTTATTATATTTATTATTCTATCTATTCTATTTATATTCTATTCTATATATTCTACATATTATTCTATATATTATTATATCTGACGATTAATTTATCATTTCACATGTTCGATCAATGTTTATGAAAAAAAAATGGAAGGGGCACCTTAAAAAATATGGTGACTGTTGTTTAACTTTCAAAATGCACTATTATTGTAATATATTCGAGCAAATTGAATTTTCTTATATACTTAGAATGCGGAGGTGTTAAAATGCCAACCACTATGATAAATTTTAACTCTTTTTAATTACAGTTTCAAAAAAGTAGGTTTCATTTGTGTAATTGAATCTAAATCAAATATATTTTGAATGAAGCAACGTATATTATAACTTAATTTAGGATGAATCAAGGGTGAAATTATGGCTTGCAGATGATTTTGGGATGTTCGATAAGAAGATAATGGAATGACGTTGGTATACGATGATAAATGATGATCGCGGAATGATGTTTCTATACAGTATAACATTAACAATAATAAGTGATATATCAACAGTAATCATAATAATAATAATAAGAAGAAGAAGAAGAAGACTAAATCCAATTAAAATTAAAGTAGTGAAGCAAGATGTAACAATCTCCCTAATTTGATTAGAACCTCCAAGACGCAAGGATGTTGAAAAACGAACGAATCGCACGCAAAACTTAACTTCGATTAAATAAATCAAAGTCAAAATCTTAATTTAACTTCGATTAAATAAAATACTTCAGTTCCACGAAAATGTCGGTGCTGTGGCAGTCAGAGTATTAAAGAGCAATTCGCCTGCACCGATCCACGGATTATCGCACTCGGAACCAAGAGACCACCAGGGTTCGCTAATCCGAGGACAACCCTCGCAGTCGACGAACAAAACGATCCCGTGGCCTGGCAAGGGGCTGATTAGAATAAACGGCCCGCAAGGACCATTTCCTAGTCCTTGATCAATCGTACGGCCGAGGTTGTTCAACTTCTTCAAACAGTCAGGAACAAAACAAGAGCACAGATGCGTTTTATGGGTTCCTAGACCCTTATCGAACGCTTTTGTTCGACGCAGGCGCGCCGGCACCCTACGCGCCCCCTTCCTCCTTCTCAAACAGATCAATAATCCCCGTTCTGTGTTCCCCCCCATCGGCGCTATCGACTATATACCTAACGGCGACTGATAAGAAAACCTAGCCCTGGCAGGCCGTCGTCGCCGTTCGAAAAAAAAATGGGAATAATCTTCGATCGAACGGCCGGTGTCAACTCGGCCCCGACACTCGAGAACGGAGAGAACGCAGGCGTGGGTGAGAACGCGACGGGTGCGTCGCAGTGACGTACGAAGTGCATCCGAGGTTCGATGCACCGTCGCGTGCACCGTCGCCGAAAAGGAGAATTTTTTCGTTGCGTAACGACCGAGCGAAGTCTTCGGGAACAACCGAGCGTTCAGGTATCAGAGGTCGTCGATCATTTGTTCTCAATGTAATCTCCAATTACTAAAGAAGTCAGGCTATGTAATTAGGCGATAGCATTCTATTTATTTTACTCTAAGGACGAGAGAGAATCTTCGAATGTGCAGTTATTTATTTTCGAGGAATTATGGTACTCGAGGTTCGCTTAATAACGACACTTGAGAGTACCATAATTCCTAAAAAATAAATTCAAGAACGATCCGAACTGCAAATTCGAACATTCTCTTTCGATCTTAGAGTAAAATAAATTGTACGCTATCGCCTAATTATATAGTTTTTTATTTCTTCAGCAATTAAACATCGCGTTAAGAAAAGAAATCTCGAAGTTTCCAAATAAAATTAGGCCAGTGAACAGCGTAACAGTGGTTCGCCTTTTGGAAATTGCGAAGCTGTTTTATAATCGCTAACAAGGGATCGATTTCTTAATCATCAATTTGAAGCCATCTTTGTAGACTTTTTGACCGAGCGGATCGCAAGTTCTATCGAAGCGTATACCGATGGTCTTCGGCATGAATTCTTTCTAATTTCCATTGCCCGAAGGAATTGTTGAATTATTGATGGATGTCAGCGAGTTCATCTCGCAGAGAGAGGTTCGTTCGTCTTGAATATTTTCTATTGAAGCGCCGACGTTCGAATTTTTTTCTATTTGGGAACCGATGCTCGGCGGACACTTAAACGCATTCGCCGACTGCGGATTCCGAACTTCGCTTCCATAATCATTGCCAAAGGACAAAAGGCTATTTCCATGTCAATGGGAAGACAATTGGGAGCTTCGTATACGTACAGTTGCATGCGACACGAGCGCAAAGCGCCATCGTGTTTCGTGGAAATATGCAATACAAAAGCATCATTCACCGCCGCGCGACCACGCATTCAAATCTTCGACGGCAAAGAGGTTAAATGCATACTTATTCACTTTTGTCTTGCACTGGAAACTAGGTTGGCGATTCTCATGCATAATTCAGGATTTCTGATTGGATCTTTCCGGGTGTAGTCTTTCAAAATGGGCACGGATGTTAATGCATTTTTATGTTGTAGAAAGCGTCGCGTTTGTTCCTTGCATTAAATGATTTCGGTAGACGCTGCCGTTTAACAGCAAAACGGATCGCAATCGATTTTGATTGTTTCGTGCAATCAATAAATCCATCCTAAACGCGTATATTATCTACGAAGTATTCTCTTCTATAATCATTTTCTTCCTTTTATAAAATCATCGAAAGTATAAATAGCACATTCGATGTCTGCTTCTCGTAAAATTTTCATTCCGGATAAAGATCTTCGGTATAGCAATCGGATCGTAGCTCCTTATACAAAATCGAAACGTAAATCAACTGCAGGATACGGTAGCCAAAATAAAAATCCTCTTTTTCATTAATAATTCGGTCGTTCTTGACACAGAAATTACCAAACCACTCGAGATGATTGGTTCCCGATCTTTTCTTTGAAAATCCCAATGTACCGCAAAAATGTTTTCCGTCAGAAACTTGTATCCGAACTTCTTCGTTCGAGCATATATTACAATAAAAATCGCAGAAACTTTAAATAAACCCAATCTTTCGATCGAAGACAAATAAAACAGAGTAAACAAATAGAACAAAGAAAATTAAAGAAGAATAAAAAAAAAGAAAGAAAGTAAAACAAATGTTAAATTTGAAATAAGAAAGCGGAAGTTATTTACGGGTCGACCTAATAGAAAACGATCCATCGAAGGGAAAATATTTTTGTTGGCGCGCGGATCGAACCAGTCGCCCCCCGAGCTATTAATACCCCACGGAGGGCGACTCCGGGGTCCTCCAAAAATACGGCCCTGGCCGTGTCGTGGATTTCCACGCACATAGTTCAGTGGGGTGCGCGCGCTCGGCCCGAGAGCCGTGTGGCCAAACCCTATCCCGATTTCCCCGAGTATTCGACACGATTTTCCGTCGCGCCGCGAAAAATTCGTCGCGTCAACCGAGGGGGTTGGATTCAGTGGTGGGCCGAGATGTGAACGTTCCGCGGTGAAACGTCACTTTTTCGACGCAGGTCGTCGGAGGTGAGAGCCGAGGAAGAGGAGACCGTGGCGGAGAGAAACGAGGACCAGGACTCCGGTTCCGGAGAGTCTGCCGGGAAAACGGGTGACAGCAGCGACTACGCGAATTTACCGATGGTGAGTGCACGTTTTCCTAGTTTTCTAGAGCTCTTCTTGTTTAGCTCGTCGACGTACCGATCTCCATTTGGAAGCTAGAATCCAGTAGCCGGAATGAGTTGTGCGAAGACAACACCCCTCGAAGAGGTCGGAAAAGTCTGTGGACCTTTGGAAGCTGCGTAGATTCTCGCAAGTTCTCTCAGGAAGTTTGCTGAACTTTTTTTCGTTAACGCTAAAACTACCGAACCGGTCGGAATGACTGGTTTCTGATTTTTTCTTTTACAATTTCTGATGTTATAAAAATGTTTCCGTGAGGAATTTTTCGATGAAAACTTCATCATTTAAGCGTATATTATAATCGTGGGATGTTTATATGAATTCAATCTTGTCGTTGTTATAAAACGATGTATGTTAGTCGTGTTTAAAAGTTGAAATAACAGCGATTAGAAAAGGTTGGAAAAATCTGATAGTGAGAATCTGTGGAGACCGAGTAGATTTTAATAGTACTTTTAGGGCTTGGTAGTTCTAGCGTTGACGATGATTTCAAAATATCGGGATGACAGAGTGAAAAGTTGAAATAACAGCGATTAGAAAAGGTTGGAAAAATCTGATAGTGAGAATCTGTGGAGACCGAGTAGATTTTAATAGTACTTTTAGGGCTTGGTAGTTCTAGCGTTGACGATGATTTCAAAATATCGGGATGACAGAGTGAAAAGTTGAAATAACAGCGATTAGAAAAGGTTGGAAAGATCTGATAATGAGAATCTGTGGAGACCGAGTAGATTTTAATTGTACTTCTTTTAGCAGAACTATCGATTCTATTATAAACAATTAGTTAACACGAAAGATCAGTTTAGTCGTTAATTTCAAGAGATTGATTCCGTTTCACTGTTCAACACTGAACCCACCGAGCATTAAAATTGACGACCGTGTGTTGCTCTGTAACAATAACAAGACTGAATTTATTCAGGCTTTCCACAATGTTTATTACAATGAATGCTTGAATGAAAAAACTGATTCAATCATTTCCTATGTAATTTCAGCACTTTCTAGATACAAAATGCGGGACCGGTCGTTTCAACCGGCATCGTAGGTATAGCGTTAAATGACCGAGAACTGTATTCGAGAGGCCGCATTAAGAGATCCATGGCGTTAATGAGCCCATCGACAGAATTCGTCGACGGGCGATTTACTCAGATCATTATTGAATCGTTCGTACGCAAACGTCGTCTCGGCGAGCCGGTTTTCACGCGTGACACGCTAAGTAAGTCAGTGATAAGTCTCGCACACGAGCGTGGCGATGATCTCTTTATGGGCGAACCACTCAAGGCTGTTCTTGTTAAGCCAATTCCGTGGTCTCGCCCGAGTCCAGACACTTCTCCATTGATCCGCACGGCTGTCTCCGAGGCCTACGAAACAATCGCGGAACGTTCGATCAAGATCGTGCCTCGGTCCAGATCAAATGTGGCACCTATCACGCGATTTACACGGCTCAACTGTAAACTGCTCGATCGAAGATCTTGTTGCTCGTGTCTGTAAGCTCTGCTGTGAATTATAGCAATTTATGGAGTAGTAGATGTTTTGTCCGTACGTTCGGTTAGTCGCCTAACGTACATGCGCGACCGAACTATTGTACGCTCGATTCGCGCTTCCTACGGCAAATTAATGACGTGGAAGGGTCTCTAGTAGTCTTAGAGAACTTTATTTTTTGTGTTGTACTCTCTGCGAGCGCTGGTGGAAGAATGCTCTTCCAACGCTGGAAAGTCGTGGAAGAGCACCCGTGGATGGAGGTAGATTGTTTATTATTGGTCAAGGCACGAATCACCCCTTGGAGGGGGGTGTCTGCCTTGACCCTTGTTGGGGCCTGAGAGGGTTTCCCCAATGGTGGGACCTTTTTATGGCCCTTGTCTCTGGACGCAACAGTAGATAGAATTCTCGATTGAAGAGTCCCAGCCTCTGAACGTCGAAACGGAATCGAGAAATTCTGGGCGAAATTCTTACCTGAAACGATTTTATTTGCGCTTACAAATGAATTATACAGATAGCTTAATTATAGCGAGAAAATTGAATGCCGAGAAAATGAAAGATCGACGAAATTAAAGAATGAGATTTGAAAGTTGCATTTCTCAAAGGGGATGCTCGCGTATTTAATAAACTGTTGACACCGTAAGTGTTGCATGATCAAATGGGGTGAACGTCACACGGTGCAAAATAAAAGTAATCGTAATAGAAAAATGCTATTCTAGTTCGGAAACAAAGTGTCCCGATTTTGAAGTTGAAGTAGCTTCGAGTGGGAAGGGTTGAAAAGAGGATCCATCACGGACGCGAATTTCTAGCGTGCATCGTAGTTCCGTAATTTAAGATTCCGATTCTCGGATGTCTAATTTAGGAGCCGCCGGAGGAGTCGACGCGCAAACTCTTGGAGCGGGAACTTCGACTTCTCGATCCTAGAGACCTGAGATCGCACGCCTGGTACCACGGCAGCACGCTGCGGGGCGGTCGGAAGGGTGCGGAAGCGGAAGTGCCGAACGACGGTGACTTTTTGGTGCGCGACTGTGCCTCGCAGCCCGGGAACTATGTGCTCACGGTCCGGTGCAAGGGTCAGCCTCTTCATTTCGTCATCAACAGGGTGGGTAACGCTCGTACGAAAACTAATGTACTATATTTGAGCCGTTTATTTTGAAAGTGGCATAAGTCACTTTGTTTTTAAGTCGGTCACTGTGTTTTTAAGTCGATATAAGATTTCCTTGTATTTGTTATCTCAGGATACTGATATTTTTCTCAGTATAAATAATTTCGTATAAACATGAAAAAATCACCACTTTTCATTACGGTAAAGTGACTTATGCCACTTTCAAAATAAACGGCACATTTAACAGTCGAAAAATGACATTTTTGGCGCATTCTATGGACGACGTAAAGATCGAAAGGTCAGAAAAGACCATCCTCATCCGTTGCACAATAAATTTTCTTTTTACAACTTGGAAAGTCACTTCAAAGTCACTTGCAAACAGTGCTTTGAATTCGTTCTTTTTACGCTGTTTCATTGTATCGAAACGAAAATGTTCCGTTTGAAAGAATTCAAATAAAACGACCTTGAAAAATGTAGTCGAACATTTCTTCTTGCGTTAACGCATTCTACGTAAAAAGAAGAACATAAAAAATAGATTTGACGCATTTCTCATAAAGCAAACCGTTTACCAGTTATTTTAACACTAGATTTACGAAGCAGAAAAAGCAGCTGTTTTATATTAGTTTATAAGAGTAACAACAAGAAATTTATTCTGATTTTTAACAAATATTATTGTAACATGAATAATCGTAAATTAAAAAACTAGTGACCCGCCATTTTGACGGGTTCCGTAAGTCTAGTGTTAAACGGCACCTACGAAAGTAAAAGGAGTTTATTATATATTATTATTATTATTATTATTATTATTATTATTATATATTATATATTATATATATTATTATTATATATTATTTATTTTAGCCTTGCCAAAAATCTCCGAGAAGAAGTCTCGCATCAAGAAAAAAGAAAATCTCACACAAACCACAAACCCTAAGAGTCTTCTGCATTCGCAGGTGGTGATCCAGCCGGAGACGGTGTACGAGAGGGCGCAGTACCAGTTCGAGGACGAGGCGTTCGACACGGTGGCCGACTTGATAACGTTCTACGTGGGCAGCGGCCGACCCATCAGCCAAGCGAGCGGTGCTCGCATAATCACGCCGAAGCCGAGATCGGTGCCTCTGACCTGCGTGGCGGCACCTACGAACAGCCAGCACTGTTCCAGCCCCTCGTCGTCCTCCCTGTCGACGGGCTCTCCACCGCGTCTACCCCGGAAGCAGCAGCGTAGTCACTCGCTAACGGCTCAACACCATCCGTCGGAGCAGCACGATGGCCGGCAAGTCTCTAACCAGCAAGCCGCGCCGCACGTGCCGGTCCAATCGAGCACCCTGCCCCGCGTGCCGCCCATCCAAAGCCAGCCGCCATCTTGTTCCTTGTCCCTCGGTCGCCAGAAGATCACCAGGGTGATCTCGGACCCTGCTCTCCAGCAGCAACAGCAACCGCCGCTCCAGCCGCCGAGCCTGAACCACCAGAACTCGCTGGGAACGGCTCCGCCGAAGCCCCCGAGGATACCTTACGTTCCGAACCATCAGCACCACGGCCACCATCATCACCATCACCACCACCATCATCACCAAGGTTACCAGGCGTCGGGCAGCGACAGTGGAAACGGCTCCGGGGACAGCGAGTTCGAGACCAACAACTCCGGAGGCACCAGCAACCCTTCGGGCTCGGCACCCATCAAGGGAGTGGTGATCAGGAGCCACTATCACACCAGCAACGACGGCATGAACGGCGGGAACGAGTACGAGCTGTCCGCGGAGGAGCAGCTGGTCGTCGCTGCGCCCTCCCTGGAGATCACCACGGCGCTGGACATCGAGGGATTCAGTACTCTGCTGTTGCCCGCCGGGGATCACAGACCTCTGGACCCTACGGCGCTCAGAGGTGTCTCCGGAATGCTCCACGATTCGGCCCCCAGGGTTCTGGCCTCCCATTTGACCAAGATCGACCTGGAACTGGCCCTGCAGCCCGGCTCCGGGAACAGAAACGGGCTGAGCGGTATCGAGCTAGCGACTCTGCCGCATGGCAGACAGGCCAGGGTGGATCTGATCGAGAGGTCCGAGTGCCTGAAGCTGCTCGTCGCGGTGACCGTGCTGGCCGGAGCCACCGCGATCGAGAGAGCTGCCACCATCAGCAAGTGGATCAAGGTGGCCATCGACACCAAAACGGCCCTCGGCAATCTGTACGGGTTCTGCGGCGTGATGCTGGGACTCTGTCTACCACAGATACAGAGGCTGGCGAACACGTGGCACTTGCTGAGACAGAAACACACCGACGAGGCATTCAGCTTCGAGGCGAAGCTTAGGCCCACCCTGCGCGCCATGAACGAGTGCACGAATCCACAGGCACCGAACACCACCTTGCCCCATCTGCTGCCCATCGCGCTGCTGGGGGAACGGGGACCAGAGGATGTGCTGGGTACGCTTGCCAGAATTTATTCTTGTTTGTTGATTAACTTAACCTTTTCTCTATATTATCGTGCCAGGCTCGTTGTGGTGATCTACTAAAATATCCACGTTGTTCGCAACGTTTAAATCGAAATTAGATTAGATCCATCTGTCGTTAGTATTTAAACATTGAAGCAAAGATTGTCGTATAATAAACATCATTTTTCTGTCTGACGTAGGAATTTGTTAGTAACGAACAAATGCTAATCAACGTGGCTGTGAAATAAGTCGTAGCCAAACAGAGAATCGATGTTTGTATTGAATTTTAATGTACGCGATTATCGGACCGCAAATCTGACGATTTTCCGACGAATGTTAGCAGATCAAATATTGTTGCATATTATCAAACTATACAAACTATTCGGTGATTATTGTGTACATAACCTTGACATAACCTTGAGATAACCATGAGATAACCTTGAGATAACCTTGACAGAACCTTGACATAACCGCGGATCTGACGATTTTCCGACGAATTTTAGCAGACCAAATATTGTTGCATATTATCAAACTATACAAACTATTCGGTGATTATTGAGTGTACATAACCCTGACATAACCTTGGCATGACCTTGACATAACCTTGACAGGACCTTGATATGTCAAGGTTATGTGACGGTTATGTCAAGGTTATGTGAAGGTTATGTCAAGGTTATTGATAATATTCTTCATATTTCTCTAACAAACATATCCCTTACGTCGTTTAACACGATTATTATTTATTACATTAGCTTTGCGAATCATTTCATATGTTGACCTTGACATAACCTTGAGAATATTTAAAAATAAATTAACACTAGAACTACCAAACCAGTCAAAATACACGGGTTTCGCCTCGCAAGGCGAAATACAAATCAAATTAATTGTTTATCAAAATCTATGCAGAAAAATATCGCGTATAAAAATTTGAAGTGTGTAGTTTGCCGTTTGAAACGATTGCATTGTTTCTACAGGAACCGCTGCGCCTTCGAGCCTTACGGCGGCCATCCTGTCTCCGTGGGAGAACTCGGCGCCGGACTGCGGTCTGTCGATAGTTTGGTCCCATTTAGAAACGGCCCGGAAAATGGCCGAGAATCTGCCGCTGTTTCGCAGGAACGCGGAGATCGCGCTGGAAGGTTCCAGGAGCGACGAGCTGCTTTCCGACGCGTTTCGAACCGAGTTCCATATAAAATTCCTATGGGGCAGTCGAGGGTCCACCGTGGCACCGGAAGAGAGACACCTGAAGTTCACGCAGGTCCTCGACGCGATGTTCGACAAGTGTACATCCAGCGAGGTGACGGCCTAAACGACCAAAGGACAAATTATTTTATAGGAACCAGCGATCGAGGGATTGTTCAGCGTGGACATGGAAAGATGTGGTGCGTTTAAGATCTCGTCGTGCGTTATTAATTACTGATATTACCTTCGTTGACCGCTGTTTACTGCTGCGTAAACGATTATCAGGCCGCGGATTTGTACGTAAAATTCAGATTTTCGGCGTCGAAAAGCATCGACTACTAATTTTATCGCGAACGCGTAAAATCCCCGGTCTAATGATCGTTCTCTCGCATTTTCCCAATCGTTTCGAGCGAGTGGAGAAACTGCACTAATTGTGGGGTAATTCGTACAAAATCGAACGTATTCGTTATTTCACGTTGCAAGTTTATTGTACCAATTCTCGTGTCCGAGCTGCGCGAATCTTTGGGATCGGCGTTGACTTTGAAGGACTTTCTTTCGAGAATTAACGAGGGACCCGAACGTGCTTCTGTTTCTCTTGATTTCTGCGTGTAAATTATGATTATGTAATTATGTAATTAAATAACTGTAATTAATTGTAATTTCGATACGCAATAAGGTATATTTCATTTGGCGGGGTTCGACCGCGAACCTTTGTACTTTAAGTCCGACGGTACTCAATTTTTGTGATCGCCGCGTCGCGATCAGCCATTTCGCACAACCTTCTTCGTACGACCACCGAAGCATTTTTATCGAATTATAGTTCGTAAGGTGAACCGCGTGTGATCGTGATCTTTCTACAGCGGCGAACGGTTTTTTTGCGATCTCATCGAGAAGAAAGAAACAACGAACAGAACATAATGGATCATCGGGTTCAACTGTGAACACGTTCCCGGCGATAGATCGATCGCGTTCATAGGCGAGAAATAAACAATCAAAAGTATAGCATTAACGCGGCAGGATATTGTAATCGCAAAACGTAACGATTCAAACGTATCATATTTGTAGTAAAATATTATCGAGTGTAACGGGGATAGATTGCTCCATTAACGATTCCGCATCTGCCAACCATCCATCTCGCAGCGACCAGCGACGATATAATAATCAAACCCAGTTCAGCTATCGTGTACTTAACTCTAACTAATCGTATATTCGGCCAATAATACGTTGTAAATGTTGTTCACGTTTGTTCACACTTAATATAATATACGAGATGAAAATCAAAATGAAATGCATTTCATTTGTGAAAGATATTTACATCTTTTTTTTTTATTCGTCCCCGATCACGAAAATCTCATTTATAAAGTCGATAAACTCGAGTGCAACAAAATGGCTCGGTTAATTATTTACAATATATCTCGCGGGAC
The DNA here is from genome assembly GCF_051020955.1 of Megalopta genalis. Taxonomy (NCBI): domain Eukaryota; kingdom Metazoa; phylum Arthropoda; class Insecta; order Hymenoptera; family Halictidae; genus Megalopta; species Megalopta genalis. The sequence continues at coordinate 34,703,073 of NC_135014.1, read as the reverse complement.
AATTCAGTATGTATTGGGTTGTCCGGAAAGTTCGTGCCGATTTTTTCGGAACATTAAAACGCAGCTCATTTAAATATTGGTATACATTTATTAAATTATATAGGTACCATTCTGTTCTCCACAACCTTTCTCTATCTTTCGTGCAGCTTGAGAGAATTCCGTTCTTCCAGAACCTCTCAGGTTTTTCGGCAAGAATTTTGTCGTTCTTGATCTTCAAGGTCGAAATTTCCAGTTTTAAACCGAGCAAACCACTTCCGCACAGCGCATATCTTATTTGCCGCTTGTGCGGCATTTTTGCCCTTTCGGAAAAAGAAAAGCATTAAATGCCTATAATGCACTTTATTTGCCACCATATTCTAAGACGTACAAAACTGATAAAAATTAACGAATCGTAACCAAACTTTTTTCCAAATATGGCTGAAGTTATCTCTTTTAGAATATATACACATGTCATTTGTTTTCAATAATTGTGATATATTCAGTCAGGTCTCTCATGCTACCTACCGAAAATCGGCACGAACTTTCCGGATTCAAACATCGCGGGCGAAAGTAGCGCCGCCGTGGCGTTTTTTAGAAGCTCTGTTCGGGGTTCGTACAGCGCCAAATCACGTGGTGTCAAAACGCTCAAACTGTTAGCCGAATTTATCGACAGCTAATAAATATTTGAAAAAACTAGATGGCGATGGTATGCTGATACTAAATAAGCGGGTGACGCCACCCGTGGCAAATATCGACAGGAGAGTGAACCTCGAAACTGATGGTGTCATCCGTGGCAGTACACTGAAGTCTCTAGCTAATTAGTACCGCTGATCATCTGTTAGATGGCGGATCTAGTATTGTGCGATATATTCATCCTAGATGCACAATCTCTTTTTCCTTGTCTTGTAGATTACAGGCATCAGAAGAACCACAATGCAGAAAATCCCAGGGACGAGTTGGCACTCAAATAAACTAACCAGTAACCAGCATCAGAAGAACGAATCAGCCCATGAAAAATTATTAATAATTAATTAATTTCATACTAATTATATTAAAAATTGCAATGGGAAAATGTATGAGATAATTTGTTTAATAAACCTTTTGTTGCTTTATATTCATTTCGATATTTCACTTGAATATTTTCTGCCAGGAAGATACTTTATTTATCAAATAATAATATCAATTTAATCAAATAATTCGAATGAGCAAAGATGTGTAATCGTACAGTGTTTTATTGCTATAGTACACTTAAAATAAATTACATTATAACATCAGCCACAACATCTAAGATATTATTGTGTATTCAATTAGGTAATCACCGTTCGACTTATAAGACTCTAATGCCTCAATCACACTGTCAACAATAACATATCCGACCGATCGACAATCGGACGCTACAACGTAATTTAAGGGTAACTCTTGCATTTTACTGTGTTTGTCCCGCATCTACATATTGTCTCATGAATTACACAGTAAAATGAATTCGGGATGCGCATATATATTATATATATCGCCATGTGTAAACGATCCGTGTAAGAATAGTAAAAAAGAGGGTGAGTTCAGAAAAACACAATGACATGGTTTTTCTAACTAGTACGCATTCATCACAATTCCCAGATACGCCCAGGATGTCTTGTTTCTTTTTTTTCAATTCGCCTTGTACAATTTATTAACGATATACATATTCCGCTATTATCGTTATAAAAGTTTCCATGCAAAACTGCAATCTATGACCGAAAAACTGAAATGCCTCTCCGTCAGCGACCATGTATACACATATTCCTGAGATATTAAAATATTATTGTACTGAAAATCGATCTTAACAATATATTGACTCTACATGCCGCACGTTACATAACATGATCATTGTCTATTGGCAGCGAACAATAAGGTGAGCCCGTGTTGCAGCTTCAAAAGCGGTTCACAAGTAATACTTGTCTCGTGACGTCAATCTAATCGATCAGACGGTAACAGGATTAATGTCCAAACAAAAATACTAATCAATTGGTACGGACAGATACCAATCACTGAACACTCTGTTTGTAGAAAACATAGGTTTTCACCACGAGTAATCGTATGTGTGTGTAAGCATTATGCTTTTTGTAGTATAAATTCCTACGAAGCACGAGTCACTTGCATCGTGGGTGCAAATATAGCGCCGCCTGTACGTGGTGAATCCACGTAAAAGGAAATGCATCAGAATATTTCATCGATCGTATCGATCATCTATGAACAACAGCATTTTTTCACGTTTGCAATAGAGGATGCTGCTACTGCACAAAATATATGTACATATTCATTTGATTAATGCATGCTGTGTACTTAAACCTAAGATCTCATGTATGGATAATCATATTCGCGCAGAGGGGCAAACGTTTCTTTAATCGACTGCGGCGAGGCCCAACGAAGGACATAATTAGGGCCACCAGCTTTGTCGTTTGTACCAGACATTCGACTACCACCAAAAGGTTGTTGACCCACAACCGATCCGGTCGATTTGTCATTAACGTAAAAATTACCAGCCGTGTACTTGAACTCCTCAAGCGCTTTTCTCGCCCATTGTCTAAAAAGTGAAGATAACGGTGAAGCGGACCGAAGTAAAACAATTTATTACGAGATAAATGGAGTACTTACTCATCTTGTGCAAATATCGAACCAGTTAAAGCATAGGGTGTCGACGATTCAACAAGTTCCATGGTTTCGTCGAGTTTCGAGTCTTTGTAAACGTAAATTGTTAACACAGGGCCAAATATTTCCTCAGTCATAATCTTATCTTTTGGATCCTTTGTTACCACTATTGTGGGAACAACGAAATATCCTCGTCTAGAAAAACATATATATTATGTAATAATACCGAAATACGTGTTGAACAATGATAAGTGAAAGAAACGTACGAATCGTTACAGTTTCCACCGCCAATGATTTCCAAATTTGGAGATTTCTTGGCATGTTCGATGTATCCGGAAATTCTTTTGAACGCAGCAGCATCGATGACGGCTCCAGCGAACATAGTAAAATCCCTAACATCTCCGATCGTCAGTTTTTTACGGATAAATAAAAGAACTTCTTTTACCTATAAAAGATTGAATAACATTTAATAATGAAAATGTATCATTTGTAAAAATTGCTATCATGTATGAGATACATATGAAAAACGTACCTTAGGCCATAAAGATTCTGGTACATACATTCTACTGCAAGCAGAACATTTCTGACCATTGAATTCGAATGCACTCCTTATGGTCCCATAAGCAACTGATTCTGCGTCAGCGCTTGGATGTACAAAATGAAAATTTTTTCCACCACATTCACCTATTAATTTTGGGTAGTTCTTATACTTCCCCAAATTCTGACCAACTTGCATCCATAAACGATTAAATGTCGGCACTGATCCAGTGAAATTGATCCCAGATAGATATGGTGAAGCAGTGATAGTGTCTCCAAAAACAGGACCCTCACAGGGCACGAAATTGACTACACCTGGTGGTACACCAGCTTCTCTACATATTTTGAAGATCCACCAGTTAGAAAGTAGGGCAGTATCGGATGGTTTCCACAGAACAGCATTACCCTAAACCAAATTGATTTTGTTTATGCATTTGTATTTCTAGTATTTAAAGGGAAGTCCTAGTGTAACCTATTAAATAAAAAATTTCTGTTTTTTCCTATAATTTTTGATAAAATATTTCTTACAAATTTGTGCTATTAGGTACTTCAGACATATATAAATAGGCTTACGCTAGAATAACCCCTTAATTTTTTTTTCATTGAAGAGAAGCTACAGCAAGGGAAGTAATTGAAAAAAAAATGCAAACCATCAGAGCAGGTGTGTAGCTAAGATTACCACCAATGGCAGTGAAGTTGAATGGTGATACTGCTGCAATAAAGCCATCCATCCCACGATACCTCAAAGAGTTCAAAGTGTTTTTATCTGGTGAAATTGGTTGGTACTTGAGACTATCTTTGGCAAAATACGCATGCATTTTAAAAAAGTCAATTAATTCTGCTGCACTGTCAATCTCTGCTTGGATAACTGTTTTACTTTGGCCAAGCATAGTGGCAGCATTCAATTGTTGCCTATACTTGTTTGCCATTAAATCAGCTGCCTTCAACCAAATTTGTATACGTTTATCAATGGAACATTTCTCCCATTCACGCTGGGCTTTAACAGCAACATCGATTGCTTTTTTGACTAGATCAGGTGTTGCCCAGTGGTACTTAGCTATTTTTACTTTGTGATTATGTGGCTAAACGAACGGACCATTATGATTATTAATACATACTACAAAATTTGTGTTATCATTTCTTTATTGTTATGCTATGTAACTTACCATAACTTGATATCTAGATAAGTCAGTTTTAATTTCTTCATTTCCAATTACTAATGGCACTTCTTCGCATTCATTAGCCATCTTATCCAAGACTTTTTCCAACTCAGCCCTCTCGGGGCTGCCCTTCTGATAACTAAGAATAGGTTCATTTTCTAATGCAAATTCAGGTGGATTGGGTACTGGTACAATTGTTCCCAGACATCTTGTACTAATTCTGTTGAAAAAGGAGCCATTAAGTATGTGAATAAAAATAGAGGTTTTCGAGGTTTACTGTTTACATTTTGTATTTGCTAGTGTTACATATGATGAGATCTGTAGTATGTACAAATATTAGCTCTTGAAATCTGTCCCAAACCAACTCTAAATATTTATCTGTGTACTTGGGAATCAAACCTAAATCTATAGTCTTATCTGCATCTTTAAATTTTAAGAAGATCTTCTTTTCCATGCTTGATTTTTTAATGTAAAGATGAATATAAACGAAACAATAAATATAGAAAACATCAAATTGTCATAAAATTAAAAAATACAATTATTTAATAATGAATTTACAGTAAATTATGCATAAGCGTATTATTTTTAAAAAAATACGCCTTCTATCAGATTTATTTTATCTGGGTTTTAACGGAAAAGAATACCACGTATCTGTTACATAAATGTGATATTTAGTTTGAGGGGAGAAAGACGTTATTTTAAACTGGCTTGTACATGTCAAACGAATACCATGATCATAGTATTATGTAACAGAATCTTAGTGACCCATATTATCCCAGTTATCGCTGCATTACTAATTGTGCAAAAAATAATTCGATAACGGGGGGTCTGTTAATTGAAATAAATCAATGGAGTAGTAGATTCGTCATGCACGACCCAACAACATTAACGGAATCCAAATGAACGAATACGCTCGGTTCAATTATAGAACAATGAACCAAGTTGGAGGCAAGAGATCCATTCTTTGCAGTACTAAAAAAAATGTTTAATTAATTAGAAATCGTGGTTAACGAAACAACGGAAAATTTTTTTTTTATCGGCTATCTTAACGAAACAGAATAACGTCTGCCGATTAGCAAACACCGAAGTCATTATCAAATCTTCTATTGTATGATTTACATATTTACGAATAGTCGGTAAAATACGTGATCCACGTCACGTGTCTTGTACGGATGTATGGGTATTCAGAAATATCACGTTTCAAGGACACGTATATGTACGCAAATAAAACTATTAGTTTAAAACACAGTTCTAGTATAAAAAGTGGCATGGAAAACACTTAAAGTCATTTCATGACAAACACATGGTAAGGGAATTAACATTAATACACGAGATGTTGAAAAGATTAATATCTATCTAGTAAACCGTGATATTTCAAAATTATACATTTTTGGATGAGAGCTACGTTTAATATAAACTATTATCAATGCAATTTATCATTTCCTCTGATCATTCGTAATGACAAAATAACGTCTGGCCGATTAGATTCCGAAAATATGTTTCACAAATTGTCTGCCTATATTTTGTAATGCAGCTGGCCGATTAGAGATTTCTAAAGACGTTGGTGACGCGCATGAGTAAAACGTTAATTAAAGTTTGTAAATTCTGTTTGAATTTCTTGGCTGTGTTCGCGATTTTATTTAAGTTTTGCCTTTTATGTCAGAATAAACGTGCACTTGTGTCATAAGATCTTAAATTTTACAAAATATACTCTGCCTCGTCCAAGCAGAAACCGTTAGCATGGCCCTACATGTCCACACGAGTGACATAAGACGTTACCGGTAAAATAAACAATGTAGAAGTTGCAGACTGCATAAGAAGAATGCATAACATACTCGCACGCATGCTCTCGCGTTTTCTACATCTCTCAGACTACATTGAGTAAGTAAGCATTGTTAGAAATCAGGTGACTTATTATTCGTCGGCACCTGACAGGACATACGGCAGACACATTTACTTGAAATATCGGGTGTATCGTACAGAGTATAATACAATAGCCGTTGGAGAGCAAATTAGAATAGCGTATCGGATCAAAAGTATTACGCAGTCAGAAAAGATTGGTGAATGAACTGTCAAAGGACACCTTTCATGTTCGTTGTACAGTGGAAAATTCCGACAGGCCAGCAAGGTAGCCTATCCTTGTCCTAGACAAGGAAGGACAACATAAGGACAGAGGAAATATGACAAGGAAGACGAATCGGAGGACCAATAACACACCAATAAGCTGACGTCTACATACATATATGCGCGCCCCTTCATTTATGTTCGGACGTTGTTATACAGTGCTTGTGTCAATGCGCGAAAATAATCAATATACGTTACCAGGAGCTAATGCATGCTGCAGAATAATAAAACACAAACCAGCGAAATTTTCTTTTGTTAAAACACTGTGCCTCGCCAGGTGTTTTATAATTTTATACTCACTTTTGACTGTTAGCTATTATGGCTTGACGGCAAAGACTCAACATTGTTATTCCTTTTTCTTCACTTTCCCTTGTTACTTTTTACATGAACGCCTTTTATACTCGTTCCTCAAACTCCGCAAAGTTAACAACGTGATTCGTTCACAATAATCACCGTAAAGCACGATCAAGGTACCGAATTGTCGAAAGTACGAAGACCGCGGCTACCATCGAGCAAATAGTGAGCCAAACCTCCCCCCACATGTCCCCCACCTTCCGTCAATTCGACTATGAAACAGGGCCGTAATGAGGAACCAAAAAATATAGGGGCTTGCGAACAAACTGGCGAAACAATTCAGCTAAAAACATTCACGAACGTTAAAAGCAGTTTCAATATGACGTTGCAAAATAAAATTAATAAATAAAATCTTATTGTTGTAAATAAAGATGTTTTTTTATAAAATATAAAAGATAATATCCTATATTTTCCATCATAAATCAGATCTATGTATTATAATTGAATTGAATTTTTATATGTACCTAATATTTTGTGAAACATGATTTTGACATATTAAAATTATTATTAGAAAAGTGTATAACTTAGATTATACATAATAAAACTTACATAAGAATCGTTATTTTGGCAGACTCGTAATTTATTATATTTGAAAATCTCCTGGTAACTTTTTAAGTATTTCCTAACTACATAGAATAAAACTTGAAAGGAACCTTCTCAATATATTAATGAAATCAAGAAAAAATTTAGTTTGTACAAAGTTTAATTTAATAATGCAGTATCCTAAAGTTACATAAGGTATTATTAAGAAATGAGTTATTCTTAATTATCTTCTTGTTGCATTTGTAACTCTCGGAGTAATTGCGCTCTTTGTTTTTCCAACTCGTCCTCTGATAGTTCATGGTGCTCTGCATTCTCCGTAACAGACCCTTCACTGTGAGCAGAAGCTCTTCTGTGTTTTTCCTCTTTTCGTTTTCTTTCTGGTGATTCTTCTGACGATGGAAGCCTCGAATGTGAACGCTGTAAACCATTATTGCAAAAGTAAATAAATGTATACGCTTCAAAGAATATATTTACAAAACAAAAATACTTACAGAATGACTGCGGCCTCTTTTCTTTTTATTCTTTTTCCTTTTGGATTTTCTAGTATCTGACTCAGAACTATCAGACTTACTAGGAACGCTTGGTGAACGTGACTTATGCCTTTTTTTCTTTACGCCTTTTTCGCTTCCTTCAGACTCCTATAAAAACACAATTAGGTGTTAGACAAAAGGATTACCATAAGTCTTAAGACTATGTAATATACTTACACTGTGAGATCTAGATCGTGATTTCCGTTTTACTTTCTTTGTTTTTTTCTTTTTACTTCTGATATGATGATGACTACAACTTTCCTCCAATTCGTGTTGATATTCTTTAAAGATTCGAACTCTTTCGCTTTCCAATGTAATCGCTTTAAAGTCTGATTCCTCTTCGATTTTAGATCGCAGATCCTCCCACGTCATCTGATAATCAACATTAAGTGTCTTCAATAGATTTTTAAAACCTGTTTCCAATTTCTTGAATTTCCTAGTTTCTTCTTTTACACGTTCCTTTTCCCTAGCTTCAGCTTTCTCAAGTAATAAATTGTACGTCAGTTTCACATTTCCAGCATCCAATGTTGCAGATTTTCTGTCTTCACATACGACGGTAGCGAACTCTTCAAAGGTAGTGTTAACTTGTACTTCGAAATTCTTATCTTTTAAAATTTCCCTTATAATTTTTTTCTCAGAATGAAATCTAGATTTTAGATCCTCCACGTAAAATTTGAAAAGATCTAACGGCGTTGATCCAGATTGGCCAAGCATAGCAGAAAATCTCAAATCAGCAGAGAGCATTGGGTAAAGCTCTACCCAAAGTGACATTGACGTTAATTTCCCTTGCTCGTGTAATTCATCGAGTAAACTCTGAAAAGTTATAAGAAATTCATTGCAGAAATTATACAGAGATCATTTCATCGAAAGTATAATAAATTTTAAGAAAACTTACTATAAAAGCATCTCTATTTTTCCTTTCTTGTCGTTTCCTACGTTTCTTTTCGTGTTCCTTCTCTTCTTCCTCATCCTTCTCTAGCTGACGTATATGATTTTCAAATACAAGTAAGGCATCTTCTTTGTCCATTTCCAATAAATCTGCATTCTCCGCAAAAGCAGCATGTTGTAAAAGTAGTGCCTGTGCTTCTTGCCAAGTTGTCCTATATGTAACATCTGTCATAGTGTCTAAAACTTGTGCTAGTCTCTTGGTATTTCTTTTTTTCAATTGCTTTGCTTCTTCTTTTTCTCGTTTAGACAAATTAAAAATAACATCTTCATATATGTCTCGACGATCCGAGTCACCTACAGCTCTCCAAACTTCTAAATTACCATATATTTCTTCACACTTATAATATTTTGTTGTACTCGTCATTCTATCATTTTCTAATAGAAACTGTTCCAAGTCTTCCTTAGCTTTTTTCAACCTATTTAATATACAATACATTACTTCATCATTGGAAACAGCAAATGGTTCTAAAAAATTATGATACTCACCTCAATCTTTCTTGTTCACGTTCCTCTTTCAGTTTTTGTGTTTTGTATGCATTAAATGCTTGTTTACGTTCATTCAACTTTTTCATTTGTGGATATCTCGAATCGCTCTGAATTAATTTTACTGCCTGTTCCCATGTAGCATTTGATGGTACATCTCTTTCTCTTAATAATTCTTTAAATGCTTCAATCGCCTCCTTTTTATCCTTAAATTGCATTTTCGGTTCAGGAGTACTGGTGCGACTATCGTTCGCAGAGCCTTTAGCAGAATTACTATCCTCATCTGGTTTTGCAGGTGGAGTAGGAATGTTTATTGCTGCGAGTGTTGCAGCCATTGCCTGCTCAATTGCAGATTTCCCACCTGGTTCTGGTGTACTGGTTTGTGATGCATTAGTAATTGCAATATTTGGAGACAGGTGCTGCATGGCTACAGGAACTATACTGTAAAACAGCAATATTGATAATTGTATCTAAGTTGATTGAACACAATCAAAGTTTACATTAAACAAATCTCACTAACCTGTTTGTAGCACTTGCAACGACTGCTGCCGCAGCAGCTGCAGCTTCTTCAGCTGCAATTCTTGTTTTCAGTTCTTCCAATTCTGTTGGAATGGTCCACCTTGATTCCTTAGTAGTTACATTATGATAATATACTTTCCCATTTTCTGACTTATATTCCTTCCAAGGGCACTGCGATAAAAGCAATTCACTAGGTGTTTTTAATTCATCCGGTTTCTCCCATAATGATTGCTTTGTAACACTATTATAATAATACGTTCTGCCGTCTGGGGCTTTGTGCTCAGTCCAATCAGTCTTCTTCTCAGCTGTTGCTGTAATAGGCTGGACAGCAGTTCCAGCTTCACTTGCTATAGGTGCTGGAGGAGGAATACCCGGAGCTGTTATTTGAGGAGGTGCAGCTAAAATATAAGAAACATCTAAATAAGGTAAACTTTCAGAACCGAATGAATGTTTTTAAATAGAAGTATTGACCTATAACTCCAGCATCGGGTGGAGGAGCAGCAGTTATTGGAAAACTAAAACCAGGAGGAGGTATGGAAAATTGTGGTGGCATTATGCCAGGCGGACCGGGCGGCAGGCTAGGAGGTGGTATAAAGGGTGCAGTGGGCATAATGGGTGGTACAAAACTAGAAGCAATATTTGGAGTTGCTGGTGGAAATCCAGGTACCGCAGCAGGTGGTGGTATACCATCATTTGAAGCCTATAACACATTTTAAAATAAAAATAAAAATTAAGACGTTTAAAATGATACATTTATTTCTAGTGAGCAACATATTTTACTTGGAAAGTACACAATTAAATGATTATTAATGTATCTTATGAATTGTCACATATAGTAAGAACAGAATCATAACTCAAATACATAATGAACGTAAAAATGAAAGGAACAAATAATTCTATAGCTGCCATGTTGTTCAAATTTTAAATTATGTCATTAAAAATTATTAAAATTTAAAAAACTGAATATGTAATAATGAGGAATAAGGTTATTAATCATTGTATTTAAGATGTATGCATATAATACTATACCATTGTCCTGAAGTTAAGGGAATCTTCTTTTTAAATCAAATCATTGAAAATAAACGTTGTTTTTTTAATGCAGTACATTCAACACTTTATAAATCAAAGAACACACGCAACAACACTGTTACACTACACCTACGGTAATACCTCACCTTACTGAGCAATTCTGCTTCACTATAATATGAAAGCATTTTTATCCCCACCATTTTACTGCGCATCCAGGTTCGCGCAGTAGCTTTAGGGAGAAAACGGAAGATGATCGAGAGAGACAGAATGAAACTAGCGGGTTCTATAGATAAATGTACACACGGACGAGAAACGTAGGCTGTCTCGCTTTATCGTGCTTGCGTTCTCACTCTTTTCGCGCATCCATATGCCTGGTGCTCCATCTGAAACACGTGAAGCAATATTCGACTTGCACTTTTCACCCCATATATTCCAGGATTCTCGACCATATACTCCAGCGTATTTGCGAACGTCTTGAAACGACGATCATTTCTACAATTATTAAAATTTTCGAAATTCCATAAGCTACATTTTAGCTAATGGTTTCTACTTTATGAATCAACAAAATTTTTTTAATTCAGCTATCTCAATACTTTTTAATTGAGACGATCAATAATCAATATTCTACTGTACGAGAAGGAGTTTCGAAAGCAACGAATAATTTCGCAATTTTATACGATTTTTACTGTTAAAAATTTTAAGAACGAAGCTGAAACTTAATGTAGTAATTACCTACAAAAATTGTCAACCTCAGTGTTTTATAGAATTACAGTTAAGAATTATTCATTAAGTATATTACAATTATTGAAATTTTTGGAAACCCGTAAGTTACATTCGTAGCTAACGGTTTTTAGTTTACGAATGTACGATTTACATTTCGAACAGATAAAGAAAATGCTTTCCAAGCGTTAAGGACAGGTCGTAATTAGTATAGGTAATTAGTAATAGGTATAGGTAATTAGTATACAGTGATCGAAATAAGAAAGGGGATAGACGAAGGACATAAAAACGAATCGTAAAATTGGTAGAAGGTCCAGATCCTAAAATAAGTAAAAGTGGAAGGTCTTAATCGCTTGAAACGCCTTATTCACGTGTTTCTTGAAATTTTAACATTGCATTGTATGAGAGCTTTCAAAAGAAAAGCACCAGGATCTGGACCTTTCACCAATTTTACGATTCGTTTTTATGTCTATCCCCTTTCTTATTTCGATTACTGTATGCTAATTATCCTACGACCTGTCCTTAACGCTTGGAAAGCATTTTCTCACTATGAGACGAAAAGTGCAAGTCGAATTATCGCACCACGTGTTTCAGATGGAGCACTAGGCATATGGATGCGCGAAAAGAGTGAGAACGCGAGCACGGTAAAATGAGACAAGCTACATTGGACGTCGATGTGACTTGTTTTGCTTGTGGATGTGCTGATATCGCACTCTCTTGCTCACTCATCATTCCTTTCTTTGTCTAGGACCGTGAGGGCAGCACTGTTTAGCTATGAAGCATCGACCAATCAGATTTCTCAACCTGCTTCTTGCTATTAAGCTGGTTGCCCGCGCTTCGCTCACTAAGATGAGATACTACTGTAATTGTGTTTAATTATGCCTCCTGTATACATATGTATGTACTTATGACTACATTCTACATATGTAGATATAGTGAAGCACACTTATATATACTATGTATATACATACATACATACAATAAATAGTGATCAGTAAATTTTTAATTTTTTAATTTTTGAAACATAAACTAGAAATTATTACCGAGGTAAAATAAGTATTAATGTATTACAATCAAGATTTCAATATTTCTATAATTTCTATGAAAATACTCTCAGACGTATGAAATTTTATTCTACATTATACAGTAATGAGGGTATGTAATTATTTATGTTTACAACTTTTACCTATACATATTATCTAAAACTAAGCTGAACTGTTGTTATTGTTGAATTCTACACATATTAAAAAATCATCGAAATCGGAAATGGTTACCGAAAAGAGAGCGACAATCTTTCCTTTCAGATTCTCAATCCACACATCAAAATATACAATATAGCAAAGACGCAAAAATTTGGTGAGGAGGACATTACTCTAGACAATTACCGTAATGAGACTGTACTCCTGCACGCTTTTCTTACTCCCTCCTGTGCATCCAATCCGCAGTGAATTCTGTCTCAGGAGTAAATCATCAGCCAATCAGAGCAAAGAAAATTTTTATATCGAACCTCGCTAAGAGATTAAGCTGCGGCCTAGAGGTGTGCAGGAGTAGGACCCACTAGGACCTATTACTGTATTGTGCACAAAAGTTTGTCCCTTATCAACTGAGTATTGTATTTAATTTACTATTTAATATATATATATATGTACGTATTGACCTATATGTAATTTGTTTACAACTAACAATTAAAGTAGAAGTAAAATTTTATGAAATCCAGAATTGTACGTATGTAATATCAGAAAATATATAATAACTAGGTAATTAAGTATATTATCTTTAAAATAAGTGTATACACACATACATATATACATACATATGTACATACATACAATACAATGCACATCAAGTACGTACATCTGACAGTTCAGTAAAATCATGTGCGACAACGATCTACTGACGACATTAATGTCCATGGTAATAACTGTGCCTACGTATACATGGTTCCACGGCAAATTTTTAATATCACATTGGAAACGTATTTTTTCCGAGGAATTAAAATATTACATATAATTATCGATGATCTTCGTAATTTCTGACGATGCCATTTCAAATATCATAGGATAATGCTTCTGACCACCTTTGAAGTTGGACATTTTTTGCCTCTGATTCCAACCTAATTTCACATAAACACGTACATGAAAAGTGATATAATTGAATTGAAGACAAACAGGATTGTAATATTCTGGAAAAATGTTTAAAAAATTTAAGGACAAGCTCGCTGAGGAAATGAAACAATCACCTGCCAGGCTGCAAGCGAGCATGCAGCAATTGGCCCAGGTTTGACATTTCATTCAACATTGAAATATCAAATAATACTGAATGCTATAAAATCTACAATTTATACTCGTTAAATATATGTTAGCAGTATTATGATTTAATGTTAATACGTAGTTTTTGTGTTAATTTTGGAAATCACTTATGATTACTTAAGATTACTTTTTATTCAACAAATCATTATAATTTTCATACCACCCAATATGAATTTTCATTAACAAAATCTTTTTCATGTTTAGGCTGTTGTATCACCTTCTCTGTCTAACAGTTCTATTCAAGAATTATCCACATCAAACGACAATTTTAGTTTAACTGAAGAGGGAGATGGTGAGTTCATATTTATGCAACGACTTCCTTGTGATAAAAGAGCCTCCAGATAAAGATAACTATGACCACATAAAGTTGTGTTATAGTGGAAGTAAAACAAACACACAAGCATAGTTTATTTGTTATGTATTAATTTATAGAAACTCCAAAAAATAGTCCTGCTAAACACGGTTTCCAAAATGTGGATTTGATATCACCCACATCAAATTCCATGGGTATATCTAGAAGATCATCAATTAGCAGTGTTACTAGTGATACCTCAGCTCTTTTTCCAATTTATGAAAGCCCTGCTAACGTGTATCACTTACAGGTGAAATATTTGTGAGATTAATAATAATAATTAAGTGAGATTTGTTTTTAACCGTTTATGTTCATTTCTGTTGTTCTTGTAGTCTGATATGGATCAATCTGCCAGTGAAATAGATGAAAATATAAGTCCACAATTGGATAAAATTACAAAAGATCAAATATATTCAGCTTACCGTAAAGTACAAACAAAATATCATAAATATCGTGGGAGGTACACTGACTTAGCAACACACTATCGAGAATTAGAAAGAGTCAAAGGCAAGTTAGAATCAGTTTTAGTGGAATCGCAGGATAAAGCATTAAGACGCATAGCTGATTTAAAAGAACAATGCCAGTTAGAACAACAAGCTAAAGCTCATTTGGAAGAAGCATTGAGAAATGATATTGAAGAGAAGGATCACATAATAAATACACTAAATACAAAGGTAATAACAAATTTATTACAGATGTTTATTATTTATAATAAAAGAAAGTGTCATAAGAAAATATAACTAAAATTGTTAAAATAATTTTCTTTACCAATTTCTTCATTTATTTTTGGTAGATTTATTTGAGGTTACTTGAAGGTCATGATATTATAGGTTGCTAAAATATTAAGGAAATTTGTTTGTTTGCTGCAATATTTGTTCCCTTATATTTCTTTGACACTTTTTACTGTTATTAATAATAAGTGAGATATTTGGAGTGGTTACATTAGTTATGTGACAGCCTGCATAGATTATTAAATTCTAATATTACTTGTATGCCAGGTAAAACTCCTACAAATGAATGGAACAAATTTAGAAGGTGCAACTTCGAATGCTAATGATGAGAAAGAAAATACGAAAGATAATCTCATTGATTTAAGCACTGAATCATCAAGTAATTTGAACGAAAATGCATTGTCAATAGAAAATGCCCAACTAAAGGATAAACTAAAAAAATTGGAAAACGTTGTTTTAAAATGGAAGGACTCTTTGAAACGTAATAAAGAAAAGTTTATTGAAGTAGTAACGGAGAAAAATACATTAGAAATTGATTATGAAGCATTGAAAAATTCTTATACAGAAAAGGAAAAAGAGTTAAGTAATGCATGTACAGAGATTAAAGACTTAACGGAAGAAATGAATATCTTGAAAAAGCGGGAAGAAGAATCTGCTATATCGTTAGCTGAAAACAAACTTTCTATACATAGGGAACTAGAAGATAAAGAAGAACAAATTAAGCAGCTTAGATTAGATTTGAAACACATGACAGAGTCAAAAGATGGTTTAAGTGACACTATTAATAAATATAAAACGGAAGTTGAAAAATTGAAATTACTTCATTCTTCCCAAAATTTAGATCCTGAAAAAAAGGAAATCGTACAAGATATTTCCAGAGGCAAAACGGAGGCCCTGAGACTTATGCAGCAAGAAATGCAGCAAAAATTAATTAATTTAGAAGACAAAATGGGATCAGAATGTGACGATGACATTGATGGTAATAAGGAACCTTCAAAAAAATTGGAAAAATCTGAAATGGAAAATACAGAGAAAACATTGAAGATGGGTGACGGCGAAATACTTGAAGAATTAAAGTCTAAAATAGGTGGAAAAGAACATGAATTACAGGAAATGAAACAAAGAGTAGATGCATTACAGAAACATATTGAAGGATATCAAAATGAAAAAGAAAAGTTGTCTATAGAACTCTCAAGTTGCAAAGTGTATTGTAAAGAATTAAAAAATGAGCAAGATGCTCAGAAAATTATTTTTGAAGATAAAAAAAGGGAAGCACAAATGAGAATTGAAAAACAACAAGGAATAATACAAACTCTTGACGAAGAATTGAACAATATGAGAGCTGCTTTGATAGATAGAGACAAAGTATGTGAAAACTACAACATTAAAATTCATGAGTATTCAAAATCGTTAGATAAAGCTAAAGAAACGTTACATACTCAAGACCAAGAAATAAAAGCTCTTAAAGAAAAAGTACAGAATAATTCAGAATTAAATAGATTAAATGAGGAATTAGAAAATAAAAATACTGAATTGCTTGGAGTGTACAGCGAGCTTAAATCCTGTAAATCTAGTATTTCTGATCTTAGAAATAAACTCCAAGTAGATTGTTCTAATGCTGAGTTACTCCGCCAAGAAAAATGTGTTCTAATTAAAAACATAGTAAATTATAAAAATTTTGTTAAAAAATTAAAGGAAGATAGAATGTATATTAAAGATAATGTAACTGAATGTTTTATGCAGGTTAATAATGAAATTTCTGATCTTCAAAATGTACTTAAAAATAGTGCTACTCAAAATAATGAATTAGAAAATGTACAAATGAAAATGCAAGAACTAGAAGAACTCAAACGAAAAAATGACGAATTACAGACTGAACTAAGAGATACTTTATCTCTCAAACGTACTTTAGAAATAGATTTGGAAACATGTAAAGAACAGTTTAAAGAAATGTCATTAATACTGGAGCAGCGGAAGGAATCATGGAAATCGGAGTATGAGTCTTTATTACAAGAAGTCAATCAGCTCAACTCTACAAATCAATTACTTTCCAACGAGGTCGCTAAGCTAAAAGAACATCTTCAACGAGCAACTGATGAGATAAAAGAATTAGAAGATTTGAAACAGAATTATAAACAAGCAATTCATACTATTGCGTCGTTAAAATCTGAAAATTTAAATTGTCATGTATTAGAAAATGAAACAAAATCTTTACAAGCAGAAATACAATACTTGAAAAATATTTTAACCGAAAAGGATAAAGAAATAAATACTTCTAACGAATCTTTAAGAAGTCAAGAAAAGAGTTTAGAAAGTTTATATAATGAGAACATAACATTTAAAGAATTACTGTCAATAGAAGTAAAACAACTACAAAAATTAAAAGCTATCACGGTAGATCGTGATGCCGCAATACAGCAATTAAATCGTCACATTAACAAAATAACCATTGAAAATACGGAATTATACGATCAGTTAAATTCGCTAGAGAACGTAATAGATACACTAAAATCTGAAAATTGTCAAATAGCAGAACTAAAAAATACTAATACAATAATTTCTACAGAATTAGAACAATTGAAATTAATCCAAAACGAAGTGAATTTAGAAAATAAAAGTTTAAAAGATAAACAAAATGAATTTTTAAAACTTAATCAAGAACTAAACGAATCTAATGAGAATATGAAAAAAATAATTTCAGATTATCAAGAACAAAATCAACAACTACTTGATGATGGTATGAAATTGCAAAAAGAAATTGAACTATATAAAAATAATTTGAAGGAACAAGATAAAGATACAGAAAATTTAAGAACGCAAATAACAACACTAAATACAGAGTTGCATTGCAAAACTGAAGAATTATACTCACAAATTGAAGAGTTAACCAAGTACAAAAATGCAACGGAAGAAGTTAAGAAACGTTTTATTAAGGAAAATGAACAACTACAAAATGAAATATCTGAGTTGAGATCAACATTAAAGAGTAACAATAATATAGAAGAAAAAAATAAGGAACTTGTAACAAATATAGAGACATTAAAAGAAAAACTCACCATACTTGCATCTGTTGAAGAAGAAAATAATAAACTGAAATTAAATCTAAGAACCTTAAATGAAGAAAGAAGTAGTTTACAAGAAGTTCAGTCACAAAATAATGAGTTAATTAAAATACAGTTATCCTTAAAGGAGAAATTAACAGAATTGGAAAATGTGAATTCTGTGAATACAAAACTTCAATCTAATGTTAACGATTTAGAATCCGAGATTTCTAATTTACGGCAAGCACAGACAAGGAAAGTCGAATTGCAAAACGAGCTTGACACACTAAAAGCTATGAATGTAGAATTGCAGTTTGAAATAAAAAGTATGAATGTGGACAAGAATAGATTAATATCGGAATTAGATGAATTAAAATTTATAGTAGAAGAAAAAGTGGCTGAATTGAAGTTACTAGATACTAAAAATACAGAATTGTTAAGAGAAATTGAAAGATTAAAATCTCCAATGGCAGAAGACGAAACAACAGAGTTAGAGTTATCAAAACATACTATTCAGCACTTGAAAGAAGAAATTACTAAGATGCAGACAGAAACTGAAAGTCTTAAAGAATCAAATGTTGCATTACAAAAAGAAGTAGAAGGTGCTCAAAGTTGTAATGTCGTGGATGAATCCCACGTGGAGAAATATGACAAGCTACAAGAAGAGAATAAAAAACTAGAAGCTCAATTAGATGAAGTATTACTAACATTTCAAGCAAAAGAGTCACAGATGCAAATTATCAACAATGATTTAAAAAACCAAACAGACAAATTACGAGAAGAATTGAAGACACACGAAGAAGAACAAAGCATGAGGATAAAGCAATTAGTTAAAGAGTTTCAGGCTCAATTGCAAGACAAAGATGAAGAATTGCATGCTGCTCTGGAAAAACGATTTGGTACATTAAAATGATTTTATATCACATAATTTATCTCATTTATTTATCAAATTATAATATATGTAATATTAATATTATATACCATTTTATTTAGATCGCCAACAGAATTACGAATCAAATTTAATTCAACAATATAAAGAACAATTAAAGGATTTTCAAATAGAATTAACTGCAAAATCTGAACACATCGAGAACCTAATTTTAGAAAATAAAAATCTCATGTCCCAAAAATCAAAAGATATAAATCAAGTAATGGAAAAAATTTCATTAATGAAGAAGGAACACAATGATGAAATTAAAGAAATTGAAAAAAAATGGAAGGCAATTGTGCAGCAAAAGACTGACAAGTTGGAAGCAAAACATGAAGAAGAAATTAATGAATTAACAAAAGAATGGCGAAATGAAAGAAGGGTTGGTTGCAAACGATTTATTACAACAAACTTTTTTATAAAATCATATTTTTATTTAAAAATTATTTTTCGACTTTTGTTATCATATATTTTTTTAAGTTTTCAATTTTATTTTCATTTATACTTTTTCAGCCTGATGTAGAAACTGATTTAGCTTCCAAGGTACAGTTCACCTTATTTTACTGTTTTCTTATTTTACCCTTGTATTATTAAATTTAATTTTGCTTTTCTTCTTACTTGCATTACTGCTTATTAAAGCATAGTAGATTTAAATAATGAATTCAAATTAAAAACTAATCAAGAATGTAATTTTAATTAGGAATTAGAGAGCACTTCAAGGGTTGCAATGGCAGCAGTGCAATCAAATACTGGTTCCTTTCATACCCTTCAACAAACGCTAACAGCTCAAAGGCGAGAACTAGTTGAACTTAGAAAAATAGTAAAGTTAAGACATGATACATTAGAAGATTCAACAGAGATAGAGTATCTTAGAAACATTTTATTTGAGTACATGATGGGAAGAGAAACGATGGTGCTAGCCAGAGTGATTGCTGCAGTCGTTAAGTTTGATCAAGAACAAACAGCAAAAATACTTAAAAAAGAAGAAGATAAGATGACATTGGTAAAGAAATATAACAAATATATCATATACATATAAATTAGCCTAAATTTAAATGATTTGTTGTTTCAGCTTGGTTCTTTGGGTCTAACGTAGTGCAAAATAATGTATATAATATAACACTGTGTAAGTATTTTGTATATTAGTTTGTAAGTAACTTATTTGTGAACTATGTAGGTGGAAAATGCGATTATTATTTTGTCAAAATTATAAATACAGAATAATAGATATAGATGTGTAGGAAAATATAAGAAATACATTAAATACTAATATGAAAACTTTTTCATAATTTACTGAGTAAATATATGATAAGATACAACGATTTCGCTTTCTAGTATATCTTCTACCATACAAGGATAAATATACTTTTCATTCCTAAAAATGGTATGTTCTTAATAACTTTTATAACTATTTATAAATTTACTAGTAGAATAAACATTTAATGTTAACAAAAATTGCTGCATTTTGTGCATGTGCTCTTTCTTGAGATTGTTTATGTTATAAAGTGTAAAGGATATCAAAACTAGGTAATATTTTGTAATATAATACAATTTTATTTCATAAAGATAATAACCATCATTAATAATGTACTTGTATTATGTACATAAATTATGTAATTATCACATGTTAATGAATAAAGTCAATTTAATGATATATTGTTATCTTTTCTTTTTTCTTATATCATTTATTATATCTATACCTATTATATTTCTTAATTATTCAAATAAACAAGATCGTTATGACACTTGTTGAATGTTTTGTAATCTTGAATTAAAAAAACTTTGTCTTTCAGGTATTGATAGGCCTCTATTCCATCTTAAAAGGTATTCATGCATATATGTAGATGATTTGCTATTATCTCCCCGAATCAATTTTACAGCTTTATTTCTCTCATATAATTTATTATAAAATTCATTAGCACCTTTAACATAATTTGAACCAAGTGAAAGCAAATATTCATCAATTTTAACATCTCTATTACAATTGTTTTCAACTTTTATTATTGTCCAAGTAAAAAATGCTCCACTATATGTAAAAAGTGCCATTAAAACCTGATATGCACGTCTTTGCCGAAACACCTTGACAAAGTAAAGCATTGATTCAAACAATAAAATTGCAAGTGCGCCAATCCCGGCATGCATCATTGTTTCATAACGTAGATCTCTGGTTAGTATTTTCATCATTTCTCGAGCCATTGCATATTTTTGAGCATTTTCTGAAAGTATTATTGATTCTAAGAAAACATGTGATTCTTTTTTGTTCCAATCAAGAGGTTTATCTTGTATAAATAGCATCTGTTTGTCTACGTCCTTTATACTTTCATATTCATAATTCATTGGAATTCCAATTACACCTCTACCAAATATCGTAGAGTAGAATCCAGCAGAAAATATATCATAACCATAAACGTGGAATAAACTTAGGCGATCTCTACGATCATCTGATAATTTCATATCATCCATGACCTGTTCAAATCTCTTTTGACATTTTTCCTTAACTGGTTCTTCTTCTTGATTCATGCTAGTTTAGAAAAACATTGAAGTAAATATCTCATTAAAATAAATATCAGTAATAAGCTCTGAATATTTTCAAACACTTACCGATATTTAGCTCTGAGTCCCCTATATTTGTCTAAGTAATAATTATGAGGTAATATTGTTAAAGCAATAGTAGCATTCAACGTACCTAATTGCAATAAGGTTCGTTGCATTGTAAACAAATTTGTTTCTTGACTATGCAAATTCTAAAATGAAAAATTTATATATACTAAACGATATCAAAAGATAAAGGTAGTCTAATATAATTTTTAATAAATAATAAATAATTGTTCATGACTTCAAACAACATGTTACTTAAGAAATCAGAAATACTTCAAAATAAATATAACCTAAAAGAAAAAACATATAAAGCGTTTCTGTACAATTTTATGCAGAAATACATTCGAATAATATATGTAATATTATATAATATGTACTCAAAATATTGATAGCATAGTTACCAGTATATGTCGAATTTTGGTTCCTAATAAGTGTTATGTACAACTTCATAGAACATTACAGAACAGGTAAAGGACCGGGTACATAAAACTTGCAGCTGGTCCTCATATACGATTCATCCATGTTACCATTACTACAGCGCAATTTTACCTCCTGCTTTTAGAATGATTTCATGCTAGATACATAATATGGTTCCCATGAACAAATCAATATTAAAATATCGGATTTGTAATCAAAATGAGAAAAGTTGTTGTATATACAATATTTTTTCGTAGTACTACATATTACATATAAAGTTTATACAGTACTTTAACCATTGTCATTAGTCCCTTTTTTAATATTTTAGATATTTATAATTGTATATAATGATGTCAAATGAAACAATCAGAGCAATTTTTAGATACATACATCGCATTTTTATGTCAAGTTTCTAGCCTTTAATGGTTTGAAAATGGCGGGTTTCACTTGCCATCTTGAAATGTTCTAGACCAGTTGTAGAACTTCACAACGATCTATCCAGTGTAGAAGTTCTGTGATTTGATATTTGAAAACATACGTAATCTACACATTGTGTGTCGTGCTTCAGATGGCTATGGTTTAATAAATTATTAAATTAATATTCAGAAGTACGATAAACGGACGAAGAAATTTTAGTCTTTTTGGTTTCATGAATTTGTTTCGGTAGCGTTGATTTTCACTGTTCTATTCTTTGTACATACATACATACATACATACATACATACATATGTAGACTGTTTATACACAACATTTATACATTCGGTACATTTCTATGTCAGCAGCACTGTGTAGTAGGAGAATCGTGATTGGAGCATGCGCTGATATTCGTTTCTGTAGCCACTCTGACTCTTCAGGTCGGTGGTAATCATTGTTCGTGATTAGTTACATTACTGTGTTTGGTTATAGTGGTATACTTTTTGGGGACTGTGCGGTATGAGTTTCAAGTGCGCGTATTAATATTGCATTTGGAATGCGCGGGATACCAAGACGAATTCTACATGTTTATACGCTTCACCAATTGATCGATCGTAATACTTGCTAACTGAGGTTTTTACTTGCACGCAAGGGACTACAAAATTACGTTTGTGTACATATGTGTGTACTCCTATGTATGTATACGCATATATGGTGTCGCGTTTCATCGGTTCACGGTATAACGAACATTGGATACAAACATTTTTCAGTGGAATGATAGGCGTGTCACTTGATCAGGTACGTGGAATAAACATAATACTACATTGACAGTATGCAATGACTTTACTATAATCTATATTAGAAAATCAAACATCTGGATATTTATGTGAACATAGATGTATTTTCTCAATAGAATTTCAAATTTTATGAATAAAATCCTGTATCTAAATGATTTTTAACAACGTTTAAAAAAGGAACGAACACTATTTAGTGTTATACCGCGAAATTTTCTTTCATGGCAGACATGTCGACATAATGGCGTCAATGTTCCTTTCGACTATAGATAACTGGATCCTACATTCCCTACCCATTCCCTGCATGTCGCAATAAAACATTAAACGAGCCACGTGACCAACTTGAATCACGTGGTACGTTCTAAAAGCCGGGTCTGAACCTGCGCTCTGAAAAAGTTTTATTGTACTTTATGACAAATGTTACTATCATTGCAAGATCGAAATTAATTCTCAGGAAAAATATATGACCACGTTATACTTTTGTACGATTCTTACTATATTGTTTTAATTAACATCTACATTTTATAGTTAATTTATGATACTGACGTGAATGTTGACAGCAAATGCAGAATTCTGAAATTATAACATTTTTTTAGAAAACATTTTATATTACTTAATGTGATAACTTAAAATCAATTTTTAACGTGTTTACAGTGTTTAATAAAGTATATTTTTTATTTCCACTCATTATTTTTGGTATTATTTTATTCTACATATCATTTCAATGAAAACACCATTAAAAATACGTAATTTACATGTATTGTATATTGCCTTTTCAGACAAATGTGCGCTAGCACTCACACCATATCAGCAGCACTTTCATCGCAGCTATACTACTAAAGAAGAAGAAGCAGCTCTTAGAATTTTCTTAAGGCTATAGCTGTGGTTGTACTAACATCTGACAAAATGGCAGAGGAGTGCAACGATGTTAAGTCGGCAGGTCCTTCTTCACCACGAAGTCCACAAAACAGCGTTGTAGGTGGAAAACCAAGCAGTCCCCAGTCCCCTAGGCAACCCAGACGTGTGAAGCTAACACAGCAACAATTGGATGCCATGACAAAGGACGAGCTAGCAGCCAAGTGGCATGAACAGGACTTGTATGTGGAGTGTCTAGAGGCCCAGGCCGCAGCCCAGGAAGGTACTGAGATCACATGAGTGAGACCATCTCACTCACCACATTTCTTAAGCGAATTTACGAATGCCAGAACACAACGGTCTCTTGTATGAGACAAGACTCTTATAGGGACGCTAAGATTAGGGATACAAGCGTTTTGATCGCAAAGTGTTTAGGATAATAATGACAATAAGTTTTCTATAAGCCTTAAGATTGAAACAATCTTGAGTAAGTAAATAGTATAAGAATATAGATGAAACCTTTAAGAACATTTTTTATGACATTGATAAGCGAATTTCAATTGTAGAAATTTTATGTATCCGTCTAAGTATTGGATAGGTCAATTTGGTAATATATTTCATAGATGCAGGGTAGTGATATAGTAATATTGTATTAATTTCCAAAACTACATTTGTGATGTGTAGTGCGGGTAATTAAATTAACGCCAGTATGTACAGTGTTTGAAATTTGATCGGTGAGCAGAAGTGGTGCGACGATCATGTATACCGCATATATGAGAGAGTCTATGCAATATCATGCAAAAAACCCACAATCTTATCACCTGGTGTTAAATTGCGCTAGCATTTATATTAAAAATTATTTATACTAAAAGCAAAGTGTACATTGAAAGAAAACAGTGATATTGTGTGACAAGAAGAGATGATGGGTTTCTTTGAACGTGTTCACAATGAATCATTCCTTTCACCGCAATAAACACACACAGCTTACTATTAACATGATCTTGTAAGTGACTGTGCAGTGTGCGCGTATCTTTCTACAGTGTAGTAAACCACACTGCCAGAAGCAGAACAGTGAGTGTGTGTATGTGTGTACATTGGATATCGAGTTTCCACTTTGCGAGGATTATGAAATGAAATACAACATCCTTGCTGGCTCTGAATATACAGCTCAGGAGAGTAATAACAGAGGCTCTAGATCATCCTTTGGCCTACAAAACACTGTGCCAGGGGTGCGTGAACCTAAGTCTTGGTGAAGTACGAAACCTTTAATTGATGCAGTTATCATCTGAAATTCCAGCTGCTTTCTCCAATCCTAACAATTCTTATCCCGATCTATATATCTTTAATATTACCTTATATTTAAATATGTCTGATGAAACTGAAAAACTTTAATTATGTTCCTAAACCATCCATCCTTATCTATTTCCATTGAGAACGCAATTCATGCATGCATTTGTACCTGCACCATAATTTCCTGATGTCCAAGTACCAATCTGAAATATAAACCTGATTGAATAAGGCCGGGAGGTCATCTTGTGACAACATCTGTGTCTGCAACAAGTAGTCTATCAATTCTCATGGAAGAAAAGTAACAACCACTCTTGGTCTCGGTGGAAGCACAGAGAATCTCACAAATGGCACGATGCAATGACTCCAAACTCAAAGTATGCGCTAATTAAAAATGTCAGTTGTCAGGCAGTCAATGTCACATACCTATGAAAACATATTTTGTTTATGCGCACTTAGGGCAAAACAGTATGTAGTAGATTTTCACCACTATGCTTTATTTCACCAAAACATACAATTATGGAATATAAAAGAATTGTACAGAATATTCTGTACCATTATATTATACATGTACATATAAATTTTAAGGTTTCAAGCTTTCTATGTGTCTCATAAATTTGTATGGTGGCTTGTAAGCAATTTTTAAAAATTCACCATCTGATTGAATGTTATTTTAAGCTTTTCTCTCTCTCTCTCTCTCTCTCTCTCTCTTTTAAAATACTTTTACAAATTAAAAGACATCCACCCAGTTATTTAAGAGAAAAAGTTATACAAATAATTATGTATAAATTATGTTAATATGGATAAAATTACATTTATTTTACGTTATGAACGTTAATAACATTAATCAAAATATGCAGATTACTATCATTTTTTATGTAATAAAATGCAAGCCGATAAATATTTATATAAAAGTTTGGTATTATAATTTACTATATTCTCCAACATATTATTGAATAGAAAATATTCATAATAAGTTTTGTAAGGATATTTTTGTATTCATTGTGTTTTTGTTCATATACACTTAAATCCAGTTTTATTATATGATAATGGTGATTATATTAAATATATAACAAGTCAGTGTAGCACATAGACAGCTTTAAACAGTGATAATTTGAATTAAAAGAAAAAAATAATATAATACTGCTTTATAGGTGAACTAACTTCGTTGAGAGAGTCTGAAAACAAATACAGGCAGCAACATGCAGAAGCATCTCATAGAGAGAAAATCTTAGTCAGGAGACTTGCCTCTAAAGAACAGGAATTGCAGGAATACATTGTATGTAAATATGTTATTTTATATAAATTTTATACAAAATTTTATACAAATTTCATATAAACGTTTAATTTATGTTTAGAATCAAATTGCTGAAATGAAAGCTGCTCATGCTCCGTCCGCTGCTGCATTAAGATCTGCTTTACTAGACCCAGCCGTTAACATTTTAATTCAGAAACTGAGGCAAGAACTTGTTACAACAAAAGCTAAACTTGAAGATACTCAAAATGAACTTAGTGCATGGAAATTTACACCCGATAGGTAGATAACAATTTTATTAATTTCAATTTAAATAATTAACAATTTTTTTATTTATAAATCCTTTCATGTTCTGTTCTTATTTCTAGCAATACGGGGAAACGATTAATGGCAAAATGCAGATTATTGTATCAAGAAAATGAAGAATTAGGTCGTATGATTGCTAGTGGTCGAATTGCTAAACTAGAAGGAGACCTTGCTCTTCAGAGAAGTTTCAGTGAAGAAATGAAAAAATCACAATCAGGTAATTCTTTTTTCCGCTTAGATTATTGATAAATTCATTTGTGAAATATGCTAACTACTATTTCCTTTTTATCCATTTTTACAGAGTTAGATGAATTCTTACAAGATTTGGATGAGGATGTAGAAGGAATGCAGAGCACAATTTATTTCTTACAACAGGAACTGCGCAAAGCCCGTGAATCGGTAACTTTATTACAACAAGAGAATGCAGCGTTGAAAGCGAGTTCCAGTGAAAATAATTTGACGAATGGTTTGTCTCCACACACTCCGCCAATTAAGAAAGAGGAATCAGAAGAAAACACCGTTTCGGAAACAAAAACATCGAAATCAGCAGAGGATAGTGATGTGTGCAAAGGTGCTAGGACTCCACCGTTATCTTCAGGACGTTCGCCTCAGTGTGAATTTTCTAGTACTGAAAGAACAGAGCGAGTAGAACGAAAACCTAATCAGGCTGATCATAACGATGAAAGCTCAAGTGATTCAGCCGCTTTAATTATTAAAGTTGAGAATGAGGAATTAAGTGATAGGGAGGAAGAACAGGAAGAAAATCGTAATACTAAGAGGATATTAAGGAGCAAAAGTCATAATAGAAGTAACAGTAAAACTAATGGGGAAGAGGTGCTAACAAGAACAACAAGGGGTAGGGATAGGACCAAAAGGGACAAAAGTGCTCCAGGTAGTGACGATGAAAGGACACACAAGAAAAAAAGGAGAGAGAGTATCCTTTCTCTCGATTATAACGAAGCTGACGATGATGCATTAGTCCTAACTAATGGTGAGACGCTTCAAAGCGATCCGGAATGAATAATTTTCTAGGATGGTTTTATACATCTAACAATTTGTTACATATGAATCAGGCTTGGCGTGACTTGGTATACAGTACAAGTTAAATCTAATGTTCTATATTTCCTTGGTTGAAAATTATAATGTGGAATCACGAATGTGTAGATCCTATTGACAATTTTGTATTATTTTACACAATATATCTGTAAATATGTTTCTTATTTGAATATTTATAAGTCACGTTAATATCAAGAGAACTACACATAAATGCATATAATTAATTGTATGTACACAACATAACACGGCGTTGGAATAAAGGGGTAGATAGTTAAAACTATTTTTTTGCAATTGAATCACATTGAAA
Source organism: Megalopta genalis (assembly GCF_051020955.1). NCBI lineage: Eukaryota > Metazoa > Arthropoda > Insecta > Hymenoptera > Halictidae > Megalopta > Megalopta genalis. The sequence goes on along the minus strand of NC_135014.1, from coordinate 34,674,869 downwards.
TTTCTAATATGCATTCATTATTATGTAAACAAATGCATCGATGTTTTTAAAGAGCGTATTGTAAATTCGTTGAAACATTGATAATAACCCTTGTTAGATTTTTTGAAAGAATCACAGAGTATATAGATAACAATAAAACAATAATTAAGGTTATGCCTTTTCCATTATGTAAATACACACATGTTAATAATATCTGATACACGACGACGCACATACGTAGATTTATACACGATTATGTGCGTAATAATTTGTATGTATGTAATGTTTTTTCCATTGTGAGATACGCGTCTAGATATGCGTTGTTCGTGCAAAAAATGTGCTTTGAATTGTGTATAATAAAATTGAGGTCTATTTGTTAGATTTATTAAATAACTGTAAATTATACGAAATACAAGAAATTATTAATTTCAGTAAACCATGCGGATTGACCTCGTGCGTGATAAAACATCACACTTGTATCTTCTTTTTTCATGAACAAATGTACAAAATATTCATACTACTATTTTGTATTATTCTTAGATTAAAAAGTACGTCATTTTCATGTTTCTCTTGTGAAAGTTATTTTCTTTTCGACTGTTTTATAATTTTGGTATATAATTTTCAATACGTATATAAGTATATTCTGTATTCAGAATAACAATTTTTTTCTAATATAATTAACAACTCAAATATGATTAAGAGATAATTCAATTCAAATATAAATTTTATATAAATTGATCGCTAATATCGAAAAGACTAATTTATTTCAAATATTTCCCAATGCAGTCCAGATAAAATTGCTCAAACTATAAAATTGAAGTATAATTTTTGTTTGTCTTACCATGCTTATAAATTGTGATATTCAATATACATATATTAATATTATCGTATATCAAATGAAACAATTAAAAATTCAGTTGCCAACAGTATAATTGTGACGTACGTATATACATATTGTGTCATTGGTGCAATTTGTAGTTGAACCGTCCGGCACTTCGGCAGTTGCCGTCAGTTCGTAATAGTTTGGCGATCGATGTTATAGGCTCTGTACTTCACATTTCTTCGTCGTTATTTTATAAAAAACAGTTTTATCTATTAAAGCTACAACCATGTTTGCAGTGAAACGTGCTTTGTTATCCAATACAATGTAAGATTACCTATTTTTTATTTAAACATTGTCCAGTTGATATTATATAATTTCTAACCTGTAATTTATCCAATCTCTTGACACTAGAAGTACATTTTTTATTTACAATGAAATTCTATTTACATTCGCTATATTCACTTAATTATATCAGAATCTTTATTATTTATATCTGAAAATATAATTAGAGAGAATACTATTCAAAGTAGACTTGTTAATATTTGGAGTAATATAGATTTGATTTATTACTATTAACTAATATACAATTTGATTATTATAGTCGTTTAAATAATTCAATTAAAATTTTAAAAATATAGTTTGTGATATTACTTTATCGAAAGCCCTTTTTTTTAATTATGATCTTTTCGTTCTACACATTTTACATATCTGTCAGGTTTAAAAAAAAGATTTATTTTAAGAAACTCATTTTATATTACGTTATACTTATTTTTCTACAATAAAAAAAATTTGTACTTCATGGTTTTTATAATAAAAAGTATGTCTAAGTATAGAAAACCGTATAAATTTAGTTTGACCTCTGACATACAGATATATGTTAGATAAGCATCTTGTAATTATTAATGTTTGCACTTGAACTTATCAATATTTACATGGAAAATATTTTTAATGAGAAATTTTTATCAAAACCTGAGTCGAAACTCCAAAATCTCTGAAATTCTTTTTGTATTACAGATAAGACAATACTTATGTAAGGAGTTAATGTTTTATATATTAATGTTTTTATTATTTTATAGCAAAGAAGCATTTAGGGCCAAACATACCCTTCCTGAATTGCCCTATGATTATAAGGCACTTGAGCCAATTATAAGTGCTGAAATCATGGAACTTCATCACTCCAAACATCATGCAACTTATGTGAATAATTTAAACGTTGCTGAGGAAAAAATGAAGGAGGCTGCAGCTAAGGGTGATGTTAATACTCAAATTGCTTTAGGACCTGCATTGAAGTTCAATGGTGGTGGTCACTTAAACCATTCAATCTTTTGGTGTAATTTATCGCCGAGTGGTGGTAAACCAGATGGTAAAAAAATAAAAAGAATAAATCATTTTTTGGTATAAAACAATGTCACTTTATATAAATAGTAAAGATAATAGTCAACTCCATTTCACAGCTGCTCTTGTTAAACAAATCGAAAAGGATTTTTGCAGCATGGAAGAGATGAAAAAACGCTTATCAGACAGCACTGTTGCTGTTCAAGGTTCTGGCTGGGGTTGGCTCGGATATTGCAAAGAATCGAAATCATTAAGGATAGCCACGTGTGCTAACCAGGACCCTTTACAGGCTACGACCGGTTTGATACCTCTTTTCGGTATTGACGTTTGGGAGCACGCCTATTATTTGCAATACAAGAATGTTCGTCCTAGTTATGTGAAGGCGATTTTTGATATTATTAACTGGAACGATGTAAACGGTCGTTTCAAGGCAGCTACGGGATGTTAAAGTGCATGATCGCTTATAGTGACCAAGTTTTGAGAGTATGATATAACATTGAAATCATTTTTTATGTAGTTCGGGGTTTTTTTTTCTAAAAGATGACTTCGTAATTTCGTCCTAAGTATCATCTTGTAAAGATGTCTTATCGTTTTACTATACACGTTATTTCGTATCAAATGTACACCTATCATGTAATAAGAAAGAAATTAACAGTAAACCCTGTGTACAAATTATTACATTGCTATTGTATGTATACGTTTGCAAATGTGCAGCATTGTACAGAAAATATTCGACGCTAGCGCCTCGCGTTCGATGTGCACAGTATTAATATTAATTGCATCATATTCAAATATTTCAGACTGTCAAAGTTTGAAGTTTCAATGACTAACTAAAGTTGAAGTCAAATTTGAATGACTTCGCGCCGGATTGAAGCGCACGATTCGAATTATCATACATCGATAACCGTTGCGCAGCGTATTATAATTAGTTTTGTGTTCGAAGTATCTCGAAGGTCCGCAAGCAGAGAACGGATATCAGCGCCAGAAGGTTAGTCAGCTGCACAAGCGAGTGCCGAGAAAGAAGAAAAAGCCGCCTGGCGCGCGGCTTTGATAATCGATCGGTTACGTTCGTTCGATGAGTCGCTTCGCGTCGCGAAGCGTACACACCGTGTCTGTGGGAACGTCGCGGAACCAGAACCAGTATGGTCGGAGTACCTCAGCTGTTTTCACGTCACTGCCTACGTATCTGGTGAGTCAGATATTTCTGTTACTTTAAGCACATTCACTAAATACTACGTTCATTATTATCACAGAGACCTGTCAGCATCTTCGTAACCATTGTAGGTTAATTCTCGTCTTACGTATCACGAGCTATCAGACGTTGAGTCTGCATCATGAATTATTTATTCCTTCTTTGTTTCATTATCTAGAACGCACAATGCACATACGCGTGGACTGATACTACCTAGACAATTTTTAAATCTCAATAACGTATATGTTCCACTATTTTGATTTGACTCTGTGTTATTGTATTTCGTTCGACAGTTCGGGGACAATTATACAAAGAGATTTATCAGTTCATTCTTGTTAAAATGTTAAATGATATTTGACGTAGCTCCAAACATTTTAAACCAAAAGTAATGTACATTTGTGTTCTCTTGTCGAATTAAAGTTTCTTAGCGATACTTCGCTAACATTGAAAATTCTATCGACTGATTCTCATCAGGTGACGTTCGGCAAATGTCTGGTATAGGTGAATAGATATGCTACGATTCACGGTGTCGGATTGAATGTTTAAAAAGATTTGAGTTCTATTCATTATCGATGCTATACATGGTTGTGCTGGTATCGAGCAAACACAGTCGATGACTGTCATCGTGCTCAATGAATCTGGAAGTCGTTAATAGAGAGCTATGCTCGCAGAATGGTTCGAATGATTCATCATAACGTTAGTGTACCGCCAGAAGTGTTAATTACGATCGAAGGGAGTGCTTTCACACCAGTCAACGCGAGTCGAATCGACTCGTTTCGTTCCCGTGACAGGTTTCTTTCGTTATTTTTTTCCTCCCAGCAAAGCACGAAGCTGCTCTCATGGTATACTTTCACACGAACGTGCCCGGGCCGTGGATCGTTACAGGGTGGCTGTAACACACTTCTAGGCAGAGTTTCGAAAATTAGAGTATACAAGTGCAACCTCGCGGAAGGCTGGTGATGAAAAGATCGCGGTTCGTAAATTAAACCTGCTCGCCGACCTAAGTTCGTTAAAGACACATATTGTGGAATCGAACGTCGAGTATCTAGATATACGCGCAGCTTGAGATTGCACCGGTAGAAAATCTCGAGCTTTTTCTCGAACGTTGAAAAATTCAAGTGAGGGAGAAACGAAAATCTTTTTATTTTGAGAAATTTTTTGAACGGAAAATAATTCGCTTGAAATAACGAAATCATAGGAATGTCCTAGAAACATTAGGTCCTTTGATTCATGCAAATCAGTACTAACGTAATGGATTGAATAAGGCCAATAGAAAGCTATTGTTGCGAACCGATAGGGATTATGCTACTTAAGTAGGGATTAAGTGTCAACAAATATACAAGGATTAGTCCAATGTTGTTTTATCACTTTCAGCCGAGTGCAAAACCTTTTTCTACGTCTCCACTTTTTTTTTTGTAATTAATCGTTCTTATCTCTGAATTCTGCAGCGAAACGCATGCGTTTACATATACAGAAAGGTATACCTGCCTCAAGAGAGTATTAATTAACGAGCCTCAATATTTAGTAAATTTATTTCAACACACGATAAGTAACGTATTAACATTTAATGTGCCCCTCAAGTTTCAACGGTAGGAGTTTCAAATGCCATCCCTTAATATCACGCGAGGATGTGTATTCGTACACTTCGAATTATGCGAAGTATATTCGAAGAATACTTCAAATATATTTTTTAATATGTTGCAATTTATACATAAGGTATTGAATTTTATTTCTTTAGAAAAATCGTAAACCGATGTATAGCAAAATATACTATTCTTTTATGATAGGGAACGGTACGATGTCATGTTTCCAGTATGACGTCCATAAAATATCAACATACATATGCATGTCGATGGTATTATGTACATATACAGAAGATATTGCTATGTTGCAGTATAGAAATGTGAGAAAATAAATTTGTAACCCGTTCATAAAAGCAGTATTAAACATATTTCACGACCTCCGCCATAATTATTGACAAACAATTTTAAAGAAATATTTATCGGTTATAGTGCTATTTTATTACACGAGAAATATTCATTTAAAATCGAAACCACGATTTTCTTGCTATATCAGAGAAAATTTGTAGATATCAGTTTTTAACATTAATGGCGGCACACATCTGAGACAAATGCAGCGTCATCAACAATATCTCTATTTACCAGGGAGTACCATTATACTGCTGAAACTCCGCCTTTTTCCGAAACCGATTTCCAGTGCGCATGTGTCCCTAGGTAGTACCACCATGAATATAGCTGTGTAGAAAATCGCGCCATCGATAGTTAAATTAGGAACGAAATTTAAAGACAAACCACCGTGCAAAGATCAATAGTCGTTGAACTTTGCAGTTCCGTTACTTGGCATCACCGCAGGTCTCGATAACATTAAAGCATAGTATAACCGACATAAAACGAGAAAAGACTTTACATCATAGATTTATGGGCACCCCTATCCCAGGACACCCCTACTGGTATGCAACCAGTACGCTTTGGTGCAGTACTGGAAGCCTTCTGACAGAAGTTTTAATATTTGCTACGTCTAAAAAACCGCACACAACTCAAAATAATTTTTCAAATAATAGACTTTACATAGTAAAGAGTAGAGCTTTTTTTCTATTAACTGGTCGACAGTGCAGGTCTACAAAGACTATGAAGTCAGTCCGTCATCTTTACCCCCCCCCCCCCCCAAGGTCCTCAATTCGGGAGCACCAAGAACAGAGATTCCTCTACAAGATCGCTTTAAGTTTTCGATAGCACGTTCCGGCCAGGTGATTCTGGTCCGAGGAACATTTTGATGGGATCGTGTACGCGAGGAAAACGAAGGCACCGTAGGCCCTGTTTGCCGACATCGTGGATATCTTTACTTATTGATTGCTCCGTAGAAATTGGCCGGCGCCGCCCGCGTCGCATCGGTCGATCGTCGGGTTGCAGGCTGACGTCATCCATGCCTTTACGCTTATTGATTTTCTCCTCTAGGCGCGATGCGATTGGTCCATAAAACGGAGAAAGCGGGCACACACGACCCTGGACCACGATGTCGGGTGGCGCGCGCACCCGACACTACCAACCACCAGCCGCCATATTGCTTTTGACCGCCTACCACCGTGCACTACCGGTTTCGATTCTACTCGACTTTTCGAGGGCGAATTCCGTATGCGCATATCTTCGCCGGCTTTTTAGATCGATGCTGAGGACATTTCTCTTCAGGGATATTCTTTGCTGTCGAGTTTCGGAGAATTTTTTACTCGATACCGTTTCAACGCCGGCGGCCATTTTATTCCGGAACTTGGGATTACTATGGCGGCGGGGGGTCCCTTGGCAATTTTCGGTTTTCATAAATTCAAATATTATTACGCGAATTTTGAATAATTCGTTCTATCTCAGATCGATTTGGGAATATCGGTCTCTGGTTTGATGGGCCGCATAAAAGTCTTCGCAATGCGGAATCAATTAATGAAATCTGATCTCGGGACAGAGTATGTATGCTCGACTCTAATCACTGGAGAGTAATCCAGTAGTACACCTTGCTGATAATTCCTCGAAACCGAGTCCTACGGGGCCGTGATAATCAGGACTGATGCGTTTACGATCAATTTGTCATAATTACACTCGAGCTGTCCCCTCTAAGAGCCGCTCGTGTTACACGGCAGGAAATTAGGGCGATTGCGAGCGGGGTAGAAAAAAAAACATTCGGTCGCGGAGGAGTTATTTTGTTTTCGATTAAAATATTAATCCGCATCGGCGTTTATCGCACATAATCCAGGTTACCGTGACGTCGGGGAAAGTAATTAATTCGAACGAACCCAAGGTTCCCTCTCTTGAAAACAAATTACAGAAAATTATCCGGCGAACCTACAATTACGCTGAACAAATTGCACTGTCGCGCTGCAATTTGTAGCTGCAGAAAGACGATACAAAATGGTGGCTTCTATGGAAAGCTGCAAATCGAACGGTTAAATACCATGCAGCCGCAAGGGTAATGTCGAAGGACTTCTCTTGTTTATTAAGGCAACGACAATCAGTAAACGTGGCATGTGTTTTTTTCGGTAAACGAATTACCGTCGTGCATTCGTTAATAGCAGAAATGGTAAAATACAGAAAAATTTGGAACGAAGATTACACGAACGACCATTTGACCTGTTTCCACGTTCTTGGTATTGCAGTTTATTTCCGTGACTCATGCTCGAGCATTCCATATATCGTTACAGGATATCGAGTATTTTAGCGGGCGATTTCTTCCAAAATTTATTTCAGATTCTAAAGATCGAAGAGAAGATAAACGAGCTCGGTTGGCTTCTTTTTAAAGAGAAACGTGCCGCGAATCGAGTTTTATCTTCGATGAATATCAAATCGTATTTATTATCCAAACAATTGCCCGTTATCGCTTATCTCGTTCCAAAGTAAAACAGCCTCGCGTCTCCACCCACGAGCCTCAATGCCACTTCCTCGAGACCAATTCTTCTCAAGGTTAGAGCGCATGAATGGCAGACACGCGTCACCCTAAAATCGTGTTCGTCGCCGGTGCGGGCGATCCGAAGGATAATGACTACGGAGGGTAACTTCTGCACCGTTCGTCGCAGGAATTTAATGTCCGGTGTACAGACGCGTGGGATTCGGCTGTCGATCGTTCGTTCAGTCTGACGTCATGGATACGCGTGACTCGTTTCGCAAAATCTTTCATTTCATGAGAAACCCACTCGCTCAGCTTTCGTCACGTACAGTTTACATTTTCACGGCAAACATGAGATTTTCTTTTTTCGATAACAGATCGTTGCTTGGCACCGTTCAGGGTGCAATAATTGTTCGCGAGCCGATCTCTTGACACAATTTCTGCAATTATCGTCTGTTCGAAGTAGGTGTTGCTTTTTAGCCTGAGGTTTAGTGATGTTTCTACAATCTGTTGCATAAGCATAGGTATTAAGCGTGACTAACGAAGGGCGAGTGTGCGCGACCTTTGTTCTTCTCGTCAACCTCTATATTTGTATCGTCTTTAGGGGCGATTCGTTCTACTGAATCCTCGGACAGAAACCTTCCACTTGCCCGGGCAGAGTGACCATATTTGATCGTATCGAACAGGTGCAGTGTAAATACGTTTTATCACGTGGTGGGTGTGTTGTTTGCTCGGTCAATCGCAACAGACCGTTTTGTCCGGCGCATCAGCTGTTATATAAATACACATCATCGAAACAGTAATTCGGTGTAATTCTCGAAAATATAAGCGGAGCTCTCTTCTTAATTCCTTCATCTTTATTTCTCGAAGATCTTTATTGCAGCTTTGCCGCTGTTATTATTTGAACGAGGAGACTACTTCCACGAAATACCCTGATGGCGCATTTAAGTAGCGAACGACACGGAGAGATTAAACATTTTACAGCTGTCGGGGTAATTTCGAAGTTTTATTTGCCCCGTTGGTTAGATTTACAGAGGGTCGTCCTTCTCCCTCTGTTAATCGATCGAATCGGTCCGCCGCGACGTGCGGGAATACAAGTCGCACGCAACACGTATCGGAAGATACGCATTCGCGACCAGAGAAAAAAGAAAGAAAATTCCGTCCACGTCCTAGCAACGTTTTACGCTTACGACCAGGACTCCTGGACACATTTTACGGCCACTCGATGAACCGAACGAATAAAACATTCCCGCGAAGACAGCGAAGACGTCCCCGAGAAAATGGCCAATAGCGTTTTACCCGACGTTACTCGATACCGGTGCGATCCATATTTTACCGTCCCGATAGCAACAACAACTCCCGGAGAATAGAAAACTAACTCTCCGAGCTACACAAACGTGCCTCTATAAACCGAGCAGTAGCGATCAACGAATGAATCATTTGATAACTGGAATAAATGGTGTACAATCGTCTGGTCGCGCAGAATTCCGAATTTTCGAGCAGAGACAACTGCTTCGACGGTTCTAAAATAAGGTGGAAACGAGGAACATTGAAATGTCGGTTTTAGCAGCGTTCTCCGGCAATGAACAATTAAATTCGTCGGCGCGCTCGAGTCAGGTCATTAGGCGAGCGGTCACTGACGTGCCACGGTGTCAGGTGAAAAACAGACGCCCACTTGTATAGTCGCGATCCCGCGCAATACCGTTTCAAATATGTAGAAATTGTTGCACTCCGATAAACGTGTTCAATTCGTCGGGATCCGTAACGGCCGCGTATTAACATCTACCCTCCCGGATCTCTCAAGTAGAGGGATCTGGATTTTCAAAAATTCACGCCACGGTTCAGCGAGATCGTGAGTTTATAGTTTACCGTGGCAAGAGGGTCCTGGTTCCGCATGTGTGCACATTGGTTTACAAAGAGCAGGAATGAAATTCTGGTACGAAAATAGCTGCACCGGTGTCCGCCGGTGAGCGCAGTAGTGTTGATCAACGATTAAGTCCTCCGCCGGGTTTATTTGATCAACCGGCCACAGTGGTTTCGCAATCGGCGATCGTTTAATGGCGAAAGCAAGTCATAGGAGTCAGGTTTAATGAGTCCCATAAAACGATTACGGGAGTGCGATTGATCGGCGCGTGAAATCGATTTAACGCAGCTTTCTTGCCGCGGTCCCGTGTAATTTTATCGAAGGGCTCTCGATCGAGGCGGCGAATTCATTAATCCCCGCACGGCTCCCTGGGCAAAGGGTTATTTTCAGTTTACAAATCGCGGTGGCGAGAGCGTCATTGCGATTTTACGTCACCGTGTACTCTCCCATTTGCCCAACGGAAACCCGAACCCTGAAACCATTCGCGACTGGCAGCTGCGTGAAAAAGTATCGTTGCGAAATCGGGTTACACTGCGTTGTAAATGTCGGCCAAAATCCCGAGGATCCCGGGAACTTTTGATGAACTAGGAGGCGACCTCTAACCGTGCACGTTGATCCGTACGGAGCTGGGATATTCAGTTCATATTCGGGTCATTACTCGAAGTAAATAAATTTGCTCCGCGTTCGTTTTTGTTATTGATCGGATACTGTCGACCATCCCAGTGGTCTCGGAAGTGATACAGAATTCGAGGAAGATATAGCTGAAGCATTGAGATGAATTAAAGATCGTGGGGCTCAGAGACCGTCATCAGATAGATGCATTAGAGTAGAGAGTTCCCTATACAGTATACCATTTGATATATTTTCTTCGCTCGTATCAAGTTCATGTTGAAAATTGTTGTTTGATGTTTACCCTATCGCTGGGAATAATTGGCGAGCCTGGACCGTAGAACAGCCAATTTATTTGTAAGTATCAATCGGACCTCTGTAACAAAAATAATACATGTGGAATAAAAATACAACGACTCTAGAAAACCTCTCCGATTTTCGATGGCTTTCATTCGAAGCTCAATAAAATGGCTAAAACAAAACATACACCAAAATTTGAGGGATCGTTGAAGAATGGAGGGTTCGATCTTCGAACCTATGTCACAATCAGTCACGAGAAAAGTTTTCCAATGCCTGTACAGACGTTTCACACTTTGAAGGAAGAGCGCGTCTCCAGTTTTCCGCTTGTTATATCATACAAAAAGAAAGAAAATGCAACAAAGAAAAAGATACAAGAAAATGAACAATACGCGACGAAAGTAGAAGCTTGAAGCTTTAGAATGAGCCCAAGTTTACTGTTGCACGACCCGTTTTTACGAAATGGTAACAGTTCAAGCATAAAGTCGTGTACAGATTTCCTGGAGCCACGGTACCAACACGGTCTTACAATACAGCACGAAAACACATTGTTCGATAATCGTTGACGAAAATCTACTGTCCGTAGGAATTACATGGTTTCGCGTGCAATGTGCTTCTGCTTTCATTGTATTTCTGTCGATGAATGAACCAGCATTAATTAATTCGAAAGAAAATTGATAAGGTTCGATTTAGGATATCACCCTGGTATAGGTAACCCTCCCCTAATTACCAGGTGACCGGCAGACGGCGCATGCGCGATAACACGGCCATCGGCAAATGATCGAAGGTGGCGGGGGTGAGCGCGCAGGCGCCTCCAATTTGTTCGTTACTCGACGACCGACCGCCGAACGGAGGTGTCGCAGTGACTCGTTCGTCGGACCAGAGGGTGGCTTAGTAGCACAAGTGCGTGCGGTGTGTATGCGTGTTTGTATGAAAGTGCGCGGGCGGTTACACGCTCGGCCGTGAGCGATACGTGTGCGATCCAAATGCGTTATAATGTCCGCGTACGTGTCCCATAAGATTTTCGAGGACCGTCAAAGAATTGCCAGTGCGCCGACATAGTGACAGTCGCGCGTGTGCTTTCCCGAGGACCCGCGAGCGTCCGCCATTTACAACTGTCACCGTTCTTCCTATCGCCCACCTTCGGCAGTGACCGAACGACATCCGTGAACGAACCATCGTCTGAAATTCCTTGGAGCCAAATCGGACCTCAGGTAAGACGAAATCATCGACACGTTTCTCAATGACGGTGCGCACGGATCGATCCGTGAAACCCACGTATCTGTTACCTACGCCCGTCTCTCTTTCTCACTCACTCTCTCTCTCTTTCTCTCTCTCTCTCTCTCTCTCTCTCTCTCTTCTTCTCTCTTTCTCTCGCGGTGCTCTCGAACTCCGTTGGTATCGATTACACAGTGATATTTTCGCTTTTTTCATCGGCCAGCATGATTGTAGCGAAAGATCTCTCGACTCGACTTCGCCGTATAATTCGCCGAGTGTATATCAACGATCAAGTACGATGCTTCAGCGTCGAGCCAGTCGACGACATTTTGTTCGCGCATCGCTGTGCATGCATTCGCGATATTGTTACGAGTAAAATCGGCACACGTTTCCGTCATCTGTGTTTATACGTAAGCTAATACCCGAGCGAGATAAAGGATCGATGCGAGGGACCGACACGCTCGACCCGTGGAGCACGGCGATCTTGCGGTGACATCGATCCCTAGCGGACAACAGTCGTTCCGAGCGAGAAAGATCGAGTCACACGCTGCCTGGGGAACACAGCGTTACTCTGATTGGGCTGGAGAACACGTTGCCACGTCAATCGTATGCCAATCGATTGCGGATGACCGAATTATACATGGTTCGAGCGACGACTAATCGGAAATTGGAATTTCGTTGACCGGGGTTACCGCGAAAGTCGAACCTCCCCCCTGCCCCCTCCGCTCCTCTCCCTCTTTCTCCTCCGCCACCTCTTTCTCCTCCTCCTCCTCCTCCTCCTCCTTCTCCTCCTTCTGCCTGCCTCTCTCCGCGTCGTTATCGATTGCAGGCTGCTGATGTTTTTATGTCCATTTCGGGAGCGTAACACGCGCAGCAGTTGAATGTTTTCGTGAAATTGCGAATATTCGGCACCCGACGAAACCTGTAGAAGACGCGACCCAGGTTCGTGTTCATCTTTATCCCGCATCTGCGCCGTGCGTTCGAGAGAACGAAAAATTAGGTGTCGGGCATGCCCGTATCCAGGTGTACGAAGGCGAGGTTCACAGGCTAGACAACTGCCGTGAATCTTGACCTCGCAATAAGAACGGTATAGCGAGTACGAGTTCGCCTAACCCCAAGATTTCGGGTTTGTTCTAACTTCGGCGAGTTCGTGAAATATTTTGGTAAAAGTGCCAGAGGAAATACGTATAAAAGGGTAGCCTATCTAAGGTACCTACAGCGCGGAGTGTAGCAAGCTTTTGGTTTATATCGATATAATTAATTAATAATAATTAAAGGTAATAATGTATCGTATATTCGATTTCGTTCGGGTTTAATAACGTTCAAGATTTTTGTCCTGGAAGCGAGAAATCTTTCGTGGGAACTGTAGCTTCGTCGTAGAATTGTAGGTAAAGCAGTTCGACGGAAACTTCCGACTTCGGAATGGTACATAGTCGATTGTTCCGGTTATTTCAGCTTCTCGAGTAGTTCGTACGTTGCGTTTTGTTCCAGTATGTGTCTGTTGTTATCGAATGCAACATTGTTTCAGGGTAAACAGTCGGAACGGGAATTCGTATGACTCGGAACGGTGAACATAGAACGTCCTCCATCTTTAATAACCAAACACAACATTCTCCTAATGATGCTATCATCAACAGCAAAAGTCGCGTTATGAACGCACGAATAACAAATCATTGTTGATTGCAAGATTCGCTGAATGTTTTTCATTAAATCTTGTAAATCGCACAAATATTTTGATTTAATCACAATTGTAACGTAACATGGACTTCTATATTCCACCGTTGATTACTTCCTAGTTTTATTTATAGTATATAGAACACTGTATTACCGGTCTGCAGGAATGATGTATTTAAAGTGTTGCATATAGCCCTACCATTCTTGGTGTACTCGCTCCATATTCGCCAGACTTTATCGACATTTCAGCTGGAGACTGTTATAATGCTTTTCAATATCCGCGTGTTAGAGCAGAGATCGTAACGCAAGGAATATTCAACGGACAACGAGGTCTTTTCTTTTTTTAACTCAAATATTTGAAGAACCGTCCGTCGAAAGGGCATTATCGACTGAAACACGATATCCGATGCCTCGAGTGCCTGTAAAAAGCGATCTGCAGGCGTATTCGGTAGTCAAACTGCTTTTTAATTAGAAAATTAATGCGTCTTGAGGTTTGTATGCTTCGTCGTAAAGTTCTCGAGGAACAACGGAAACTTGTTAAACTTGATAATGTCAGAACGATAATTACAACGCTTCTTACAGAGTTGCATACGGAAAATTTGTATTCCGCTATCAGCGAAATTCAGAACTGAAATAATTCATAAAAAGTCGAAGGGAGACAACACGTTTCCTGATCGTTCCGGGGTTCGTTTAACAATGATTTCGGTGAATCGTGAACGAAATCGATGTCCCGAGGCGTCGTTACAACGATTTCAATCGCCGTTCGCACAATGAAGTAGATTTGTTTAGCGCTCAGACAGACTCCTCAAGTGATTCGTGTCAGCGCGTGGTCAGACGTCGATAGCTTGCAGTTTTTGCAACTCTGAGCCAGGATTATCGATTCCGCGATAGCAATGATATCGTTATTCTCGTACCAAGGATACGTTTATCGACTAGCAGATGTCGTTTTTTCATTAAATTACGGTATTACGTCCGACCACTATTATAGAGCGAATTCCATGAATTCTCCAATGTCTCGAGGGTGAATTGTTCTTTTTGCGAGGCGCCATTGACGTAGGTTAATACCTTGAACGGTGTTGCGTCATCTTGTCGGGTTATTTCTTCGACTTAAATGTCACTTCCGTTTATTTCTCAGATGAAGTAGAGTTGCCTGAGGACTTCCATCCGACAGTTTCCAGAAGGCATTGTCTGTTTTAAAGGGGACATCGTTTTATTCCGTTTTAAACCTTTGCGCGGACATTGTCTACGAATTACAGAGTAACTTCTCCATTTTCTACGATAATTTGGTCCGACGAAAAATTAGTGGAAATAGTTAGCATTGGTCAGACACATTCAGAAATATGAATGCTTTAAATCTGTAAGTGCTGTAAATGTTACGGCTTTTCATAGCGTTATCCGAAAATCAGGCGCAACAACAGTAACACGTAGAATTAATGAAAAAGGTTTGCACTGATCGGACAAAGCAGTCTGTAAAAGTACTCGTGAAGCTTCACAATGGAACATTTGACTCCCGCATCTCATTCTTCTGGTCTCCGATACATTGTTTTCATACAATCGATCGAAATACAGGAGAGTTTCTCGAAAATGAAGCCCTCTAAACGTTTCGATCGACATTATGAAGAGTGTTCTATCGTGCACAATGGTGAGTAGAAGTAGATCAAGAGCTTAGAGAGCCAGGTTGCGAAAGAGTCTCTGCATTATGCGCATTTCAAAGGGCCAACTCCTCGTCCAGATTGAGTCAATTATAAAGGGGAAATTTTTTAAAAATGGATCAAGCTATTCCGTATAAATACGGCTTCCTTTTGTCCCCTTTTATCGGCTTTGTTGTTTCTTTTTTGCGCGGTTACCAAACCGGGACCACTGTTCTTTAGCGTTCACAGGCAATCATGAGTTCGTTGGCAGCATTTAAAGATTAACTAAATTACCCTTTCAAACAACCCTTGATTCGATAGCTACTCCACTTGTTAATAGTACAAGTAACTTCTTTGTTATTCAAACGCAAACTAAGCAAGTACATCATCATTTAAGAATACATTCTGATCATTAAACCTGGACACCGTGATAGACAATTTTTATTTTGCACAAAGGTTTACGAATTATTTTTCACATTGAAGAATCTGATGAATTTCTGTTGAATGCGTCGAAAGGTGACTAAAACCTGTGGCATAATAGAAGGGGGAACGTGATAGTCCAGGAACGAAACAGAGATCCGATCTCCACGAAAGCTTACCGTACCTAGTCGTTCTGATTGCGCCTGAAACAATCGCCTCTTTGCATTGGTTTCATTCTATTAACTCGCTGCGTTTTAAATTGCAGGCATTGTTCCCCCGAATAGTATCGAATTACAAATGAAAGGGTGTTGGAACTGACTCCCTAGAAGTTCTCTCGTGCCGAATGCAACTTATCGATCCTTCGACAGGCCGATTCGAGGCTCTCTCCTGCCGCCAGAACTTTCTGAAACTAAGTTGGCGCAAACACGAAAGTGTTTTTACGCGAATGTAACGCGAGGAGTGTTTAGGGCCGCGGCAGTTCGGAAAGGTGAAATGCAGAAGTTCGAAGATTCTCGATAGTACGTTGCACACTTCCTGTTTCTGTTCCGTGCTTGGTATCCTTCGTCGAGAACTCGAGATTCGATTCAATCGTTCTAACAATTTATTTTTTTTATCGAAGGCAGTAGCATCGTCTGGGGACAATTCTGTTATAAATGATTCTATTTTCGTACGATTTTCTTTTTTTTTTAATGAACGCCTCTTTTATTGTGGGTCTGAATGGTCTGAAGGATTAATTGTTCGACTAATGTGTCTCTGCCATATGGCCGGGCGAGAAGAATGCGTGGAAATATTAAATCCAGGGCGGTATGAGTCAGCCATTCAGAACACTCTACAGAACGGATGACGCAGATCATTATCCGAACTGCCTTTGCTTCTGGAAAGAATGTACGTGGAAACAAAAAGAGGTGTGCGCGACGATAAAAATTAATGATGTAACGTACGGAGACTATCGAACATTTTGTACTTCGCAGTGAAATTGATCAACCATTGGCCAGGCATGCTCAAAATTCAACGTATAGAAGAGCGAGTGACTGAGAACTTTTTCATTCTCTTGCTGTGTAGCTTAAACTGATCTAGGAAAATGTTCTAGCAACAAAAGAAAAGGAAAATTAATCGATTGGTAAGATTTAAGTGAAACGAGTCAACCAGTGGTCGGACATTCTAGATACAATCGTTGCAGTACAATTTATTATTACGTGTAGACTATCTGATACAAAATGGCAATATTCTTCACTACAAATTGTGTGTGTAAACGAGAAAGAAGTGAACGATATTGGTATCTACGTGGTTTCAATGGCTTAGGTCAGCCATTCATTTAGCGATATATGTGAAATGAACTGTGCCGTGTTATTCGTTATTCAGAAACGATTGTACTTTAATTCTTGTCGATAATTATCAACGCGTTTATTCTATTGGATACATTTTTGATATGTTAGATATTGTATTTCTATGCTTATTAAGTATCGAGTCTAAGCAAGGTTCATTCTTAATCGGTTCGATGAATGTATTCAGCCGATCCTCATTATACAAACTAGCCGTGACGTGATTATCTACAGGACAATGTCTCGCGTCACTAATTAATCCACTGAAAGGATTAGTCCGTAAACGACAGGCTAATTAAAGCAAATTCGCAACGTAATTCCGTCTTCGCGAGAAAGGTAACGTCTAATTAACGCATTTTTAAGGCAGTCCTCAACTATCGAGTGTATCGAGAAATGCTGTCAGACGAACCGAAGCCAATAATAGCTCTTACCTTTTTCTTGAAAATATAAATATTTCCTCGATGTTCTTGAAATGTTCGCACACCTCATCGAGTACTTCGATTAATTGCGTTGTCAACAATAGAAATCGATTTTTCTTGCGTTATTTATGCCGTGCTGGAAGTTCAGGAAGAACGGAGCAAAGAAGGGGGGGGGGGGGTTCCTTTTCATTTCAAGACTATGATAAAATAATAAATTCCTATTATTTTCTCGAATGACGCACGTCGTCGTATTTCTAAGCCAGCCTCTCGGATTTTTCGTTTAGTCAGAAACGAAGCTAAAATGAAAGCACCATGAATCAAGATCATTGTCGACACGTTCCGTTCAGGCAAGCGCGAAAAAATTCATCGGCAACCACCGTGCACCTTTTGATCGCCCATCAATTCGTTCGTGTTTATTGACTCGTTTGACGACTGTCCCAGGAGTAGACCGGTAATTATCTCCCAATCCGCGAACCTTTTGTCGGGGATATCGATCCTTGACGCTCTTCATGCACCAGTTATTCCTATTGCCTGGGTAATCGACGTCGCCACGAAATTTGCTGTGATTCGATCAGAATCTAATGAAATATGCCGTGAAATTCGGCGATGCACTACGAACGCATCGATGCACTGCGGAACTTCGCGCAATTGCTGGGGAACTCTATCGGACAAATCCCAACAGGGACTGCTAGAATATACAATATCATTTGCAAAAGTGATTAGATCAAATGCAAAACAGTAATAAGATACGAAACAGATGTGCACATAGCTCTTGTATGAATACAATTTTTATTTTGTTAGAAACTTCCAGCGACGAAGATTTCGAATAGAATCTATCAAATATGTATGACTTTGTAATCATTCCGTTATTTTTTCCAGTCATTATAAAGTTTTCTGTGACGAGATACCGCGTTGACGCGGGGATTTTGATCAAAGAACATCGTTTTGAAGAAAGTTGGGACATTTAACTAGAATTCGTTTCGAGGTCGATTTTCCGCGAATGACGCGAAAAGAATTCCGCTCAGAGCGATTTATCAGAAAAAGAAATGCGATGATCGGTCGATTTGGAACAAAGGGGGTTGGGAGGATGCTGGAAAACCTTCTATCGGAGATCGCGAGGAGCCATTTTTATTAAGTTTGCTGTGTGGGCGACTTTATCGGAAATACTCGGTTTTATTCACTCGAGGCTCCATAGTTTTTCATCGATGGCCTTATTAATATTAATGAAAAACTTTTTATTGCAGGAATTTTATTATGGAATAGAGACCGCACGATCTTATTGAACGATCTAATAATAAACGGCGAACGAACGCGATACGTATACGCTTCGCATTCATTTTATTAATTATGCGAAATCTGAAGCAAGATTTCCTCAATATTTCCATGAAACCCGTAGCACACGATGACATCATTCATTTCAATATAATATACTAAGCTCTATATCTTTTATATTAACATTTTTAATCCAGACAATCTCTTCTAATATTTTTTAAACGTATATATAAAGACTGTATGAATAAGATAGGTCGTTAAAGATGAATTTTAGAGACTGGAGTCAATTAAAAATGTAATAGTCCTTACAGTTTTCTCAACGTTGAAATAAAGTGAGAACGATCCTAAGTTGTATGAAAATAATTTTGCACTCAACTAATATACTCAAAAGTGCAGTCCGATTATGGATGTGCACAGGTTCCGTATACTGTGGCAGCCGTTCATATTTATGAATATGAAGTAGGAGTAAAAGATGGTCCGTTTTAACTGTTACGCGAGAGCTATCCTGAATTCGTCGGGAACGAGGGTCATTGTTTTAATTAATCCGCGAATGCGGGTCACGTTGAATGGGAGAACATGTTCCGATCGCCTGATTTCTTTCCGCGTTGTAGACACCGCTAACGACACCTCTTTATTTCAGAGAAACGAGGAAAAAGTCTATCGCCAGCACCGCCGCCGTCGTGACCCGACGTTGAATTAAAAACAGTAGCAAAATGTCGTCGGTAAAGGTGGCGGTGAGGGTACGACCCTTCAACAATCGGGAGATTTCGCGTGAGGCACAATGCATCATCGAAATGTCCGGCAGCACTACTTGTAAGTATAATTAATTCTTCTCTCCTTTTCTGTTGCGCTCTTCACAGGGATGTTCATTCGAATATGCTGGATTCTCTATCTCTTGTATTCAATGTTTTCTTGTTCTGTCCTCCTTTGTCTGCGTGTAATTAAAAATGTTAGACCTGCCAGCCAGCAAGACACTGTTCTTTCATAATGCAACAATATAACGTTAATTAAAAAAGTTCTTGTTACCGACTTGTCTAGTAAAAAGAACATAGAATGTTAAAGAACAATTGTGAGCACAGTTGACGTAGCACGTATCCTTGATACTATAGATTATGCTTGGCTCTGGAAACGTTTCATACTTGCAGAAGTATTAAACATTAATTCCCGCAATTATCAATGTAATTAACAAAGCAACCGAAATTATTTGAATAAAATTGTGGTACTCTATTTAATCGTGTTTTTTTTTCTTTGCGTGTTTCAGCGATATTGAACCCCAAAGCACCATCGGGCACCAAAGATGCAGTCAAAAGCTTCAATTACGATTATTCCTATTTTTCCATGGACGTGAGTACTTGCTGCTAGTTGGCTCCATTCGTTTCCAAACTTTGAACTGAATTCAGGATTAGTGAAAAAAAATTCAATAAACGAATGATTACCGTAAAGTTTTCGATCTTGTATCGTAAGATTGTACTTCTCACTGGCATAATTTCAACTTTAATCTAATCAGTAAAAAGTAGTACACATTACGTTAAGTCTACAAGATAAAATCAGTATAAAGATGAAACTCACAGATAGCTTATACTACTAACATTATCAGCTAGCTTGGTTAAGGTCAAGGTTCAATGGCAGTTGCCATTAAAACAGTGGCTTGTAAGGTAATCGTTGGTAGCTATCAGCTTCATGCTCCATAAATTATCCTGTTTTTACATTAAGTGAACGGATCACCAATGCTCTGTTACAGCATAGTCACTGATTCTTGAAGTGATAAAACTAATCAATAATATTATGTACTATCCAAAAATTCTTGCATGATAATTGGCGGACAATAATAAGTTACGCATTACTTTTGTTGCAGCCAAACGATGGCAATTACTCTTCTCAAATCATGGTCTACAAAGATATTGGCGAGGAGATGCTCGAGCACGCTTTCGAAGGTAAGACTGTTCTCAAATGTCGAGACTGATCCAGGCTATATCTCAAATACATCAAAATCCAAGCATTCCAAGGAATTTATGTCTAGGAATCAACACACCGTCCGCATACCTCTAAAACAGGAATTGGGGTTGAAACCGTGTGGCATTCTTGATACGCATTCACGCTATTGTATACGGGCCTTGTTACGTGGGCACGTGAACAAATATTTGCTTTTGCCCTTTACGGACGATAAAGAAATACTCTACTTCCTGTTGATATTCATCTAAAATATAAAAAGTCTAAGATAGACCACAATCAGTCTGAGCGTTTTTACGATTGTTTTCATTGTTTTTTTCAGGCTACAATGTTTGCATATTCGCATACGGACAGACCGGCGCCGGCAAATCGTACACCATGATGGGCAAGCAGGAGGAAGGTCAAGAGGGTATTATCCCCCAAATTTGCAAGGATCTCTTCAGGAAAATAAGTCGCAACTCGAACGAATGCTTGAAGTACTCAGTGGAAGTCAGTTACATGGAAATTTACTGCGAGAGGGTGCGAGATCTATTGAACCCCAAGAACAAAGGGAACCTCCGTGTGCGAGAACATCCTCTTCTTGGTCCGTACGTCGAGGATCTTTCGAAATTGGCTGTGATGTCCTATGAAGACATTCACGATCTCATAGATGAGGGTAATAAAGCAAGGTACGTAAAAGTTTTGAAATTAAATATAAAATAAGGTTTCGAAAGTGGAACAGCTGTTGCATTAAGAAGATAGTTGAAAACTCATTAAGCATGAAAGTATCGTATCCATTTCTTATTTCAGAACCGTAGCAGCCACAAATATGAACGAGACGTCGAGCAGATCCCACGCAGTATTCACAATTTTCTTCACGCAACAGAAACAGGACTCGGCAACAGGACTGGTGACAGAGAAAGTCAGCAAAATCTCGTTAGTCGATCTAGCAGGTTCTGAAAGGGCGGACTCCACTGGAGCAAAGGGCACCCGATTGAAAGAGGGTGCTAACATCAACAAAAGTTTGACCACCCTCGGAAAGGTCATCAGTGCCCTGGCTGAAATAGTGAGTCATTCTATTGGATCGACAATTCTGAGAAAATATACAATAATGTTGTAAGAATACGACTTCTGAAAGTTAATGAAATACACTTCCTAAACCATTGCACGTTTTGTCAACTTTCACGTCAGATAGTACACAATTACCTGGCACGAAATTGTACAATTTAACCTTTTGATTCAACCTTGGAAAAACTTTGTATTAACGTAATTCGTGTCTTTTGTCCATTTCGCTGCTGTTTTACTACGGACCATCAGGCGGTAAGTTCATAGATCTGCCGTCCGTCCTGTCCACTTCATTTTTAGTTTAAAATTGATACAATGGTGTAAAATCAATATGGTGTGAAATTAATAGAATAACGAAATATGTTGTTTATATTCTTAAAACGTGTATTTCGTTTGAATGAAATAGTTATTGTGATTTAAAGGGGTTTATTATGTTCTCAGGCGACTAAGAAAAAGAAAAAGGCCGACTTCATCCCTTACAGAGACTCGGTTCTAACATGGTTGCTGCGAGAAAACCTGGGTGGTAACTCGAAGACAGCGATGATCGCAGCAGTAAGCCCCGCGGACATCAATTACGACGAAACACTTTCTACTTTGAGGTACATTTATTGAATATCCTGGTTGTTAAAAGATATCGCTAGACGTTCACATTTTTATTCCCATGCGTATGGGTCGGTTTCGCCGAGGGGTTCGTATTTCGCGGAAACATGCAGTGACCTGAATAAGTCAGACGGAAATTGCAGTTTATAATTCAAAGTACCGGGAACCTGCGGCGTTAAAACTTTCATGAATTATAAATGAATCTTCTCCGAGCATCCTCGGATAATGGAATATCCATGGCAAGATATTTGTTGTTAGACATCCTGTATTTTCCAGGTAGTGGGTGTTTCTTGTAGAAGTATATAGTATACTGGTAGAAGCGCTTAAGAACTTTCTCCAAGAGATTCACTACTGTTTAATACAAGGCTTTTAGGGTAAGACTTTAACTCAACATGTAAAGTTGAAAATTATACTGTGTAAATTTTTACTGAGCTGATTTTATCTTTTCCAAGATAGTCTTTCGATTGTTTAGTACTGGACTTGTACAATTGTTGTTGGGACACAAGTTCTTATTTCTATACTGTGTATTGTCTGATTTATTGTTAACTTACTCCACTGCAAGCAGTTTATTTTCTCCTTAAACTGTAATTATAAATGCTATATCTCCAAAGAAGAATGCAATTTGATAATTTTGCGTTATAGTGTGATCAAGTGATTATTTTTTACCTAGTCTGACCAATAACATTCATTTCACTGTGAAGTACTTATTTTTTAGACAGACTTGTGAAATCCGTAACTACAATTTTTTGTTTGTTTGCTTATTTAAA
Organism: Megalopta genalis; assembly: GCF_051020955.1. Taxonomy (NCBI): domain Eukaryota; kingdom Metazoa; phylum Arthropoda; class Insecta; order Hymenoptera; family Halictidae; genus Megalopta; species Megalopta genalis. Next base: position 34,652,064 of record NC_135014.1, on the reverse strand, counting down.
AGAATTTAGACGATCTATACCTTGCATCATAACGTGCGTGAAGTGATTATTTCTTATTTAGCCAGATCAATAACTGACTCAGTTCACTGAGCGTATCCGGGTTCCCTGGTACAACTATCACAGAACTTCAACTTCGCGAACTAGTCTAAGTGGTGCGTGTTTTGAGTGATTACGAATGTTACTACAAATTTGCCCCGTCGATTTTCACTACAGATACGCAGACAGAGCGAAACAGATAGTTTGCAAAGCAGTGGTTAACGAGGATGCGAATGCTAAGCTTATTAGGGAGCTCAAGGAAGAGATCCAAAAACTACGGGAGCTCCTCAAGCAAGAGGGTATTGACGTTCAAGAAGGTGAGTTGTTCTTGTTCTTGTACAAGGGGTCGGAATTCAAAGAGAAATCTCCCTTTCTGTGCGCGTGCGGGTACGTCTGGTTCGATAACAGTAGGTATGTGCGAGAAACATGAACCAAAGGCAGTTCAACATTCTATTTAAGATACTTGACTGATGAAAAGACTACTTCTACAGACAAACTATTAATAAGCTCCGCTCAATCCGAACCGAAAAATCACTTATGAAAGAGACGACCAATTTTTAACGCATTCAAAGAAACAATTAAAGAATCAAATTAATGTAATTTAAAGATGTTGATGTCTTTTGCATTTTAAGATGTTTTATAAAAAGATTCATAAGAAGTACATATGTGTGCCATTTAGCATTGATACTGTGACGCATATTAAAAGTTAAAAAATGCTTCTTCTGGGTCGGTTGCTCTTTCTGCTTAAAGAAGGACTGCAATTCGATAGATTATTAACTGCATATATTAATAAGAGAACAAGATGAGAACAGTTACCGGAACGGTCGCGTATACGTGCGCGTGTAAGAAAGGATAAAGTACAATATGAGAACTATATAATACAGGAGAGAAGATGTGAAAGCAAAATGTTAAAAATGAAAATAGAGCGCTGTAGGCAAGCCACCATTTACATAGTGTATTTTTTTCTTTGTTTCCCTTGTGCTTGACGTAGGGCCAGATGGTAAAGTCACATATGAAAAGAAAGAATCTAGTAAGTAAAATGACGACAATCCATAAAAGCGGCAAAAACAAACCGTCTCTTGAGTGCCAAACGTTCGATCACTCTTTTTTGCGCCTTGTTCTATTAAACGTCCGCTTCTATCTCACACAATGCCAAGCGCATAATCTGTATTTTTTGTCCGTTTCCGATGATTCTTTGTACATTTTGCTTCGCCGCGCGTATCGCATTCTGTTCTACCCTGTACACGCTCCACCTGGATACACTTTTCCCCTGTCGAGGGTGTTCCTCTTCCACAGTTCAAGGATTATAAAAGTGTTTAATACAATTTCGATTTGTCTTTCATCTACCAGAGTGCACTAACGTGTAAAATAAAATTAAAAATTGGAATTTTTCATAAATATCCACAATCTAATTGTCAGTAGAAAAGCAGCTAATTACAATTTTCATCAGCCTAAAAATATAATGAACAAGAAAGTCTGCACCGGACAGTGAAAATTTATATTGGAAATGTTCTACTACAATTTTTCCCCATCGTATAAAATGCAAATAGCAAAGACGATAGTGTAACCGGGGAAGAGTGTAATCATTAGTCCTCCTTCCTATCGTAGGTGGCATAATTGGCGGCTTTTGACTATACCTCATGAAAAAGAAACCAGCAATAGAAACTCTCACCGTGTAACAACAATTACGTACTTAGAATGCTCATACAATCACCTTAATTGGTAACGAACGCATCATCGTAATTCCATTAGAGTAAATCAAATTACAGTCTATTGTGATCATTTCAACTTAAAATGCAACCGGGTCTGATTGATTTAAGCGAACAACCCACGCGATCGTTAGTCGAACGCTAACGCGAAAACCTAATCAAGGATCGAGATTGAACTCACCGTCCACATAAAATCCTATTTGCTGCGTCCTCGAGAGCGTTGAATTGACGCAACCCAGACATGTGATTCATTTTGCAATGTGCGAACCAGGATTGGGCACCATCTTCTTGATAATGTTAATAATTAATAGATGCGATGAGTCACTTTAACGGTATACTAAATCAGATCGATGCAGACAAAGATCATTAGATAGAATTTCAACCCTCGTCCATCCCTTATGTCAAATACATTTTCATTGATCCATCATGATTTTCATCTTACGTAGCTAAAGTGTTGATGAGGGTTGAAAGCTCATCTTTTTATGTACTTTTATTGTTTGGTTCCGTATATTTGTACATCATTAACAACTCTAATTATAGTTTATCATTACAGTTTTGATGTAGTACTTATGAAAAGATTCCTCATATCGACCGCGATGAGATCAACTGAAATATTAAAATAGGGCACACAAGAAAGATAAAAATTGAATTAATATTAAGATGACAGAGCAAATGAGAAACAAGATGAATATTTTATTAGAGATAAAAGTTCGTTAATGTTGAGACAGGATTAAGAAACAAGTAAGATTGAAAATGCGGATTCAAATTTCGACAATGCCCAGCCCTGGTGTGAACTCAGGCTTTCCTAGTTTCTGTTGCGTCGGAGCTCTTCCTCCCAATGAACACGTGTTGTCTGCCTCGCTTGTTGTCCACTTAGACGTATCACTTTGTTCCCGAAACCGGGCTGAAGGTATTGCATGGCACTCGACAGCGGACAATCCGAACGCATCTCGAACGCTATGACATGAGCACCGTTTATTAGAGACAGAAGCGAATGATCTCGTTCGGCAATTAAGTTCAGTAATAATTTGAGATTCGATTACGGTAATTAACCCAGCCACTATGCTTCAATTGTAACAATTTTTGGAGGACATCCCTTACTTGCAGACAAGTTATACTAATATCAAGTTCTTAGACAACATTAGAACTACGAACATGAAAAATGACTTGACCAGACTACATTTATCCAGATTTTGGAGAAGTTTGAAATTACATTTACCCATCTGGTAGTTCTAGTGTTAAGTCTTACATTCAGGAAAGGGCGGTGATAATATTGCATACTTGAATGATTTGCAAAGTAGCTGTGTCTTGTGGATCTCTTGGTGAGATGAGCAAAAGAGATAAAGAATTTTGAATTCCCATTGAAACACAAATCATGGTGACATCATCAGATGGAATCCTTGATGAATATTTTCTCTCACTACTGCCACTGCTTTAGTTATGGCTTTTGATGTTTACAAAACGCGTGTTTACATCCCTGGCTGATTCGTCGATCTAACTTCTAGAGTTCTTCCGATTGATTTTGACTAATTTTGCACTGTTTGTCCCACAGGAGACGAAATCGTTAGAGCAAACAAACGCGAGGACGATATCAAGGAAAGCCGGTCAAGAATCCCGTCTCACACCACGTCAACAATTGCGGAGGAAGCGGTTGATCAATTGCAGGCTTCAGAGAAACTGATTGCCGGTATAACACCATTTAAATTGTTATAATCAAATTACGAGTCTTATGTATTAATGACGCTCGCCAAGATCCTGATAGAATCCATAGGCTTTAACTAAAATATGGTGTTGTAAACTAAAATGAACTTCTTAAGCTTCTGAAAATCTTCAAAAAGGATCTATAAGTGAGTTGATAAAAATATTAACGTTAATACTTCTTGTGGATTTTCAGAATTGAATGAAACGTGGGAAGAAAAGCTGAAACGAACAGAGTTGATTCGTCTTCAACGAGAGGCAGTATTTGCTGAAATGGGAGTAGCTGTGAAAGAGGACGGTGTCACTGTTGGTGTGTTCTCTCCGAAGAAAACTCCTCACTTGGTGAACCTGAATGAGGATCCACTGATGTCCGAGTGTCTGATTTATTACATCAAGGATGGTGTTACGCGTATTGGCAGCGCTGAAGCTAACATACCACAAGATGTTCAGCTCTGTGGCCCACATATACTGAGCGAGCACTGTGTCTTTGAGAATCACGATGGCATTATCACTTTAATGCCAAAAGAAGGAGCCTTGATTTACGTGAACGGCCGCGAGATCACAGAACCAGTCATTTTGAAGACCGGATCTCGAGTTATCTTAGGAAAAAATCATGTGTTCAGATTCAATCATCCTGAACAAGGTTGGTATCTTGATAACAACTAACTTGGTATTATTACAAGTAGACTACAGAACTTCCAGAAAAATATAGTAATACGAATTCAATGTTGAACAATGTACTTAGAATTTAAAGGACGATAAGTGCTTGTTTAATGTGCAGTTCGTGAACGAAGGGAAAAAAGCTCACCTGCAGAAACACCTGCTAATGGAGAAACCGTTGATTGGAACTTCGCGCAGGTCGAGTTATTGGAAAATCAAGGAATTGATCTCAAGGCTGAGATGGCAAAGAGGGTGTTGGTGCTTGAAGAGCAATTCCGTAAAGAGAAGGAAGAGGCAGATCAGCTGTTCGAAGAACAAAGAAAGGTATGCTTAAATAAAATCTTTCAAGACAGTACGAATACTTTGCGATAATTAAATGAATGAATATTATTACAGAGCTACGAAGCCCGGATAGACGCACTACAAAGACAAGTGGAGGAACAAAGTATGACAATGTCAATGTATAGCAGTTACACTCCCGAGGACTTCAACAACATCGAAGAGGATATCTTCGGTGAGTAGACATTACGAATGATCCCTGAATTTCACGGTATTCAGTTTAGCTATTTAAATATGATCTGCCTCTACGATCCTTTATAATTAGTCAGACACACATGAGCAGAGCTGCTGCTATTGTTTCAATAATAATCGTTTTATACAGCTCTGCATGTGAGTAAGCTACGATCTTGTCTAGATTGTACTACCTCTTCGTTAAAAGTGTCAGAATTTGTAATGGATACTCGTTGATTTTTCTTGATCAAATACACTTGAAAATGAGATCCTTTATAGTAGCTGAAGACATGAGTAAGTAATAATTCACCACTACAAATTCTACAGCTGTATGGATCCGTGTGAGACACGATCAGATGGTGGTACGTAAATCTTTATCTTTCTGCGATGCACGCATGTGATTATGTGATACAGTATTCATTATTGTTTCCTACTATTTTCTACAAGGGTTATTCCGCGCAAACCGACCATATGTTAATACACACATGCTCCTGAATTCTTATGAAAGTTTTTGAGCTCATAGAACTCTGCGTATTTTTGAATCTGCTACAATTCTATGAATAGAGTTTCAAAAATATCTAAAATGTGATTATCTTGCGTGGAACGGCCCATAATTTTAAGACCCTGAAGTTTCGACCTGAAACAGTGCATCATCTGATTGTGAACCGAACGCTGTGGCTCCTTTTAACGAAGGAACAAATATATCCACCAAATGCTTGGCTTTTCTGACTGTTTTGCCTGGTAATGGCTTGCATTTCAGTCAACCCCTTGTTTGACGCAGAGAGCAACTGGACCGAGAGAGAGTTCCAACTGGCCGCTTGGGCTTTCCGCAAGTGGAAGTATCATCAATTTACAAGTCTTCGGGATGATCTCTGGGGCAACGCGATATTCCTCAAAGAGGCTAACGCTATATCTGTCGAACTCAAAAAGAAGGTACATCCGGGGTTTTACACCCTGGGAATTAAGCTCAGACGTGGCTCTCCTTTGTCTCGAGTCATTAACATAACTGCATCTACCACCACACGTTTCAATTTTTTCTTTCTTTACGAGCACTTGGCCATAACAAAGTATTCATTTAATTGGCACTGCAAGCGATCATGAAATCAAATTCTTTGCTATAGAACGGGTTTCTTTCTGACATTTTTCACGACTTGCAAAAAAGTTTTTTAATGAATTATTTTTTAAATTTGCATAAAATTGATGTTGTGAGTTAACTCAATTGGTACCCCCTTTTTGATGTTCTGTAAATTATCATACATATATTACTGCAACCAGGTATTGGTCCTTCCATGTTTCCATTTCACTGTAGTCAATTTATTATTAATATTTTTTATTATCAAGTCACTCAGTGTCATCACCCACGAAAGCTTCCACAATTATTTACCATTCCATCAAATGATTCCATTTTTGTTTGTTTTATGTCCCATTTGCATCATTAATTTTGCATCTATTTCAGTGATTGAATGAACATCATTCTTTTATACTTCTTTATTTACTTATGAAATGTTTTTTGTAGGTACAATTTCAATTCACTTTGCTCACGGATACGCTTTACTCGCCACTTCCACCGGATCTTTTACCGTCAATGGACGAAGACGAAGAGGAAGAAAGACCATTCCCTCGTACGATAGTCGCCGTAGAGGTCCAAGATACGAAGAACGGAGCCACACATTATTGGACGCTAGATAAACTCAGGTTCGTTGTCAGTACCATGTCTTGTATTTTAATAACGCTTAACACTTTCATTTAATACCCATAGACCAAGGGTGAGTTATTCAAGTCCCACTGCAAATCTTTATCTGTTAACTGCCACGAAACGTAGACTAAACATTTTTTGGTACTTCTCGTGATTTTTTCAGGAGCACATTTTGACGATTAGCTACTCTTTCAGGCGTTCATCTCCTTCTATCCTTTCAATTGAAAAGTATATTCTCATCCTCATTCTAATGCGGAATACGCAGCCGCAGTTATTGCATTACAAACATAAAAGTAAAATTGTAAAAGCTTACACAGTACACAAATGTTCTCAGCAATAATTTAAGCATGGTTTCTTGGGACAGGGGACACCTGTAAGATACGACTAGTAATATATTGGGAATCACCTGCTCGGTCTTATATGCCTCGTTTTCGGCTCAGTAAATGAAATTGTTGTAATTAAATGACCGTGATAAGGACGCAGAAATAGTATCTTCGCTTTAAATCAGACCGTGCTTAGACGAAAATGCACAGGGACGCTCACGCAAGTAATACGTGTTGACTTATAGACAGCGCTTGGAGCTGATGCGACACGTGTACAACGAGGACTCGAGCCCCAGCACCCCGGAGGCCAAAGAGGATATTTTCCAATGCCTTACGGTCTACTCTAATCCGAAGTTCTCGCTCGCAAATCTTTTGCCTTCGAGGTTGGTGCTCGAACGCGCGAGGCTCTATCCTTTTTATCGCCACATGCGCTTCATCTATTCATCCTTGAACTTTAACCGAAGCAGATCTCGAATTTGTATCATTTCTTCTTCACCATTTTTCGTTGTGTACATAGAAAATCAATGTATATAATATAATAAACAGGATGAATCATGATAGTCAGGAGACCTAAATATTTCTGGTAGATTTGAAGATGAAGGAAGAAATAACCTTCAACATTTTTTCTACTTTTCATTTCAAAATACATAGAGAAATTAATTTGGGTGTTTTGTTTCTTGAGACTTATCCTGTATATTGTTCATGTATATACATAATCTTGATTTGGAACAAGTTCCTTTTCAGAAAGATACATTGCTTTGCAACTACGCTGGGCTCAATGAAATATTGATGAGGACTTCTTGCATGGCCAAGCCAATGTTGCCAGCCTTTGGCGTTTGACAGTCCAAACGGAATTAACCCTTCTGAGTTTTGAAAAATCAAAATTGTAGAGTAGCATTTTCCTTAGTAATGTTTGAAAAATTCGGTGGTAGTCTCCTAAAAGCGACAGAAATTATTTGTAGTAGAATGAAAAGTAGGATGTCCTTGAAGGGTTTAACTCCTATACATGTTACAATTGCGTCTCGCTGATCAAGGGTTGAACTTCTGTATATGTTTCTACTGTGTCTCGCTGAACACGTGCGCTCCTAGTGGCTGAAGTTCCGTCACATTTTTGCTTTGTGACTTCGTTGTGCACATGCCACGATACACTGCCAAAGAAGCTACACAGATTATGATAATTTTAACAAGTACATTTGATCACGTAGAATATATTCTTCAACAGCTTAAACAATATACGCTACTGTACCATATTCTTCAACAATATTCTATATCTTCCTTTGTATAAAAATACAGGGACAGAAGAAGTGCGTAACTGTTAACAGATCCTCTTAATCTCGTATTTGTTTACTCTGCATTAAATCATTGTAACACAGGTTCTGGAAAAGCCTGAACATGTCCCTTTATTTAAGTGTACACATTCTACGAATGTCTCTATCGAATCTCTCTAAGTATCTCTAAATACACATCACGCACACAATATTTTCCAAGAAGCTAATGTTGTGTACAGAGTGTCTCCTTCACTGTGCTTTTTGACAACGTCTAACTATGTCTTGATCAAATACTGGCACGTTATATTATTTACCATACGAAACGGTTATATCTTCATGTTTGTGCAGACAAAGGCTTGAACTGATGCGGGAAATGTATCACAATGAAGCAGAATTGTCGCCCACGTCTCCAGATTTTAATATTGAATCTATCACCGGGGGCGATCCGTTTTATGATCGTTTCCCATGGTTCCGAATGGTTGGAAGGTAACAAAAAAGCAGCTAAAAGAGATTTACTACTCACATATAATTAATTTAAGGTATTAATTCTCTTTACTGAGTCACTATTGTTTCTTACAGGTCATTTGTATATCTGAGCAATCTTATGTACCCTGTTCCACTGATCCACAAAGTAGCGATAGTCAATGAGAAGGGAGATGTAAAAGGCTATTTACGCGTAGCCGTGCAAGCTGTAGTTGGTACGTAATCAGTGTCTAGGTATCAGTGTCCAAACAGGAGTTAAATAGAAATTTATTTTTTCTCCTAATGATTGACACACTTTGACTTGAACAACTCGGCGTAGGATTTTCTTAACGAACCCTTCTTCCAGAAGAGGAAAACAGCGAGTACTCAAGCGGCGTTAGACAGTCAGCTAGAATTTCCTTCGAGGATGATCTATTCGGCAATCAGAAGCAAAATAAGCGCAACACTCTACTGACTCAAACCTTGGAAAAAAATCGACAGATTTTATTGCACGAGGAACGCGTTGTTGAGGGTCACAACGAGCAAAAGGATGTGAAGGACGAGGACGACATTGGCGATGCTGATAGCGGCAGAGGAGACAGTTCTGTTTCCAGCGATATGAAGGAAGAAGATCTACCAGATCATTTGCAACCAGGTTCTGAGTTCACATTCAGGGTAACCGTACTGCAGGCAATAGGCATTTCTACAGAATACGCCGATATTTTCTGCCAATTCAAGTATGTGTTAATATAAAGCACCAATGATTGTAAACACTTTAAATATTAATAACGATAATTATTAATGTGTATAAAATTATTGCATACAGTTTCTTGCACCGTCATGATGAAGCGTTCTCAACAGAACCAGTCAAGAATACAGGAAAAGGAAATCCACCAGGGTTTTATCACGTACAAAATGTAAGTTAGAAAAGTGTTCTAAATGCCAAGGGTTGAAACAAGTATTTATGTTTTATTTTTAAGAAGATTCTATTCCTGCGGAATTTTTCTGGAAAAAGATGTTACCCTTAAAAATTTCTTCAAAATGTATGGAATAGATATTTTATTAGAGATAGAGATAGCTTACAGTTTACAATTAAGGATCGAGGTAATCCCATCTAAGCTTTAGTAGACATTGCTGAATATCATCATGTCGAACGATAAACAAGTACCTTTCTGGCCATAGAATTACTTAAAACAATATGAATCAATGCTTTTTAACCAGTCTTACCTTACTTATTTAGATTACTGTGACGGTGACAAAATCGTTCTTGGAGTATCTGAAGACTCAACCAATCGTGTTCGAGGTGTTCGGACACTATCAGCAGCATCCTCTGCACAAAGATGCCAAATTGGAATAGTGAGCATTCAATTCGTTCAGAATTTTTTTTATTCTTTTTTTTCATATTGAATAGAACAGACATTAAATGAACCCTGTCCCTTTTCTTTCTTTTCTCATTCTATCGCCTGCATGCCTGGCGCATACCTTTACTTTAGCATTCATCCCAACAGCGTCAGACAACCACCGAAGAGGATGTTACCGCCGTCAATACCGATCAGTCAACCGGTACGCTCGCCTAAGTTTGGAAGTGTGTTGCCGTCACCTAGCACATCGCACGTACATGCGAAATACGACGTGTTGGTTTGGTTCGAGATCTGCGAATTGGCGCCTAACGGCGAATATGTGCCGTCAGTAGTTGACCACAGCGACGATCTACCTTGTCGTGGGCTCTTCCTGCTTCACCAAGGCATTCAGCGTCGCATTCGAATCACTATCGTTCACGAGCCGGCGTTTGAATTACGTTGGAAAGACGTCAGAGAGTTGGTGGTCGGACGTATCAGAAACACACCGGAGCCCGAGGAAGAGGACAACGATTCTTCCGTGCTCTCGTTGGGTCTGTTCCCTGGCGAATATCTCGAAGTACCTGGAGACGACAGATGCATGTTTAGATTCGAGGCGGCTTGGGACAGCTCGCTTCATAATTCAGCTTTGCTTAACAGAGTCACAGCCTATGGGGAACAAATCTTCATGACCATCTCTGCATACCTTGAAGTATGTGTATTTGTTGTTACTATATTTAGCAATAACTTAAAGTGTGATCCGCCATTTGAATTTTCGTCTATTTTTAGTTAGAGAACTGTGGAAGACCAGCTATCATTACCAAAGATCTGAGCATGATCATCTATGGTAGAGATGCCAGAGTAGGACCACGGTCGTTGAAGCATTTGTTCAGCGGAAGCTATCGTAATCAGGAGGCTAACAGACTCAGCGGTGTCTACGAGTTAGTCCTGCGTCGTTCTTCGGAAGCAGGTAGCCCAGGTTTGTCTTGTCTACCCTTAGCGTAGTCCCCAACCCCACAATCCTTCCCTTTCTCATTGATATAATAGTCGCGTACATTTTCTATATCATTTGAAACGATGTAATTGTGCTTTATAGTTACTAAAGTCGGTACTCTGATTTAAGAGAGAGGGAGAGATCAGAATATCTTCTTAAAAGTAATATACAATATCTACAATGATTATTATATCATGATACATATGAATTGGCCATTTTTTCAATTATGATTTATTTCTTTTGTATTACAAAAAGTATCTTTTGGAAACAAAAATTTACATACCATGTAATATTTGATATTTCTTTCATTCAGTACCTACTCCTCTTTCATAATTATTTTTCAGGTGTACAAAGGCGACAACGACGGGTGTTGGATACAAGCTCCACTTACGTCAGAGGAGAAGAGAATCTCCATGGATGGAGACCACGAGGAGATAGCCTAATATTTGATCATCAATGGGAACTGGAGAAATTGACCAGGTTAGAGGAAGTGGAGCGAGTCAGATACATGTTACTTTTATGGGATAAGCTTTGTATCGACATAGTCCCATATTGCAATAAGACACCACACGATTTCACGAAAGGCGAAAAGGTAATGCCATTGTTAGTATAAATGGCAATACAAAATAAATTTTTCAATATTATATTTATTTGTTCTTACAGGAGGTTTGCAATATGATGGCAAAAGCAACGAATGAACCACATGCTAGCCCAGTGAAGCTCAAACGTTCAACAAGTAAAGACGTTAACGAGCATTGTGAATTAACCGAAAAGGAGAAAGAATTAGCGATGAAATACATCAAACTAATTCAGGGTCGAATCCCAAGCAAAGAACCTATTATTCTCTCTGACGTTTCACCTGGCGAAGACACTATGGCTGATATGTCGGCATCCATGATGTCTTCCGTGATATCGTCCTCGTCCCAAGAGTCAGTATACGCGAGAACTAGTGATTACTTAGAGCAGGTAACCCTCCCCGCATGCCTGAGTGCTCCTGCTAGTAGCGGTTGTCCACGCTTCGTCGCATCGTATTACATTGACAATAGCAAAAATAGATATTGCTCTCGAGATTCAAAGAAAGCGATACTCTCTTTCTTCATTCGTATTGCGTAAATCCGTTCAAGACGTTCATGGATCAAATTGATAATCAAAAACAGACACACTGAAAATATTTACGTTCCGATCGGCATTCAACTAATCAGAAAGAGTGAAGATAGTGAGGATTCGATTCAATTTGAACATCGAAATTTCTTCAGTGTTTTAAACGAATCGGAATCAGCTCACCTTTTTCATATAGCTTGCAACAACTTTGATTTTGTCTGTACAATTTCAATTAAAACTAATGGTTAAATTCACTTTATCTTTTCGATTCGCCAAAATCTAATTGTGCAATATTACCGGATAGCTTCGCTGATTCAAAGTCGCGCTTTTAGCGCAGTCGGCTTCTATGAACTGCTTACTGTCTACTTGACGATGACTCGAGGTGTTCGAGTCAATGACAACCGCCCAGCACAATGGGACACATGGTCAGGGTGATGCTGGAGTGTTACTTGCAGGCTGCTGGTATAATAGTATGGAGCAGGACTAAGTCGTGCATCCTTAGGTTGAGTTCACCGGAGAGGGCTAGACTACAGGAACTACAGGACAGTATATTGGCAAGTGAATCCAACAACCAAACATGCACCGTCGCACCAGCGCCGTTAGGTTCCTCCTCCCCCTCGAAAGAGAATTTGGTGCTCTACGTGCCAGAAGTTGAAGAAATCCGTATCAGTCCGGTTATTGCCAGAAAGGGATACCTAAATGTTCTCGAGCACAAGACTAACGGCTGGAAAAAACGTTGGGTGGTATGTATCAAGTGGACAACAAGATTTACCAATGCCTGTTTTAACACTTTCACTATCGGAAGCCTATTAACTCGTTGCATTTTTAAAAGACCATTAAGTCCTCGCTGACAGGTAAAGTGTTAAAACTTAATTCCTGGACTATGAACGCATGTATACTGTTGTTGTGTCCAGGCTGTACGACGACCATACGTTCTAATCTTCCGAGAAGAGAAGGATCCCGTAGAAAGGGCTCTCATCAATTTAGCTACCGCTCAAGTCGAATACTCTGAAGATCAATTAGCTATGGTCAAAGTACCAAATACTTTCAGGTGAGTTGATTAACAGAAATCGTGTTAACAAACACATGTGAAAGAATCCTGAATGACTATTTTTTCACTTATTGTTCATTTCAGCGTTGTTACAAAACATCGGGGATACTTGTTGCAAACTTTAGGGGATAAAGAAGTTTACGACTGGCTTTATGCTATTAATCCCCTTCTCGCTGGTCAAATCAGGTAAAATCAAATCGTTTGAAATATTTCCTAGGATGGTTCACCTAAAAGTAGCCACCTAAATATTATGTGTTAAATAAGATATGGAATCATTTTTTATATTTTTCCAGATCAAAGCTAGCGCGCAAAGGTCCGACAGCTGCAAATCTAAATAACGCTTCGCCTGTCGGTCTAGCTCCACCGATAGAGCAACAATCGAACCAAAACAAGTGAGTGGTCGAAACGTTGGCCGAGGTAACAAGCGTCATAACAAAAGCCTCCGAGAAGGTGCTGTACTGGTCGCACTCGGCCTTCGAGTCCCACGATCTCTGTAGCTTTCGATTTTCGGTAGTCTTCGATTATTAAAACGGCTCGGAAAAGCATATCGATCGGCTACCAACTTCGACAGCCGCCGAATATATCTTGACATCTGCTTTAGCGATCGTCCGACCGATCACGGCTGACGATCGTTTAGAGAAGATGGAAAAAGAAGTAAAATCACTAACTATAAACGAAACGTAATTCGTCTTTCGAAACAAATGTTACACGCGTTCGAATTGTATTTAAAGACAACAAATTATTGTTTCGGTGTTGCGAGCTGGGCGCGCGAACCTCTCCGTTCGTTTCATGGATCATTGATCGAAACGTCGTTAAACGTTGACGAGGCACTGCGAACCAAGCGAGCCTGCAATACCTTCTTACATCGTATTTGAATTTCTCGATATTAGTCGATCATACGAAGCGATTCTCTTTAAGCACGGAACCGCATAGTGACGAAGAGGAACGTATTTATGCCTAAATAAAACATTCCTAAGACGATCATAGAAAAGAGACAAGAGATATACACACTTGTAGGTATACCCATAAGAGATGTGTGTGCGAAAGATAGCAAGAAAGAGAGGGAGAGAAAGGGAGATAGACGATGGGACGAAGTAGTGAGATTACGAATTTTTGCGTGTTCATGATTGGAGATTATACACCGAGAAAAAGGGTGCGAATTGTTTCGTACGGGTTGAGTCGGTGAGCGTTGAATAATTCATAGTGTATTCATTTTACGAATTAAGTTCGTATGTGTGACCGTCATCAAAATGATCCTTTCATACCCCATCCTGTCTTGTTTCACATCCTTAGTACGTCTGAAGCCTCGGATATCGAACAACCAAGGAGAGATTATTTTTGTTTTATTTTACTGTGGATACAAATTTGAATTAAATCATATTTTCAATTCGTTTACGTACATTTTCAACGGTGAACGATTCCCAGTATTATTTAAAACCAACTAATTGCATATATAGTAAAGCTTCCGCGTTTTCTTCTTCTATTTATTTACTAATATGATTGCACTAAGTTCTGTGTAAAATATACATAATTATTTAAAGAACGAATATATCTGTCTTAGTCTCAAAGATCGTAGAGTTTTAATCAGAAAAATCCCCCCCGAGGCAAATTAATTTCTCGGTCGTTTATAAAAGCGATGGAGTACACTGAAGTACGCCGCGCTCCTGTTGCCGTTTTTGCTTGCTAACTGTTGTAGAATCTGATAGTTTTATTTTGTTAACTATGGCATACTTATTGTGAAGAACGAGAGATCATAATCGAATAAGTTGTATGCACTCGACGCTTAACCCTTTGAAGCAAGAATTTAGGCGAGTAAATTGATAGGATCATCAGTAATTTCTGTTGCCTTTCAACGTGTAAATTTTTCATTTTTAATATACCTACATGTACCATTGATCGAGTTAGAAAGTATTATATATATATGTTATATATATATAATAACGTTTACGTTACATTTCTTGTAAAAGTATAGTCACATTTCCACATGTAAATTGTGGTCTTCGTTATTGAGGACACTATTACAGCATAGTTAATTATTTATATTTGTAAATTGAATGTAACTACGTCATGCATTTAATTTATATATTACATGATATAGCTATGATCATAAATTATTGCGTATGTGATATTTAAATATATTATTTGACGTTGCTTTATGAACACATTGTTGACGAGTCACGACATACTCGGGTCCTCATGCACAAATGTTGTTGATCTGCCGCGAGTATGTTCATATATGCACACGCATCAGCTTATGCAGTTGTATATGCATTTTATTACTTTGGCTAATGCATCATGCCAAAGTACAAAATTGTATAAATTGTCGTTGTAGTATCGTTTATTTTATTGAACAATGTTCAATTGCTTTATTGAATTATGAAAATAGTCAACGATGCGTGTCATCAGAAGACAACCAGTCAACAATGTGTTAAATAGAATAACGTTTAGTTTAATTTAATTTATTTAAATAATTTTCGTAAAACGGAGATTCAAATGTATCAGTTTTATTAATCTTATCTTTGTGTATTTATAACCGAAGGCTCTTTGGGTAGAAGAGACAGTTTTTAATTATACGAATAAGCGATGGATCATATTACTGTGAAGAGATTAACTATCAATTTATCAAAGTTTGTTACAAAGCAACTTGGAAAATATAATTATAAACAACTTACCAACTTCATTTGCTTTAGAGAAAAAATAAAATTTACTCTGAAAATTGGACAGTGGCTTTTCTTATACCACAACAAAACGAGATGCAATACTAATTTATAAAATGTAGGTAACACTTTCATCTTTGAAAAAATAAGAACAATACAATATTAAATTCTGTTTGGGTTTCTTTTATTAAGAAAGAACAATCATAATACTGTACTGTAGCAATTCCGTATTTTATTCGAAATAAGAAGGCGAATATCGTGTAACATAAATACTCTAAGCGACTAGTAATAGCATGCATAATGCATTTTTCACGTATTCATGACATTTCCGAATAAAACGCATTCAAATCTGAAGAACTGAAGAATGTAAACTGAGGACTGTATTTATTCCTATTTTCAAAAAGAGTTAATTATGTATTTACAGCATAAATGCAACGGACGTAAGATTAAAACGAAGAATTGTAAGGTGCATTTTCACAACAATAAGTCGAACGTAATGGGTGCATGACGAAATTATTTAATTTTCCTCTCTTAATCTAGGCGAAAGCGCGATAAATTCTACAAGGCTGTAATAATTACGGGCACATACAGTATTTATAGGTATTACTTATGATGTATAGTAATTAAATCTTAATCTCATTATTTACCAATAATTTGTTACAATGTATGTAAAAAATTATGCGTGTAAGTAAAGAGAAGCTATGCACAGTAATTATCATTGCTTCAGGGGGTTAAAAGTCTTCGTTCATAACGCCGTAAACAATGAAGAAATTGGAAAGTACATACGAAGCTGAAGAGAAAAAGATAATATAAGGTGGGTAAGTGGGTAAACGTAAAATAAAATTGAAACGAGCGTTGCAGATTGAAAAACAAAACGCCCTTGGTAAGATTAATAAGCATTGTTAAAGAGAATGAAACAAGAGATAGAAAGAGAGAGAGAGAGAGAGAGAAAGAAGGTCGTAAAAAAGAGAGAATGAAGAATGTAAGAGAGAGAGAGAGAGAGAGAGAGAATGTGAAAGTATATATAAATATATATATAAATATGTATATAAATATATGTATATATATATATTTATATATATATGTATACAAATACAGTATATTATATAAATATATAAATAAATTTAATATTAACATAAGCATTTTGTCAAATGTCAAACATCATCTGGAGGCAAGAAATTAATGATGATTTACCTTGTATCAAGTATGTAAGTTTATATACTTGTTTATAAGGTAACTTAAACAAAACCTATTGCATAAAACGTATTCATTTCTGGTCGTTTGCTATGAGAAACATGCATTGATGCTGTAACTTGTATTTATTATTATTATTATTATTATTATTCGATTTTCGCTAGGCTCACTGTAAGTGGTAACGTGTAATAAAATCGGTCAATAAAAAGCTTGTATGCTTAACGAATTCTTTTCATGGCGAACCCGCCTTACGTTATTTAATAATGTAACTTTTTCCATTTTCATACGGGTGCTGTTCAAGTGCGGAACAAGTACAAACAAATTAAATTGTTTTTCAATTCATTTTATTTCACCATTAAAATTAATCTTACATTAATGATAATTTCTTCGTAATTCAAAGTCCTTGGATCAGTCGTAAGTTTTGTAAAAGCATCTGCCAGTCTATGTACAATTTGTTGATCCGTCTGAGCAGCTAAAATGTTTTGAACAAGCTGCTTATATTCCTCTTGATAACAGAGTATCAAATAATAAAGTGGATTGCATGCTGACGGTACGAAATCTTCATCAATTTGTTGTGAGAAAAGTGCAGTCATCAGCAACTTAAAAAAATACATTTTATTAATATTATGAGTGTTATCCTATCAAGAAGAAACATACATAAATTAGTTACCTTTAAAAATGGTACTAGCATTTGATTTTGCGTGTGATGTGAATATATGTGTTCTGCTAAACGGGAAATTATTTCGAAACACAATTGAGATATTTGGTTTATAGTGACAAACAAACCCCATTCTAAAGATTCTAAAATCGGTCGCATCAATTCGGGGGGTAAATTACATGCTTTGTCAGGGAAATTTCCACAAAAACATAGTATCATTCTATAGTAGCTATAACAAAAATAATCATATATTTATTTAATCACAATATATAAAACTTAATTAAAGTGTTACGATTGACTCGATTATTATAGTAACATATTTTCACTTACAGTGAACATAATATTGGAAATTGTAACAAGTTTATAGTCACTATAGGCATAATTATATTCAGACCACATAAAAAAACATCTACGAGCAATTTCGGCCTGTTAGTACTCTGTGACAAATCATATAACATTTCCATTATAAATTGTATATCTTGGTAATTGCCTTCCTCATTTAGATTGATTTCAAATCTATTATTATTGTGACGCATATAACTTTTCATTGTGTTCAAGAATATTTCATATATCTGCGATTCTTCAGCCTGAAAGTATAAAACATGGCTAAAATTATATAAACATCAGTATCCTTTTTCGTAATATTATTAATACAAACAGTAATTTAAAAAATATTTACCTCAGACAGGTAATGAGGAACTATTACTTTTGAGCATTCAGATAGCAATTCCAAAATTAGTTGTACTATTTGCTGATAATTATGATACAAAGACAGTAAATTAGGAAGTTTCTCTAGTATTGGATACATATATCGAATTAAAATCTTAATTCGATGTGAAGAAAACGATGTGATTTTATGTTGAGATCCCTGTGCAACTCCTATTTTATATTGAGACATTATAAATATGATACATATAGCAGACGATAATATATATTTTAGAAATATAATCTTATCAAATATAAAAATACAAAACTTACCAATAAAACGTTCTAAAATATCTATAATTTCAAATTTAGTTCCTTCTTGCTGGTAGGACTTTAAAAACTTTTCATCCGAGGTAATTTTTATATACCTGTCTTGAAGTGGTTGTAATAAAGTCTGTCGCCAGTAAGCCTCTTCTTCCTCTATATCTGTAACTATGAATATACATACAATCACTGCTTTTATTAATCCCTTCTTAACATCTGATGAAAAGTCTTCTTGATGGTATTGTCCCTTCACTGCCATTTTCCAAATAGGCTTAAATCGTTCAGATTTCAATATTTCTGTTGCTCTGAAAAATAATAATATTTGTACATTTATTCAGTTAGAACAAAATATTTTTTGTATCATTGTTCTATACTTACTTTTTGTGTGAAACAACAAGAGACATTAATAATTTTATAGTTTCCTGCATTATTGAAGCCTCGCTTTTGAAAACATTGATACTATATTCAATTTTTTCTAAAAGAAAGTTTATAGCCCACGATGCACCAGAACTACCTTTTTGAAATACATCTAAGAATGTATGTTCTCTTATAGATATTTCAAAAAGATAACTGAGTGACCATCTGTTCAAAAACCATAGTATAGTACAGCTCAATACAGGGCTTAGAATACTGTCTAAACGGACAAGTATTGCAGTTTTTTCTATAGCGCACAGACGAAAAATATCTGTGATAACGTGTATAACATTATCCACTGACGTCGCAGCAACATTAACGTCTGAAGAACAATTCTCTGATGCTACTAAAAATTGTGATATAAGATTTATATCGATTTTTCCTTTATTTGCCTAAAACATATAATTTTGTATATATTTTGTATATATTTGTAATATTTTAATTTGATCTACTATAGTACGAACCTGTTCTATACAATAATCCTTTATTTCTGTAGGTATTGAAGGAATTTCACCACTAGATTCCATGCAAAGTACATGGCCCGATATGAGTAGCAGCCAGTGTATATCTTCATATAATTTAAATGTATAAGAATTGTTTAATGTACTTAAGGATTCAGTCTGTCCTACTAATTTGTTTAGAACTTCCCGTAATTTCGACGTACGGTCTTTTATCAAATGTGACAATAGTGAAAGAGAGTGATCTAATATTTGTCTTCCAAAACAACCTGTGTCAGAAAACAAATTTCTCATTAACAAAACTTTAATATACAATAATATAAATGTTTCGCACAATAAAAAGAACTCATTGAAAAATGCATGAAACAAGACTTAAATAAAAAAGTTACCAATCATTTGCAATTGCTCCTTAAATCTAATTTTATCATCATTCTCAGTTTCATCTTCCTGTTTGTTAAGGTCTTTCTCTTCTAGATTTCTTATACCTTCTGGTGGACATAAGTGACACTGAACATACACATTAAATATTTGCATAGAACTTTGATTGCAAAATTCATAAGGAATCATTTTTTCACTCATTCTAGTTCTTGACAAAATATCTATCCATATTCCAAACAAGATATCCAAACCCTCCGAGTATAAGCATTCATTTGCACACAACTGTAATAGATAAAATCTCATTAAAAATTATATACATATCTTAATATAATTGTTAAGCAACATTTTGTGCAACTTACAAATTCTTCTTGTGCTGAATTTTCCACATATAGACAGGTTAATCTACATAACTGTTCCATAAATGCTTTCACCACATCTTCAGGTAAAGCTGTAAAATTAGTACTAATAAATTTAGTCAAATCCTTTACAATCTGAGCAATTCCAGGCGCTTCTTGGTCAATAATTTCAATATTTGTAATAAATTCCAAAAATCTCCGAGTATAATTGGAGAAGTATTGTATTTTCATTTCTTTAGATGAAAATACTAAACCATCTAAGGTCCCCAACTGAACTAAACAAATCCTTGCTAAATGAGCTAACTGTGGGTTGCCTCGGATTTTCCAATACAAAGTAAAAAATAAATCCTGTACAGCAGGAGGTAATATTACATCCTGCCAGCTTTCATCCAATCTTAATTGTTCATGTAGAAGATCTGTATGATCTGCATACATAATATGAAATAATTTAAAAATAGGATGTACAATAGAGTTAAGGAATGAAATGTAATTGAAAAGTACTACAATAGTAAAAATCAAATATTTAATTAGGAAAAGGATATTTGTACTTATTATCTGCCAAGTACATATCGTTTCTAAAATTGGAAGTAAATGTTTGAGAAATGCCAGAGTATCATCTTGCTCATCCTTCTTAATCAATTCATCAAGTATTCCAAGGCTAAACTTGAAAATTCGTTTTATAGTTTCTTTTTCAAATGCTTCTTTTTCAGCATAGTGAGTTTCCATTGAGTACCCAACATTTGAAGATTTTCCATCAAGTTTATATTCTTGCAATACTGCTGATATGAGATTACAGCCTAAAACTTTCTATAAACATTAGAAAACACATAACAAGAAGTACGTAATACATTAAAAAGCAGCATAAATGTCTATAGATGTATTTACTCTTGATAAATCTCCAGTCATTATTAGTTCTTCTACTTCGTCTAAAAATTGTTGCTGTTCTTGCCCAGAATCAGTGAATCTGTTTCTTTTAATTATAATTGCAATAACTTGCAATATTTTTCCTTTAATATATGTGGCCAAATGTGGTTTGTTAATTACATAGTGCAAAAGATACTGTCTTAAGGAATAGATATCTTGTTTGTTTAAACTTGACCATTCTTCTACCAATGCTATTTTTAAAAGACCAGCTGCCTCAAAAAGAATATAGTCATTTGTATTTGTTTCTAAAATTTGCTGACAAAGCTGATATGGAGACTTAGTTTTTCGAAAATTTAAAAAAACTTCATCTGCAGATTGTCGTTGTTCTAATGTAAATAAGTTGGGTGGTGCCTGAAAAAATAACAGATCTATTAATGATACTGTTACAAGGAAATGTATTTTTACAAAATATAATTGAGAATGCACACACACACACACACACACACACACACACACACACACACACACACACACACACACACAAATTAAACAAAATACCTGTGGATATACAAAAAAAAACATTCTTAGAATTTTACAATAACAAAAAACAATTGTATTGTGTAGTTATACTTGAATTACTTAAGTCATAGTTACACTTAAAATGCTATTTATACCTCTACTAGTTCAGCCAACATATTTAATTTTTAAATTTAAAATAAGCATATACATGTACAATTTGTCTTCGTAACACCAAAAAATCGAAATTAAACAACTGGATTAAACACAATTTAAATAATATACAACTGATATACACAAATCTGAATTGTTTGATACATGTTAGTATTTACAAAACAAATTTGTTATAACCTATAAAGGTAAGCAAAGTTACTTAAAAAAGAATATAATCTTACTAAAATAACTTGTGCAGCTTTCTCTAATTTGTTAATTATTGGTTCTTCCATTTCTAAGAAATTATTTGTATAGTATCGACTCTACGTCGCGCTCTACTCGATAGACAGCGGGAAGCTAGAAAGTCAACAGAAAGTTAATCTCAACCCTGATTGGTTGACTACTCATTGTTGCAGTAGCGTTGCCTTGAGGTAAGGATATATATGTCACTTTAGAAATTTTCATGGCTCAAACTTGACTGACTTACCAACTATGGAATAATAACTACTAATTATTTAAACTAAAGAAGTTTATTTATTATTATGAATGTAAAGAGCGCATAATCTTTGCCGCTTTTAATATAAGATGTAACCTAAAATCTAGTAAGAATCAATTGCTTTTTAAGTAATGATAGTGCCTCTTGTGGCGAGAAAATGAAGCTTTGTTCAACGCCAATTAGTATATGGCAAAACGTTCAAACTGCTAACCAAATGATACCAACAGAGTAATATATATGTATATGTACACATATCCATAAATACATAATACATGATTAATTAAAATTTATAAGTACATCTTAGAGTTCATACAAAATTATTTACAATATCGATCTGCTTTCATTTTACTTCTTCTATCCAAGAGAGTTTCATGCAAATTCCCTTCACGCTTTGCTTTTTCTAATTCTGTATGATTCGCTTTGCTTAGTTTCAGCTTCTTATCCTGAAATTTCTGGAACTTCCTCCTAAAGGAAATCACTGCAATTATCACCTGTTATAGAAAATTTATACTTGACTTTGCTTTACTTACACATAGTTCACTTCAACATCCAGTAAGGAACCTTGTTCTTCCTTTGGAATGTCTTTATTTGGATCCTGAGTTTTCTGAATTATACTTCTTATTGTACAAAATTCTGAGGACCCAGCAGTTTTATTTTGACAAACAATGTCATCTTCTTCTGTGAGCGATATGAAGCAATTATTGCTATTTAAGATAGCAAGTTTCTTATCCTGGAAAAGGAATAGATAAGAATCAATCTTATATAACATCATTGTGTTTGTTATTTAGGCGGTTGTTAAAATACTTGAAAAATTGGTTCCCATTGTTCGATCATGCCAACCGCATCACTTCTTCCAACAACAATACCATTCTTATCAACACCTAGATACTTTCCATAGCCAGACTTTAATGCAACTTTTGTTTCGCCTATTGGAAATGCTGTCAAAATTTCTTCTGGAGAAGGTCCATCACCCTCATCATGAGGAGCACCCAAAGTAAATAATCCATTATCCAAAGCTTTCATATAAGTATTATTTCCAAACTCAATTGCCACTGTTCCTGTAACTTCAGACACTTGTGTAGCTTTCCACCATCCACCTAAAAATAATCCTTAATAAAGTACTTTATAATAAACGAAATGACGTTGTAAATATTATTGGTTTTCAAAATACCGTGATTTAAAGTGTCGTTATCATCAGTGGTAGTAACATGTTCTCTTTCTTGCTTTTTAGATTTACGTTTTTTTGATCTATAAAATACGAAAGGAAGATTGTGATATGAAGATAATAACAAATCGTTAAGTTAAGAGATTAATTCATACCTTATTTTTTCACCTTTTAAAACCAATTTCCCTGTTCTTACTTTGTCGTATTCGGACATTGTCATCTACTATTCTTACACCAATTTATAATTATTTATTATTACTGAAAATGTAGCGGTTGCTGTTATACTTGAAACCGTTTTATAATATAAATCATAGTATATCTTTTATAATATGCACAATTATTTAAACGGCGATAATATTAATTAATTATTTACCATCGAATACTACGTAACCTTAAAAATTCAGGCTGTCAAAAATAACAACAAGCATAGTATAAAAACCCCGAACACAACACAATACAACCAAGTCCAATGAAGTGCAACACACAGCACTATCGCTGTGATACTTCAGATGGCGCTAGAAAGTCAAATAGGTCCTATACAAGGTGTTCCAAGAATTTAAGGTTTCGACTTTTTTCATATAGTATATTTATAAATGTAAAACATAATACAAAAATGCTGATATCCATATATTGTGAAAATAATGAGATTGTTTTTGTAAATATTTAAAATACATTCATTTAAATTCAGTTGAATATATTTTTTAATATAAAGTAATGTAAATATGAAACTTGTTTGCCCTAGTAAAAAATTGAAATTACAAATCGCCAATATTTTACAAATGTCGAATTAAAAATAATATACAAGAATCATACAAAACTTGTAAAAATATATATTTTGCATATTAGCTATAGAGTAAAACCTATATGTAACATGAAATTAATAAAGTTATAAAAGCATTACGTATGAAAGCCATGATCTACATGGTGTACATAAAAATTTAAAGATTCTATTTTATTCAGTAAAGAGTACTAAATTTGTTATTCGGTAGCTGTGGCACATTTTAAGATGTATTGATAATATGTATAAGAATCCATCTTCAGACTTGTATAAATCGAACAAAATAAATAATTTTCAACATAAACAAGTTAACTAATGTAAAGATTGAAGAAATAATGCAAAATTACTAAATACTAAAAGTATTTATACATTTTAAAACTTTCAAAATTGTAATCGAGTATTAGATTTGCATTTATAGAAAATGTCCGTGAATTTACACAAAAAATTAAAATTAATAAATAAGATACAAAAATTTTTGTTTCCTCTTCTTTTAGTTATGTCACTTTCGTATATGATATACTATATATATATGTATATATAGTCCTTTATCAAAAAAATTGTTACATGTAGACATTTCATATATCAGCCAATTTTTATAAGCTATAGTAATTTAAAAAATTACGAATATAACTTTTTTTTGTGCATTTTGACATCATTATGTTTAATAGTAAGGTTACATTTATTAACGTTTTATTTGCGAGATATTAGCATCCCTTCGTTTTAGTAAGAATTAGAGAAAAAACTTGATAAACTACACCTTAGCATAGTTATAATTTGAAAATAAGAATATTGATAGCATAGAATTTTCATTGTATTTGTTGTTTATACCGAATGATGGACCTTTTTCAACCCCCGCTCAGCCGGCTCAAGGTTTCTTTTGACCCATATTTTAGCGTAGCAAAGAGGGTACGCGTACATTCTTTATCTTTTACATTTTTCTAACAAACTCTTTCTCTTTATGTATTATAAGCGTCATTAGTCTATTTTGTATCGAAAAGATAAGTTTTAAACATGTACTAATACAAAATCTAATACGGATTAAAGATAACCCGTTATTGACCTACTACGTTGCTGTTTTCGATCGGCTGTTCGAGGATTATCATTGAAAGCATCATATGTGGCAACGACATTTGTTTTATATTAGATATTAACGCAAACGTGAGATATCAAATATGAACAGTATCTAATCTTTCGAGCATTAGTAAAATTCTGTAAAAATCAATTATTTGTACGCCTAGGAATTGGATGTCGAAGTACTAATACACTGTCCGCTGATATAATTGGTAATAAATCGTCGCAATGATGATTAACTAAGTGACTTACGCTATCGAAGACACGATCTTTTGTGCGAACCTAAAAATTAAAATGAAATAAAATCATAGTAGTTTACTATTTCATGGAAAATAAATATTTGTTACTGGCACTACATTAATTTTTACTTAGTACTCACCACACCTTCGGGATCAATTAACAATAAATGTTTTGGTGTACCATTATTCATTCCAGTAAGAACATATTGGCCTGGTGAACCTTGTGATTCTCGAACCAAAAAATCCCCATCCTATTAAAATAGCATTGCAAGTTTAGTAAAATCTTTTTATGTATTATTTTCCATTGTTCCTACCCGTGTAAGCATAGATTCTGCTTCAGCCCGACTAACACTTCCATGAAACCATATTTCTTGCTTTAGTTGTTGTTTCTGTGAATGTGGACTTAATCTATTCATATCCGAGATTGCAGAACTAAACGGCTCTAAAAATTGTACATAGTAACATAAAAATCTACTTGTTTCTTTCCTTAGTGTAATCAGAAAAGAACATTATTATTAATGATTAAATACTGCTTACGCATGTCAAATACATCGAAAAGTGATGTTTGATCACGATGGCTTTCCCTGGTTGCTGCTATTACACTATCATTTACATAATTATGTTCAGGAGGCATACTGAAATTTGCAGTGGTTGTTCCATCAGAATTTAAATCAATTAAATTACCAGTCTCTATAAAATCAATAAAAATTATATTCAATGTAAAATGAAATAGGTCACAGCGTAATTAATGTTTTTTATTGGTGCCATATGACTCCTAAGTTACCTGCCCATTGTTGATGTCTATCAGAATTGGAAGAAAATGAGTCGTGTAAAACAGTATTTTGTGCGCTGCTTCGTGTTACATGATTCTGCCCCGAATGATGATGTTTTAAATTTGGTAATGTTGATGCCGCAGTAGGCAAAGGTGGTACTGGTGGAGGTCCAATGTCTGGTGGTACTTTACCTGGCAAATCATTGTAATAATCTCTGTCTGCTTCTCTCATGCCATTTAACATGGGACTATGAAAAGAATAAAAATTAGATAAAAACATTCACAAAGTTCATTGATGAAAGTTATTGAATATGAATTATAGTTACTGTAATGAAGCTGGTTTCGTAAGGAACTCTTTAAATCGTAGTTCGAAAGCTTGTCCAATAGTAGATATAACATCTTGTGCTAATCCACCTCCACATTCTAATACATAACAGGCTCTCCATTCTTGCATATTCTTCGCAACATATGCAACAAAGTCCAATATTTCCTATTGAAATATCACAAGTGAGATTTCATGCAATATTAATAGTAAATAAAAACGGAATAACAAAATATAATTTACCGTGTCTCCACCAGAAGCAAAAGATATCCGAGGCATTTCATGTTTGGCAATTATGTGTCCAGTTTCTATATTAGTCAAGGCTAAACTACAACTGCTAATAGTTAAGTTTATAGTAGCACCTGAATGCTCCATGCGAGGCTTGTCTGCTATTGCCTTTAGCACTTTCTTGTCGACCTAAGTAATTAGTGCATTAATACTTATCATTGAACATATGCTGTAATAGCTTGCTTTAAAGAAAGGAAATAGTAATATTATTTTTAATAAATACCCTTCTCTTCTTGTCTGCTGACTTCAATCCTGCAGCTTCACAGACTCTATTTATACATTCTCTAAAATTATAAAATGTTGGTTGATTCTTAATTCAAAAATATAAAATATTAAAAAGTAGTAAGAATATAAGACTTACTTGGCAACGCATGATCTTGTTTCGAAGTCCAAGCTTTTCATGGATGTATATACTTCAAGACATCCTATATACTAGAATTTGTTAGAAAAATAGGAGAAATTATAATTTAATCTTTATCTAGATCTCTTAAATTTAGAATTATATGAATATTGAATCCTTAAAGTTAAAACAACAAACTTACTTTCACTGTATAAGTAATTCCTTCTTTACTGACTAAATGGTCAGGGTGTAACCAACCCCTGGCAGGTTTACTTATAAAACTGCTACCTCCTGTTGCCATTTCTAAATTCTATCCACATAAGTATAACTGTAACAGAATATTGCATAGAAACATTATCAATTAATTAACATTAATTGATACATCTTTATACAAAAAGGTAGGTTCATTAAATTGCATAATTTAGTATACATAGTATAGTATACATTTTAAACATACTTGAATGACACAATTTGACAATCTATTTTCGTTAAATCGTACAAACGATTAATTGTGTCGTTATTAAACAGACGTGTTTAACAAATTTTAATGAGTGTTATTTATTATATAATGTTTTCGTTGTTATTTAATTTTACCTTTTAACACTGAATGGAATTCGTGACAATAATAAAAGCGTGAGAATGATTGGAGCACTATTAATTGTAAGAAAGAAACATTTAACTTTTAACTACTGAATGCATGACTTACTAGGAAATGAGATCATACCTCACAGACGATTACTGGAATCATATACCCACAATCCATTTATACTCGCTCGCTCTGTTCATTGTTTCATAGAAATTCTTTATTCTTTTTACACAAGGCAATATTAGAATAATTGCGTATTTAACTGCATTTTCTGCCACACCACAAACATTGGTCACATTGACTGTCTTATGGAATTCCATGCATACCAAACGCGAACTATCGATAATTTAATTGCGTTCCCTTTTTCACCGACTGTACAAGTTGTACAACGCCTGGAAAGAGTTCTTGATGCAGCCTGCATCCTGTATCATACAGGGCGTATGTAACTTGGGATTCCCTTAAACAGAATATAACTAGGATTGCTAATTATTTTACATGATTCTGCTGATTTTTGATTTCAAATACAAATTACGAATTTTATGTTTACACTGGAATGCAAATAAGCAATCAACAGTGCATGATTTTTCTAAAGGAAATATACATTATATTTTTTAGTAAATGTTACTGTTGATTATTGTATTGACAGTAGAACCTTGCTAACTACGAATATGTTGGTACACATGAAACTTTCTCCAACTAAATTTTGAAGCTATAAATATTTTTGAAACTCTATAAATTGTATTGAAATATTATTCATGGTCTTTGTCTTAATCGCCGTTTAGCTCTATTATTGTAGTTAATAATAACAAATATAATATTTATATCATACAACGTACATACATAAAATTAGTACATATGTAAACATACTTTATGTAGAATTGACGTGTGCATTTATGTATTGTTCTGTTGTTACTATCATAGTTAGCGAGATTATCGTGCTCACAGATTTCGCTAATCTTCAATTATTTGTGTTTCATTGTTGAAAGATAAACTTGTTAATGCTTGTGCTTTGTCGCTAAAATTTGTATAATGCATTATAAAGATTTGTACAAGCGAAGGCAGCAAAGTTGCTCCAAAATGTATGCTGCGAATGAAACTGTAGTTTTATGTTCTATGTTCTGTCTACCATATGTTTGCTGTTGGTTTCTCGAAAGTATCCCTACAACGTGAAATGACAGTTTTGCTGAGTGCAGTATCATTTGTATGGCGATTAATTTGCAACAAAATGCACAGTCGATGATACGTAATTGTATGAAGCTAATGTAAATCAAAAGACATGAAAGATGAAAAGAGTGAAGATCAAACTAAAGAAACCAAATCCGCTGTTTGAACTTTGGTTACAAGAATGGCGGGAACAAGCTGCATCCCAAAATTCCGAAATGCGAAATCATTTTTCTAAAGCACTTAGCTCATTGAAGAAATATCCCCTGCCATTAAAGTCTGGAAAAGATTGCATAATACTGCAACATTTTGGTACAAAATTATGCTCGATGTTAGATAAGAAGCTCGAAAAATATAAAGCTGAAAATGGAGATATGATAGGTGCTGGTAACTACGCTTGTTCACGTTGTAAAAATACTGAAAGGCATGCTCTTAAAAGAAAACATGAATCACAACATCTTTCAATAAGTGCAGAAAATACTGTATCTGAGAAGGTAGGGATATATAAAATCCATCATAATATGATTTTTAAGACACAAGGATTAATTTAAAAGAAAAGGTGTACAATAATACTAAATACATTTCCTTTTAAGACAGAGCTGGCAATATTTAACAAATTTAATTTATCATCATGGAACTTGGAAAATTATGCTGTTTTAATGATATTATACAAGAAAACACAAGAGTCCTATTCTTCAGGTATTTTTTACTTCATTTTATATATTGTTAAACTTGTTGATCTTCTGTATTGTTAAATTTCTTTAATTATAATAGTATTTTTTAGGGCTTATTATCAAGGAGAATTTGTTTCTCGAAGTAGAAAATTTATGTGGTCATGTATCAAAAGATTCAGTTACAAGCTTGTTTGATAATGGTTTAATTTTTATGTTAGGCGCACCAATAAGGTAATAAATCAATTTATGTTATTGTACTTGTATTACAAATCCAATTAATATTACAATAATTTCTGCAGGTATAGTCTTACAGAAGAGGGGATAAATATAGCAAAAAAGATCTGCGAAATAACTGCCACAGATGCAAATCTAGTTATTTCTCGTAATGCATTAAAGAACATTCTAACACGTTTAGGAGAATTGTTTCCACAGAAATTATTAGCAAATGCAGACATAGAACAGTGTGATAATCCAAATTTAAATGGACATCCAGCCAGGGAATATCAGAAGGATATTCATAATAATTTAAGTGAATCTTCTCAAATTCAGAAGCCTCAATCATTAAAACTTGTTACAAACAAAAATGTGCAACAATCCAGTCAGTATTCCACGCAGAAAAAATCCAAGGAGAATAATTTTATAGAAAAACGTGACAAATTGAAAAATATTAATACAGGCGCATATAGTAAAGAAAATGGTCAAACTTCTTCCACTGATCATGTACAAAAAAAGATCTATTTACAGTCTAACAAATTCGATATAATATTATTAGTGGATACTCAAGAAACTTGTGGGTATGTACCATTTCAATTATTAATTCTATAGGTATATGGAAACCATTTTTTAGAAATTTCATTTCAGTGGGAAGAGAAAACCTCAACATGATGCTACAATTTCGGAGTTATCACAATATGGTGTATTATTCGAAGTACGTCATTTAAAAGTTGGGGACTTTGCATGGATTGCCAGGTGTAGAAATACAAGAAACGAATTGATTCTTCCATATATAGTAGAAAGAAAAAGAATAGATGATTTAAGTGCTAGTATTACAGATGGAAGATTCCATGAACAAAAGGTGATACCATGCTTGCATGTATAAATTATTTTATCAATTTATTTTTTAATAATTATAACAAAATTTGTTCCGTAAAGTTTCGATTGAAGCAATCAGGCATTGAAAATCGTATGTACATAATTGAAGAATATGATAAAAGCCACAGATTGGCAATACCACGATCATCTCTAATGCAAGCTTCTATAAATACTTTAATACAAGATGGATTTTTAGTAAAATACACTGCGAATCATAAAGACTCTATGTTTTATTTATCATCGTTAACAAAAGTTTTCAACGATGTTTTTAATGTATGTATGAAATGTACTGTGTATTACGACATCGTTCGAATCAATTATTAAAAACTGAAGAATATTATACTGATTGTAGGAAAAGAATTTGGTGGGATGCAAAAAGGAAACTCTTCCCCAAGTAGATATTTTAAACGATACCGTTCATCTGATGGAATTTGAAGAATTCAATAAAGCTGCATCAAAGCAAAAAGTATAAAATTTGAATTGATTTAACAAATTTATACGTAATTACAGATATAAACGAATTTTTTACTTTGTTTAGGTATTCAAAGTAAATCAAATGTTTATTCGTCAATTGCTACAGTTAAAGGGTGTATCTGTAGACAAAGCATTTGCAATTGTGGAGCATTATCCCACACCTAAAGTACTGGTTAACGCTTTCCAACAATCCGATTCCAATGGGGAGCTATTAATATCTAATATTCAATCAGGGAATAAGAAGCAGGTTCTTGGTTCAATAATTAGTAAAGCAATTTATCAGTTATACACCAACAAAACGTTAAATTAGTAAATCAATTTTTATACTATATGTACATAATAAATTCTTATTACGTTAATGTACAATACTATAATCATTAAATATCTTCATCTTTACATTATTATAGTTTTATATATTTAATATAGATATTACAAGTTAATAATAAGCATAGTGTAAGAAGTACAGCGTTCAATAAGGCAATATGTTAGCATTATACATATTCTTTTGGATGAGCCATAGAATATATCTAAATAATAATGAAGATATGCATGACTTAAATAAAGCATACATACATATACATATCGTAATATGACTAAGGTCTTTTTTCTTATGAAATAATCCCATTACCGCGGTATGATAATGAAGTTATGGTATTTCGTGTGTAATAATTTTATTTTTAATTGGAAAAAATACTGAAAATATATGTTACTAAAGGGTTTACGAAAAAAATATTCTAAACTTAGTACCCTCTCGTGGCAAGTATAGGAAGCAACGCAACGATGGGACTACCAAAACTTGAACGCGCTACGAGTTGCCAATCCAGTATCGAACTCCGTATCGTAAGTCACGGTTATAAACGCACCTCAGGAGTTTGTTGTTCGCTTCCTTAGTGTATTGTATGTATTTATATTGGTTTTTTGTGTAAAACCTGCCGAATTTTTACAATGAGTGCTGAGGAGGAAGTGCTACGGATTCAAAAGAAATTGAACAAGATGTCGAGCGGTGACGGGACGGTGAGTAAGTGAGTAAAATAAAGATAGTTGTGTTTCACTTTACAGATTCGGCCTCGCTCACCGTTAATGATGTTAGATTTCAAACTAAAATACTATTACCGAGATATCATTAGATCGTGCAACGTGTACGAACATATTATCTTTGAAACTTATAGTTCGAGATGATAATGTTGATGTGCGCGTTAATTTCAGTGAACTTGCAATGTTTGTATTACCTAAGGCGGTCAATGTATTGTGGAGCTTGAATATCTAGTATTCTAATTTTAACGTAATAAAGCGTTGGTAAAGGTTAAATTGTCCTCTAGGTGTAAAATTTATTGTAATACGCTCACGTTCTGTAAAATGTTTCAAGTTATGTTTATTGTAAACATTTTAATACTGCAGATCTAGTATTTGGAAAATCTCTAAGTGTGCACAATTGTTAGTTGTGTTATGCATTATCTAACAAAAAGTTACTGTCATCAGTGTAAATTATATCAGTGAACCATATGAGATTAGATAATTGAGCTTATGTCAATAGTGTGTTAAAATAAACAATAAACGATGATAAAATAATAATTTCAAGTTTAAACTAATTAATCCATTGAACTATCAATATTATATTATACATTCTATATTATGAAATGCTAATATTTTATATATATTCGCAATTTATATTTTTTTACACTGAAGAAAGTAATTACTTTTGTTTCAGGGTCAGGAGCAAGCATTGGACTTACTTAAAGTATTGCAGAAACTGCCCGTTGACTTAGAACTCTTAACCAAAACTCGCATTGGAATGACGGTAAATGCATTAAGGAAGTCAAGCAGAGATGAGGAAGTTATATCATTGTCCAAAACTCTGATAAAGAATTGGAAAAAATTCTTATCTGGTAAGGGATTATAATTATTCAAATAAATAACATAAGTGGATTAATTAATATAAATCTTATATTAATGTCCACATTTTATTCAGGATCAAATAAAGAAAAGGATTCTACATCTTCGAGTAGTTCAAAGAAGAGAGATGATAAATCAGAAAAAAATAAAGATGATGGAGATCAGAAAAAAGATAAGGATAACTCTGATGGCGATGTTAAAATGAAAGAAGAGAAACCTCATAAAGATATGCAAAGGAAACAGTCAACGTTCCCTGCACCTACCACAACAGATGCTGTTAGACTTAAATGTAGGGAGCTGCTGGCAGCAGCTTTGCGAGTAGATGGAAAAGCGATTGAGGGCTGTGCTTCTCCAGAAGAATTGGCAGAGGAACTGGAGGAAGCTATTTATGCAGAGTTCAAAAATACTGACAACAGATATAAAAATAGGGTAAACATTTAAATCTTTGATTTTAACATATTTATACTTTTATATCAGTCTATTTGAAATGTGTAATTAATTTTTCAGGTACGAAGTAGGGTTGCAAATCTGCGTGACGCGAAGAATCCTAATCTTCGAACCAACTTCATTGCTGGTGCTATAACACCCGCTCGGCTTGCTGTCATGACTGCCGAAGAAATGGCAAGTGATGAGATAAAACAATTGCGAGAACAGTTCAAGAAAGAAGCCATTAACGACGCGCAACTTGCCACTGTGCAAGGCACGAAAACCGATTTATTGAAATGCGGTAAATGCAAGAAACGCAACTGCACATACAACCAAGTACAAACACGTTCAGCCGACGAACCTATGACTACTTTTGTACTATGCAACGAATGTGGAAATCGATGGAAGTTCTGCTAAATAGATCCAACTCTTCAAGGTTCTTTCCAGGAAGGAAACGTATTTCGTTCAAGACCTGCCTATTAACACTTGCTAGAGTTAACGATACATCATGGAAGATATATTGCATGAAATTTATGAGACACGGACTGTACATTGCCGAATTTTGAATCCCTTCACAAGTTTCTGAGTACACAATTTCCCATTGTATATATTGAAATTATAATCAGATAGGCCTCAACTTAAGGACGTTCGCATCAAACTCGAAAAGATATTCGATCTTGAATCATTAATCAGTGCTCGAAACTTCGAAAAAGAAAACGCGTGTAATGATGTTAAGATGAAAGTAAACGTTTCATTTCACATTGTACAAGTTTTCACAATGTTTTATCCATGGAGAAGTTCTGAATTGTGGGTACAGTTCTGAAATACATGTATGTGACACTATAATGCAGTATGTTTGCAACCCTGCAACTAGATACGGTACAAAGGATATTTTCTGTGTTAGAGATAAGGCAATCGAAATTATATGTAACAAGATGTGTTACGTTTTTATAAATATCCTTACTGATGCTTTTGAAAGATGTCTTCACATCTTTTCATTTTCAAAGTGAATGCTTCATTCAAATATCTGTTTACTGTTGATGATGGGAAACAAAACAAAGAAAAATACCATGTAAATTGTATATGTACTAAGAATAATTTGCTACGTGAAATCTGATGTTTAAATAGATGGCGCCATTCATAGCAAAACTGGGCTATGTCATGTATAACTTATCTGTGTTCGAACATGTTCGAATTAAATGTGCCGTTCTGATGATAACTAAACTTTAAATTG
Organism: Megalopta genalis; assembly: GCF_051020955.1. Classification (NCBI taxonomy): domain Eukaryota; kingdom Metazoa; phylum Arthropoda; class Insecta; order Hymenoptera; family Halictidae; genus Megalopta; species Megalopta genalis. The sequence goes on along the minus strand of NC_135014.1, from coordinate 34,617,591 downwards.
AACGCGATAGCTGCGCCTCCATGCAGCGTATGCTATAGATGCTTCTAGTAATTTGGACTTTACAGTCCAACTACTTGCGTGTATAACATTAATTTCTAACCTGACATTAATCAGTGTTCGTGTTATTCGACGTTCATGAAGTACATATTCCCAAACGTTTCTCCAACAGCATATGATTCATTATTAAAATTATCTAATAAAATGAAGTTACGTAGTATCACGTGCGTCAAATGACAGCATCCGAATATAAAGCAAACTTGTTTGTTATCATGTAACTTCTTAAATGAAATATTTCGAGGAAGTAACAGGCGAATCAATGGATATTTACGATAGTATAAATTGACATTTTTTGGCGCCACTGGATAAATTTTTCAGGATCTATACGAAAAAAGATCTGTTTGAAAAGGTATTTCATAAAGCATAAGCAAATTGACAAACTACAGATCTGAATTGAGTGCAGATATTTTCTGATCACCACTATGTGCGAAGACGCCCATCTTAAAGTGCAACGACAACTTTTACAAAATTTACGGACCACCGTCGAAGGATTGTTAGTCGATGGTGTTTTAAACGTATGGAATGTCTACGGTGGTTTAAATCGACTTCACCATATAATGGAGCGGATATTTAAACATGGCTGTCGAATATTTAATCGAAATGTAAGATTACATCTTTATTTGTTTATATCGTTATATCGTTGCATGTTTCGAATTGTTTATGTCGTTTGTAATTAACTATCTTTTTCATTTCTTTTGCGTTCTGAAAAAGTATCATATCGCTGTATAGATTGTAAGTATTTAATTCTATTATCAGTAGTATTGTTTTTTATTTGTTTTGATTCAAGATATTTTATTTTTTTTCTCGCTTATAACTCGAATTAGCATCATTGTCACATGGTAACTGGAACAGCGATAATAATGAAGATTTTTGTTGTGTAATGTTGACATTGAACAAAGTCAAAGAAAAGAGAAAAGAAATTTTTACTTTTAAGGGAGAACCGGACTGTTGGATTTTTATCCAGGGATTGAATTGGCTACAACCTTCTTTAGCAGTTTCCCCTGTTTTATCTGAAGTAAAGGATTATCTTTTAAATTTACCAGCGAGAATAACATCACAAAAAGATATGTTGTGGCTATATAAAAGGTATACATGACATTGAATGAATATATTAAGATGTAAGAAATCTTGTATTTCATAACTTGATTTGCACATATGAATTTATGCAACAAGATTTAAAAATTATTATAATTTAGCTTGGAGAGTCATACTTTATCACATAAGCTTTCCTGGCTTTTATCCGACAAGGAACATTTACTATCTTGTTTCGAACCATGGGCATTTTTGTGTCAAGAGAATTTGGCTGAAGCCACATTGTTATGTTTAAGAGCTGTCGAACGAAATCAACCTGTGTTGCTGACAGAAATTGACCCATTTTTAGTAAGTCACTTGAATAGTATTGCATTTACAATACAGTATTACTAAAATTCCTTATTTACATATAATTGATTTTAGTTTTTACCTTCTTGGATTTCTCCTAAAGCAAGACCTAAGAGGCATCGGCGTTCTTCTTCATATCCAATTAACTTTTCTACTACAAATTTCAGTGTGGCAAGAGACAGAAACATTCATCTTGAACATTGTCAGTTAGACATTGTTAAGTTAGAATCACAGTTAGAATCACTGAGAATATCAGAAAATCCGATAATCCAACAAGGTGATATTAAATCTGAAGAAAACTATATATATCATAAAACATATTTGAAAGAAGTTAATAATAGAGCTTCAGAAACTTGGAATAGTTTCTCCACCTTAACTAAAGGCTATACAATTTCAGGTACACATTCTGCCTCTTCGTTAATTATTGCAGATACTAGCTCTCATAAAAGTAATGAATCTCAGACTCCTAAAGTCGAATTGTCGAAGCTAATTAATGTAAATTATGCTGAATTGAAGCAATCTACCTCTACTATTGCGGAGAACAAATTATCTGTAAGACCTAGAACTCCTTTAAGAAAGGCAAAGAGTAGAAATAAGATGAAACAAAGTCAGACAATTGCCAAGTCAAGCGAGAGCTCTGATACAACAAATAATGAGGATTCGATAATAAATAAGGTGGTGGAGTATCGAATTCCATCCCCTGTACCAAATGAAACTGATGTAGATGGACATGTAAGAGATTCCACAGGAATTCAAATAGTTCAAAAACCACGATGGAAGAATTCCCTTTTGCCCGTATCAGCACCTGAATTTACCAGCCCATGGAGTGTAGAGATCGAAGGTCAAAAGGAGATTAGAGCACCAAAGAAAAGTTTTATGGAAGATGGTGGTAGTAGTGTTCAACCAATGGCTATAGGATATTTTCCACGTCCGGCAGAAGGTCAAAGTTTAACAAGCTTTCTAGCATCTGCACGATTTTCTAGAGCTAATGCCGAATTAGATAGAGAAAATGCACATTTCAGTGTGTGCGAAGCTATGATAGCTGCGATTGAACAAGTAAAATGCAACCGGCAATGGCGTCTTCTGGAAGAAGCGGCCGAAGAAAGTGATGAGGAAATAAACAGTTTAAAGCAAAGAATACGTTTAAGGCGTCGACAACGACAAGAGGAACGGCTCAAGGAGAGGACATGGAATCGCGAGTTACTGAGCGACGGAAAAACAGATACAACTACAACCGATCAGAGTGTTAGCCCTTTGTCGACCTCGACGGATACTTCATCTGATATATTTAAAGACGAGATAGAGGATGTAGAAATGAACGACGGACGGAATGCATTAAAACTGAAAAACGCTGGAATTTCGATTTCCATGGCATCTCTGTACTCCGATGCAGATTTGTACCAATCGTCGCCTTCCCATGGAACAGACTCAACACTGACTGAAGGCAGTATGTCTGCAGAAGGTGTAGCTTTATCGCTTATTAGTAAATTTAGTGAGAAACAATTGCCGAGAGCAAGCGAATTACAATGGTTAGTCTCCAAGGAAGATGCACCGCAAGGATTGTTACCGTTACCTAAAAGTTGGCTTGTTAGTTCAGAGGAAACAGAAAATTCACAAACGATTTCGTTGCGTGGGACTACGGAATGGGCTCCTCCAAGACCACAAATTATCTTTACAACACATCTTCCGCCAGTGTAAGTTTATGAATTGAAATAACAAAATTGGCATTTTATTGAGTTGTATAATTTTCAGGCGACGAACTCTTATAGCCAAACAGAACTACAGGTGTGCAGGCTGTGGAATGAAGGTTGCAGTAAAATATGTGAACAAATTTCGTTATTGTGAATATTTAGGTAGATACTTCTGTACTGGTTGTCACACTAATCAAGTGGCACTGATACCAGGAAAAATTTTATCTAAGTGGGATTTCAATAGGTACCATCAGTTTCCATTGAAAGATATAATATGTATCATTGTATAACTTTTTTATAATTGTTTATGATATATTCCTTTAGATATCCTGTATCAAACTTTTCATATAGATTATTAGACCAGATGGCCTTAGATCCATTGTTTCAAGTAAACGATTTAAACCCATCACTTTACAAACGCATCAAACAATTAGACAGAATGAGATTACTGCGTACACAATTATTTTGTTTCAAAGATTTCTTATTTACCTGTCGTTTCGCAACAAGGTATGAATTCTGATAACTTGTTAAATTATCTTTAATTTAAAAGTTATTCAACAATTATCGTTTTAAAAAATATTTATGTGTATGTTTTTTTTAGTGTTCAAGAAGTACTGAAAAAAGAACCGAATTATATAATAAGCGATCCCCATGTATATTCCATCCAGGATCTGATACAGGTTAAATATGGCATTTTGCCAATAAGATTACAAGAATTGGTTGAAGTTTGCCATATGCACATCATAGGGTGCGAGGTAAACCATCAATATTATACCTACATTGTAGATCATGTTTTTATTACAAATAAATTACCATTTTAGTTGTGCCAAGCTAGAGGATTCGTGTGCGAATTATGTTCCTGTCAAGATGTTATATTTCCATGGGAGTTATCAAAAGTATTTAGGTGCGAAATGTGTGGTGCATGTTTTCATAATGAGTGCAAGCAAAACTTTAAAAAAGCAGATTGCCCACGTTGTATTCGTTTGCATTACAGACGAATATCTAGGGATGAGAAATTTTGACATACGGTAATGTTATCTTATATTGCGCGTTTTCTAGTGGGATTTGTGAATTGATTCGTTAAAGAATAGAGAGTTGAACCGTCGATTCCAAAAGGCTATATATTTTTAATGTTACAGGTATTTAAGTTTCTATTTATTATATTCACTTTAGATTTATTAGTACAGATTATATATTCTTTTAATTTTTTGAAAATTTAATATATTTATATTTATGGAATCTTTGAATCTGTAACGTTCAAACTATTTAAACTTTTAAGATACAGTATTTCTTGGAAGTAAAAACTTATTTATTACATACGTGAATTTCACATATAGCAAAGACTGAATAAATGTGATATTTAAATGAAATTACAACTTGCTTAAGTATGTCAATACTATAGTCTTTACTGTTACGTATCTATTTATTTATAATATTACGTAATATATTATTGTAAAAAATGAAGTTGAAAATTATGTTATTTTATATTTATAAAATTTTAATAATGAAACATGTAATTTATTTGAACAGTAGAAAGTCAAGTGAATTGTTATTTTTATCTTGCATTTAACTTATATCTGTTTAATTATAAATTTTAGTTTGATAATTCTTCCTAAATGTAAATAACGTTTCAAGTAAAATAGGCCAGAAGAGTATTATCTTTGTATGTAATAAAGGCTAAGTAGTTGTGGATCTGTTTCTCCTATAATTAAAAACGTGTATTGTTTCTTTATAAAAATTGTTAATATGAACGATTTATAATAAAATGTTCTTAAAAACATTGTACGTCCTGATGTTTCGGAATTTAGGGTACACAAAGAAACTGTGCAGACAGCGAATTAAAAATCATTGTTTGATTTTATTAAATTACGTTTTGTTTACAATGGTTCACATACACACGTCTTACAAAATAGTAGGCATCGATACATTCACTGACTGTAAAAAAATATATTATTACACAATATGTACACCACCTAATTTGAATAAGTCTTATAGTTGAATAATATTTCTAGTTGTATGGCTTCCATTAAAAAGAAATCGCTTTAAATTTGTCCTAATAATTTTTGAAAATATGTACACATTAATAATTGTGATAAATATGTACAATTATCCTCTCGATGAAGATATATATCTAATTTCTCGTTTCGATAGTATTTCTAAATTTGCTAACGTAACTATCTCATTGAGGTACAAAGTGAGAATTTTGATGCGTTTGATTCCATCGAAGATCTGAATGCAATCATATCACAGGTGGTATTTTTGTTTGAAAAAAACCTATATCATGTACATTAATCAGTATGATTATGTATTAGTAACTATGGCCTGAGTCAGATTCTACAAAATAGATCTCGTTTCACATCTGATTAATACGTGTTGAATTTATGGCAATAAATAGAATGTCGAGAAATGAAGAGTAAGAAAAAATGATATCTTTCGTTAAGTTTACATATTTACGTACTTATATTTATCAATTTCATGAAACTCGTAAAGATAAATTTTCTCTTATTCTGTTAACTTGAGAAGCAAAGCAAAAGGATTCTCTCTTTCATTTATCATTTTCTTTCCTTGTCTTTCATACTGTGAACTTTCATGCGCACAATGATTTAAGAAAATGTATCATACGTAACAGTACCTTATGTATTTAACTTATGAGCATACAGTATCTTTCATCAGTCTCTATAAAGTGCAACAACAATGCATAACAATACGCCACACCCTCTCCTCACGGCTTCGTTAAAAACGAAAATACCGCATAAATTTCATAATATTCATTCGTATCGTGTATACATGGGCCAATTCAATTGAAGGTAATGAAACTGTCTCATAGTACTTATAAGTATAGAAAAGAGAGAAAGAATATAAAAAGATTAATATCACTCAATCTTTTTTCATGCATATAAAATAACGCTTTAGAAATACCAATTGCTTTATCAGAATGTAGAGTATAAAAGCGTGGCGCTAATAAATTTCTCAACAAAATAAAATTAAAATAACTTACAAATACTGATATTGTAGAATAATATACAAATTATGAAAGTTGTATAAATAACTAGAAAAAAAAATAAAAAAAAAAAACAAAATTGTATTACTCATATGTTCTTTTGGATACTGTATAAAGTTCACACTGAGCTTCACGGTCATTTGAATTTATATGGCTTAAAGACAATTGATAATTTAAATAGGGTTTTCAATTTAAATTGGTATGTTAATTTCATTTTTAAACGAACAATGGTTATTCACGCTTGGCGACCATCTCAATTAATCATAAATTTCATTATTGTCAACCATATTTTTTTCTTAAACTACTTATATATCTAATGTATCTTTTAGTGGCAGCTTTGCTACTTCAAAGAATATCCTAAAATGTAAAGGAAAGAAAGGGGTCAGATAGATATGTTTCAGTTGTGTTTAAATAAAAGTAGTGTACTTATTTTTGCACTTACTTATGACTGTACTTGTTCCGTACTGTTGGCAAAGCCTCTTTGTGCTTCTTATGCAATCCTTCATTTAAGAGATGTACTATATCTCTTATGTCGTCAACTTTATAACCAGTGTAATATTCCAAAGTTGGAGTCCATCCCCCTAGATTTTTCATTTGGAATGCAAGAAGAAGTGCAGCAGAAGCCATTTTACTATCACTTAACGTCACGGTTGAATAATCCATTAGAGCATTCTCCAAAATATATCGAGCTAAAGTTAGTGTTGGCATCGAAACTTTAGCACACTATAAAAATAATATTACAATTAGTATTTTTGTATATTAGAGAAGAAAACCATACAAGATTAATCAATACTATGACATTAACGTACCCTAGCATATCGTCTGAGGAATCTATAAGAAAGTGGTATGCCGAGATCAAAATCTATCACTTTTAAAATACTCATTTCCATTCTAATTAATTCTCTTTGTTTGTAAATACCATCGCATATATACAAAAAATCATCAATCATTGGCGGTATTCTTTCCTGAAAAAAGAAAAAGAATCACATTGTAATTAGGGCGAACTAGTAATAGAATATGTTTTTGATACTTACATCATATTTACTCGCTACAAAAAGACTTGCAGCACCTAACAATTGTAATGTATCTTTTCCAACTGTTACCTTTGTCAGGTAGAGATCAACTAGTTTCACAGCCAAATATAAGGTTTCATGATTTAGTTCGAAAGACTCTTGAACCTCTACCATCCAATCTACTAACAAGGCTCTCATCCATCGTGAGAGACATACTTGCCTCTCCATGTAATCTGCAATAGGGAAGAGACGTTCTCTGCTTTTTAAATATTCGAAGATATCCATAGCGTAATGTGAGACTTGAAACGGGTCCAGCCAATTCTCCGCGTCGAAGTCCCATTTTACTCCTTCGGGTATTACTCTCTCGGGTACAGCATTTAATCGAGCAGCTGCTACTCTATCGGGTACAGCATTTAATCGAGCAGTTACTACTTTCTCGAGTACAGCATTTAATGGAGCAGCTACTACTGTCTCGGGTACAGCATTTAATGGAGCAGCTACTACTCTCTCGGGTACAGCATTTAATCGATCAACAGCTACTACTATTTCCTCAGATTTCTCAGGTACTGGTAATTTACTTGTTTCACTTTCTTTCTCAATTTTCTCCAATTCATTAGTCTATGGAAATTCACATATTTGAAAAGTTATACATAAAAATGTATAAAGTATAACATTAGCAACTGCTCACCTGAACATTACTTCTACGTGATTTTTTTTCAGTGTCTTCTCCTATATCCTCTAATGCACTTACATACAAAGAACTTTCGTCTGATTTTTCTAAGTCTAAACTACGTCTAACATTAACAATTGTACTAGGTATTTCGATTTTTTCAGTGACCTTTTTCACCGACTTTATACGTGGCACTAACTTTGGCTTTGGAAGTACTTCTTCAGGTTTATCAGATATAGCAACTGTGTTTTCAAGTGTTCGAATCGAACTTGTCTGAGTGTTGGGTTTTGTCTGAGTGTTGGGTTTTGTCTGAGTGTTGGGTTTTGTCTGAGTGTTAGATTTCGTTTGAGTGACTACTGCCTTTTTTATTACTTTCTTTGGATCTTGCTGGTGTGTTCCCAACGTTTTTCCAATAGCCTATTATGGAAATAAGAGAACAGTTAGAAAACCTATTTTAACCATAAAAATATAATGATAACGTACATTAGTAATGTTTCCTAAAGCAGATCTTTTCGCAGTTTTGTCCTTTTGCGGGGATCCTTCAGCTTTTCTTTTAAAACGAGGATCTTTACCAACTGGGGGCTTGATTAAAGCATTATTTAATACAGAATTTTGACTCCTAGTTGTTATTCCTTTTTTTGTTGCCATGTTAGCATTAGTTTGTTTAGTTTGGGCATTAAATACTTTCGATGGCGCCATTTTCATGAATGATTAAAAATATAAAAGTACGGTTTTCCCCTGTGCAAGAAAAATTAAAAATTAATCATGTGAAATTGTGAGTTTGTTAATATAATTTTATAGTTTCACTTCTTCAGGTTTATGAAGAAAATTAAAAAATCCTTAGAACTATTTAGATACAACTAACAGTTAATTAAACAGTTATTATTAACAATTTAGTACAAGTTAAAAACTGAGAGTTTAATATAAAGTGCACATTTCCTCATTTAATAATGGCAAGAAAAAATGGATTGACTTGCTTTCACACCAATCTGCAAAAGAAATGTTTACATGAAATGTTCTAGCAGTATGTTTACATGTAACAGTTTGGTATGTTTACAAAATGTTATTATATGACTTAGTATTTAGTTTCTCGCAAATTACTCCAACAATTACTTCAAATTATTTAAAAAAGTTATTCCTCTTTTTAATGACTGCTTGTCAACATGTCAGATAGAAAAAGAATGTAATATTAGTCAGTCAACAGTGCAAAGAATAAGACAAAAATACTGTGAAAGTATATTTTTAAATGTTGGAGGAAGACTAAAAAGTGGATGAATGAAGGATTATATGATTTGTCACATCTGCTGAAGCTTCAATTGCCACTGTGGCTCAAAAATTATTAAAAGTCGTAGAGCTCTGACCTCAACTCCATAGAGAATCTACGAGATTTACTAAAAACGGTGAATTCAGAATTCATATGTTAAGAATTCAAGAACAGTGGGAACAAATATCTCTGGTTTATTGCAAAAAATTAGTAGAAAGTATGCCAAAGCAAATCAATGCAATTTTGCAAACAAAAATGTTATGCGCGAAATATTTAAAATAAGTATATTAAATATTGTTTGTGATATATTAAATAATTAATATATTAAGTATTGGACATGGTGCAAAACCGAGTCAATCTATTGCTCTTGTTATTCTTCAAGAAGATATTATTGAAGAAATATCTTGTTACTTCTAACTGTGTGCATTTTCTGTTATCCTTCTATATTCCTAGCAATAAATAATAATTTATACAAAACTTATTTGTTCAGTTATGCTCCTTACTGTATATTGGAACTCAGGATCATTCATTTCATATGATAAACAATGAGCTGTGACTCATTGTAAACAATAAACGAACGTTATGGTCGAACGCGAACTATGTTTCCGAAATGTATAATACTTTTTGTTGAACATGATATATTATGTTCATAGTATCAGTTCAAAGTATCATGACATCCGAAACACTGTCCGCGGAGAAAGAAGACTCAATTTTTGAAAAAATATACGATTGTAGCATCGGTGGGTCGCGTATACGTGGCCAAACCTACAGTTATGAGAACCCATAAGCGTTCAGAGTACGCGATTAAATTTGTCCACTCCCCATCCCGCCAACGTGATTTTATCGCGCTTCGTTACATTGTCGATCGGCTAATAACAAACTCGAGAACACTTTCTGTGATAAATCAAAAGAATTTCTCCACTTTCTTTGCATACAAGATCAACTGTTAGACCTGATTCATGGCGCGATGCATTCACGGAGGAAAAAACGCGGGAACACACATCAAGGACACCGTTAAAAAGTACACGAAAACGGATTTTTTCCGCGAAAACGAAGTTCACACGAGCAGTTCGAAATTGTGAGGTCGAATACAATGAAAAGCAATGAGACATGCAGGAAGCAGAAATTTGCCACGGCTTCCATGAAGGCAAGCTATCATGAAAACAAACTGTTCACTGGTATTCTTACTTTACGGGCGCAATATTTCTACAAAATCTACACGGATCGGTGATAAACGAATGATTTTAGTTAACCTGATACCGTTGGGATTATTTCTTGTACTCTGGAGTGTTAATTTTTCTCACTTAAGAAATTCTTGTGTCATTAGTACGTTACTACAATGTCCGTTCGTTTCATCAGAGCAACTGAATTAAACTGAACCTTGAAGTTGACGCTATTCAAAATTACAGTTACCGTTGCCGTAGCCGTTCCTATGATTGGCTCACTGCCATTGGTCGGGCCGGAACCAATTGCAGCCTTTGAAAGTCTTAGCGTGCCGCCTATTGGTTGAACGTTCAACCAATCACATAACTTCGTTTAAATAGTGAGAATAGCGTAACAGGAGCAGGTCCTATTACTCTGTCGTTATTTATTTAATAACTTCTTTTTAAACAACGTTTTCTTGGAGTATAAATACAAAGAAAAATTTGAATCACGTTTAACATAATAATTGTATTACTTATATTACCGATTTATCGAATATGTATTTCTTTAAATATTCAAATCATTTAAATATCCATAAATTAATAATATAAATTTTTGTTAAATAAATTAATAATTTTAATGTTCAATAGAGAAAATTAAACTATGCTAAGAGTACGATAGGTGTCGTATGCGCCGGGAACCCCGTACATTGGCGTGACCTACAGGGTGGCACCTAATGTATTGTACTTGTACCGTTATCTTTACACCTGCATAAGTGTGGCGACGCCCACGCCACTGTGCGGGATTCTCGACGCATGCGTTACTTGTCTGACTCCTCGTGTCCTTATTTTCCTGTATTAAACATTTAAATTATCTTTGTCGCAATAATATTCAAACATTTATTTTATTAATTTATGAATGTTGTGTACACACTGGTAATTAATTACTTGAACATAATACATATTTGAGTACTACAATATCCAAGAAACATTCGATACTTGTACATTGGAGTGGTTTAAGTGTAATTCAAAATATTTTTTTTTTGCTGTAGAATCTCAAGGTTACAAATAAATGTTTCTTTAAGTTTCAGTTTCCATGTATTTGTTCGTTGAATCGCACAATTCTACTACATATGCGCAAAAATGGCTACAACAATGTTTAACATGTCTCAATAAACAATTAACCTTTGCCCCGTATTTAACCGTTCGCCCAAATGTAAAATGGTAGTACATGCTCCAAACGCGAGTCGGAAGCTTACAGAATTGGCTGTGTAACGACGAAAATTCTGTCGCGGCGAGCATCTCTATTCGTTGGCATTCCGATAACCTTAGTAAACGCGATTCTTGCTAACATATTGTAAGGCTTTTTTTACATACCTAATAGTTATTATATATTCGTCTTGTACGTGTGCGTCGTTGTGTTCAGCATCTCAGGCTTTCGTCTCATTCGTTCGTGATTTTCGTATAAATTATCGAAAATGCAAAGTGAACGGCTGGTAGTTAAGTACGTCAAAGTGAACAACTGTTTCGCCTATTTGCCAGACACCTGGTTACGAAGGCTAGGAACAGAGGTTGGTATTATACGTCTCATAAAATTTCATTCGACTATACACACATGATAGCCATATGCATACATTTATACATAAATTCCGGTATTGGAAGCACAACGGTAGATAGAAAATTTCGTACGCTGGTCGAACGATAAAACAGATTACAGTTAGTACGAAATTCTTTCGTAGACGGATCGATGTCGCGATGATCTATTTCTTGTGGCGAGGCGCCAAATTTTGAATCAAGTTCAAATCAAAATTACTGTACAACAGAGTTGGGCATTGTTCGAATAAAATTTTATTTGAAGAATTTATTCGAGAATCTTATTCGGAGAATTTATTTAAAATATTATTCGAATAAAATATTATTAGAAATGTTATTCGAATAAAATATTGTTGGAAATGTTATTCGAATAACGCCTAACCCTGCTGTACGAAATCAAAATTACTGTACAACAGAGTTGGGCATTGTTCGAACAAAATTTTATTTGAAGAATTTATTCGAGAATCTTATTCGGAGAATTTATTTAAAATGTTATTCGAACAAAATATTATTAGAAATGTTATTCGAATAAAATATTGTTGGAAATGTTATTCGAATAACGCCTAACCCTGCTGTACAAAACTATGGCGATTCAAAGTTTAATAGAACACAATTACTTCGGATTACAGGAGAATGTTATCGAAATAGAGCACAAAGGTAAAACATATTACGTGTCCTGCAACGTTAGCGCAAATCCAAACGAGGTGTTATACCTCGGCACAAGTTTCGCACGAAGTTTAGGCATCGATGAAGGGGACGAAGTGTTCATTTCTTCTTTGAAAGATGTGCAACGTTTAACAAGAATTGATGTTGTACCTCGTACCGCGGACGACAGGGAGATCGTGGTTAAGTACAAAAGCAGTTTCACAATTGTATCTTATTGCGATAAATAAGAATTCGTTGATCGAACTCTAAATCATTTTGTAGGAACTACAAATGGAAAAGCTGCAATCAATTTTGCTCAGTCAGATCAGAGTGGTGGGCAAGGGTCAGCCTATTGTTGCATGGGTTTCAAAGTTCTCTTCTGTAACGTTTACCGTAGGCAAGTTCAACATTTGTTAGATTATCCTTAGAACTCATGAGCTACGAACTGTTTCGTAATTTTGGGTAACATTTAAGTATATTACGACAATAGAGAATGCGATACGAATTAACTAGAACAAGTGGCGCCGCTTGTGACGAAATTTTGAAACAGTGATGAGGGGTCTGTACAAAGGCAAATCACGTAGCGGCAAAACGCTGAAACTAGTGATCAATTTACCGACAGATGAAATACATACTTGGAAATGTACACGGGTGCCGTATGCTGTACCTGTAATACCTGCAATCGGTAATTTGTTTACCAGTTTGAGCGTTTTGCCATTACGTGGTTTGGTGCTGTACGAACCCCTTAATCCTGCTTCGAATTTTACAATCGTTACAAATAAACTTTTTTGGTATGACATCGATGCAGGGAAGTTTTCTGAATATTTCTGTATCCTCAGAATGCTTTTTTAATCTCTGAATTCATAGATTTTATGCCATTACTAATACACGTATCCCCTTTACGACTATAGTAAATAGTGTTGTTGACAATCGGTAACTACAAAAATGAGCCGCAAGGCTCGAATAATCGTATCGTCCATTTTTGTGTACAAGCTGAGGGTCAGTTACGGAGAATTTACTATATCTGGGCAAGGATCATTTATAGTAGCGCCAAATGTAATTCAAGTTCCTCCACCTTGACAACAATGAATTGTCTTTTTTTGGTATGAAATGGATGGAAAATATGTAACCTTAACATAACTTCACCCTCAAAATATTTTTCTAGTCCTTCGAGCATCATATTTTAATTGAAGTGATGATAAATTATATATTCTATATATATAATATTATAATATAATATAATATTATATTATATTATATATTATATATATAAAATATTATATAATATAATATAATATAATAATATATATATTCTGCTTCTACTGTATTAAAATTTTTACGTTGTCATTCTTAATCACACAGATCATCTAGAGCCAAGTGTCAGATATGGAAAGCTCGAGCAATTGACAGAGGTGCACGTGGCGGACGTTGTGCCAAATAAAAATGTAGAGAGCTCGATCAAAGTGGCTGAGCAGTCCAGCAGCATAACAGAAGATCTCTTGACGACGTTCAGAAGATTCGCACAGTCCGCGGTCAGACACAGCGATTTCAAATCACCAGAGGCAGCCAGAAGCTCCGAGCTGCTTAAGAGTTTCCGCAATAGAAAGAAGTCGAGCATCTATCGGGTGCATCCGATGCCGAAGAGGATGGTCGAAGGTACCGCCGTCGACGAAACAGTGCGTGGTCCCTACCACGTGTTCGTGCCGCGAAAATCGGCACCGAAATTCGATGGCACCTTCGCCGTATTTCGCGTGAGGAAGCTGTCGGAAAGGAAGCAGCATACGAACGTAGCCAGCACCAGCTTTTTAACTAGAGACGACTCCGTTGTGCCCGAGTTGGCCCAAGAATTGGTTGTCAGGTTGTTCGTCCTTGAAGATTTGCTGGAGAGATCCCCTAACTGGAACCATTTCAACATCAACTTCCATCACAACAGTCTGTACGTATCGGACAGCGTGAGGCACACTTTGGACTTGAGGACAGGGGCCAAAGTGACCTTGTGCCAGGTGGAGCCTCCTCAGCAAGTGGCCCCATCCTCCATCGAACTGTTCTCATGGAGAGAATCGGTGACCGCTGAGACTTTCGAAAATTACGTGAAGACTCGTTTCTCTCGGGACGGGCTGTTCATTAATTCTTGCGCCGTAATCGTGCTCGACAGCGATCATCAATGCGTCGTGAAAATTTCGCCGGAGAATTGCACTTCCGCCCTGGTCGACGAGACCGTTCTGAAAGGGTTGCACGTGCATTCGAGATCGGTGGCTGAGAAGAGCCATCTGCGGGTCTCGGACGAGTTGGACCAAGAGAGGCCGAAGATGAGACAACACTTTACTCGGTAATCGAAGTCTCTTTCTTTGTCGGAGACGAATTCACGCGATATTGTGGAGAAGAAAAGCGCAAACCTTTGATCTTCGGAACCTGATAAGAAATTATGTTTCCAGGCATTTAGAGCACGCTCTGGCGGAATGTCGCCTCTCGCTCGATGTTAGTCTCGGTTTGCATACACAACTAGGTTTCGACTACGACCGGGAGAACATTTTGATCGCCGGCGATGTTGGTTCCGGCAAGACGACCGTTTGCAAACTGCTCTGCGAATATTTAGAGAACGCGCCGTATTTTGTGCACACGCAGACCATAGACTGTCGATCCCTAAAAGGTAGGGCTTGCTTTCAATTTATCATTCAATTTACTTGCGAAGACTGATGTTTACATTCTGTTCATTCGTTTCGTATCATTTTCTTAGGGAAAAAGGTTGAAATGATACAAAAAATTCTAATAACTGCGTTGAGCGAGAGTATCTACTATCAGCCTTCCGTGATATTCCTGGATGATGTAGAGTCCATCACGAACGCGTCCGCGAACGATGATGAGATCACTCCGGACGCCATTAATGCCGCCAGGTATTTTTTGCTGCTTACTTTTGATGTACACCATTATATAGAAAAATGAAAGAAAACGCAGTAATTGTTTATCACCAGGATCTCAGACATGTTAAGCAACACTATGTCACAGTATCAGGAAGTGTGTCACATATCAGTCGTCGCAACTTGCGCAGGTGTTAACAGGATCGGACAGAGATTGAGGCCAGCGAAGGGGTCTCACTTTTTCAGAACGGTTCTGTCGATACCAAATCTCGAAAAGGTACTCGATCGTGTTTACGCTTTATCACGTCATCTTTATCCGAATTTAAATCTTATTGTCTTTTTCTTTCGGAGTAATTAAAATAGCGATGAAGACAATTCGATGGAATAATAAATATTGGGATCAGAAAGATCGGTAGAGCCGCGATAGAATTAGGCGAATCGTCGTTCAACCAACAAGGTAACATATTCAAGTTAGATTTTGCCGATTTTAACCCTTAGAGCTCTATGGACGCATATATGCGTTTGGCGAAAGTCATCCGTGCAGCCTAAGGCCGCATTTATGTGTTTTCTCTAAGTCATCGGCCTGGACTAAGGGCGCATATATGCGTTTGTCGATTTTTTCAATTAATATGCAGTTATTTTCGTGTAAAATTAATACAGGGGCACTCGTTAGTAATTCGCCTTCCTTAGGTAGCGGTTGGGCAATATTAGGGTCATAAAAATCATCGGGAATTTCCGAAACTGAAATCCCATTTTATGTGTCCCACTCTCTAATCAATTAGATTTCAAAATAATTACCTGCACTGTCACCTTTTCGCGACTCGAAGCACTCGAAACGACTCAGTCAGCAGTACCGTCTTGTGAATGTAAGAACCTCACGGACTCGCTCGCGTCAACAACGATAGCGCGGAATATAACTTGTTCGATTTTTTTTTTTATTCGTGACACCCTACAGAATGTCAAATCTTGAGGAATATTTCACAAGGGACGACAGTGAAGTAGAATATAGTGAATCACTATCATCGGACATTGAATCAGAAGATTAATTATTTAACCTTCTGCAAAAGAATCACTATAATTTATTACTGTTTGCGCCTTGAATAGTCACTTCAGTGTGGCAAAAATGTATTCCGCCCCCAGCGATGGTCAGCGATAGCCGCGCCCGTCCCTACGAACCGTTTCGGCCAGGAGTATTCAGAGCTCAAAAGGTTAATGGTAAATGCCGTACACTGTAGTTTTACCTCTGTCTTTCATTACTTTCGAGTTATATTCCGTTATATTCTAACCGAAGGCCTGCCGACCGCTGAAATTCGCAGGTATATTGACCAGGAAAGTCGGTACCCTTAGACCGCAGCGACAATTAGCAATCACACTGGTACCTGCGCAGCCTCTTTTGACTACTAATAAAACAATTAACCAGATACAACCCACTGTCATCGTTCAAAATGCTACAAACTTTTGTACGTTTATACGTCCATAGTTCTACAAATCAAGCATGGTACAAGACTATCATTCATTATGCATAATTATTGTTGAGCGGCGAAAAACAAAAACACCCCAAAGCACGTATCCTCTATTTTGAAGCAATGATCACACACATTCCGAGTTTGCATTCAAATGAATTCACAATAAATACAAGGAATTAAGAAAAAAAGTAGAATTTTTAATATACTGTTCGAACAAATAAATTTTCATAACCGTGCATTACATATCTGTATTCTCCACTCAAAAACAAACAGTTTAACGAAAATTCAACTTTTTTTCGACCTCTGGTTCCCGAGATGTCTCAGACAATGTGATTTTAACCCCCAACTTTGAGGGCTGTTTTCACCGCTTCGACGCGGATGTTTGCCGATAAGAAAAAACACGTGTCAAATATTTTTCGAAAAACTATATCTTACGTGAGTCTCATGAAAATCATCTTGCGTAACTTGAATATGTTCCCCTGTAAGGGTAGCACGTTAGGACAAACTCGCGTTAGACGGATTAGCGGAATTGCGAACTGTCTGCTGCGGTATTATACGATTCGCGTTCAGCGGTGTAACTCGTGCTCTCTAATCAGGTGGATAGAATCGATATTTTGCAATTAATGCTTGGAGACAACTTGTACCTGCCCCGAGACGTGAATTGGGATTACTATGGAAACAAGACCGAGGGATGGATGGTTCAAGATCTGAGCGATTTCGCTGAGAAAGCGGTGTTCATTGCTTGGAAGCGCCACGGTAAGATGACTCTTAATTGCTTTCGTTTACTAATTAACACCAAACCTGTCGAGCACGAAAATGACTGACATGTGTTGCTTTAAAAGAATGCCATTAATGAATTCATGTAGCTGTTCCGTCAATTTTGTTATAATTTGTGATCGAATTAAAAAATTCATTCAATCATTTCCTGTGGAACGGTCCTTTTAATTTCAACAATTTTGAAAGAAAACGCATTAAACCGGCTGTGTTTCGAATCGAAAGCTCTTTGAATCAATTGATTGCCTTCGTTCGAAACGCATGCTCGCGACAGAATTTCCGACTACTTCGCGGCTCACACAGTCAATTGACATTTTATCATGGCAATATAAGCTGTGCGAGTCCGTGCCTGCGCGCATGCCAGTGTGCTAACAATCGTATCATTGTTGATTCGCCGGGAATGAAAGGATCCTCGAAGCCGCCCGTTGTTATAACGGAAGAGGACGTGTCGATTGCCCTGAAGAATTGTACGCCGATGTCTTTGCAAGGCATACAATTGTACAAAGGCGAGGGCCACCTTTGGTCGGATATCGGGGGCTTGGTGGAAGTGAAAAGGTGCCTCACAGAGATTCTACAGTGGCCGTTGAAGTACCCAGAAGTGTTTAAGAACGCGCCGATAAAGCTCCAAAATGGCGTTCTGCTCTACGGGATGCCGGGCACTGGGAAAACTATGCTCGCCAAAGCGATCGCCAACGAATGCGGCGTCAATCTAATTAGCGTCAAGGTATAATCGCAAATCATCCGTCTGCTACGATTTCCAAAATCATTCTTTGATATTCTGATAAACATACTATTAAGCATAAAACTATTTTTATCTGCACGGTAATTTTAGATAGATTTCATTTGCGTTTTAAATGTCGCCACTCGAAGCTTTAACATTTGACTCATTAAATTCGTAACATGCGTCTTGTATTACATGTGCTATAATTTACTGTATTTTTTACACGCCAAGGGTTCGATATTTTTGATTTTCATTCAATTTTTAGGGCCCGGAATTGCTCTCGAAGTACATCGGCGTGAGCGAGGAATCCGTCAGAACCGTTTTCGAAAGGTAACCAACGCTTAATGTTTCCAATGTATTTAGTAAAGCCGAGCACAAATTTTTGACAATAATATTCCACATATTTATATATTTATATTTATAAATTTATATTATATATATATTTATATTTATAAATTTATATTATATATATATATTTATATTTATAAATTTATATTATATATATATTTATATTTATATTTATAAATTCAGAGCTCTTCGAGCGAAGCCGTGCGTTCTGTTTTTCGACGAGTTCGATAGTTTTGCTCCCAGGTGAGTCTACGACTGAAAGTAAATTGTGAATGGTTTTGACGTTTTTCTATCGATTTGCCATTGATTGTAGACGGGGCCACGATAGCACCGGCGTGACAGACAGAGTGGTGAATCAATTGTTAACCCAAATGGACGGAGTGGAGGACAGAGAAGGTGTCGCGGTCGTAGCAGCGTCTTCGAGGCCAGATTTATTGGATCCTGCTCTATTGAGGCCTGGACGTCTTGACAAGGCTTTATATTGTCCCCTGCCAGATGAGGTACATCGCCAGTCTTCCATCCAAGTATTCTGACTATATTTTGTTTCCACGAGTTAAGCCTTTCAGGAGGAGAACATCGTCGCATTTGTGACACAAAGCTTTCGCATCTAAGCAGAAACATTGCAAATGAATAATCTAATTATGCAACTGCAAAAGATTACTACATATTCGTCGCCTTTTTCGGTATCGAAGACCTTAGTGTGCAATCTAAATATCTAATGTTTTACATTTTAATTCAGTATTTCGTTTTGAAAGGGTTGTTTTTAATATTCTGTGAACCAGCCACAAGCTCTTTGTCATTTTATTTCGTCCATAATTGGTGCAGGTCGAAAGAGAAGCTATTTTAAAAGCACTGTGCAAAACACAGAAGGTAGACACGACCGTATTAGACTGCCAGCAACTGTCGACGATGACTTCCGGTTTCACGGGCGCAGACTTGAACGCGGTGGTCACTCAGGCCAGATTTTCAGCCTTCGAGGACGCAGTTGCCGAATCTCCCGTAAGTATAAACAATACGAACCAAAATCGAACAATTTACGAAATCGCGAAGACAACGAGCAAACGTTTTTAATCCAAGAAAACATTGTTAACTGAAGAAGCGAATGTCGTCGGTGTTTAACTAAAAATTGTAACCGGACACGCAAGTCCCATTTCGAAACATAGCGTTCAACGAACTTCGACTGTCACGCGTGGTTGACACTGATTTTTAACTAGGTTTCGAAATGCAGTTTTCAGTTTCGAGAAATTCAGTTTAGTAAATCGAATAAAACTGACTAGGATTTCTAGAATCTAAAATGTCGAAGCTGATGCTTCCTCCGCGGCAAGTTTAAACTTTCTAATCCCGGTTTCGTTAATGAAACTCCTTCGATATCGTGGGAATGTGTTTGGAGTTGATGCTAGGCATCGGACGTGTCAACGGAATTTCCTGGAAAACTGACGAGCTAACGAGAAAGCCTGGCGCCAGTTTAGCGGCCCCGACAAAAGCGAAGGGATCGAAATGGCTGACCTACGCGCTGGTTCCGGCGTAGATCAAGATACCGGCGGAAAGAAAAAAAAATAAGGGAACGAATCAGCCGGTGAATACTCCTAGAAAACATCTCTTCCCCGTCGCTAACGATCGTTTCGTTTTGTTGGCCGCCCCGTCGTATCTCTCCCCGGCGCAATAATGAAAAGCATTTTAGCGCGACTCCGGCCGAGAATCATTTGTAGGGAGCTTCCGAAGTAAGATAGTGCGTAATGATGATAATATCGTTAGGTGTACACCCCGCCGTCTCTCCTATGTATATAGAGTGGCCTGGCTAGGTAGAGGCGGGTAGGTGGCGCGATATAACTGAGGAAACGTAGACCAGGTTTATTAGCGCACGCTGCCGAGAGCGCCAGCCATCCCCCATCTCGCTCCACTTCATCCTGGCCTACGCCTCGCTGAACGTCGAGGGGGTTATTATCTTATGCGTTATAATGATACACGGTTTAAGGCCTGCAGCGGTCCTGCAAAATCGAAAGGCTGACACCGTTGCCGCCTGTAACATCCTGCCGACTCCAAGGCGTCGCCTTTCCCATCTTCTGCGTCTAGAAGACGAAAATTCGACAGAGGTCTAGAAAAGCACTGGAAAAGAAGAGGACTGGAAAATTCACGCCATTGTGGAAATTGCAGCACTTGTTTCGTCGAAGGCGATTTTAGCAAATAACCCTTGCTAAATTTCCTTAAGGGTTCTTCGGATACGAATTACCCTATAGGAATGTCGGTCACCTGTGGTATTATATTGCACCTTGCACTGTTATTTTCATATACTTGCCCAAGTTTGGACAACGCCACGCCGCTGTGCGGGATTAAGAGCCAATGCGTCACCTACCCTACTCTTTGTGTAATTTATGCTGGTTGATATATTTTTCGTACATTTCTTTAATTACAGAGGGTGCCAATTTGTTTCAGTAGACAAAACATTGGGGGAACTGTAGTAGACAAAACTTTGTGGGGAACGCTTCGAAAACCCCTGTTCAAAATTCTTGAAACTAACTCTACTAGCAATATCTCGTTGCATTTCTTTTATTTACGTATCGACTATCTAACTAATATTTAATATTTATATTACTGAATGGAACAACAATGAATGGAATAGATGTAACTTGCAATTACTGGTATTTAATTACTGTGCGATCGTCTCCGAAACTGAAGGCAATTTCGGTTAGGAATGTCAGACGGAATTAATTCTAGTCGGTTTCGCGGTAAAATAAATGTTCCGAAGCACGATGAGAAGCTTTGTGATCGGTTCAACGCGTACAACGACCGATTGCACAGGGTGCGCGTGGAACGAGCAGAGGTTCGGGGACTATTAATTAACTTCCTACTGAGAAAACGAAGTTACGCCGGCACTTACCTACCGGAAGAACACGAATATCCAAACTGTGCGTCTAATTAGCGAGCGAGCGAGCGAGCTTCCCGAGCGCGTCGCATTTGGAGAGGAACGCGTCCCCGCGTTGATAAGCGATAATACATATGTAGATGTATAGGTCGACTTGCCGGGGTGTTTCGCGTTTAGACCGACGATTAATGTCTTCGTCTTTTCAATTTGATCGTAGAATGGAAAAATCGAGGCCAGGGACATCAAGGTCTCTCAGAAGCATCTGATCGACTCCGTGAAATCGACTCATCCCTCTTTGTCCGACGTTGAGAAACAGAAATACGCGAGAATGTGAGTGTCTGTTTACAACGCGATTAATTGCATGATATTTTTGTAATATTTATTTCTCGTTCTTTCGATTGCAGCTACGCCAGATTCGCAAAGAAGGACAACTTCGTCGAAGGGGTGAAGAATCAGAGGGCTACTTTAGCGTGAACTCAATTATTATGGGCATTTTAAAATACTCGAGATATGTTCTAGATAACCGGCGGTTCTCGACGCTTTTCCTACGCTTGAAGCTTTTTATTAACGCAAGGAATACATATATTTCCTTTATAAATGTAAAACTGCAGAGAATTAATATTCTCCAAAATAAATTCTCCTAAATAAATTGAATGCTTTAAATTTAATGGTTCAGATGCATTGTTTTACGTTTCTACGAATTTATTAGGTCATCGATTACTCCATAATTTTTCTATACAATCGTTTCACACTTAATTACTTAATGTGACAGTTTGGAAACCTTATGAGACCACTGTTCAAGACACAATTTGCTAGAAACCGCATTGTAATTCGCCCGGTGAAATTTCGCAGCGAACTATCTCTTAGAAGCGTACTACCACAAGGGTAGTTCTCCATCGTAGTGAGAAAATAATCCGAAGCCCCCGGAATGTCCTGTACGCGACGAACGCCCTCTGCCTATCAAAGAATCGAGGCTCTCGAATCGAGCATTGTGCACGAAAGAATAACACGGGCCCTGTCTTATTCTAATTTTCATTTTATCACGGACGCGTGTAGCTGCAGATCCGCGAGTAGTAAAGTTCGAAGGGGTCGAGGAGCGGGGGCTGAAAGGTGGTCGGGGGCGGCACTTTTCCTCGTTTAGCCGAGTATAAGCGTAATCCGGATGCCTGCGTCTCTCAAGAAACTCAGGCCGCCCCCGCGGCTGCGTTCCGCGCCAGGCGAAGCTTAACAGCACGGGCACAGCGGCACGGAACTTTTCGTATTAATAATCGGTATAATAATTAGTATTTTCATGCGCGACTTAGCAGGGAGGACGCGAGCTCTCGCGAGGTTTCGCGCTGGCATTGGCGGCGTGCATCCGCGTAGGCCGAGAGGAGCCGAGCGAGCGCTCTGAACTTCGGTGGATCTTGATTTTAAGTTCGGGGCGAAGGAGGCGCATATTTCACCCCGCTAATGTCCCGCCAGATAAACTACAATATTAGCTGCCTTCGCCCGTGATTTAATTTAACTTTGCCCCGGCGCGACATCCGCCTCTAGCTTTCGGCTGCCTCAGCCTGGTTAAACCGGCGTGCAAACCCACCCCCTACCAGCCCTCCCGCGCCGTCGACATGTGTTTCTGGTTTACAGTTTTGAGGGTTGGATAAGTAGATTCTACGGGGCTCCGCGAATTATTGGGTTATCGAGCGATAAGAAAACGAGATGTCAACCCCACCACGAAATCATGCTTCTTGGCGGATGAGCCGTAACGGCGATTTATCTGCGATTTCTCGGACAACTTGGAATCCTCTGTGACATCGAATAGACCTCACTGATGTCTGTTACTTCGTAATTGGACTGCGGGTTTTGTGCATTTATGGCAAAAGTGAAAGCTCGTTACAGCATATAATCGCGAAAAAATTACAAGTTACTGAAGAATGTTGATCTATTGATTCCGACTTATGAAAATTATTTAATGCTGAAAGAACGTTACACCTGGTTCCTATGTCTTGCAATCGATTTAGACAATTTTTATTTCGCATAATGATCCGCAGTCTAGTCGTAATGACGACAAGACTGAATTTAGTTACACTTTCGCGATTTTTATTCCGATGTATGCTTGGATTAAGGTTCAATCATTTTCTATGAGAGAGTCCTTGCAATTTCGATGACTTTAAAATGCGGTATGTGAAGAATATTGATGTTATATCAATTGCTACAATTGAGATTGTCACGCAACAAAAGAAGGCATTTGCTTTTCAGATTCGTATTTGTCCCAGTTCGTTTTATATATATTCATGATCTTAGATTCTCCGTATTAAGTGAAATCACAACGCAGCTACAGAGACAAGAGATTCAACGTGGCACGTACGAGGGTTAATTGCGAGGGTAAATTGCTCATGCACTTTGATAATGACAAAACCTAGAAGCAGCGAACTTTCTTGGTTACCTGATTCTTGGTACACCGAAAATAAATTCTGGCTTGCGATCGTAAATCTCGGGGTAATGTAACTCGACTCTCCGAGTGAACTTTATTAATTAAAACAAGAGCCATTAGATTCTATGTATTTCGGAGAACGGGAGACAAGTTTATCTATACCATCGCCGTGAACGTCTAGAATCCCGGGGCTGATGAATCTTTCGCGTCGCATCGGAAACAGCACATTAACTTCGAGCCTACGCTAATGAAAATTAGTCTGCCTTTTTGAAGAATACGCGAAAATTAATGTTGAACCTTGTAGATTGTAAATTGTTACCAGGTAAACATCAATCTATTCGGACCAGTGGTTTTTGAAATCGAAGTTCGTAAAACCAGCATGCTTTTGGATAATTTTGGCATTTTAATTTACCCTGAGAAAAAGGTAACAGTTACGAATTTTTATCTCGGAAACTATTCGCCCGATTGAGTTAATTCCATTTTATATCAATTTACAAGGTCCAGTTTATCATATATATTTTTCCAGATCCATAAATTATTATTTAATTCTGAGGACTATTTATTAGGATTATTTATGTGAGGATTATTTATTTCTATGAGAACGTTACCAAATATGGAGTGATATCACTTGGAAGAATTCGATATACTCGAGTACAAAAATTTGTGTTAAAACTTAACAATTATCACTAGATTGCGGATTTGTATGCAAAATAAAAATTGTCTACATCAATTACTAGAAATAGAAACTAAATAAAAAGGTCACTTTTCTTTTAATAATTTCATTACATTGAAAATAATACATTGATATTTTTAAATTCTTTTAATCTCACTGGCACTTTAAATTGAAAATACTCATTTCTACCATAAGCGCATAAAATCCGCAGTCTAATTATCACAAATCAATGTAACAAGCTGTACTGTTTTCCACAAGGATTGCAAGTATGGGTCCGCCTCCTTATACATATATCAGAATACCATAAAATACATTAACATGAAATAAAATAAAGCAAGACAAAATATAATAAAATACGATACAATAAAATGAAATAAAATTAGAAACTTATGCGTATATAAAATGTGTTTAAAAAAATATTATAAAATCATACTATAAATCAACAACCATATGCATGTTTAGTTTTCTATTGCCTTTGCTTTTCTCGTCACTACACGAGATATACAAAAATGAACGTGTTATACTCTAATCGACCAAAAATATTGAACTCTGCAAAATTTGTCTTTATCAGGACACTTAGGCAAAATGTACTTCAGCCAGTTCGCAGCGTTGAAGACGTTCCAGAGTGTTCGGGAGCGCGGGTAAACGCGTCGAGGCAAACAAACTTGCACTCCCGATTATTCTCAGAAGAATTAGGATGGCATTCAGTCCGGCGGAAATCATGGCGGCATTGTCGTGTATCCTTCGAACGCGGAGACTGATGCTTTTCCACCCCGTTCCCGTCCCCCGTGTTCCTTCGGTTCTCGTTCTTCGTCGTCGGAGAAAAGTGGCGGAACGAGAGCGCCGGTGAGACGGCGCAGTCAAGTTTTCAAATGTCAAGGTAACGAGATTAGCAGGACGAGAAACGGTAATCAGGAATAAAAATGCTACAACCGACGGCATTTACGCTAACTAATCTTCTTCAGGAGGCGAGGGCGGTAACGGAGTTAGGAGCAGCCGGCACCCCTCCCGTTTCTCCGGGGTTTTCGTCGCCGAGGCCGGCTTGTTAGCCGGATAATTGGCCATTTTTATGCTAAGCAGACCCGCGGCTGTTACGGCGGCTCGCCATTTTCGTTTCCGCTTTTCTTACGGCCGGCTCTTGTTCTCCGATTGATTGTCGGCCAGCTTCTTCTTCCGCGGCCTGACCCGACCGCGCCGATTGTTTCCGCCATAGTGTCGCGACGCTTAACGCGCCGTTTCCCTTCAGACCTTCTATTTTTACTTCCAGCTGCCCGCATTTTAATCCCCCGGACTGCAGACAATTTTTCAAGCACGTCTCGGAAATTTGATAACGTTTTTTGGCGCAATATTGTTAATTATTTCTTCGTGGTTTCATCGCTTTGGATGAACAAGATTATTGAGATACATGAGATAATTATTGTTTTATGTTAAACATTGGAAAATGGAAGTCAAATGATCGAGTTTTTCATCATTGACTCGTGTAAAGTATTTGCGAATTCTTCGGGAATGATATCATTTTTAATGTCTGTTATTGAATGTATTTCTGAATTTTTTTTCGATTTTATCAGGCTTCTTCAAATAATATATTCAGAAAATGGAGATTTAACTTGTATATATTCGAACGTGAAATTGGTTTCTCCATGAATTACGTTGTTACTCGGTTACGGATTTGCAGCAATTTCTTTTCGTATCGTTTATTTCGTCTTCGAATTTATCGAATAGATTTTAAGAGCTTTTTTTTCCTAGTCGGTTTTCTACTGTATATATTTCAATTGGCGCACTCTTTCTCCATTTTCTCCGTTTCCTTTCTCTATACATCGCGGCCCGTACAAGATAAGGCAGTAACGGTGGTCGGTGCCACGGTAAGGCGATTACCGAATCACGGAAATGCATTTCCCTGGTCAAAGTGTGCGGCTGCCATTGTGGCGGAAGCCATGAAGAAGAAAAGGACCTGATCGAGCACCTTCCTGTTCTGCAAAAATCGTCTGCCTCAAAAATTTCCCTCTAACCAAGAACGAATGTCCTTTCTGTCAGCCGTAACTAGTTTTATGAACGAAATCGTTTGTTGTTTACGTCGATCTAACATATTGTACAGTTTTCTGTACGATAAAGAATATTTCCAAATCATTCTCGTTTTCCAGTTATAACATTTCCAATTATTCTTGCTTCTCTAAAATCATAAATCTAAAATTATAATAAAACACGTCGGAGAAACTTAAGAATGTTGCCAACTTTCTCTTCAAGTTATTAAAATTATTAATCGAAGAAATACGTATTTATTTAAATTCAATTTTTTATAATTGGAAGATTTTAATTTTGTATGAAGATCCGCGATCTAATTATAATGCAAAAGAAGATGCAAAAGCGCGTCAGCCGATTAAAGAAAGCGTTTCCAGAGAAAGAGACAACCGCGTAAAAGATTGTACTCTCCGTGTTTTTTTTTATAATACTCGTTTCGCAAGCCTTGAAGGTAAAACGCTTCTTTTTAATTAGTGGCTTGCTGGTTCACGGATTCGATTTTTCCCAGGCATCCGGGAGCGTGAAAATTAGAGAAACCCGGGCGGGAAAATTGA
This sequence comes from Megalopta genalis, assembly GCF_051020955.1. Taxonomy (NCBI): domain Eukaryota; kingdom Metazoa; phylum Arthropoda; class Insecta; order Hymenoptera; family Halictidae; genus Megalopta; species Megalopta genalis. The sequence continues at coordinate 34,590,446 of NC_135014.1, read as the reverse complement.
AAATGGTTGCACGCGGTGAATCACATCCGCGGTTCCTGATGCGAAACAATTTCGCGACGGCAGTGGCTGCAATTCGATCGTGGGATTACGCGGCTCGAGGCGTGGGAGTGGGCTGCCGGGTTGGGCCCGGGTCGCAAAAATACAGGACGGGAATGCAGAACAAGGAGGCAAGATCTATCTGGTGATTTCACAGGCAATTATGCCATGGCTGCGCGTTCGCCGGGTTACTCTTATTTAACGCCAATGTGCGCCGAGATCACGCCCGAACGCCCTTGCACCGCGATCCCATTTGCGCGAAATTGTCAATGATAGAATGGCAGATTGAAAACTTGACATTCAACGTCTCCCCGGCATTCTGCTTTTACCTTTTTCTGCGGACCGCCCACCACTCTCCTCCGGCCGCCGCGCCGTCTCGATTCTTTCGTTACGCGCTTGAATTATTTTACGAGATGGACGGAGATTGCTTTCGTCCCGTTCGCGGTGGACCAGCAGCAATTAATACATTATACGCGGAACCGGCGTTAATGCCATTCTAAAAATTTACTTTTATAAATTTTTGTTACGCATTTGAAAGAAATCTTATATATAACTATCTTTGAAAATGTTATGTATTTTTTAACAAAGTGAATTTTTTCAAACTTCTGGACCCGCGTAAAATGTGTTGACGCGTTTCTGGGTCACAATATCCTCGTCTTTGTCAAGCCGATTTAATTTTTTAGCACTCTCGTTCTTAATCATTTTTCTAATAGATCGAGACAATTTTTGTCTCCGGTATTTCTTTACTTATTTTCGTTTTTAGGTTTCGGTGACAGAGGAATCAAATTCTGTTTCGACTTAGAAGAAATCTGGCTCGAAACGAACTTAAGAAACTGTAAAAATTTGGTTGCTCTTCTTTCCACTCTCAAAACCATAGAATACAATACTGTTGCAGAACAAAATTCGACATTTTGTAATCAAATGGTGTGGGTCAAAATAATGTGTTCCGTCATCGGTATTTATTTAAACATTAATACTTATGTACTTCTTTTTATAAAATACGATTGCGTTACAAATATATTATACATTATTTTATCAATTCCTAATTGTACATGTTTCATGTGTACTTTATAAAATAGAATTAGGTTATAAACACAGTACACTAATTGTACGTATTTTATATGCATTTTATAGTACATGAATACATAATTGTATGTATTTTAAAATTCGGTATGTCTTTTTCGGTATGTCTACCAGTTTTTAACAAAAACGTACGATCAGCTCGTTTGGACGGCTCCGTTTAAGGGTTGCGTTTCCGAAAACGGGCGTAATTAACGATCGGACAAAACCGGCGTCGTATAAATATGAGCGAAACGTTGCCAAGACCGGGTGTCTCGTTCACAGAAGAGAAATCGCGCGGTCTAAAGTCCTGCTTGGAGACCAAACGTTCTCCGCAAACAGGAGATTCCCGATAGGGTGAGTGGCCGATGTCCCCGCGAGTTTCTCTAATAAATTGCACTCGAAATAGTCGATCTCTCGGAAGTGTCAGCGATACCCGCCGCTGTCGACTGAATCGAATGAAAAGAAAGCACCGATAACTCGATTATCAGGGACCCAGATAAATAGACGGCGGTCGAATACGACTCCGGCCGAGAATGAGTGCCCGCCGCCCGATCAAATCGAAGGTCCGGATGTCTGCACAACTAGAAGTATCCTTCGACTGTTGTTTCTATTGTCACGGTCGTTTCGCCGCATTGTAACTCTTCGCTCGCCGCTGGAATTCCATTCTCGCCTTTTCATCACCTTCTCGGATTTTTTTATTGCATTTCAACGAGAAGCAACAGCGACTTTTACGACAGACGTCGGCAAGGGAGATGCAAAACTGGAAACATGCGAGAAGAATTTCAAAGTCTTCTTATATGCATTATGGATTTATTTTTATTTATTTAATATTATTTTTGTTCTACTTCAAGGAATTGGTACGAAACGATTTTATTTCACACGAAGAAGAACGTGCGTCTGCAAAAAGATGCACCTTCGGAGATAGGTCTGAAAACATTGCTAAATAAGTCAGCGAATGATCGCGATTTTCATCGATCGTGTAGCAGTAAAGAAAGATCATCGTTAATAGCGTACCTTCAGAAACTCGACGTTGCTAAATAAATTTGCGAGTGATTCTGATCATCATCGATTGCGTGGTAGTAAAAGTTGACTCCCTGCACTCGAGTCTGCGGCATCAATTTCACATCATTTTCCAAGGACTGCGTTACTAAATTCTGCACGATCAAAAGAATCGTGAGGCATGTGACGAAAGGGTTGCTAAAAGAACGAACACGCTGTTCAGGAACGGCGTGGACCTGCCTCGGGGTGAAAATCGCGTAGTTTCGAAGCGTGGTCGACCCGGCGAACAATTAGAAGCGAGTAGGTCCATCGTTCGCGAGCCAGGATGACGCTGCGCGACGTCCGATCCTCGATCCTCGATCGTCGAACACTTGCGGAGGGGTTCGAGGCCGGAATAGGATAGGGCCGAAGCGTGAAGAGGCAGTTATTGTGGGCGCTGGCGCGCGTCATTTGATCGCGCACAGTGGAAGCCGAGGCCTGTGTGTGCACCATTTCCCTCCTGCCAGGCTTGTCGCCCGATCCACCCCCAGCACCCCCCCTTACCCTCGCCCGTTCCCCGATCCTCGTTTCGCCGGCGCGACCGTCCGCACCCCCGCAACGTCGCCATCGAAGTTGCGCAACCCAGCCCGCAGGAAGGGTAGGTGGGCCAGCGAGAGGGTGGAATTTACCCCGCAGGCCGGCCAACCTAATGGAAACAAGAAATTGCGGCAAACAGCGTTACCCACGCCTCGACGCCCCGTAAATATCGCGACCAAGAGAGAGAGAGAGAGAGAGAGAGAGAGAGAGAGAGAGAGAGAGAACTAGGACCGAGAGAAAGAGAGAGAGAGAGAGATAGAGCCAGCGTCGTCGAAACTGCTCGCCCTCTGTCCTTGTCAAAGGATCCTCCGAATCGGCTGGCCTCCCGGGGGCGACTGCTCGGCCGCTGCAAGGGTGACAACCACCGTCAGACGTCTCCGTCGCGAACTTTACGCCCGGTTGTTCCGGGCTGCTCGAGGACACCCCGTCAACCCTTACGTGGCCGATAGGCCGACTGATTTGTTTCGATGATCCCGATCATTTCGTCCGACTGAGGAAGTGCGAGAGGGTTGCAGAGACTAGCTGCAGCGGTTTTGGAACGGGGCTGCGGGTGAATGAGACGCTACCTCTCTTTATGATCTCAATTTTTCGAGGAAGACGATTGTAAAGAGGCGGGAGGTTGCAGAAGATTATATTATATATCTTCGTAATATATTATATTTCGGAGAATTGGGACAATAATTTTGGTAAAAATAGTCTGGAAAACTAGACTTTGAGACAGAGCAACATGCGTATAAGATGTCACCCCCTATAAACCCACTCTTCGAAGCGACGCGATTGTAAAAAGAAGATGCTAATTTACGCTTCGTCGATAAATACACAAAATCCGCATTCCAGTAATAACAATGAGTGCGCGAAACGTAGAACAACGAGTCCATTGCAACGAGTTTAAAGATACCGTACAATCCAAACTCTTCGAAACGGTCGAACGATAAAACTGTCGCACAACGAATTCGTCAGGCAGGAGCAGGGCGCAGCGATTGCAATTTCCCATTACAATCGGTGCGGCGATTTCTTTCACGTAGCGTGCAAGGCTGCATTTCGCAGGCCAGCTACGCGTGATAATTAATATCGTATCGATGAGAACGGTGCAAAAGGTTCGGACTCGTTCGGATCGCAACAATCCGGCTGCTCGAACACCGCGCCGGGATATCGCATTCAGCTGAACGGCGTATAATCCAAACAACAGCAACGTCGAGCAACAACGGGCTCCCATTAAAACGTTCGAGCGAGAAAAGCGGAGAGAAAGGGACGAGGGGGGGAAAGGTGGCCGCGGATAAAGTGATTCGCGGCAATTAATCTGCCCTGTAAATGATAGCGTTTCCATTTTCGCCGAGGTGCCTCCGACTATCCTCCCCGCCGCCGTCTCCCGGAGAATAATAATCTATCTTAAATAACCCGCGGGGCTTCGAGCTGAACGAGCCTTCATCGAGCCCAGAGCTCCGCTGCAAGATGCTCCGCCGGAAGTAAATGGCGAGAGCTAAAGTAATCTCGGCCGAGAATTCAATTACTCGCGGTAAGCGAGGACCCAGATTTAAAAACAGAAATTATGCTCGACGTATTAGTTACGCGAACCGGCTCTCTTCTTCTTTCTCGGTGGAACCGACTGTTCGGCATGAACAGCAATTTCGGACGACGCGAGCCTTGCTGGCGGGTTTCGAGAAAAATCTGTTGAAACGACGATGTTCGTCTTCTCGGTTGCCTTTCGATTTTTATTCAACACTGCAGCTATGGTGTCGACATTTTTTGTTCTAGAAACGCTGAAGTTTTGAAGACTCTTTCGTTGAACAAATATTTGAATGGAAGCATACGTTATGATAAAAATGACGAAATGTCCAAATGAATTCAGTCTTGTCATTTTTACAAATTCACACTTGTCACATTTTACAAATTCATGTCATTTTTTCAAGAGATCTAGAAAGGACTTATTGTCTTTCAAAATTAGCAAGACGTACGAGAGATGTTTCCCTTATTTTTGTTAGGAAATGAATCGAAATACGATAAATAAATCTAATAGTTATCCCCAAAATTGGAAAACACAGGACCCAAAATAAGAATTCAATTTACGTCTTTGATCTCCTAGATTTTACGGGATCAGAAAGATCGCGAAAATGGGACTGCAATCGTAGAAGAAAATATACCTGGACTCATTCTATTTGCGCGACTAACTCTCGCGCAGTCCTTTTGGCACGCTTTGTTAACTTCCATATTGTTTTCACAGCGATTTACGTACTTGTACACTTTTCCCGAATAAAATAAAACCGTTTCGTTCGCTTTCGGCGCCGAACGAAATCTGTCAACAGATTCCGATCCGATGGCGTGAAGAGAATTACCTTACAAAAATTGTGAAGATTCCCGGTGGAAAATATTGCCGCGGCAGGTATTACGTATTGTGCAATCGGTTAAAATATGGAAAACACGTGTGAACGTGCTAGCATAAATATGCTCGCGAGCAAGAATGGCATTACACCAATCGACGAGCCGAACGCATACGCTTTCGTAATGGGCTAAAAGCTTTACAAAGCGTACGAATAGGCAGGTGAAGGGTGTGGGAGGGTAAGGTTTTGTCGGCGGCGGAGCTTCGCTTCGCGACAAATCCCTCCTTTGTTGGCCCCGGCGCGGGAAATAGAAGAGCGGAGAGAAGAGGAGCGAACGTTGCATTATATTTTACCTCGGCTGCATATCCATTGGTGCATGGATTCCTGAGCTTCTATCGGGGACGGTTGTCACGTGAAAAATAATTTGCACCCGCGACGCGTCGTCTCTCGCGGCGCAAGACATCCCCCCCTTTCCACTTATTCCCGCTCTTCGCCGCGAGTTCTCTAAACATGGAAACTATTTTCCCGACTTGCCAGTAGACCGTCGACGTTTGTGCAAACGCAACATTTTACAGGCTAGGCAATTGCAGCTGAAGTTCAGGTAACGGGGCGTTTTGATCGGAAATAAATGGATCAGAATGAAGAGAATTTAAGAATGTCAATATATTACTTTTAATCTATTTATTTAATCTATATATTTAATCTAGTTCTATCTATTCTATCGATATATTTAATCTAGTTAAAATTATTTTATTTCAATAATTAATTATTATCTTTTGACTCCTATCGATCTTCTAAACATTTAGCGACATGAAAAAATAGCGAATAATTACAATAGACAATAATAAACAATCGATAAACAAGTGAATAAATCCTAGCGGAACTCAATGTCAAACAAGCTGTCGTTTAAGCAAACAATGATTCGCTTTTAATTCCTGCTTTTCTCATAATTTAAGCACGAGGAAGACCAATAGGTTTTTCAAGACTCTAAGGTCACGTTCTCGATAATTGGTAGAGTCCTCGATTCTCGAAATGGGAACTGTGTTAGGGATGTAGGTTAAATTATAAGCAATAAGCCACTTCATAAGCAGTTAAGTTTTACGACGTCTTCCACGGCTCGCCACAGATTCGTATAAAAATATCCGTCGTTCCGACAAAATTGTCAGTGATAGACTCCGCGAGATTCGGCTGGCATTCGGGCCGTTTGCATATTTATTGCCGTGTTACCAAAAGTGGATCGTCAGAGAAACGATAATGATCACGGGTCTGCCGGGGTTTATGTATTTGTCGAGCGATTTGCTTGGGCTAGTGGTCCCTTTCCACTGATGTTAGGTGTCACTGACTATTTGGTGTTACTGTTACCTTCGGGATCGATTAGAGTCCTGTCTGGGAGGCTTGCCCGAGCTTTCAGTCGCGAATCCGCAACGTGCAGGTCAATTTTCTAAAACTATGTTTCCATCTATGATCATAGGATTATTTAACAAATCAGGCGTTATCGAACACAGGTGTATGCAACATAACAATTAAATTACTATCAAACGTTATATTTAAATTTAAATTACTATTAACGATATAACAATTAAATTAAACACTACTTATAAAATGATTCGCCAGTTTCAAGTGTCACATTGAACCCATCATGTCGTTCGAATTAATCGATTCCGTATTTTTTATTTTAGAATTGTTGAAGTCATGGAGGTTGTTTCATAGGGAATGATTGAATTTTCTTAATGGAAACAGATGTTACGATAAAAATGGTGAAATGTCAAAATAAGTTCAGTCTTGTCGTTTTTATAAAATAACATTTAAGGCTCGGTTGGTTGAGCGTTTATTTAATATACATAAATATTGACAATTCTAACGAAAACCTGTGAAACAAACAATAATTTCCGGAAACAGAGAATATCATCCCCAATGGAAGTAAATTAGGGTACTGCTACTGGTTATTGCGAGATGACCAATTACTGACCCTTTGTGTTGTTTTCGGGCACAATTAGCTTTATATTTGTCGAATAAGGCATATTAAATTTTGTTATATCAAGGGTAAACAAAATAAGAGAATAGAAAAATCTTTATATTCGAAAATGAATAAAATAAGAGAATAAAAAATCTTTTTATCCGAAAATGAATAAAATAAGAGAATAAAAAAATCTTTTACTCGAAAATAAACAAGGCAAAAGAATAAAGAAACACTTTTCTTCAAAACTAGTCAAAACAAAAGAATAACAAAATATAATGTGCATTGTTCGATGAGATTAACTATGCCCAAAAACAAACCAAAGGCTCCACTACCCTAATAGCCACGGAGAGAAGAAGATGGACAGCACAGAGGGAGGAAAGAGCTGGAAATACCGAGGCGTTGTCGGATCGTGGAGAATCGAATCCCCCAGCAAAATGGAATCCAGCCTGCTAGCCGGGGTTTATGCACGAGGCCAAGGGAAGCCGGAAGTGTCTCGCAGAACAGTGGCCCGATTTTTCGGGCGGTCGGAAGAAGAAATTGGCGGTGCGGGGCCCGAGGTGTCGCGATAAGCCGGGTCTGCTGAGAATCGCCGAAAGGAAATAAAATCAATTCGGTCGCTCGGCCACGGGCAGCGGGGGGCGCGGAGGCGAAGAAGGAGCGAAGAAAAGGGAAGAAAGAGAAAAAGGGTGTCGCGGTTAGAGGGCGGAGGACTCGTATCTGACGTCGTGGAACCGGAAAGCGCGAGGAGAGCGGCGAACGGGGGTGGTTCGGGAGGATCGGGGGCGGCTGGAACCGGTGCGAGAAAGAATGTGTGTACGGTTGCTGCATCGGGGCACTTTCGAAATATCAATTTGAAACAGCCGCGGGTATAGGTATGCGTCATACTTTCGACCGGCCATTATGGCCGGCTTTCCATTTTTATTTATATTTACCGCCGCCGCGGAGCCGCCAGCCCCTGCTAGCCCCGATTATATATCCGTTGCTCTCGGGTCACCGGGTACAACGCGTGGAAACGAGAGGGAAACGACTCGGAACCCGTTGCCGAAGAGGGTAGCTGATTGCTGAGCGAGAAAAGGAGAACGTTCGGCACTCCGTCCTCTCTCTCTCTCTCTCTCTCTCTCTCTCTCTCTCTCTCTCTCTCTCTCTCTGTCCTAACCCTCAACCCCCTCCCCCGATATTTTACGACATTTTGTTTCCAATCTGCGGGAGAAAGTGTCGGGGCATCACCGGCGCCGGGCCTTATTCGACTTTTATGGCGTTAAATCGTGATGGAGTGTTCCCGGAATGGCTCTTTCTGCCGACCTTATTTTTCCTCTTTCTACGGATCTCGCGGACCGGCTGCCGAACTCGCGCGCCATTCTTCTTGGTGTCTGGAACACGGCAATCGGGTTTACCGTCGTCGACTTTGCCCTTTTTTTTCGGGCGTTGCTGTTCCTGGCCTGCGACGCGAACGATGGCGCGCAAAAGATGTTAACACGTTAGGGTGACCCCAATTTTTTAGCAGCTTTCTAAATTCGCAGAGGAGATTTATCGTCTGCTATGATCAATTTGAATTTCCTAGTTTCGGTTCCGTTAATTCAATTATTGTAATTTTGCAGAAAAAGGCTTGATTTTCGGAACTTGACGCGTGTTCGTTAATTAATAATGTAACTCTGAAATGTGGCAGTTTGTTTCCTCAGATTGCAAACATTACACTTGTATCTGTCTAAGAATATCATTTACTAAAATACTTTTATAAAATACTTTCAGTAAAGTACTAAGTAAACTACACTAAAAAAAGTAAAATAACAATAAAAGGTAAAACACTTTTGTACTAAAGCATCGTAGTGTAATGCACTCGCGTTTGCTAATGTCGTCGACGAAAGTCTGTGTCAAATAAAAAACTGTAACGAGATTAGAAGAGTTTCAGAATATTGTTACATTACCAGACAGCGGATTTTATGCGTTTTTGGCAAAAATGACTGTGAAACTGCTAAATGAATTAAGAATGCTTTGACATTATACACAATTTATTGAAATGATTAAAGGGATTAAATGATTAGAGTAAGATGCATGAAAGGATAAAAAGATCAAAATCGAACTCACGATTCTCGCAATTAATTTGGACAATTTTTGTTTCGCATAAAAATCCGCAGTCTGTACATTACCGTCACCGTGTTACAATTATTCAAAGAGAAAAGACATCTGCATCCAGCTTATACGCGTCTTGTAAGTAACACAGACAACTTTTATTCCTCATAAAGAAGCCACGGTCTACTTATGACTCCGACAAGAACACAGCTTGAAATACAAGGGTGAGCGTTAAATAAAAGCTGCGCGAAAATGTTTGCCAGTTTCGGAGGATCGGCCGCGATGTTGCTGGTAACAAATTACGTTTTAAAAGAGTCTTCTTCAGGACGCGGCCGGGCAGTTTATCTCCATTCGTTCCCGGCACTTTTGCAGGCCAGCGGCGACCGCTTTTCGGGCACGTCAGCCACCCGGGAACTAGTAAAATACTAGGCGGGGCAACATTTCACGGACGGATCTCCATGACCCGGCTGCGGCCGATACGATCGTCGCATTTCCCGTGGACGCTCATATATAAGGCAAACTTATGCCGAGCGTAAATTCCCTGGTATTGGCCGCGGCTATCTTATCACGGCTACGCTTTTCCATGGCGCCGATAGACCATGCCCAGACATTATGCGAAATTGAAAAACCGAAAGCGGCCAGCGACCGCAGCCCCGACCGGCTTCCGGTCAAGATGAGCCGGGGAGGGTTGGTGCTCGTAGGATCGGCATCGGTCGATTGATGGGGGTTCGCTCGAAAATTCATGTTATTCAATGTCTTCGGACGCTATCTTAACGATGACGTTCATTTACATCATCTCGCAGCAATGCGAGGAACCTACCGGTTCACAGAAGGATTAACTCTCGTCCCTTTATTCGTGTTTATTGATGATGCTTTTGGAAGAGCGAAGTCGACATGCCAAAAGACCAGCGCCCGAAGAGTTGAACCGCCATTCGGTTTGGACCATTCGTTGGTAATCTTGTCTTTGGGCGTCATATTAGCACCGTTTGTTCGCGGCAACGCAAAAAGGTATCGGTTCTATCCCTCGTATAATAATTTCTCGTCCCATTATTTATGGCGCTTTTGGAAGAAAGTAACGCGATTGCCAGCTACCTCGAAGTCGGCATGCCTGCGCATTAAACTGCGAGTCGGGTGGGATCATGAAAACCCTTGGATTGCCTGCGCCGCGGCCTGAAACAACAATAACCCCATTCAACGCGGTGGCATTTGACAGTGGGGTCGGAAACAATGAAACAATCAACCCGCGCCGACTAGCGCCCGGTTCGGAGGCGGTGAGAAGAGGCCGGAAGTCAACAGTGCCGGACAATGCGACGGCGGCGTCTGACTGCCGTTCCTAATTAACCAAGTTCACCAACTTCAGCCGGACTTGACGACCCTTAATGCATAATTATACCTGGTATTCTAACCGGTGCGGTTCATAGCTACGGTCCACGGCCTCGTTTCCGGCGGTCTCTACCAATGATCGCCCTTGTTACCTAGTTTCCAGACGAATACCTTACGACGACCCACTTCTGCCTATTGATTCGCCTTGACACGCGTAATCCGGCGGTGCCTGTCGGCTAATTATCGTTGCCTGACGGTTTCGGGGATCTCGAATTTATTTTTACGGCGCGGACTGGTCACTGGATTTTCTGCGTTTTCCGTTATGCACACAGTATACTGCGAATATTCACGGAGATTTACTGTTAGGTTATTCAAAAAGTCTGCTTGTTCTTTGTTTCGGTATGACAATGATGTTAGGTAGAAGGATAGTGTGGTTGATTAAATCTTTTTATTAAGTACGAAAATTCTGCGCATCTCTTTTCAATCTAAATAGAATGTTATTCATTCGTTGTTAATGTATAAGCAATAAAGTGGATGTAGACACTCGGTAAACATCAATTTCGTATACGAGAAAATGAAGTACAAAGAAAATAATATTACAAGATTTTTTATTAAATTCAAATGATTGAATGAAATGAAAGTTTTCTTCAAGCATACAGAATTTGTCAACAGTATCGTTGGTTATTCTAACGCGTTCTTCATCTTACTTCTGGCTTAATAAATTTGTGAATGTAAATCACTGATTAATTTCAATTATTTCTGTGATTTCTTTCAATTATTCTAAAAATTCTACTGTGAATCGCGATAAAAAAATAGTCTAAAAATCACAACTGTTCTATTCTATTAAATATTTTATTATAATAAATTCGAAATCAGACACCTGCTCTTTCTCATTCGATCAGTTCTTAAACACGCAATCACTCCAAATTTTGTTTCATTGTATCTTACGTCTGTACGGTCGAGGACCGCGATGATACCACTTCCACCCCGGGGTAGTCGTTAATTCGAGGGTGAAAGAATAGAAACGAGGTCCCGTAACGAGCGTGAAAAACGAAGGATAAGACAGCGGGGCCCGATCACGCGACACCGGGCGCCATTAACAAACTTCTCGCCCACCCTCTTTTCATGCTCCTCCGATGCAACCCCCGTTTCACTGCATTTTATTATTTGCATAATCGGATCTGGGACGGCGATAGCGCCGGTGATTTCGGGTTTGTCTACGGTAACGCAGTTGTCGGCCCGACAATGCCAGCCCTGAATGCCTCATTGTCTGCCAGGACCGACGCCCACTCAAAACTTCCACTCGCGCCATCGTCGCCCGTCATTTTCCGCAATCAAACGATTCGCGCGACAAGCTCGGCCCTCTCTCGGCCCGACTGCGCCTACAAAAGCGCTTATATAATTACGCACCGACGCAATTAACATGTCTAGCGACGCGCCGCCTTCTTTTCCTCACCCTCTGGCTCTTCTTGCTCTCGAGGACACGAGCGTGTCCTGGGGGGCGAAAGGAGGGTGTCGTTCGAAAGGTGGAGTCACCTGACTGTCTTGAAAAAGTTTCGTGTTCCTCTTAGACAATTCTATCACATTTTTATTTTGCATACAATTATTTTGCTTTGTTCACTATCATTCTCGTTGAATTTAGTTTATTATCTTCAGTCAGGATATTGTTCAAAATGCATGTATTCGACTAATTATAATTATAATAATAACTAATAATCATTTCCTCGAAAACGAAGCCTCCCCAGCAATTTCGTTATTCTTGACTTTCGTCTATAATTTAGTTTATTATCATCAGTCAGGATATTGTTCAGAATGCATGCATTCGACTGATTATAATTATAAGAATAACTAATAATCATTTCCTCGAAAACGAAGCCTCCCCAGCAATTTCGTTATTCTTGTCTTTCGTCTAGAATCTACCCGAAACAATTCGTAGCACGAATTATGAAACACCCTGTACAGCGGTCCGAGATCGAGCCTAACACGGTCCGATACGCTTAAAACCCTGAAGAGCACGAGGAACGAGCGGAAGCGACGAAGAACCGTGGTGGAACGCGTTCCGCGCGGTGGGTGTTCCGATTCGAAAGTGATTACATTTGACTTGGATTCGTGCCTCCTTACCCAAAGGCAGTCTCCGCTGGTACAGAGCCTCAGCAACGAGGACATTCTTCCCCGACAATACCTGCCACAATCGAGCGAGCAGCACTTCCGCGCATACTAATGGAGAGCGCCTAGACTCCTTTGGCCAGCCAGTAGTCGATGCCACCCCCGCGGCCGCCCTCGCTCTGCACCGCGCTTTGTGCGCCCCGTGGAAAACTTCTCGCTCTACGAAGACGTTCTTCCCTTTTGCCGGGACAGAATCGCTGTAACCCGATGGATTTTTCTGAGGGACTTCCACGGCAGACTCGACCGCGGACTCATCTTGCAAATGGGGCTAAGCGTAACGCTTGTGGGAAAAACCGGGACCTGCGTTTTCCATTTTTCTCTTCTCTGCGAATTTCTCTACCAGCGGACTCTCCGAGGTTTTTCTCGGAAGGAGCACAAAGGGCTTAGGGGAAAGAGCAAGTTTTTGCGGCGCTCTGAAAATAATTATTAGCACTTTAGGCTAATTTAACCCTTCGCTGTCACACAGGATCAAAATGGCCTACACTTTTTTTTCGAAAAAGTGAAATTAACAATTGATTTAACCCTTTTTACTTGAGTGGCGACTCCGAGGCGCCGTTAAAAATTGTTATGTCACGTCTCAGAATAAATATAAACAAATTTGATTCATAAAATTAAAGAGCTGTTGAAACAGCAACTGTTGCATGGGCCACAATATTCAACTTCATATACATAAAATGCATTAGGTCATATAAAAAGAGAAAACCGTGGGCTTCGGCTTCGAGTGCAAAGGGTTAATATACTTGGAAAAGTACATTAAATATATTATATAGAATATCAAGTTTTAATCAAGGAAACGATGTTCTAGAATGTTCAAATTATATTCTCAAATTTTTGGGTCTCAATAGCATCGTTAGTTTTTGAGTTGTTCCGAAATTTGTACGACATACGTGCTTCGTATAGGAAATATGACAGCATTACAGAGGCTTTTATAATCTTACATATAATCTTACATTTCAAACAATTATTTAAAATCACAACACAGTTATGATGGAATAAAAGATTTTATTTTGTGTTGCACCTACACATTTCTGTAATATATTCATAAAAATTCTCAGTCTAATGATCGCTTATCCAATCCGTTACACTACGATTTCTTGCACAACTACGTTGATTAACGTTTGTAATTAATCAATGTACGTCTATCGTACGTCAATCATTACTTTAATGTTTAAATATTCGTCGGTAGAATTATGATTAAACTTAAAAGACGCGAGAATAATATCCATAGTTAGTAGATCGTGTCCCAAATCTTGGTAACGAGTCTGGCACGACGTCACGGTGCAAGAGGTTAATCATCGCGTGATTTTTCAAGCGAAGAAAATCTACTCGCGGAGCGTCACTTCTTTATCGATTCTATTAGGATCGAGAGGAATAGTTTTGAAAAATGCTCGGGCCGAGTTGAAAGGACCGCACCGTCGCGGGAAGAATTATAGAATCGTCCTGAAATTCGCCCGTGTGCACGGAGACGTTTCTGGCTCTCCATTCTGCTGTTATCTCGCCACGAAGAAAGCGTGATTGCCTTTATGGGGGAAGAAAGGGTCCTTCGCGGTGGCGATAATGTCCTCGCCGCGGCGACGGAGGCGTCGCTATCAGAAATAAAACACGACGCAACGGAGGGGTTGCTCGAGGGTCCAAGGGGAGGATCGTCGAGGCTTTCCCCTCCGCTCTCGTTCCAGAGATTTTCCTCGGCGACGATTCCTCCACATACCCTCCGATTAGTCCTGCGAGCTCGTAGGTGTCTTCGTGGATACTCTCGACCCTATCGGCTTCTTTTGGGGGCTCCGTGTCAAGGACCTGCGGGAACCTATTTCCATGGAACGCGCCGCGAATTGATTCGTCCACCGTATGAATAATTCACGATGTTTTACTGGTTATGATAGAATATTGCTGCGAATTGCGGACAACCGTAATGGAATGCAATGCACTGCAAAGATTAATCTGTTGATTGAGTGACTTTTAACCGCGATACTCGCAAAGACAACGGACTGAGTGAATCAAATTAACGCGACCAAAGGTTTTCGTATTCGATCAAGGTAAGATCCGAAAACGACGCGAAGAGATCATCATTGAAGTACAATCCTGAATATCCTTGAAAAGATACTTAATCTTGAAGATATCAAATTAGATTTTCTCAGTGATTCGAAGTATTCTCCTCTTTAATTAGAATTTTATAAAACGGTACAACTAGAGATTGTATGATGATGACTTTTTTTATTGTATATAAATATAATTCATTTTTATGTAAAATGAAAACTGTCTAAATTGGCTGCAAGATGCAGGAGCCTAACAGACATTTATCTGTTTTCTTAATAATTGTAATGAGTATCTTCAAATTTTTTAATTTATCTCTAATTTCTCTTTTTTTCTTTTTAATTTGTCATTCTTTATCTCAATAGTATCTTTAAATTCTTTAAATGTTTCCGTTGTTTTAAACGTAAAAACGTTGTTCTAAATGCAAAAAATCCGCGGTTTAATTGTCAATTTTTCATTTTCTCGCGAAGATAAGTCGAAGTAGAAAATTCTGGAAATTACGTCTACGTTTCGCGATTTAATATCTCGAAGAGGACGCCGCTGGAAATGAAAATAATGGGCTTGTCGATTAAGTTTCAATTTATTTACAAACGTCGCGTTATATTACAGCAATAATTAACAATAATTACGTGCGTGACGTGTCGGTGAGAGGGGGTTGGCGGGAACGCAGCCGCGTTTCCGAGTAAAATGTGAAACTCGACGGATTATACGGTCTCTACTATCTTCGTTTTCGTTCATTACGGCAACACGAACGATGGCCGAGGAACTTACGTGAATAACTGGGAGGATATGTGTTTATCTATCCTTTATAGATACGCTTTACATTATAGCTTAACGCGTGCGTTTCCCGTTGGCATGATCGCGCAACGTGTCACGGGACGCGCGCCGATTTCCTACGATCGTTACGATTTAGTATACATTTTTCTCTCTCTTCCTCTCTCTCTCACTCTCTCTCTCTTTCTCACTCTGTATCTCTCTCTTTCTATGGACGAAAGTGTCCGCGGGAAATTAGTCTCCATTCTGGTCTGCTGACAGCACGCGTCGGTTTTTGTGTCGTCGGTGTCGAATTTTCGGTGAAAATGCGGGGGATCGACACACGTAGCCGTCGCGCAACATTTCGGAAACGCGGACAGGTGTGCGCGTCGATCGCGGAAAAATCGACTCCGATAAAACTGCGACAATGCCCGGCCGGTTCATAACGAATTCAACAATTCGCCGGTAGAATGCAAACAATTTGCGCGAGATTGAACGGTTTTATTCCTATCGGCCGATTATTCGCGCCCGGACCCGGTGTCCCTGTTCGACCGTGATTATAGACTGTCGCATTAATTGCATACCTTTCAATTAATTACACACCATATTTTCCTGGAGATCCGGGAAGGGCTACGCGGCTTTCGCGCGAGCCCTGTCGCCATTGTTTATTCCGCGTCAACGAGGGATAGCTTCTGTCGGGGCGGTTGCTTACAAAACGGTCGACACTTCCGTGAAAAGACTCACGCGTGTTAAATAAATTTTACAGAATTAGAGCGTAAAGTATTTTATACTTGAACACACGTCGATCGGTTCGCTCAGCGATCACAGAATTTAGACGCAAACGTGAAACGAGACGCGAACGATATGGCACTTTACCCCTTCGTTCGTTTCGTTAGGACGAACTTTCTCACAGAAACCACCGTCCTGAGTCTCAACAATTATTTACACGACGAAACTTATAACAGCTCAACATAGAACAAATGTCCATGGTCTAAGAGAAAAAGAAAACAATCAAGGAGGAGTTTCTCTTCCTTGGTGAAAACGATCGATCTCCCTTCGCAGAATCTTCCACCATCTAACTTCGGAGAAACTTCTCTATAAAATCTCGAGTTAGAATCCGCGATGTTCTCGAAATTATTGCCAAAGTAACTTCAACAAATGCCTGCAAACATCGAAACAGAGTTCCAAACAAATCGCACCTTCCCGTCTCAAAACAGAATGCCTAAAAATCGATATTTCCCATCAAGATAAAGAAATTCTTAATCCCTTGTGCTGTAACAACGAATGAGACTCGCGACGAAGATATTTTTCATTTCTTCCAAAGCGAAACAGATTCTTCTGTTATCGAAGTCTCGAAATGAAAATAAAAAACTCATAAGATTCAACATTTGTCTCTTTCCATCAGAGAAATTATCAACCCTTTGCACTCGAGTGGTGACTCGACAAAATAACTTTTATATTATCAACGTTTATATTCGAAAAACTGTTCAGAGTGTAATTGTTGCCTAAAAGATACAAATTCACATGCATAACTCGCGTGATTTTGGCGCGAGGAGGCATCGATTTTGATGAAAATTTGCTCGAGTGTTCAAAAGATCTATTTAACAATTTAGCCATGAAAAATTGATCATAACGGCTGATATTTTAACTCTTTTGCATTTTAGAAAAATTCATTTAGTCCGAATATATTACAAGAAGGATCAATTTTGGCAACTAGTTAAGCTGTTAACCACGTGTGCAGAGTTTCATCAAATTCGGTGTGCATCAGTTCTCCCGTAAGTCATATAAAATTTAATATAAATATGATACATTTATATTTCCGTAAGTCACATAAATTTAACTGTTTTACATTTAAAGTTAAATCGGCTTCGAGTGCAAAGGGTTAAGTGAGATGCAAATCGCCGAGGTTGTGAACGAAATCTTAGTGCAGGGCTTTAAGTGTAGAAACATACTAACGTCACATGACGTGAAATCGCGTGAAATCATAGCAATGAAATCCGTCCACGCGTGACAATATACGATCAGCGTGTGGTGATACCGATCTGTTTTCAACAGATTTGAAATAATATTGGATTGTTGCAAAAATAATTTCGATTTTCCAAATAGATAGCTTAAAAAAAAAGACAGAAACTACTTTCGTAACAATCCGACGGAAATAAGCCGACTCACAGTCTTCGAGTGTCGCACGATTTCACGTTGAACGCGAGATTAGTATGTTTCTAGCTTATCCCTTGGACGGCGGACATTTTTGAGTAGTTATGGTGGCTGGGTCCATTCAAATCTTCTATTCATTTGTATATTTTTAAACCTGTTTCATCGAAGGCCAAAGTTGACCCTTTTATTCGACTCAATATTAACAGTCGATAATTACAAACGACTGCCACAAAATCAGCGTTCAGACGGAATCTTTGTAACTCTGGGTTAAAATGGACCCGCCATCCAATGGTTAAAGCGCACCGAGATAACGCAACAACAGCGAAATATCGCGAGCGTTCCTCCGCAACGCGAACGTCGCGCGAGCGGATCCCCCGCGATCGCGCAAGCAATTACAGGCGGAGAGAAACGGCGCGAAGAGAAACGAGGGGAACTTTGCGGCCGAGTAGGGGCTGCACCAAAGAAAGAGAAAATATTGGCGAGTTGCAGTATCGATGCGCAACGCTGGCCACCGCGACGCAATGAAATCATCTCGCGCGCGGGGCCGGCCGCGAGGGGGTGGTTTGGAACGCGTACACAGGTCCGCTGTCGCATCTACGTTAGCATTCAGAATGTTTGGCTTATTTCGCATGGCCGCGTCCCAAAGAAGAGATTTGCCTCCGCTCCCGAAGAGGTTTTTTTTCTCCTCCCGCGTTACGAGCCCGCTCTTTCTATCCCCGTGCATGTGCGCGCGGCCGTCTATGTGCGCCCGTCTGTACGTGTCCTCTCCCGTGTGGGTGGGTGCTCGCGCCGTCGGTCCTCTCCCGCTTTGGCTCGCGTGTGCGGTAATATGTGCCACGAGAGGGTTGGTTATCTCATCAAAATTGGACTCTTCTGGCATCCTGCGCCGCCTCTGTGTACACGCTTTACCAGAAAAGACCCTTTCGCCTCTCTCTTTGTGGGATTTCGGCCGTGGCGAGTTATCGATTCGGCTTTCCTGTCCCACCGGCGGCGACGCCGACCGCTCGCATAACGAATTCTTTGCGAATGCAACGCGGACCCCTACCCACGGCCCCCTTTTTCGCTCGAGCCCCCCCTTTGCCTCGAGCCGTCGAAAGGGGTAGAACGCGTTCCGCCCGGAAAACCGCGACTTCCTGCGGACGAACGGCTAACGGACCACGGCGCCCCGGACATCGGGGGCTCGTCGTGTGCTCATCGTAGAAAAGACGGCGTTCGAATTATCACACAACGCAACAGGTTCTTAGAAGGTGTCCAGACCCTGGTCTTCGCACTCGACCGTCCCCCGTTGCGTCCAAACACTTCATCGTCGATTCCTTGCGACAGCGAACTGTTCGTGTCAGAGGCGTTTGCTACCACGCTATCACAAAACACAAGAGATCTCCTCGGGTCCCTCCGACGCGGTTCCGTTGCTTCCACATTCATTGCACTCGCTATCGGTTGCAGTCGATGTCCCTCCACGATCATCCCCTCCGTCTGTTCTCCCCGCCGTCAGGAATCACTGTACATTGGCGATGTGGATAGTCCTCGATCTGGCCATCACGGAGCTCCTCTGCTGTCCGTCCTGGAACTGGACCTCGTCCTCTTTCGGCGCGGTGAGGTTCGTGACGGTGGCTTGGGGGATCGGCGAGAGCATCGGCGGCACCCTCCACCAGTCTGTGGTCGGCCATCCAGGTGGTACCAGGTTCCCCCGGAAGTTGAAGTCCGGGAGAACCGGGAGCGGCCTTCATATGACATGGCCGCGGTGCGCGCCCAAGTTCGAGCTGGAGGACGTCAGGTTCTGAACGGAGAACGAGTTCTCGACCTTGGTCGACGTGGACAGGCTAGTCGGCGGGGCAGTGTGGCTGATCTTCTCGGACTGCTCGGTCGGCGAGGACGAGGACGACGACGAGAAACGGTCGTCCTGGGACCTGTCCTCCTGGTGCCTGTCCACGGACGGCGAGAAACTGTCCTCCTCCATCTTCCTGTATCGGGAGTCCTCTCTGCTGGAGTCTCTGTCCGACGGGAAGCTGTCCTCTTCCGGCTTCCCCGGGCTCGGGAACGGTCTCTCCTCGATTTTCGTCGGCAGGTACGACCGCTTCGGGTCTTTCGGCGGACTCGGGCAACCGCAGTTCGGCTGCAGGCAAGCCGCCGTCGACAGGCTGGGCCAGGACATCGTCTGGTGGCTCGAGTAGAATGTGCTACCACCGTACAGGGCCTGGAACGCCAGATCCGCCGCCAATTTGCCGCCGTTGAACTCCTCGCCGAGCTTGTGCTGGATCGGGTACAGGGGATACGGGAACGGCGGGAAGAACCGGGGGATCTTCAGGTCCTCGTGGCTCATCAGCGTGTGGTGCGAGGGCGGCGCCAGCGGCGGCAATAGACCCCTCGATATGTTGCTCAGGGTCTCACCTGAGGACATCAGCGGCGATATCGAGAACCCGAACTTGTTCTCCTTCTTCACCAACGACTTCGGCTTCCGGCGGGGACGGTACTTGTAGTCCGGGTGCTCCTTCATGTGGAGGGCTCTGAAACCAAAACGTTGTTCCTGTTCACTCGCTGTCGAACTTGTAGGCGGATCGTTCGGTTGGAATCGATTGACAGCTATTAACAGATCGGGATTCGTTTTTGTATATTTTTTGTGAACGATGTACTGCGAAGTTCTCTCGTTAATTCCTTCACATGTGTAGATGTCTCTGGTATGTCTTTTATGACATTCCACACTTCGACGTAAAATATTATTCGATGTTATTCGATATTATTCAATATTATTCGATATTATTTGATATTATTCGATATTATTCAATATTATTCGATATTATTTGATATTATTCGATATTATTCAATATTATTCGATATTATTTGATATTATTCGATATTATTCAATATTATTCGATATTATTCGATATTATTCGATATTATTCAATATTATTCGATATTATCAGCTATTATTATTCAATATTATTCGATATTGTCAGCGAATATTATTCAATATTATTCGATATTATCAGCGAGTATTATTCAATATTATTCGATATTATCAGCGAATATTATTCAATATCATTCGATATTATCTCAGCGAGTATTATTAGATTATCTTAATAGATGGAGTTATCATTAGCACCGTTATCACTATTGTACCGTTTACTTTTCAAGTTATCATTTGTTTAAGACTATCGAAGAACTTTCATATATCTCGTTTAATTCGTACGCCAATGGTATAGCAATAGCAAGTGTTTATTTTCCAGCTAACTAAGATTATTTAGAACATCATAAAGTATTTCTGTGTTCATAGACGGTTTTCGAGGTAGTCGAAGTCTGTACAAAAAGATTCATGAGAATATTTCATTTAAATGTTCTACATAAAACTATTTATTTAGAGATTTTGAAAGATACGATATCAGCGGAACAAGGAAAATGCTTGCAGCTTGCATCGACAAACAATTTGCATATCCGTGAGTAATATTATCTTAATTTTTCGCCCGACAATTTCATCACTCGCTGCCGCAAATCGCAGGATCGGCGATCGTCGGGAGGGTAGTTCGCGCTCGAACGTAACAGGGGTGGCCTAATCGAGTAGTTTCACGACGGGGTGCGGCAATAGTTTTCCGAGGGGTCGCGAGCATAATCCAAGCACCGTTTAATCGCCGACAATGCGCGCTCATGAAGTGCATAATAAATAACCATTAATTGGAAAATTATTCGTTCGGCATCAACAAGTGAAGAGAACAAACGAGAATTTCCGGCGAGATCTCGGCCCGGCGAAATAGAACGGCCGTTCCACGGCGAGAGACCATGCACAGGAGAGAGAGTCTTCTTCTTCCTTTTTATTCTTAGACAATGCACGGAACGCGGTATCTACCTTCGATAATCCAGGGGCGCGCGTTATCACGCGAAGAATCGCGCGACGAGACACTTCAGAATTCAGTAAACTTTGCTCTCGACACCGTTATCCGTACAAAGGGACGTATTATCATGGTGCTAGAACACGATACGGGGCCACCATGGGTATTTGTAGTAAATATCTTGTACACACACCCCGGGCTGGGGGCTCTGCAGGGCTGCTGAAAGAGCGGGGCGAAGAGAGAAGAGTCAGAGCCGCGTGGTATCTCCGTCACATAATACTCCATTATGTATCCAAGAGGCGCACAAACGCAGTCCTTATTTATGCTTCGCCTCGCGTAGATAAAAGAAAGCGAGAGAGACGCCCGGGAACTCTTTTTCCTAACCGACTCGCCGCGCGGGGAATCCGCCCGGAAACCGCTCCACAATGGGCTGCACACGAATTATTTCGAGCACTCTACCGAACCGATTTTGCAGCACCGACACCGGACAAATATTCACACGACGCGCCCAATAACTAGATTGATAGTTAGCTCATTATTTCTGAATTTAATCTATTTTGTCTTCTGAAGGAGTCCGCCATTGTCGATGCACACATATTTCTGATGAGGCCGACGGAAATCGGATAACGTAGGAAATGGTGAACTTCAACGTGGTCAAGGTACGCGCCAGTAAAAAAAAATAATATAATATAATAAATATAATATAATATAATAAATATATCTCATAAATTATAAATAAATATAAAAAGATTTGGCCATAATGGCCAGAAAGAAGAATATCAGAAGCGTGTTTGTCGTCGCGTTGGGTCGCGCACGTCGATCATGGAAAGTCAACTTGGTCGGACCCCCTTGCGTGTTTAATTTAATTTAATTCTTCTTGACCCCTTCTGCAGCAACATCGTTTCAACAGGGAAGATTGTTCCGCACGCCTTTACCTCGCTGATCACATTGAATTGCTTCATACAGGATTCTTTTGGTAGGCGCAATTTTCGTTCTCGACAAGAGCGCAAGCTTCCAGTTACGATTTCGGCAATGTTGATTTTGGGTAAACCGGAAGACCGTACATAAATCGTGAACAATTTTGTTAAGCGTATAAAGCTTCATTGAATATGCATGATGTCATGTTGCGTTATAAGTATGGACTCGCTGCATCGTTGTCATTGTGCTCGACGCTCGAATATAGAATATTCGCGTTGACCTCTGTTAACGTCTACCGGAAGTGGCCACTCATTGGAATTCAAATTAGAATTAACCGTGCATAATCGTTGTAAATTTCGATCGGGGCTCGAGGTAAGGAACGAGACACCAATTATTACAACAATTGTACACTTTGCTAAATATACGTTTGTGCAATCCTTAAAGAAATCCAATAAAATACGTTATAAAGAAATTTGCAAAAGGGACTCGCTAAACGATCGAAAATCAGGTAAAAATCTCGACGAACGGTTTAAACAAACGCGAGAGATTCCGTATAAATATTTCTAGAAAAATCAATCGAATCCGACGAGCGTTCAATGATTTCGCCAGGTGAAATTGCGGCGGCGGAATGTGGAGCTGGGGAGGGTGTAGTCAAAATTTTCCGACTGGCGAACGAAATCCGAAATTTGGGTTTCTCGCGGCGAGAGTGACGCAGCGGAATAATAATTCCGGGACAATGTGTCCCGGCAGATAGCACAAAGCGTAAATCAGCATAAACATCGGTAAAGTCCCGCCGACAATAATTCAGCATAAATGCATAAACATCGGGCGTAATCTTTACAATTCGCTGGGAGCCCCCGTCCCTCTCCCTCTCTCTCTCTCTCTCTCTCTCTCTCTCTCTCTCTCTCTCTCTATCAAACACCCACCCCCGTCACCACCAACGGCAGCGTTGCCGCCGCGGCAACCACCGTTTCCAGCATCCACCACTTCCAACCGCGCGATAAACAACGCGTTATATCATATCGGTGGACATAAGCCGCGCGGTAGCTGCGCTCGCGGCCCCCGTAACAAGAAACAATAACAATTAGTCACGATTGTCCGCCGGTGCTCCGCGAATGTCATTAGTGTAACGATTCGTCATAAATGTCATTGTGCCGCAACGACCGGCGGCGGACTTTCGCGATCCCACCACGGTGAACTTTCGCGGTTCGACTAACTCCGGGGCCACCTGGCAACGAGACGCTCTGCGGATCACATTATTCTACCTATCTACCGAAATCTCTGCTAGAATTCTGCAGCACGTTGTTTGCAATATGTTAATCCCATCCCGCGTAACAAAGACTCTGAATCTACTAGAATCTACCAGGAATTAAATTAAATGCAGATGATTTTGTGCATTTATGGCAGAGATAATGAATTGATCGAATACAAAATTGTGAAAACATTAGGAGAAATTTTGAGGATATTGGTATGTTATTTTTAACTTATTGCTGTTATTCGAAGAGAGAAAGCATTTTAATCTAAATTACATATTTTATAATTAACGTGGACAATTTCTATTTTGCATAAAGATACTCAGTCTACGTACAAAGAATAAAGATTTTCTTGTTCAGTTAGGAAAATTATTTTCCTATTATGTACGGCTCACAGGTCGAGCTTTACTCACACGCCTAGCGGGCGAAAATCAGCGACGTTTGAAAGAATCCTCTTTTCGAAGGATATTCGATATTTTCAAAACTAACAATATGATTTTCATAACAGTTATGTAATTTCCATGATTTCAAAGGGCGATTTTTTCAAATATATAAGAAAATTAAAAACAAAATTGAAAAAATAGATTAAATTTGAGAAAAGGCACCAACACCCCTCGCGCGCATAATGTGTAAAAATCGAAGAAGTGCTAATCAATGGAACCGTGAACAAAATCGTAGCGCAAGGTGGTTAATTCTAACCATGTGAAAACAGTATTTAAAACAATTACAAACAGCTAACAATCGAATAATCCGAAATTTTCGAAACGCGTCGATATTTTCGAACCGACGAAAAATATGTGCCAAAACTGAGCGTCTCGAGAACATCGGCAATCTTCATTGTCATGACGTGCGAGAAGCAACCCCCCTCGCAGCGGAGAATCGCGTAGGGTTCCTCCATTTCCGCGACACCGTTTTAATTCTCCCCGTTTTCCTTTCCTCCCTTCCACCGGGTTTTCCTCTGCCGAACGAAAACGAGAACTAGAACGGGAACGGGAGACAACGGGGTAGCAGAAGCCGGCGAAAAGAGGGTCGGAGGAGGGAATCATCGGACAGGCAGCAGCAGTGGCAGTGGCAGCGGCACAGCCAACGAGCAGCCGTGAGGGTGAACGAGGCTGCGAGGGGGGTGTAAGGGTAGGGGCCAGCAGAGGAGCGCGCAAATCCTTTTAAATCCACACAATTGCGACAATGGGGCTTTATTTGTTATCTCGGGGGCCACATTGTGAGTCGCCGTGAACGAACGGACAGATTACGTCGGGCCAGTGACGGCTCGGCTCCAGGGGAACCCGTTCCTACCGGGTACAAGGCTCCAAGGGAACGACTTTTATCGGGGGCCCTTCTCCTCTTTATTTTACGAGCGTCCGCGTCGCCGCACCCCTCCGCATTCGCCGGATTCCAAGCGGCCGACGCCGTTACCAAAGTCGTCAGCCGACGTTGCCATCCGCCAGAAAAGCGGATTCGCTGTTACACATCTCTCTATCCGCCCGAAATTTTCCTCCCGCTGAAAACTCGCCCCTCTTCCGAGAATCACGGGCTCCAACCACCCCTGCTCGCTCGGGAACGTTCTTATAAATATTTCGAAATCTCGGAACGATCGCTCTGCCAGGTGGCAGTCACTTTGTCTCTGAAAAGGGCTGCTGAGAAAAATGTCTGAGATTCTTCGATGCGAAGGATTTGCTGGTGTTCCAGGGTGTAATTCTCTGTCGTCTTTGATAGATGAATTTCGAGGTTAGGAGTCAGGGGTGTATTTTTGTTCCGCGTGGTTTGCGAGCGTTCCGATTAGATCGAATTAACGTCTATGAAACATTTCGATTTTTATACCGTGCAGAAAAATTCACCGTGCAACCAAAGAATTGCTTCTTCTGAAGGGGTAGTTTTTTAGGTAATTGTTGCAAAAGTAGTTGTTTCTATGGTGAGAGAATTATTTCGTCTATGGGGGTAGTTCTGTAAGCAATTGTAGACGAAGAACTTACTTTTATAATCGAAGGAGTATTTCTACGAGGGGTAGTTTTGTATACAATGATACAAGTAGAAAATATTTCTTTAGACATAGAATTTTAATATTGTTAATGAAATATGTTGTGTATTAAAACTTATAGCAATATTCTTCTTAAATTTAAATTATTGTAATTATTTCACCTGTTAAACAGAATCTTTTTTGCAAAACTAGATAGCATATATCTCTTCGAGAGAATCTTTCTAAATAAATAATAACATACTCATATTTATCACAGATGAAATATTTCTGGCGTTACTTTGCACCGGTCTGATCGCTTCTTTTCAAAGAAGATATCAAACACGTATCATCATTATTAAATATCGTTGTCATTGTCGTATTTGAGGATCCACAATACGCCATTGATTTCTGCGCTTCAATTTACGCGCGACAATGCTGCGCGTGCAACAATGGGAGAGAAAAAAAAAAGTATAGTTCAAAGGTGCGCAAGGATTTAGACGCGGAACGCGGGTCGTTGAAAAATACTAAAAAAGGAAAAAAAAAACGGTGAAACGATGAAAGAACTGTAGTATAGTTAACCGGCACAGAGCAACACTATCGACAGGCAATTTTCTTTTCTTTTTTGTTTTACAGATCGTTCACGGTCATCGAGGGGAAAGCGGATTCGACGTTACATTGAACCGATAGAAACCGGCAGAGCCAAATCGATTGATTTTTTTACTTTTCGGAGGGAGGAGAAAACGAACGGATCGGAGCCCGGTGAAACGCGCACTTGGCAATTGAAAGCGAATCGACGGTGACGCGTTTTCCGAAGAAACGACTTTATTATTCCATTATTTATTTTACGAGCGGCCATCGTCGCGGCGCGGCTGATTCCGCGGAGAGTTTATAACCGACCACGGCTGCTTTCTATCAATTGCCTATAACCGGCAGTTTTTTGCTTTGGGAAACCGTGATAAAGCTCTCGAGTCGGTCATCCCGGCGTCGTACTTTTCAATTAAAGCTTATTTCTCTACCCTTATGCTTTTCCTTTTCCATTTTTGCCGTCCCGTTTTCTACCCCCCCCCCCCCACCGCGATCCTCTAATTTGACCGTTCCGCTTTTCATCCGTTCCTTAATCCTTAAACGCGAATTGCATTAGTGCAGCCGAGATGCGGTATAAACTTCCAGACAGCTATTTGAATTTCAAAGTGCTTTTTTTCGAACGGTTAATTTAAGGAAATACCGCGATCGTTTGTATATTACATGAATGTTCTTTACGTAAACTCTGTGTTGTAAACAGTATTTGCTCGCTATGCATTTAATCGATAATAACTGACATCATATAATTACGTTCACGTTTATTTCAATTAAAAAGCGATTGTTGCTTGAATAATGCCTTTGGCAGGTATTAACTATAAATAAATTACAAAAATCATTTATAAAGTACACGAGGAAGTGAATATCCTTTGAATCAACACTTTATTATTAATAATATTAATTCGGTACAAATTGTAACGATGAAAACCAATTCATCCAATTCCATAATTCATTATTAATCTAAAAATAGACAATTCCGAGATTCGTACGTTTTTTTAAACATAACCTGTACCATTAGATTGTGGACATCTTCGCACAAAATAAAAATACATGCATCGATTACAAGAAATAGGATATTCATAGAGAAATTGTCTTTCATCAATGATCCAGCGAGTTGCAGACAATACAACAGAATCCTTAAATTGTTTTGTTATTTTACCGTCTCGTGTTTCACCCTGTTCATAAATGGCACAAAATGCACAGTCTAATTATTGCTTTCACCTCGAAGCAACTGTTTCCTTCGCGCATAAATGATCGTCAAAACGAATGTAACCGAAGTACACGATTAAATAACAATGATTAGATTCTGAAGCTAGATCGAAAGTCGCAGTTCCCGGTCCGGAAAATTCGCCGGGATTTAATCTCGCCGAACGAGCGAGGTAATTAAACCGGGAGCAGACGATAAAAATATTGAAATCTCTTGAACCTGTTCCCCGACTCGCCGGACTAAATAAACTCATAACAATGATTAAATATTCAGGGCCGTAATAAAGAGCCTGTCCCCTCTCTACCTCCATAAATACCACTTACTTCACCCTATTCCACCCCTTAGCTTAGCGCAGCGCGGTCCTTAGCTTTAGCAACAATGTACCGTATTATGAACTCACGGGGGCCCCCCTTCTCGTTTCGGTGCTTCCCCCTCGATCGGTTATTGCAGATACGCCCCGACGCGATAATTCCGTGCGGACGAGCGGCCGCCGCGACTAAAGAGCAATTAGCGTGCAAAAGAAAAAAATCGCGGAGTCGATCACTAACGATACTGAGGCATTGACGAATCAATTCAACCGACGCCGCGAAGATCACAATCGATGAATGCGCCGATAATTGGAACTTACGATCGATACCCCCTCTTCCGAAAACTTTGCGCCACCTTTTTCTCTCTTATCGCGAGATCGGATACGATGCGTTTCGCACTCGTGCGTGTTCGTGAAGCAAAATCTTGGGAAATGTTTCTTACATTGACTAGAAGATTCTATAACAGAGAAGTTTATTAACACGTTACCGTTCGGATGGCTAAGAATAGTCTCATTTTCTTGTTTGCTCGGGAAATGCGGTTTGAGATGAAAGATCCAATCGTAAAATTTATTCGTGCAATTGAATCGAAGTAAAATCTATTCTGAACGAAGCAATATATTTTATAATTTCATACAACCGTCTGATATCTTATAAGATAGAGCCACTTTTGTAAAGCGATGCAACCACCTCGAAATGTGCCTGCTGCGCGCAAAAGTTTTCGCACAAACAGCCCGAGCCGTATAAATTATAAATTGATAACTCGTTCTTTTATACTTCATTGTTATATTACGAGTCATCGATCGATTCATCAATTTTGTGAATATAGTGAACGATGCGAGGTTGGAATATTTTATATTGAGAATTTAACCGTGACGAATTTCTTGTCGATCATTCTCAGATTGTGGTTTTTAGGAATTTCTGACTAAAGTTACCAGGTGAAGTTTAGAAGAGCAAGAAGATTGGAAGAATTCAAAAGGATGTCGCTGTGTCAATCCCAATTTATTAAAACGATCAAAGGAAACAATGATTGTTCGGTTTCTACAATAAACGCGAAATATTTTTATCAAACAATTGGACTGCAGACTTTCAAATATACAGTAAATTCTCCCCAATTGTCCCTCAGCTTGTAAACAAATATGGACAATTTGGGAGGAGAAGATACGACTAATCGAGCCTTGTGGCTTGTTTTTATAGTTGTTGACAATCGGTAACTATAAAAACAAGCTGCAACGCTCGATTAATCGTACCTTCTCTTCCCAAATTGTCCATTTTTGTTTCCAAGATGAGCGTCACACACACAATTAGGGAGAATTTCCTTAAATCTTAAAACCATCGAGATTCTAATAAATGGTACCACACTGTGATCGTATTTCATGATCCACTCTAATTTACAGAAACGCAGTCTTTCAACGAAGCAACGGAGCTCCTCCTAAGAACTGTGTCCTGCCGAACAAAACGAACGTTATTTAATTAGATCATGGAGCCTCACCTGAGCCGTTTCGCCTCGTCGATGAACGGTCGTTTCTCGCTCTCGCTGAGCAGCTTCCACTCGGCGCCGAGCCTCTTCGAGATCTCGGAGTTGTGCATCTTCGGGTTCTCCTGTGCCATTTTCCGTCGCTGTCCGCGGGACCACACCATGAACGCGTTCATCGGCCTCTTGATGTGCTCGTTGTGCAGCGTTTTCGACGACATAGCTAGCTCTTTCGTTGACTTCCGTGTTGTACAATCTAGACTCCTCAATTCCCGCTTCCAGACAGTCGTCCAGTCTCGTACGGATCCACTGGCAGAGCTACCCTCCTTCTCCCGCCTACCTCGTGCGTCATTGTCCAAAAACCGGCAGCTGTCGTCGAAGCACCAGGCACCTCGTGTGCAGCGTGGAATCACGTGGCCGCCGGAACCACCAATCTCAGCACGACACGGTCCGATTAGTCAACTAGTACGATTCGGAACTTCAACTTCAACTTGAACTTTCAGTGACCGTCCGGCTCCTCGTGGACCTTCGGCCGCCTAAACACCCTGGATCGCTTCACTCCTCGCGTTCTCGACAGTTTCGTCAGCTTCCGGGCACCTTCGCTCACAGGATCCTCCTTCGGGTTGATTTCTCAAGTGCCATGAACGATCGTGATCGCGTACCTGTTCGGACGACGATGCTCCCGGGATCGGGATCGGGTCAACTGTTGACCCCACGTGTCGGCGAACGGTGAACACCAGCGGGCCGAGGAGCTGTTTGATTGATACCGTGTCGAGGACTGGCAAGGGTCCAGCCAGGACCTCTCCGGCGTCGGGTCTGGGATGAGCCAGGGAGGAATCGGGAACCGTGGAGTAGCTGGAGCCCGTGGGATGCGGTGGAAACAAGGATCGGCCAACCAGGAATGCTCCTCATCTCCCACTATGGTTCGCGGCTGTCGGGCACACACGATTGGCTCCTTCGCAGACATGGCGGACGGAGGACACCGCCGGGATCAACAGGTGGAGGTGTTCCTTCTCTGTCCATCCCGTTCACCTCTTCCCTTGCTATCGTCGCCGGCGCGGAGCGGAACGAAGCGGAACGAAGCGGCGCGCGG
Source organism: Megalopta genalis (assembly GCF_051020955.1). Lineage (NCBI taxonomy): Eukaryota > Metazoa > Arthropoda > Insecta > Hymenoptera > Halictidae > Megalopta > Megalopta genalis. The sequence continues at coordinate 34,560,394 of NC_135014.1, read as the reverse complement.
CGTCCGCCACGGGTATGTCTCTGTTAGCCAGATTATCGTATACTATCACGTTTTTCTGACCTTTTTGCGCGACGCCGATGGTCAGCCCGTTTCCGGGACATTGATGGCTTCAGACAATGCCGCTCGGCCGGAGATCCGCGGATTTAAGTGGATTGGACGGGCGCGATCCAGTTGCGAGAGATCGATCAGACTTCGGAGACCGGTCCTGGAAGGTTTGCGTACGATCGGAAAGAATTTAATCATTGTTCTTCAATATTCGAACTACCGAACTAGTCAAAACGACTGGTTTCTGATTTCTTTTATACAATTTTTCTGATAGATTAAAATCTTTTTGTTAGAAACTTTTGTGTGAACTTCGACATTGAAGCATATATTATGATAAAAATCGTAGAAAATTTAAATAAATCCAATCTTGTCGTTGTTATAAAACGATGTATGCAGTGGTCACGTTTAGGGGTCGGTAGTCCTAATGTTACCCCTAGCGAGGCGGTTTTTGATCTAGAGTATTTAATTTAATTTAATTTAATTTATTTTAATTTAATTTAATTTAATTTAATTTAATTTATTTTAATTTATTTTAATTTGATTTAATTTAATTTAATTTAATTTAATTTAATTTATTTTAATTTAATTTAATTTAATTTAATTTAATTTAATTTAATTTAATTTAATTTATTTTAATTTAATTTAATTTAATTTAATTTACTTTAATTTAGTTACTCAATTTTCGGCGATTAAATGAAATAAATTGCTGAAAGGCTAATAAGTCTGCAAGAAATATCTTCAAAAATGTGTTTTGAGAAATTGACGACTAAAACTAAGAATTTGTTGTAAACATCGTCGATAGTATAGTTGTGAATATCGTCCGCGATTCGAGGTTTAATAAACAATTGATTTTTTATAAGCTTGGTAACAGGTTCCTCGATGTCTGCCTTGCATGGAAGAGTTATGATAATTTTAAACGAAGGTTTTTCGTTCGTACAATGCTTCATACGAATGAAAAAAGAACAGTTCTAAATCGTATAAATTTTATTAAATTCGAAAATATGTTTCACATGTTTTATGCGCATCTGTTATAAGGAAATCGAGTCACGTCAATTTTCTGTTCATAACTATGCGAAAACAAGTTTCATTTGTTTAGAATTCTGGAATAACACGTAAGCAGATGAAAATTATTATGCGTTAAGGGATTAACGAGTTTCTTAATGCTTATCTAAAAGAAATTGTTGTGCTTCTGATGATTAGACTGTGGATTTTATGCATTTATGATAACAATGAATAGCTGCAGTTGAAGACAGTGATAAGATTAGAGGACTGGAAGAATGTCGATATAACAATCGTCATTGCATTAGAATTGTTAAAAGCAGGAAGAAAGTCCTACATAGTTTCTATACTTTACAAAAATTGCAGACAATTTTTATTTTCTATGAATATTCCATTTGATATTCCAATTTCTACTCTTGTCGAGAACATAATTCAAAAATTCTCAAATACTTTTTTACGAATTGTTAATATCTTGCAGAAGAATTTTGTTACAATTTTGTTACTGTTGGATAAGATATATAAGGAATAAATATATTTTTCTTTACTCCGTGTCTCTCATCTTCGGAATCGAGGTAGAAAATTTGCATCCTCGAGATTTGAATCGTAGAGATCGAATACTTTTTGAACGATCGAGTACATTTTGTAATCGTTAAAAACGACCAAGTACAAACGCCCTCGACCAAATTTTGTTCCTAAGCCCCTTGTATTCTTTATGTCCACGCGATGGAACGCAGACATTTTTTCCCCCCACTTTGTTCGTCCGGTGAACGAGAAGAACGTGCTGGGGCACTTCTCGAAATAAATGTTATCAGTCCTGGCAATGTCTTGCTGGAAGAAGCGGCCGCGGAAAGAGGGCGAAAGGGGCGAGGGGAGTAGGGACGTGGGGCTGAAGACGTCTCCAGTGATAAGACGATAAAGCGAGGAGGTGTAAAACGAGACAAGAGGGCTGTGTGTTAGTGGTAACATCTCAACGAATTCCAGCTTTCATAAAGCAGCGGCTGTATAGTCCTGCGATTGAATTTCCGGACGGTTTCGGAATATCCATTTGTCGCCGGCGCGAGGGAGAATCCGTGTCACGAGCAGGAAAAATGAAACAATGCAAGAGAAAAATACGATTTTCAAACGACACGGATGTCAAACTTGATTAAAAAATCGGGGACTCGGTGACCATTTTCGCCGAAGCCATTAATTTTTGATGCTAATACAAGCGTTCGCGATATTGCAAATTACGCGCAGATGAAGCAGCATGATGAAACGAAAATAGATAGAATGAGTCGTACGATAAATCGTGTGATCAATCGTACGATCAATTGCATGAACAATCGTACGATAAAACATATTTTAGAAAGTTTGATGTAACTATTTTATGTGCAAAAATCCTGATCCTTCGTTTTTACTTCACTGATAGATATAAACCATTTTATTACTTTTTATATACTTTTTGGAGAAGATAAGAATGCTCTGCGTTAATTGAAAGATCCAGTGTTTCCTTTCCGAATAACTTGAATGCCCTGAAAATAACAGAATACTATTTTCAGCGATTATTCAAATGTTCTCGCCGTCTTGCATTTAATCACAAATGCATAAGATCCGCAGTCCGATCGCAAATGAATAATGAACTAAACGTTGACTATTTCACACCGAACGAACAAAGTTTGAAAGCCGCTGTCCTACGGTTTCCACCAAACTCATGTTGTCAACGAATGAATCATTTGTTCCATTGAATCGATTTTTGTGAATAAGATGAACCATAGATTAGAAAGGGGCAGAAAATTGACCGTGCGACAGACGGAAGCGAATCAATGGCAGAAGAAGGAAGGGTGGGACGAGGGGCTCGCAGATTATCGAAGCCAATCAGCTATTTGTTCTGTTATTAACTCAATCATAAATTCGGTGCACGACGGTGCACGAGTAGCTGCGGTTCGACTGTCATTCTGACGGCGTGCCTTTATCGCCCCCCTCGTTACACAGTCTCCGTTATTCATGGGGCGTGAACACGATTTTTATCAGTCATCGGCGAGAAGAAAAGGGGGCTCGCGCGCCCCTTTTCAAGGTCTGGGTTAGGTCACCGCGCGGGACCCTTATCTGTGAGCCGATACTTTCAATTAGTCAATATCGCCGGCAAACATCGCGCCCTCTTTCGCGACATGCTCTTTCACCGATTTATCGCTGCTTCGTTCGTACAGAATTCAACAGCTCTTTAAACGTTATTAAGAAAGATCCATAACGAACAACGATCAATAACAAAATCTCATCGTTAAGAAATTCGTAAGTGTCTCGTATATCTCAATATACGTTGAGCAAGATAAATTGATCAATAGTTATAAATATGCAAGAAAATAATACGTTGCACGTAGGAAATTCGTGGGAGTCTCATATGTGTGCTATAAATTGTTCGGATATAAATCAATCTGTTCAACGGTTGAAACATTCAGGATAATATTAATGTGTCTTATAAATTGTTCAGACATTAAATCAAATCGTAAAGTAGCTGAAATATCTAAGCAGATATTAAGCTGTTGACAAATTTACTTCTCAATTTCTGGAAGACGAAATTGCCATTTATCGAGTAAAACTAAATTAAGAAACGTTGAAGAAGACAACAATACAACTCATACAATACAACTAATTTCATTGTATAAAATATTTTAAATTCTTCAGGAAATGTAATATCTTCCAAAGTGAAACTTAATTCCTTAAAATCAAATCTGTGATTACACGTTGTTCTTTAAAGACATAATTAGACCGCCAAAACATTGGTCGCGTCAAATTCTTTAATGAAACGATTACGATTCCGCAAAATGTGTGCAGCACGAGAAGACAAATAGGTCGACTCGCGCCAGGGTAGAAAATCCAGGATCCTCCCCCGAAAGACGCAGCGGTGATGGGGAGGAGAACTAAAGACTAAAGAGAAGAAACGCAAAGGAAGACGCGTTAAGTGACTTTTCCAGGTTTCTCTCGATCCGGCTGATAGCGAAGGCACGACCGGGTGGGGAATTTCTCTATCGGTTCGCCGTCTCTGTTCATCGTGGCTCACCTTCCGTTATCGTCTTGGTCTCTCTTCAGGGCGGTGGGGTGCCACGCGACCGCTGATTATACCATTCATCGCGCAGCGTGGGCCAAAAGAGGGTTGCAAGCGGACTCGTAAACGTCGTAGCATCCCGCCGACCCCCACCAACCCCTACCAGCGTGCCCACTTTGGTCTCGGTGCCTACTACGGCCTTGAATGCTCCCTCATCAATGAAACAATTCGGCTTTCCGGCGGCTCATCGCCGACGGCTCCTTAATTTCGGGATACTGCGCCGCGGATGCTGCCTTCCCGAGTCCTTCTTCTCCGATCAATTACCGCTGTTTGTATTTGTTTGTCGACTTCTATTTGGTGGACGGTGGTCTAGGTTCCGACGGTCCTCGACCGTCCTTTACTCCTCAGGAAAAATTACTGCATTCCGGTTTTCGATGCATTAACGCCATAGTTGCACAGTTCATTCGATAATTTATGACCGGAATGCGGATTTTATGAATTTGTGACGAAAATAGACAGGTTATATGGATACAAAGAAGAATTTAGAAGAATTAGAAGAATTAGAAGAATTAGAAGAATTAGAAGAATTTATAAGAATTTATAAGAATTAGAAGAATTTAAAAGAATTAGAAGAATTAGAAGAATTTAGAAGAAATAAGAAGAATTTATGGTTACTGTTACATTATTTTCAACTTATTACTATTATTAAAAAAGAGAAGGCGTTTGCATCTAATTTATATTTCTTACAATCTTTTATCTTGCGTGAAGATCCGCAGTTTAATTACTATAGTTGCATTTGTACCAATTAATTGTTCTAAGAGAGTGTGCGACGGTCAGACTTTTAGGGGTAGTTTCAGCCTGTGTAAGCACTAAATCTTGCTGACACATTTATCCGATGTATAAATGAAAAAAGAAACACTGTGGGTTAAAATAATTCATATAAAATATTTATGCAGGATATATTATTATATTCATTCTTTGTTTAAATATTTATATTATAAAAAACTAACACAACGCGGACTAGCTGAAATAATTTGCACAAAATATTTATGCAACTTCTCACATTCGAATTAGATACGATCATGTAGGATTGAACAACGCGTGAGATTGCGACTCTCGTCGAAACACAAAGTCATGGCGTGAATGAATGGTAAAAACGCAGAGACAACGGGATCGGCGAGGGTGATCAGGACGGTTCGAGGAGATCAGAACGAATTTCCACGTGGACCGGGTCCTCAAGAATATCAAAGAACACTTTAAGGGATCGGCGGTGGTCAAATGGCGAGATAAGTGTACGTGCGTGGCGTAGCTTCGGGGTGGTTCGAGGGGGTGGTTCGCCCCGTAGCCGGGTTTATGATACATTCGAGTCACATACGACGGTCCCCGAGCCCCTCCGCCGTTCGATGTATTCATCGTATGTAACCCGAACGGGACTCCATAAAATACTACCCTTCCACGCGATTTTGTTCGGCCGAATAAGTTATTGTAGCGTGCTCTATTTTGATACGGCGACGCCTGGCCGACCGGCCGCACGCTGAATACCGAATACAAGGTATATGTATATACATACATATATACATATACACATACTATATATATACTATATACATGTATACATGTGTATATATGTATATACACATATATATATTCGGCCAAACAAAGTGGAATTCGATTTTGCCGGGCCTCGAGAAACGTTCGTTCGCGCGATACGGACAATCGAGTCTCGTTTACGGGGAACGCCCTCCCGCGAGTCCTCTTCTTTTATCTATGGACTCGCGACACCCCCGGTCACCTGTCGACGCCCGCTCCTCCGGATTAGGGGTGCCAGTGATATCCTCCTTTGTGGCGACGCTCCAAAGTGGTCCCTGTCTTTCTGCTGGAATTTGTTAGCCATTTGCGGTGGAACCAGCCGGTTATTTCGAATCGGTCGCATTTTCTGCTATTTCAGGCTGGGCATTTCCTGCCGTGAATATTATCCCGGCATAATATTGATCCCCTGCAACATCAATTCGTCTGTTTGACCATGCTCCGTTTAACAGCTTCGCCCGTTTTTACACGCTAATTTGCCCATTAGTTTTGCAACGGTGCAACGGGCGGAAAGTGATTTAACAAATATGTTTCTGATAATGGAAAATTAAGGTGACACGATCGTGATGTATGAGTGTTCGTGTCACTCGTAATTAGACTGCGAGTTTTACACGAAAAATATTTATCGTGTGTCATAATTATTTAAGTAATTAAATATTGAAGACGAGAGCACGGAATTTGATTCCGACATAAAAGAACAGGACAACGTTTATACTTAAATGACGATTATTATGAACTTCATTGATTTTCTTACGGATTACAAGTGGTCCATTTCCTTATACGTAAATAAAAATAAAATAAAAAATACGTACAATAAAATGAAGTAGAATAAATAAAGTAGAATAAATAAAATAGTATAAAATAAAATACAACAAAGTGAAATAGAACAGAATAAAATACAAGGAATTATACTTAAATAAAATACAATAATCTCAACAACATAAATGGCGATTACTAGAAATCTGCATCACGGGTCCAATTAGAAACCAATTAGAAACCCAGGCTGAAGAACGTAGCACGACAGCTTCGCTCGAAATTTCGTTGATAATTTCGCCGCGTCCGATGATTTGTTAGTGATCGACGAAGTTAAAGAATTCCGCGCCGCCTTGTCGTCGTTACCTTGAATTTCAGGATGCACCCCTGCCACCCCGGTATCCGGGTGGATGCAGTTGGCGACCGGTCGGCCGAACGGCGCGATAAAAGGACAACAAAACGCCACGGGGCGTTGCGATTAACTGAAACAACCGGCTCGACAATGGAGTAATCAGCGAGCTTTTCGACGCACCCATTCCCACCCCCTTGGCGCCGTCCCTCTTACCATTCGGCATCGCGGGCCACCGTTGTTGTCGCTTCAGCAATCGCGACGATGATGCTTCGCGACATTGTTTTCGCCGATGCGCAGCTGGCCCGGGTGTCGCGAGCCGTGGACAATTTACCGGGACAGGTAAATCGGAACACCGGTCCTCGGAAGGGTGCGCGTTTTCGGGATGAATCGACCCCCGCCTTACCTTCCGCTTCGATTCGATTCGTATCTGGCCTTCGTCCAAAGTCGAACCCTATTTTATTCATTATTTAGTCCGAGGATTCCTTGAAAATTAAAGCAAGCATAAAATTGGCAAGTTGAAATGAAATGTGACGTTAAATGGTAGAACGGAGGGTAGTTTCAACGTTGATGCGAATTGTCGTATTGTAGAAGTAATAATTCAACTATTTAATAATCATGCAATTGGACATTTCTGCGAGCTCTCCAGAAAATTATTGAAAACGGAATTAATCTTGTGCCGAGTCTTAAAAGATAATTAGTGCCACGAGTGCAAAAAATTCGCAGTTTGCAGGGCATTCAATTTAACACTAAAGCTACCGAGATCTAAAAGCGATAGGATTTATTTAAATTTTTCACATTTTTTATAATAGGGTGTACCTGAGTAAACAAATAAATTCAACAATTTCTAATGGAAGCAGTTTTGTGTCACTTCAACGATTATAAAATAAAAAACTGTGAAACCGGTAATCTGACCGACGGTGGTAAGTTAAAGCTATTGTTTCGCAGTGTTTCCAGCATCGCGAAGCAAAGTGAAAATCATAGCATAGTGAAAATCAATTACTAGCCAGCTCGGTGAAGATCGAAGCGAGATAAATAGTAGTTGACGTCGGTGATCGAAGTTCTCATCGAGGACTTAGCAAGTTTTCGAACCGAGTGAACAATTACGGGGCACCGGTAAAGAAATTGTCAATGAAGGACGTAACTATAATGGATTGACGAACGCTTATTAAAATCGCCTTCACCGCCGAATCAGTCATTTCTCACAAGAAGAACACTGCCCACTGACGCAACAACTTTTCTCGTAACGCGCTATTACGTCAATAGTCATGGGGGCTCCGCCGATCCTTGGAAGACGTTTGGCCGCGTATATCCGCCTTATCACGGAGCAACCGTATCCCATTCGGCTGCGATTCCGAGCGGCACACAGGATTCTATTGAAAACGCGGGCTCGGTTCAATGACTAACATTCTGCTGACAACGTGTTCACGGTGATAGATAACCGCGGGACGCGGCGGTATCGTTGCCCGTCGTCGGATTATCAATCATAATCGGAAAATAATTATCCACGGCCGACGAGTTCCGTGGAGGACGGCCGAATGGGGTAGGCCGGCTCGTCGGGACGGTAAAACGGCACCTGAATCGCCGCTAATTGTGAGGAATGGTCCCGCGTCGGGCTACGCCGATCGCTGATTCGACAGACGATATATGCTCCGTGAGTGCCCTCGCTCGATATTAGACTTCGTGAAGATGTGTGCTATCGGCGGAACCGTTCCCCCTCCGTCAGATGGAAACGTTTCCAGGTGCAAGACGATCCATGGATCTGTTGGTCAATCATGCGTTCACGAGATACTTTCGTCTTCGCGAGCTGTGATCCACGAGTTCCACGTTTCAGAATCGCTCGGGATTTTTTTGCGCTTTCAATGAGCACGTCGAGCTCCGATTGTTGAGGAACTATGTAGATTTTAGAGCAAATAGATACGGGGTAAATAGATACGGAAAATAGACGAGTCTTTTTAAGATGCGACTGTAGGATGCGTTTCGTTGAGATGCGACTTTTCGATGCATTGGGTTGTAAGATGTGTTCTCTATAGATGTAACTTTACGTTATTCGCTTTGCACGCTTTGTTGAAATGTGGCTTTCTGATGTATTGGGTCGTAAGACGTGTTTTTTAGGACGTGGTTTTATGATACGAAGCATTGGATCGTAAGTTACGTGTTTCTTTATGACGCATTTGGTTATGTCAAAACGTGACTTTCTGATGTATTAATTTGTGAGACATGTTTTCCTTTTTGAAGATTTGTCGTTGTAAAGTAAAGCATTGCATTGTAAGTTGTGTTTCTTTAAACAGCGACTTTATGATGCGCTTTGTTAAAATGTGACTTTCTGATGTATTTTATTAAAATCTGACTTTCTGATGTATTTTATTAAAATCTGACATTCAGATGTACAGTAATGCCTCCCTAATTGACGCTCAGATTGTCCACAAAAATGGACAATTTGGGAAGAGGAGATACGATTGTTCGAGCCTTGTGGCTCGTTTTTTACGGTTATCGATTGTCAACAGTTATAATAACGAGCTGCAAGACTCGAATAATCGTATCTCCTCTTTCCAAATTGTCCATTTTGATACACAATCTGAGCGTCAATTAGGGAGACATTACTATATGATGCAAGCTGTGTTCTCTAAAGATGTGACATTATAATATAAATCATTGGTTTGTAAGACGCATTTCGTAACATTGCAAAGCACGAATGAACAAAGTAATATGCCCGTGGTAAAACTTTGGGGTAATACAGTCTTGGCAGTGTCCATGTAATTATTCCTGATGACGTATAAAATGTCTTTCAGAAAACAGATGCCAGGTTCGATAATCGATACGTATGCGATCGTTCCGAGTTCACCGATCCTCATCGCAGCGGATCGGAAAAAAATCGAAGAGAAGAGGAAGCATTCGATAATTACGCAGAGTCGCGAGGTTCGAAGCACGAAGGCCCCCATGGAAGGGCGAGGTCCTCGGTCGTCGCAGGCATCAGAAATTACAATAACATCTCGTTACCGAGGTCTGGTGGCGGAGGAATCCCCAAAGACCGCGATTCCTCCTTGGTAAACCGTCTTCGGAGGTGTCCGGGACTGCGATCGCCGGCGGCTACGGGGTCCGTGGGGGAGGGCCGCGGCCATTGTAATTTTGACGGTGCGCGACACAACAACGGGGGCCGGCTCGGAAAATAAACGACACGTGAGGAAGAAACGGGCCGTGGCGAACGATTAAACGTCCGTCCGATGTCCATCAATATCGACGCCGGCACCACCGCAAGACGTTCCCGAAGGACGAGATTGCCGAACGGTTTTGCACGCGACCGGCAAAGATATCCCCGGACGCCAATAGCGGACAATGCTGGACTGTCGGCATTATGGGGGACATTGTCGCCGGCGTGATATGAGCCCTGTTGCCTCGGGTATACAAGCAGCAATATCGTGGTCTACCTCCTGCGGCCTTTGTGCCTTCTTTTGCCCGGATAGATCGACCTCTGGGATGGATGAAGTGGACGGGTTTGTCTTTGTGCGAGGCTGTTTGGGGACCGTGCTCGCCGAAACTCGCATGCTAATGGAGAGAGGCTACGTGCTAGATTGCATCTCTATTATTAGCCCGCGAGTGTTTTATGCAAATTCGGAGTACGGCCAATTCTGAAGTACAGTAAATTCTCCCCAATTGACGCCCGGATTGCACACAGAAATGGACAATTTGAGAAGAAGAGATACGATTATTCGATCCTTTCGGCTCGTTTCTATAGTTGCTGGCGATCGGTAACTATAAAAACGAGCTGCAATGTTTATTGTTAATAGTTATCGTATCATTATTATTATTGATTACCGTACTGCATTTCAAGCGAAAGATTTGTTTCAACGATTAGAGCGAAACATTTGTAGCAAGGATCTAGCGTTCATTATGATTACTCTGCTTGTTTTTATAGCGATGTATATAGAAGTTAGTGTATAAATAGTGTCTCAAATTATTGGGAAACTGCCTGCAGAATTCAATAGTTGCAACGCGTGTTATGCTATATAATATAACACGAGCATGATTGGCAGTCGAACCACGGCTGTTAGATCGATTGTTTACCTTCCGCTTCTGCTAACTAATATTAAAGATCGTCCTCGTTTGCGCGCATTCAGGATCCAGCCCCATTCGACAATACCTTAGCCTGACGAATCAAAAAACGCTGCCCTTTAGGGACTATTTGAAACTATTAGCGGCGATGAACGGAAATGCTCGCGTCCGACTTAATGAAACTATATATAATAATGTAGGGGAGCCGTCGTGATTGAATCGTGCAATCGACAAATCAACTGTAAAAAATATCCATCGGGCTTGCCGATAGAATCGGTCATTAAACGTATTTTATTTATTCGGAAATTTCGAACGGTTGCGGAAAGCGTTATGAAGACTTTATTTTATTTTTATTTGCGCGACGTCGTTGTAATTCGTCCGGTCGAAAGGAATCGTTTAAGTTCATGCACGTTTGGTAGGAATAAGTTTAAGGCAGTGGGGGAAAGTGTCTGATATGGCAGAAGAAGTACGTGTATTCATGGAAATAACGGCTCGATTCACGGTGATCGTCTTTCGCTACGGTTCTTTTTTTTTTTTGTCAGAAAGAAAGACAAGCTGCTCGGCCGTTTATCTTTCCCACAGAAGGACTGACGATAACGCTTTACTTATCGGCACTTCCGCAAATCGATTACACAAGACCAAGGTGGAAGGAAGAAGGGCGATCCCGGGGATGTCGATTACGAGACAGAAAACGCGGACCGGAGACTTTCCAGAAATTCCCTTGAAATGCACTCGGAATATCCCGTCGCCAAAAACGTACCGTTTCTTATTGGAAAATTTTGATCGAAATTCCAGATTCCACGAAAATTTCCCCTTATCGATCCGAAGTAAAAAGTACCTGGAAATTATGCGATCGAAAGTTTCATCAGTAGTTTAATATAAAAACATGAACATACCAGGCACCATTTTTAATCGAGTTAGAATTGTCTGAAATCGATTATAAAATGATCAAAAAAACGTTGGAAATGAATGCTCCGTTTAATACTATAATTACCAAACTAGTTAAAATTACTGGTCTCTGATTTGTTCTTTTACAGTCGCTGATAGTAAAGAAATGTTTTTGTTAGAAATTTTTGTACGAAAACTTCTTCGTTCGAGCACGTATTATAATAAAAATCGTAGGAATTTAAGCAAATCCGTTCTTATTGTTGTTACAAAACAATATATGAGCCGTTTATTTTGAAAGTGGCATAAGTCACTTTGTTTTTAAGTCGATATATTTAAGGGTTTGCGTTTTAACACGTTTAAAAATATGGATGCTAACTTTCGAGAAGATTCACTTGTATTTGTTATCTCAGGATACTGATATTTTTCTCAGTATAAATAATTTCGTATAAACATTAAAAAATCACCACTTTTCATTACGGTAAAGTGACTTATGCCTCTTTTAAAATAAACGGCTCATATGTACCTTAGCCATGTTTAGGGCCCGGTAGTTTTAGGGTTAAGTAGAATTTGGTATGAAAGTGTCGGTAGCATAATGAGCAGCAGTCGTGTGGCGTTTCTTTTTTTTTTTTTTTATTATTTTTTTTTTTCATTATTAGAAATCAGCAATCAGAATACAAATTCTATGGGCCGATGTGATCGCTGGGGACTTGGTGTGTAGTCCGTTAATAGCATGATGAGGGCTTTCCCAATGAAAAGTCCTCCTGAACCTCATTTAAGGTCGATTGGCCATCTTCTTTTTAGTCTCCTGCTGTATTGTTGTTGTATGAGTGGCATAATTAGTGGATTTGTGTGTTCGCTTAATTTAGTGAAGTGCTTCCTACTTCTTTCATGGATGGTGTCAATGACGAAGGGAATACCGAGATCATTATGAATTGTTTCATTGCTAACGTACCAAGGGGCGTTAATAATTGTGCGAAGTGCCTTGGATTGTGTTCTTTGGATGGTGACTATGTTGGTTTTGCTGGCACTTCCCCAGAGTTCTAGTCCGTAGGTCCATATCGGTATGATAATAGCTTTGTAGAGTAAAATTTTGTTTTCTAGTGAAAGTTTTGATTTGTATCCAAGAAGCCAGTGCATGTTTTTGAGTTTGAGGTTTACTTGTTTTCTTGTATTTGTAATGTGCTTTTTCCAGGTTAATTTGTTGTCTAGGTGAAGGCCCAAGTATCGCACCGTTGTAGCTTCGGGAATAGGAATTTTGTTGAATAATATGGGGGGGGGGCAAAGACCCTTTTTGAGAGTGAAGGTTATACGACTGGATTTGGCTTCATTGATTTTAATTTTCCATTTGGAGGTCCAGTCTTGTATAATGTTTAGATGGGCGTTTCTCTGAAACGAATATTCGAATGCAGAGGGTTAATTACGGCGCATTCCGTTGCCAATGAAGACGAAATCCGTACCGCCGAAACTTCGAGTAAACCGATGCATTCCGAGCACGTTCCCGAAACGTAAAAATAATTGCAGCACTCGGATGAAATTCAAATTTGCCGAATGACGCGGCTGAAAAACCGTGAATGGTCAAATCATAAACGTCGAACAAAGAGCATTGTTTCGGTCCGGCCATTCATGAGTTTTCTATAATATTATGTGGCCGGTTCTATATCTATTTTAATTGGCCGTCTATTCAACCGCGGCTCCATTGAATCCTCCGATCGCGGAAAATCGTGTCCGCGATTTTTCCCAATAAACGATGATGCATACGGCGAATTTAATTTCGATTTTACCGTCGGCCGGCCGGGGCCTCCGGGGCGCGGGCGGGACTCCTGTGAATGTAGATTACACCGTAATGTATGTTTTCAGCCATTGTGAATCCTTTTTTTATGCCCGGCAGCGGAAAGGGCCGATCGAATCGATAATTGGAAAAGAGGGCCGTTGTCACGACAAACCAGCCGCGGACACCCACTTACGGTATACGTTTAAAATGTACAGGGTCGCGCAGATAAAAGGCTTATTCACACCCCTGTCGAAAGATTTGCGTCGTACAATGAATCTGTGTATCTATCCGATCCAGAGCCTCGCGGAATCGTTCGCTTAATAAACTGGAAAAAATCCCCCGCGATTTACCTTACAACCCTGCAGACAAAGAGGATTATTTTTTTAAATAAAACAACGCGTCTGAGGGACGCGTCCTTCCATTTTAATAAATCGTGCTGGCAGTTCGTCGGCGCGTGAAGTTGGACTTTTTAAATTGATCGGATCGAGAGGGACGAACGGATGGGAATGAGGGATGAGAATGTGTTCGCGTCCTAAAGAAAACGCTGCGATGATGTTGTTCACTAACTTTAACTGTGAACCACTTTCTTCAAATTTTTTAATTATCCTTTCGATTCGCATGTACGATTGACAGTTTTCTCTTTCATGTCGTGTACGAAATTTTCTTCCAACTTCTGCGTAACTTTCGCCAAATTTGTAATAATTTATTTCTTCATTTTCGTTCGCCCCGATGTTTCTACTTGTCAAATGTCAAATAAATGGACAAATTTAAATGGACACCCTTTACATATTACGTACAAATTTCGCATGTTTTCGGTTAAATGGCCGCCGTTGTTAAACAAAAATAATGGAAGATATTATCGGTGTAAATCTGAAACAGTAAAATAACGCTGGATGCGTCGAAAAGTGAGATTTTCTCGAGCGATTCGCCGCTACAGTTTTCCCGGGTATTTTTCCTTTCTCTTCGCGTTCCCATCGATTCGCGGCCGCGTCTCCGCTTCTCCACGTCAATTCGGCGAATCTTTCGGCAAATCTTCTTACTCGATTCTCATTGGAACCCGTGCCGTTCATTCTTCCCCGGGGAATAACGCGTTTCTTCCTCGCGCTGCAGTAAGCCGACGGCGTTATCCCGGCGAGTTCCTTTTTCCAGGATACTGGAAGACAATTTTATATTATTGCATTATATTCCGCGGACGGCGGAGCCCCGTGAAAATTGCCTCTTCCGAAGATTATCGTATTATCTGCCGTACAAGTGACCGTAGTGAATGAAACCACTATCGCGGCCTGCCTAGGGTTAATAGTTCATTTACAGGATTTCGCGTCACCTTCGAACAGGAAGCTGACCTCGTTCTACCCGTCTGATCATCGTCGACGATCATTTCTTCGACGCTGATGGAATTTGTTAATTTTATCCGAACTAATCGTCGAACACATCAATTTCTGTTTCTTCGTAATGAAAGAACAACTCTGTGTCGAATTCATTAAAGGGAAAATAGAAGATTGTGAACGAAAATTAATATTTATTTATTTATTTGACGAGTTATAGAAACTTATTGTACAATATAAATTGATAAGAAAATAACAATCGAACATACAAAACTGGAATAACGAACGTCTGACTTGAGTACTCGTTCAGAATAAAATGTTAACTTAGATTAGGTTACATTGGCGTTCTGAGAGCCGATTTATTTTGAATATATGCAGACAAATAATTTATTTTAAGACGTTACAAAATACTACGAATGTTATAAATAAAGTTGAAATGTGTTTATGACAGTAGTTAATCGTCCAGCTTCTATTATTTTATTCTGCATTTCCAATCAAGAATATTCCTTGCTCTTTCCACGTCAAAACAACAAAACATTGATTCCGTATTTAAAGTTAAAATAGAAAATATAATAAAAAGTGAAATAAAAAATATTTACCCTGTATTATTATATTAAGAAGAAACGAGAATAGATCGTCGACGAAGGTGAGTTAGCAGGCGGCAAGCCGGATTGAAAATTAGATAAAAAGATGTAGTTCCGAGACAGAAATGTATTCATGAGTTCTGGAAATCGTTCAACAATCTGCGGAATAAGACGGCTCGCAATTAAACTCGAGGAACGCGCGAAAGCGAACGTCTACGACAGTTCCATTTCCGTTATCCTCGTGAGACCTTAACTTACGATAATGCCGTACGAGCTTAAATATAAGAATCAGTCTTATTACAATCTATGGCGGGAATAATTGCACTCGAAATTCCCGGGGACTCCATTAAAAAAGGATCCATTATGATACTCCCGCCCGCCGCGCGAATCGCAATATGCAATTAGATATAACGCTGGATTATTTTTCTTCGTTCGTCTGCATTTATCTTGGGCCAACGATGATTTGCTCGATTCGGATTTAATAAGAATGCTCAGCGTAACCGTATTACATATTCCTGTGATTCATTTAGGATTGCAGTAACTCCAATTATAGCGCGCGAAGTTTAAAATGCAATTTTAATTGCGATTTTAATCATTTGTGTAAAATAAGTGTCAATATAATGTCAATATGATGTCTGCGATTGAGCAAAACCGCGCAATGGAAATCACCTAGAGCCAATGGAAAATAAATTGTCAATAGAATTCACGTAATCGACAAGCGCGAAATAAATTGTTGATACACTTTGTGCAAAATGATGCGCGAGGAGAATCGTCGCAATCAGTGTCAACAAGTAAAATTCTATTCGCTGGGAAGAGAATGAAAGATTCGCCGGGGCAGATAATCATTGGTAGAAGAACGGAGCCGTTTCTCCTTTTCCATATCTTGTTTTGCTGAATTACCGGGGTTGGTAGCGGCGTTGAAAAAAAAGGGAGGAAGGTGAGAAGAAAGAGACGAGGGTTGCTGGCACGGTGGCAGATAAAGTCGGCACATCGAACAGGAGAAACTGGCTGCGCATAAATGCCCCGGTAGAACGTGCCACGACGCTGACTGCGGAAATGAAGCAAATCGGTAGATACCATGCAGGAACATTAGAGTCACTATCGTGCTAGCAGGCGTTTAGAAATTACCAGAGAGTCATTTACGGCTGGCAGCGTTCCCCTGGGAGCTGGTCGCTGCTTTAGAACATTAGTTGACTTTTTAACGTTGCTATAGTGGCGACCGAATGTTAATGATTGTAAAGTTACATCTAATTAGATCCGGGACATTTAATTCTAGCGTTAAACTTCAAGCACTTTGGCTTTAAATTCTTTCTCAGCGAAATTTGCACGATATTAATGCAATTCTGAGTGAAATAAATGGTTTGACTCATCACTAGACTGCAGACGTTATGTATTTATACTAGAAATATTATATTTATGCAATGTATATTATATTATATATTATATTATATTATATTATATTATATTATATTATATTATATTATATTATATTATATTATATTATATTATATTATATTATATTATATTATATTATATTATATTATATTATATTATATTATATTATATTATGTTATATTATATTTATTTAATATATTATTATCTTTATACAATATATTACATATTAAGCATATTAAAAGTTTAATGAATTTTGCATCTTAAAATTCTCAACTATGAGTTTAAGTTCTTATTTAACTTTTAATTAGCGCAAATAGATTCTACATATTTTTATTTGCTTGAGGCTACATAGATTCTTGACCACTGATAGAAATATCTAAACGAAAATATCAGGCTACTTGTAACTTAGAAATTGAGATCTTACAACCTGGAGAATTGTGGGCAAAAGAAATTGCATTCTTCCATGTGACAAAGTCTGGGGAATTTTTGCCGACGCTAACAATAGGAAAAGCAGTAGAAGGAACACTGTTGGTTCAAGAAGGGATGATAAGATGGATGATCTCTTTCGGCATTGTGGTAATACGATCCAGTTCAGTTTTTCTAAGCTGAACACAATCTCCTCCAGATCCTTAAATCCTGCTTGAATGTATTGTCCAGCCAATGGTCAACTCGCTGGCCATTCTAAAAGGAATCAACCCCTTTTCGCAGAATCCAACCCTTCGAACTTACCAGCGCTGGTTAATACAGGTCCCTGCCAAGGAATTTGTGTTATCCATTGGGAACTATAATCGCAGATAAGGTATAGGAGTAGACCTGGCATTCACTGTATTATTACAGACGCGGTATTAAAGTAGATCTCAGACCATATGGGGTACCATGTCACATGTTCTGAAATACCGACATCGCTAAAAATCAGAAATTTCCTCGTGCCCTTTGCTAAAACGTCAAACATACAGAGTGATTTTTAAAGCATCAATGTGTTTAAGAATCATTACATCAAAAATATTCATAATAATATAATATAATAATATTAATAATAATTCATTTTATATATATAAATATTCATAATAATAAATAAATTTATTATTTCTACCTCTGTTTAATAATTATTAGAATTTCTTTTCTTTATGATCACTTCTAATTTTCTCTCGTCTGTTTTAAAATCTAATGTTTAAACAAAAATAGGTAACAGAACTCGAGGTACAGAAGAACTTTTAAAGCACTCGATCTTCACTAAGAAACATTTAAATTTCGTTGATCTGTGAAATCTTGAAGAGGGTTGCACAGACTTAGCCTGTGAGGGATGTTTCAAGTCGGTAATTATTTTAGAAATCAGTGGTGGCGACATCTGAGGATCGAAGAAAATCTCGTCCTGTCGATAATTTTGGCGAACAGTTTGAGAGTTTTGTCGCTACGTGCAGTGGCGCTTTACGGATCCCTGAAGGTAGCTTCTTAATTTCGCCACAATTTTGTTAATAGCGTCTAATTCGAATTTAACAAATTAATAGAATGATTCAATTTTCAGTGGTACTTTGAAATGATTTAAAAATGTATTGCCATGAGAATTTCCAAACTTTTGTGAGCTTAAATTAAAGCCGAAGAATTGTACTTCATAATAGATTGATTTAGGTTTAACAAGAAATTCGGTATCACGTTGAAAAATCAATAAACGTCGACCACGAACTCGGAGAAAATAATTCGGCATTCAGCGGATGTTTCGATTCAATTAAATGTTGTTCAAGAGGAGTGTTAACTGAAATCACTATTAAAATATGGAGACGGTAATAAATTTTGCAACGATTTCAATTTTATGGTTACTCTTGAGATATCTTAATCACTATGGAGGATAAAATGTACAAAGTATCGATCTGTTTGAAAACGATAACGGTTTTTAATCTTCTCTTGTCGTTCATGAGGCTGTCATTATGAATTCGCATCACATTCTGCCATACCAGTAACTAGTAACACTCGAATACCACGTGAACTAATATGTCTAAAAATTTTCGAATACAATCTCGAAACTTGTTCAAATCCTTATGAATAAGTTTACAACTTGCCAATGTGATCCTACTATTTTTAATGGCAACTTCAGTAGTATACTACAGGAACCCTCCTTATTAACTGTCACTAAACTTCACCAAGAAACTAATTGTAACAACTGCGGATAATAATTTAAAAAAGGAACAATTATTATTATGAAACACGCATACTCGTTCTCTTAAAATGAAATTCTATCGATGACATCGATTGTGTTACTAATAACAAAATATAAAAATGGTAAAACATATTTTCCTATTTCTACTAACCCGTAATATTTTTAATAAAATCGTTCTTCCGCCTGTCGCAAACAATTCCTCTAAAATACAATTTACAATGAACAACGAGCCACTGATCATCGCGGCAACGTCAAAGGAGCCCACAGCTTTACATTCCCGATCGCGTCGACAAAAATGGTTCATCATTCGCGGCGGGGTTGTCGCGTTAATTGTGACACCACAATCGCGTTAACGCGCGCTGTAACGAGTTCCTATTGCGTTTACAAATCGCGGGGGCGCAAATGACGTGCCCGCCGACCGCGATGAAAATCGAATCGCCGCGTTTTTGTCCGCCGCGATTTTTTCATTTCGAAAACAGACCGGACCACCGTGTCAGTGTGTCGACGCGCTTAATTGGCTCGTTATATTAATTGAATTTCATTACACGCCGCCGGACAATGGCGGGCTCGTTCGCCGCGCGGAATTAAACGAACGGATAGAGGCGCGTTCGAACGGCGAAAAATGTTTCACAAGCCGGTTGTCGACGCACCGGTTCAAAAAACCCGGATAATTCAACCGGACACAAAACGCCGGTCGCTCTGAAAATATTTTTACGCGTACGCGACCGAAACGCTTCCGCCGTTCCCGACGATTCGATCGCTAATTAAAAAAGAAAAAAACAACGATCCGACGATCGTCGTTCGCGGGAAATTCTCATCCCTCGACACTTTCGATTTTTTTCACGGCGATTCTTACGTGAACGTGATTATTAGAAACGCGATTATCGCATTCCAGTTAGAAATTGATAGCGATAGTTTATTATTAAATATTAATGCATACTGATACATATAGGGCTAGGTTGCCTAATTCGTACTGGTTTATTAAATCGCATTTTCTGTATTTCTTTTAAATTATTGTATAGTAGAAGCAAAGAAGCATCTAGCTGTAGGTATGAGCAAGAGTTTACGTTTGTTGACAGGCCTTTTTACAACAATTATTTAAGTATACTTATATAGAAAATATTAATAAAATTATGATTGAAAAAAATTTCATTTAATTAATACATCAATAAAAATGTCCAGAGTAGGGCGATTTGGCCTACTCTCCCTTATATTGATTCATATTAATGCGCTTATTTGTACAAAATTAATACACTGACTGCTAATTTTCTGATCCTTCTGGACACAAATCTTTACGCGGACCCACATTTTCCTTGAAATGTTTAGAAAAATATATCAATAATTTTATATTGGTATAGAACGAATTAATTTTCGTAATTTTTAAGAGAACCTTTGGCAACGAGAGATTTGATATGAAATTTATGCTTTTTTCCATGTATCTGGGGGAAATGACGCACTTTTCGTATGAATCGCGGAGGAAAGAATATTTTGGAAAGAACTTCAATTGTTTCAAATCTTTCACTATACATTCTATTTTAAAAAAATAACAGCTCTTCCAATTTAGTTCTGCCAGCACAGTGAATCTTTCAATTGCTAAAAGAATTGTTTCTCCCAATTCAATGTTTAACCCTTTGCACTCCACAAACCACTCAAAATTGTTATATACCGTTTCAAAATAATTTTAACATTGTCAAATTCGTTTATATTTTAAAAACTGTCGAAAGTATAATTGTTGTTCGAGTCACAAAATTCAATTTAATATATATAAAATACACTTAAGTTATACAAAATGGAAATACTGTAAATCAGGAAAACTATTTATATAAATAAACTAAATTTATTTATAAACTATTATACCGAGTTGAAATAGCTCCGAGTGCAAAGGGTTAAAAGAAAATGCCTAATTTCCTCATCGCGGACGCATGAAATTCGTAGCCCAGACACGAGACGCGCACGAATAAGACGTTTATTTCCAATAAAAAATGTCACCTAACAGATCTCGAAGTCATTGTCTCCGTTCCGAACGCGATCTTCGTCGAGCCGGTTCCCTAAAAGTTGGCGGAAAGGAATCGAAGAAATCGCGTGCAGGTTTCACCCGCTTCCCCGATTAAACGATTTCCCCGTGTAAAAGCGCAGCCGATTCTCGACGAGATGCACAAACGGTACGCGTCGCGAGCGCGTCGAAGTGTGAGTGTGAACCGTATTTTTCCCGGGTTTTCCAGCCGGTGTGACGACAGCGGGCCGGTTAGGTGTGCCGGGGCCGAGCCGGCAGGGGGGTTGTTGGAAACCGTGGGGCCGGCGGATGAGGGGGTACAGCGGGATCGACAGTCGAAGGGTGTCGGGGCGCGCTTGTCAACTGCGAAAACCGCGGCGGGTCGGCGTTCTCAATGCGACGTGCCACCTTCGAGCGTTTTCTCGAAATTGATTTATGCCCCCTGACAGCGAGCGCGGCCATTGTACCCGCCGGTCTGTCATTGTCCATTCAAACAAATTGACCACCGGCCGGCCCGGCCGCGCATTGTCGCTCCATTGAACAATCTGCGGAGAGAAAAGAGAGAAAAATGGCGATGCGCGTCGCGCCGGCCAGATGCCGGGGAAAAACTCGCAGCGTTCGACACGCACAATGTCGACCCACTGGCCCCGTCGATCCGCCGTGTTGTCTTGCACGTTGACTTTCCCGTCCGAGGAGATCGTAAATCGCCGCAGGAGAACGCGTGTCCCGCGTTCTGGCTCGCTTCTCTTCCACTTCGGTTCCTGCCAAACGCGGATCGAACGACTCGGGATCATTCTCGTTATCAAACCAGCCGGCGTGAAAGATACGACCAGTCCGCGGATTTGATTCATTTATTGCAAAAATTCGCGCGAGAAATACGGAATAAAACATTCGAAGGATTTTTAAGGGTATCGTTACATTGCTTTCGATCGATTGAAACTATTGTACGAAGAAACGCGTTGTTATTCAATTCTTGTTTTAAACGATTACTCGTCAACATTTTTATTTCGCACGAAATTTCGCAGTCTGGGTACGACTCCCGTGTAATTACAGTAATTTCTCCCTAATTCGCGCTCAGATTGCGCAGAAAAATGGAATATTTGGGAAGAGGGGATACGATTATTCGAGCTTTGCGTCTCGTTTTTACAGTTGTTGACAATCGGTAAGTATAAAAACGAGCCGCAAAACTCGAATGATATTGAATTGATAATTGATAATTATAAAAACGAAGCCGCATCTTCCCAAATTGTCCATTTTTGTACGTAATTTAAGCGCGAATTATTATTATTATTATAATATATATATTATTTATATAATTATTATTATTATAATATATATATTATTTATATAATTATTTACATATAATATATATTATTATATATATATATTATATTATTATTATTATCTTATAATTATTATCTTCGTCGTTCTCGAAGAATTCGAAGGAACGTATCAGCGAAACGGTTTCCCTTCGCTTCTCGAACAGTGGACGTGTTCGCAACGCGAGGAATACTTTACGGAGCCGTGAACAGAGCCGGCCGAAGTTGAAATAATTAAGACAAAGTCAATTTAGCGATACGGAGCAGCGGATGATTTATTAAGCCGGGACATTAAGTTACTCCGTTGCGCCGCATCGGCGGCCACAAAAAGGGCCGGCCCTCTCGACCCAGTTAATGGCAGAGGAACGATCCGAAACAAGAATCGAACGCGTTCCATTCAGGCTGACCCGTAAAGCTGCAAGAAACGTGTCCAATTGTTGGTCTTAATTAGCAGAATTAAAACCGACGTGACGCGGCAACATGCTTCCTTTTTTCATGCCTCCCCCCACAGACCCCCCCCCCCGCCCGTCTTCGGGATTGGTTCCGGGGCCGGTGTCCACCATTCTGTTCCAAACGAGCGCCTCTGGAAGGGCAGTTTTTGTCTCTCGGCCGAGAGGAACGCGATTCAGGGGGCCAGTTTCATTCGAGTCTCCGATTGGACGGCGGAGTTGCCGGAAACAAAAAGAAAACTAGCTGTTACCGACCGCCCAGCGTGGCCGAAAGAACTCACGGCAAGTGATTCTCCTTGTATCGTTGACCGCCGGCCGCCATATTGGTGTTACAATGCCACCGGCGATAAACGGAAGGGATCGCTCGACCATGAAGCCGTGGATCGTGTCGCAATTTTTCTCTGTCCGCGCCGTTCGCCCCATTAAAACGGAAACATTGTCGAATTAACATTCCTCTTTACCGTGAAACTCGGGCATGCGTTTTTATGGCGTAGAAATCGTTAGAAAAGGCCTCGAACCGCGGGAGCGGAGGTTCGAATTGCGACACGCTGTTCGTGAGACGCGATAGATAAAATTTGATCGGCACTGTCTCGCGTCGTGTTCACTGTAAGGGAACGCAATTTTTCGCTTCCGCTCCTCTTGGCAAACTTGGCTCCTTTGGCTCGGTTGTCCCAACGGTCTTTCTTGTTAGGCAACAAACTGATCTAACGTCGACATTTTGACCAATTCGTGATAGTACGATGGACAATGTACTCGCATAGAGTCAGCTTTTAGTTCATTTAAATATGTTTCCATTGGGTTCAATATCGACGGTGTATTTTAATTCTTGTACCGAAAGTGTGACTTGCGCGAAGTCAACTATGAAGTCGCTCGAAACATGATTTCGTTAGGTTCGAGCTTTGGACTGCGTAGATTTTGAAGGGACGATCATTAGACTGCGGATATTACGCATTTACGACAAAACTGTGTAGGCGAGTGAATTAAATAACAAAGCAATAAGTAAATAAACCAATTAAAAGGGAAAATAAACTTTTAATTTACTTCAGTCTGTTGAAATTGAGGTAGAAAGGTTTTAATTCGCGTAGAGTTCCCCAGTTTAAGCTAATGCTTCTTTGAATGATTTGCCAGAAAATTCGAACGATTCACTTCCGCCAAGAATTTTGTTGATTTTGATGCCCCGTGATAAACATCGGTGTAAAAGATCAGACAACAAACGCGTGAGCCCTTATCGCTTCAATTTGTTCTTGTGTTTGTTTCTGTGAAGATGCTATCAGCAGTGCCTGATTGAATCATCGATCAGCTTGAATGGCAGAGGACAATACAGTAAATTCTCCCTAATTGACGTTCAGATTGTGCACAAAAATGGACAATTTAGGAAGAGGAGATAAGTAACCACAAAAACGAGCCGCAAGGCTCGAAGAATCGTATCTCCTCTTCCCAAATTGTCCATTTTCGTGCACAATCTATGCGTCGATTAGGGAGAACTTACTGTATTCTGCTGTATTCGTTTACCACGCTCGTCTCGCGAATTTCAGAAAATTAGTCAGAACCGAACAGTCCTTTCTCCCGAACATCTCCGCCGCTTGTTCCGCCCCCAACACGCACGGTGTCCCCATTTTCCCGGGGAGTCCCGCGCTTCCTAATTTCGAATCCTCGTCCCCGCGACGTATCTCCGCCGCTTCTTGAACTTTTCCTCCCGTCTCCTCTTCGCCGGTAGTTTCTCTGTGCCCGGTTTTCCACTCCACTCGTTTCTCTTTCTGCCGCGTGGTATACATCCACCTTCGAATCGGCACACCCCCGTCCGGGCCCCCCTCCGCCCTCGCGACTTCCACCCTTTTCCCAGTCGCGAAGCCGCCGTCTTTTTCTTCCCCGGGGCTGCTTTAGAAGTCGACAAAAGAACATCGCGGCGGAGTCAAGATGGCGGAGGGATCTCGAGGTAGCAGAAGCACCGCGCGCCTCTGTCCCCTTTTATCCCCCGGACCCCCTAGCCGCCTCCTCCTCCTCCTCCTCCTTCTCCTCCTGCTCATCCACCTTCTCCTCCACCTCCGTCCTTCCCGGCCTCCCACACCCCCTCCCCCCTCTCTCTCTCTCTCTCTCTCTCTTCCCGGTAACCTTCACCTCCTCCACCCGGCCCGAGCATTGTTGCCACGAGCAGGAGAGACAAAATGAACCCGATTGTTAGTCCGGGAGGCATCATAATGAACGCCCATTCACCAGGAGACACCAAATGAGCTCCCGCGTCTTGTCCCGCGGCTTTGTCCACGATACTTTTAATTCTCTGCTCCCCCTTTGTCTTCTTTCTGGAGGCTCCTGCGCTCGACCTGCTATTTTCTTTCCTGCTCCAGCCCGCGCGCGCGGAGACCCGTTGCGGCGCGGTGCGGAGCGGTGCGGAGCGGCGCGAAGCGGAGCCGCGTCCCTGTTAATACAGCGAGTCCCAGAAGTATTCGTACCCCCTTTAAAACGGTATATAACTTTCTTCAAACTGTACTAGACGACTGAGATTTCTTTCTTACGGATGTTAAAGTTTTTACACTCGCAGTGACTAAAATACGCTTTCTTAATTTTTTCACTTGTTACCTGGAATGACAGATACGATAAAGAATCCGCGAGAGTTTCAACGTTTCTGTCCGAGCTAATAACGAAAACTTAGGAAATGCGTTTCGTAGAACTCGGTAAGTTATACACGTGCACGTCAAATCGTTTCGTCCAAGTTCCAAAAGACGAGAGATCTTTCTATTTCTTCGTCGTTCCAAGTGACGGCAAAATTCGAACGTCTTACAATTAATCGTTGTACAATATAAACCGGTCGCTGGTTTAACGTTTAAAGAAAATCCAGATCGCTTGGTCCAGTTTTAAACAAAATTATACCGTTTCAAAAGGGTTGCGAATACTTATGGGACTCGCTGTACATCCATCCGCGTCTCCGCCAGCTGAGAGACTTTCTTCTCGCTCCCTTTCCACCCCCTCCCCCCGTCCTCGCCCTTTTTCCATCCGGGATTGAGTTCCGCGACTGCCCGGACCAATACGCCGCCGCGTTGTTCCGCCGTTCTTCTTCCACCTCGCATCGACGATGGAACACCAGAATGCCTCGGTTTATTGCTCCTTCCGACGGGTACTTTGATTCCAGCTTCGATTTCTGCTCATTTGTTCCTTTGAATTTTCACCATCGACCCGTTACGCTCGCTTTCTACGCTCGTTCCCGGCATCGATCCCGCCCCGCCCCCTCCGCGCCCCTCGCCGTCGTCGTTCACCCCGCTCGTTCTTTTAAACGCTCGTGAAACGATCGAAATATGGCTTCTTGTTACGCCCGTCTCCTTTAATTAGTTCATCGTCTACCGTCTTGCTAAACTGTTCCTGCATTACGTGCCGCCTAGAACGACTTTTCATTTCGCCACACAATTATGCACCCTGCGCTGCCATCCCGGCGACGTAACAAGGCTGGCGACGATTGCGGCTACGCTTCGGGATCAACAATTTCTGTTTCGGGGAACCCGTATCGACGCGATCTTACGCCGAATTCTGTTTTACAGCAAACCTATATCTCGTTGATAGATTTTATCGTGTTTATTCTTCTATGCTTTCATTGCGTTCATTTTTCTATTCTCTCGTTTCGTTTACTTTCGAATACAAAAATTTAATGTATCATGCTCAAGTTAATTCAGTCGAGTCTCCTATCGGAAATCAATTCGTCCAAGCGCGTGATTACAGTAATCTCTGCCTAATTCGCGCTCAGATTGCGCACAAAGAGCGGACAATTTTACGATCATTCGAGCCTTGCGGCTCGTTTTTATACTTACCGATTGCCAACAACTATAAAAACGAGACGCAAGGCTCGAATAATCGAATCTCCCTTTCCCAAATTATCAAATTTCGTGCGCAATCTTCTCAGATTGCGAATTAGGGAGAAATTACTGTACTTACCTTCCCCAATAAACGACCGTCGGAAAGCTTAGCCTCTTTACACAATCCAAAGCCACAAAACGTCGATTTTTAAAATACTCCCACAATCGTGAACAGCGACAGTAAATATCGGCAAGATTTCGCCGGATGTTGCCGCGACGAGAACGAAATTCCTCGTAAAGGCGGCTCCGGACGATTCGATCCGCGTTGGCCGCGATTCTCGCCGCCAATAAATTCCATCGGCAGATGACGATTACGCCGCTGTTTATTCGGGGATGATCCGCGACGGTGTATCTCCGCGTGAAGACCGAAAGGGCGTCGCCGGCGCGCCGTGTGCCGGCGACAAAACGCGCCGAAAGAAGACAGCGAGCGCGCGTTTCCGCGAGACAGGGCACGGTTACTAATCCGTTGCTTGTAACTCGAACATTATGGATATCGTTGTTTGTACAGCCGCCTGCTGGCTGTCACGGGAGGCGACAAGGAGGAGAGCGGAAGCCTCCGCCGCGCGATCGATGCATTTATGCATGACGCGCGCGCGGATCGAGCAATAATATTTTCATTCTCCTTTCGCCTTCCGCGGCCGCACACGCTCAAGGAGCCGGGAACGCGGCCGCGAGCCGCGGGCACAATGGCCCATGTACAAATAGAAAGTAAACCGAAGGGAAACCTGGCTGTTTTTCGGCCCCCGACGATCGCAGACGCCGATTTTTCGGGGATCGAGTGGGGCTCGATCACGCGAACCCCTTCGATCAACCGATGGAAATCCGGGAAAACACTTTGATACCTTCGTTTGAGTGGATCGGAATCGGAAGACAGATTTTTCTCGTTGTAGGAAACAAGAAGCGTTGTTGTTTATTGACATCTGTACTGTTTATTACAAGGTTCTTGCGTCGTTTCGCAAAAATGGATATTAGACAATTAAATATCGGACAGTTAAGTGAAATCACAAGATATGTTGCTTCGTTCGAAACAGATTTTATTTAGATTCAATTACACAAATTTTATCGTTGGATTTTCTATTTTAAATTGCATTTCACGAGCGGTCAAGAGATTTTTAGTCAATCGGCGGAGCTGTCAATTTATCTTCATAATTTATATTATTATTTCACTTGTTTCTTTACTAATAATTTATTATATAATTATATAATAATATATATTATATATATAATAATATAATATATATAATATAATTATATAATAATATAATCTCACTTGTCTTTTTAACATTTTGTCATGCATAAATTACATTTTAAGACATAATTGCGTATTACGTCTATTAAAATCTCGACGAACTCAGAAGGGTTGAAAACACGAAGCATGAAACATCGGTAGCGCTTCTCTGAACGCGACAGATCGTAGAAGAGCTAGGTATCCGGATAAAACGAATTCAATCTAGTGCCAGAGAACCAACAAAGAAACGCGTACCATTATTTGCCCACCGAGCGGACATTTTGTAAAATACGCTCGCTTAGATTCGGCAAGATTCTCAAAAATCGCGTCCCGGCGAAAGGGGCGCCGATGATCCGTGAACGGTCCGGGGACACCTTTCGCACCGGACCCATAAAAGACGCTCACCGTGAAGAACAATTTATTAGCTATTGTGGGAACAATGTCAATTTGTTGAGGTTCCACTGTCTCCGACCCTGCCTCTTCACAGAGACGCAGTTGTCGTTCGTCCCGGCGCGAGCAACAGAGAGGGAAGGCTCCTCTCGAGGGTGAGAAAGCAATTCACGGTCATTTCTGACTGCATTGACCCTGTATCGATCACTTTCGGCTCGATTTTATGCGATTAGACACGGTGCCATGCATCTACGTACCAGACGGAACCAGGGGTTGTACCTTTACGACCGGTGGCATCAAACTTTGGGATTCATGACACTTTCCTTTCGTTTCCCGCGTCAAACCTGGCACAACACGGGGACGGAAAAAATGTGTTGCGTCAGGGGTACCGGAGTCTTTTCTTCCATTTTTTTTTTTAGGTAGGAGGTGGGGTCTAATTTGGGGGTTGGGAAGAATGGAGCGTAATCGAGGCCTTGTTTACCTGCGCTTGCCTATTGGGAGCTAATTTTCTAAGTTGAGGTTCGGGGGAAAATTCGAGTGGTTGTTGGAAGAGTTTTGAATAAATATTTATTTATCGTTCGAATGAACGCCTTTTAGTCGAATATTTTGTTCGAATGATTCGTTATTCGTCATGAATTATTTTATTCCAATAATTCGTTATTTTTCATCGATTATTTTATTCGAATAATTCATCATTCGTCATAAATTATTTTATTTGAATAATCCTTAAAAAAGTAATATGAAAGAAATAAACTATGAAAAAACACTTTTCATTCCATCATTTTTATTCAAATCAATTACTTTCCGTATAATTTGAATAACTTCTTATTCGAATGAATTTTTATACAAATGAAATCTCATCTTCGAATGAATTCTTATTTAAATAAAATCTCATTCGCATGAATTCGAATACATATTTTTATCTAGATAAATGTTCATTCGATTGAATATCTATTCGACGGTGTCGACTAAAATTTTATTCGTTCGTTTTCATCTTTTATCCGTCATTCGAATGAGATTTTGCCCAACTTTGCGTCAATCTAGCGGAAGCAAGTTCGGGACGCGACTGGAATGCCAGAACTGAAAATATTCGTGCACCCTCGAGGGGTGAAAGAACTCGCAATCTTCGATCGACGTGCCGATCGCGGGCCGCTGATGGATCCGCAGCGAAGACGATCGAGAGGAGACAGTCGATCCTCCCGGCAAAGAGAAAAGGTGGTCTGGCTAAGGGGAGAGGGGAGGCCGGTGGTGTCTTGAGCCTTTGGACAACGGCAGCCGTAATAAGAATAGATGGCTTCCCTCGATTCCTGAATGGTTGACTATTAGCAACGAGCCGTACCGGCGACAATGAGCCCCGACAAACTGATAAATTATACCACGGGTGTATCCGCCGGTGCACCGGCCGCAGGTAAATAGAATTAATCACGCTATAGAAGACGCGACGCGGCCCACAAGGCCGTGCTCGCGCGAGCTACCAGCCAATATAACAACGTGACTACACATTTTCGCGGGCCGACTGTCTCGATCTTTTCTCGATCCCCCTGCTCACCCCCTCCGACCACCTTTTCTTCGTCGCAGAGGTAAACGGGGAACTTCAGAGACGAATTCGTGTTACCTATTGCTGCAACAGTTGCCCTAATAGATTCCCGGTCGCCGTTCGTACAGCGGTCTTTCACTTTTCCCGATCAATTGTTCGACGCTTGCTTTCCAAACGGTCATCTTTCGTTTCGTAAATGGTCTATCGGAGGTGTTTGCTCTGGGAAAAATGATTTATGTTCTATATCGTCACTTTTTCACTGCTTGTTTTCATTGTTAAGGTGGTTCGTTCAAAAGCTGTGTTTCGATCATGTTAACGCAGGTCTGTTAACGTCGTAACACAAAATATTGCCATTTCTTCGTGACGAGTATACTCGTCGTAACACGAAATATTGCTATTTCTTCGTGACGAGTATACTCGTCGTAACACGAAATATTGCCATTTCTTCGTGACGAGTATACTCGTCGTAACACGAAATATTGCCATTTCTTCATGACGAGTATATTCGTCGAAACACTAAATATTGCCATTTCTTCATGACGAGTATACTCGTCGCAATACGAAATATTGCCATTTCTTCATGACGAGTATATTCGTCGTAATACAAAATATTGCCATTTCTTCATGACGAGTATACTCGTCGTAACACGAAATATTGCCATTTCTTCGTGACGAGTATACTCGTCGTAACACGAAATATTGCCATTTCTTCGTGACGAATATAATCGTCGTAAACAGCTAACTAGTTAAGAAATATATACTTTGATCTTTCTGCTTAAATTGTATGTTAAAAAAAATCTATTTAAACAAAATGAGAAGAAAATCAAACATATGCAGTATAATTACAATAACTTGCACTTTTCAAAGAGATTGCAATAGCTAACTGGTTATCAGGCTTTTCAATGACTGAAATGTGTCTAAGAGAAGCTTGATCATTTTCTTCTAGGTAATAACTTGTATATGTAATATGTTGCATTATCTTAGACTAAATAATTTGAATAATAAGGTCTGAAAATAACCTAGCTAACGAAAGTGAAGGCCACGTGTGTTTCAAATGGAAATGCAAGTGATTTTTCTGAAGGTAAAATGACGAGGTAGGTCGCAAAAACGAATTCGTAAGGTGACGTTTGTCGAGACAGAAATCTTCATACGAGATTGCTTGTTGTCGCGGAGCGATAGAAATTGTATGATAAGGTAGTAGATTACCGCGGAGTGAAATAGCGCTCACAATGTACTTAACAGTTCTCGGGACGCGCAGCACACAAGGCTCTTGATTCGCTGTAAAAAGTGAATCAACAGAGTGACCAAGCACTTCGACGATTCGAATGGACGGATTTAGTCTTTCGAGGCTGCGACAGGGACACGTGTGCCTCGGCAAATTTAATTGTACTTCGTAAATGAAGAGTGTGGCTTGCAGCTTGCCGGCTTGAAAAGATTCTTTCTTAAACCCTTGCCTTGCGACTTATTTCCAAAGGAACGTGCGAGGAGTTATCGCTAAATAAAACTAAAATATTCCTGGTTTTATTTAATATGTTTGTGTAAAATGTGGACACTGTTTGGACATTATTTCATCTCAATTGTAAAGTAATGCTGATATTAAATAAATTAAAAATAAATAAAAATATCCTTTTCAAGTTATATACAATGAAATGAAGAAAACAATTCTTAAGCTAATTGAAATTATTGTGAACAAAATTTACAAACTATTTGAATTCCTTTCGAATATTTTTTATCTTCTAATGTGTCTTTACAACTATAACGACACAATTTTAGATAGAAAAATGGGCAAGTGAATGTTTAGATATCATAATAATTATTGTTTTAAGAAGAAATTTATATGAAATATATTGTATATTAATCTTAATGTATATTAAGAAAAATTTGATCCCGCATAATTACTCTTATCACTCACCATGTTACAATAATTTCGCGAAAATTATACCAATGTTAAAATCCATTTCTCTTGCAATTACGTCGCGCTTTGATGAATTCGTCCGAAATACGAGATTACGAATAAGATACCATCGGTGATCTCTTCTGTGGCTACTTCTGCGGGCGATGGAAAGGTCTGCGATAGATTTCATTTACTTGAAATCGAGGACAATAGGCTCGGATGCTTTTCAAGCAGTGTTCATTTCAATTCGTCGACGCGGTCGCCATTTTCCCGGCACGAAAATTGGGATCGACGCTCGACGTTCTCTTCCATCGCCGAAACTCCGGCGCGCATTAATTCGCCAGGGATTCTTGCCGCCTGATTATTCCGGCGACACCGGTTTCGGTTCACGATTGGATGGCCTCTGACCTCGGGAATTCCCCGCGGAACGGAGCCGGAAAAAAATCGCGGGAACGATTGAATGGCTGAGCCTTCTCCGCCGAGAGGCTCAATGCATCCTGTCGGGCGCACACGTGAAACGAGGCTGCGGGTGATAATGGGAAAGTAGCGGGATCGCATACTGGAAGCGACGAAGATGATGCGAGAAACAAAGACCGTTGCGTATATGTACATATATTTATATGTATATATATACATGTATTTTTATGTTTTTCTGCTCTGCTCAATACCACGGATTCAGACAGAACCACAATCGCGGCAATAGCGTGATTGAAACTCGCGTTAATATAGAATCATTACCCGGGAAAGGCTTGATCCGTTCCTCAAATAAACATAGCAGATGCGCGTGAATTGACAACCAGAGAGATTTCGTTTCAGGTTTCATTTACCCGTTCTTCCTTTTTTAAAGTCTTCGGTGAAAGCGATCGCGATAAAAGGAGACAATCTTCTAAGTGATATTTTTCGAGTTTTAATTTTTTATGCATTTAGTGAATCAAATGCAAAAAATTTGGAAGCACTATCACATTATTTTTAACTGAACAAAATAATCAAAGGAAGACAGACATGTCTACGTGGCTTCTGTATGTTGCAATTGATTCAGGCAATTTTTATTTTGCATCCACAGTAAGTTGAATTATCGAGTCTCTGCAGTATTCGAGACTGATCTTTTAAATTAAATTATCGAGTCTTCAGAGGACAGGATATACTAAATTTCTCGAGTTTTCAGCCTTCGATGCTCGCGACAGGGAACAACGCTAATCTTTCTCGTTCAGAATAGTTTGTCCAACAATGTTAATTGTATTGTCGAGAGCAAGATAGCGGCGTGAACTCACGCCAAATAATGATCACGCTTTTTTCCCGCGAATATTTCGCCAATATTCGATCAATGCCGTCGTTACGGCGACTCGGTAGACTGCAAATGGCGGCCGAAGGGATCGCAGGAGCGAACAAAACGGCACTTACAATTGCAAGCAATCACTATGAAAGCGTAATAATGCCGGCCGGCGATTCTGTCGCAATTTCCTAATTACGCGTGCTAATAAACGCGCATTATTCGCCCCCGCCGTTAATCGGTTCGGTCGCGGCGGACGACGATGATTAGATCGATTCAGGGATAAATCGATTCAGTGATTCTTTGATCAGCACCTGCCTGCCGGGGTCCCGCGTAATTCTTTATTAAGTCGGTTTCCCATCTCGTCATCGTCTCTTCATCCGGGGCTCGATCGTTCCTGCAAGATCATCGTGCGTCGATGCGCTCGCTTTCTGCCGGCTCGGCCGAGTCACGTATTAAATCATATTCTCGTATCAAGCGACACGCTTCGTTGCCTCCAGTTATCGAATCTTATGAGAAAGAATGCCGGATTCGAGTGGTTTGGCCCGCGGGTATCCTCTAATGTCGGCGCCATTTTCTCCGAAGCTAGCGCGCCCAGTGTTTAGGTTATGTTTGGACAGATACAATTATCAGCTGATTAAAATACTAGCAAATCAATAGTCGAAAACCGCGGGTGACGCAAAGTGCATGAAATTTGCATGCAGACTCGAATAACTGTTAAGATTGCTAATAAATAATCGCGTCTCTGTTCACTCGGAAGCGATGCAATTTTCTCAATAAAGTTTAGAGTGCCTGCCGATCGTAAAATAGATTATAAACAGATTAATTATCCTTTCAAGCTATAGGAACAGTACTCATGAATAATTCACGTAATGTAAGTTTATACAATTGGAATTTGGATGACCAATTTATACAAAAATTGCAATGCCGAATTTATACCGAATTCGGTATAAAATTGTACAATGCATTTGCTGTTGTTTCTACATTGTAAAATAAAAAGGGGTTGTTATTTACTGGAAAACAGAGTCAGCCATCAACCCTTCCGACGGCGCTTCGACCGGAAACGGGAAGCGGACGCGCGCAGCCTCACGAGGGGACGATTCGACTCCCGTTCTCGGCACTTACCCCATAAACAGAGGCCCATAATCGATTAGGACGTGCACGTATGACCATGGGAAGATTTAGTGGCTGAAACAGATGGGGAGTTTTGGACGATGTCACCCCTTGTCTCCGGTAGTCATTAGCCCGGACTATTGTTAATACCTGGCTAGACGCGGGGAGGGTTGATGGATATCGATACAAATCGATACTCATGGTTGATCGGCTCCTGCCTCGATTTAGGGGACACTTATCGCGCGTTTTGTTCTCACCCTGTGGAAGACACGGTATTCGAAAAAGACGGTTCGGGTTTAAATATTTTGCTCCGGAGAATTTAAAATGATCGTTGATACTTTGTGTTAGCACGTTGTTTTTATACTTAACGTTATTCTATTGTAAATCGTCCTGAAAGGAAATACACAATGTATATAATGTAACAATAGTTTTGAGAAATTCTCTTGCGGTAAGAATCTAAATTTCTTGTTGATAACCAGACTGCAGATTTTTGTGTAAAATATAACAATTTTCTAAGATGTTCGTAAAAAGTGGAAGTTAGATGAAAATGTATTTACTTCAAAACAATTCATTTGAATACATTACTATTTAATTTTCCACTTGTCCATTTTTACCATAAATGTATAAAATGTACAGAATAAAAGCAATCTGCTTAATTCTTCTTTTAGCGTAAACAGGGTTGATTTTGCTTTAATTATTTTTAGTTTTAGTTATTTTCACCCTACACAGTTTACACAGTAAAAAATGGCTACAGATTTCTGTCTCACAGTCTCCACAGAACAATTGAACGAAAACAATAGTGATCACACTAAATGTCGCTTGGTCTAATGTCTAGCGATAAGAATTCCCCTAAACAGTAAAACCAAGTTTGTCCTGGAAGAAGCGAAGCGCCAGCCACCCCCGAAACAATCTCTCTATGCGGCATTCAATCGAACCACCCCTCGGCGTTCATCGTAATCCGACTTCTCTCCGCGGCATCCTTGATCTGCATAAAATCAGCGAGCATGTGGGTCGTCCGAAAGCCAGACATTGTCCGTGAAAAATTACCGAAACACGCGACACAGTCCATTCTTCTTCCCCGGGACCGCTATAACCGCGTACTTATAATGGAACCATTCTCCGCCCACCCCTCTCGTTTCCCATCTTTTTCTCGGTGTTCCTACGTCCTCTCTCTCCTTCTCTCTCTCTCTTTCTCTCTCTTTCTTCAACTCTCTCTCCGCCTCTTGCTCTATCCACGGCGATCTTGGCTCCTCGTCTCTCTTTTCAACCTGCTGTCCCTCCGCCGCGGTAATTTATCACCGCTCATAACAAGGAGCCGCAAGTTTCTACATATTTCAGTCTCGCGTGCGGCCCCTACTCCTCCATTCTGTCCAACCCCCGCGTCTTCCACGTTTTAGAGGAAAAGAGAGAAAGGGGGAGTGTGCGAGAGAGAGAGAGAGAGAGAGACAGAAAGGGGTGG
Organism: Megalopta genalis; assembly: GCF_051020955.1. Taxonomy (NCBI): domain Eukaryota; kingdom Metazoa; phylum Arthropoda; class Insecta; order Hymenoptera; family Halictidae; genus Megalopta; species Megalopta genalis. The sequence continues at coordinate 34,524,974 of NC_135014.1, read as the reverse complement.
ATGGGGGTTGAAATCTGGAACGAGGGATGCGAAGACGTTATTATTTATACGCGGCATTATATATCAGACAGAGTCGCTCGAATATTGTTCAAGACGTCCCGCGCATACATTACGAGTCGCGAGGGCGAATGGGCCCCTACCCCCGCGAGCTTTTATTACCGCGACCACTTATTTGTTAACATAATATACACATTACGGGGCGGCGGCTACGCGACAGCACGCGCCACCCCCGATCACGCTGTTTCCAAGCGAAACAGGGTGCGTTGTCGCACTGCGGGGGTGGCTTTTAGACACGGTGGACGATCTTCGCGGGCCCTGCGGATCCGGTCGACCAACCCTCGTACAGTTTCCAAGCAACAAGATCGTTCTCGATTTCTGCTGATTTCCGATCTTTTAAAGAAATCCTTTTCTGGATTGTTTGTTGTTTGTTTTTTCTTGTTCTTGTTTTTACTACTGTTCTTAAACGATATTCTTCGAAATTGTTCGAGTAAAGCGTACATTAAGTGTACATACTTTTCTGAAATTAATGCTTTGTATCTCTTATATATGTAAATATTGTTCTTTTTCTTTTTAAATAGAAATGAAGTTCAATGTAATAAAATATAATATTCATGCAATAAAATATACTTTCTTTCTTGTGTGGGTTTTATCGATGGACAGCCGATTTTTATGCAAAATAAAAATCGTCGGCACTTATTGCAAGATCCAAGAGCTACGTTAATGTTAATACAAGATTATTTTATAATTCTTTAAATGTATTTAATGTTTTGAATATTGTCTACTTATTTTTTCTATGAATGCATATAATCTGATCAAAGAGAACGAGAGAGAAATATTAATCAACGTAGCTGTGAAAGAAATCATAGTAAAAGAGCTTCATGGTTGTCTACGTTTTTTTATTTATTTTTTTTTTTAAGAAGTAATTTCACAGATCCTAGAATATATAATTTAATACTTAATTTAATACTTTAAATGAATGATTTATTACTTGAAATGATTTATTAAGGAATGTATTTTGCAACAGAAACGGGAGGTAATAAAAAATTGTATCTCATCGAGAAACAGAAAGCGGATGAATTAAGCGAGGTAATTTAGTTCCAGGCAAAAAATACATTCAGCTCTGTGACTCGGATGGCATGAGAGAAATTTCATGTTGTATTTTTGCGGATGGCTTGTAACGATTAAGCAACGCGCACGAGTCGAGCAATCGTTAATCCAGAATTAAGGGAAGCTCGGGCAAGTTCGAAATTATAAATTCTCATTACCTCGTTCCCATCGTTCTCGCGATCGCCTTAAGGCTTAAGGCAGCACGTTCCCCAGCGACAATTGCGCCAATCACCCTCTCTTATATCACCACCCTCCCCATTCCGCTACCAAGAACATCACTCTTCACCTCCTGTCGTCCCTCGAACAATATTTCTCTGGTAATCACATCCACGATTCACTCATCACCGCATTTACGTCCTCATAATCAGCCATCAGACCAACCGCAGACTCACCCCCACTTCGACTCCCTCGCTATCTTCGTCTTCGGCATTCACTCCCCGACTCTGTGACTTGCTTCTTCTTCTTCTTCTTCTTCTTCTTCCCTTCTCATAATAACGTCGAGCAACGATCCAAGAACTTAGCTCAATATATTTTCCATGTCTTCTTCTTTAATTGCATTATCCCGTGTAATTAACTCTTCGCAGTCGAGGCCACTCTAACTTCAAAGTCAAGAGATTTCATCTGATTTCTATGGTTTATTTCGATTTTATGCTGATGGTATGGAATCTGTTTGCTCGTGCAAGAATTAGACATATTTTTGATTTATTCAATTTAGATTAAATGTAGACAAACTTAATCGTGTGAATTTTGTTTCGAAAAACGATATAGCAATTTTTAGTCGTCGTTCGGCGCGAGATAACTTCGCGTAAGAAAATCTCGCAACGTTCTGCCAGGTCCCATTTTAAAGGGCGAAGTCTCTGCTTTCATTTCCTTTCACACTCTTTTACACACTTTTACACCCTTTTACTATACCTTTAAATATGTCTCGCATATGTCTAACATATTTACAAGGTATCTCAGAGAAAATAGTAAAAAATAGTATTTACAAGGAGAAAATGCTAAAATACTAAAAATATTAAAAAATACTATCTACAAGATATCTAAGAGAAAGTAGTAAAAAATACTATTCACAAAGTATCTCGGAAAAAAATATTAATATGTTCTCTTGGTAAAAACGTCATATATTTGTCATGTGTTTCACAAAATTGATGTCAACGAAACCTTCTACCTCCGTTCTGATCCACTTTTATCCATTCGGGGAAGCCGGTGGGCCCTCGAAGGGACATTAGAAACACGCCGGCGTGGCTCGCGTAACGAGATTATCGCCCGAAGTGGCTGTTTCTCGCACTGGCCAGCATTCATCCGTAATATTGCTCATAATATACTTCCACCCTCTTAAGCGGCTACGGTTAAGGCTACAAAGCGGCTTAACCCGCGGCTTTGCCTTTCAGCCTGGAATCTCGAGAGCGCCTACATTCCGGGGATACGTGCACCGGCGTTCCCCGGGCTCTGAAAGGGTCCACTCGCGTGCTCGGGTCACTCTTTTGGCGAGCGGACGCTAATCGAGAGGGCAGCCTTTCAGCTTGCTCGCATTACCGATACGCAACGACTTCGGGGGAAGAAATGGTGGTTGGGGCCTGCGAGATGCGTGCTTCTGCAAACAGCGATCAATTCTATTAAATATTACGATGCCCCGATAACATTAGGCGCGTTTCGGCCTTCCTCGAGGCAATTTACGAATGCAAAAAGACTGCTTCCTTCAGTCCCACTGATTATTCTGTTTTACAGTGGTGAGAATAACTGTCAGACTGAGGATTTTTATGCAAAATAAAACTCGCCTGTATCAATTGCAAGACATAGAAGCTGCACAGACATTTCTTTCATCTTCTAATTATTTTAGGTAATGCAAGGTAATGCAACAGTGTTCTTAAATTCTTCGACTGTTTCGTTCTGTATTCGATCTACACGTTTTTGTGATAAATTAATAAGATACACATCAATATATTATTATCACTTTGCCGTCTTCTCCGAGCGAAATTATTTAACCGAAAGAAAATCGCGCGGAACAAGGGGAGTAACAATCTCGAAGCAGATGCAGGGCCCCCAGACTTCATAGGGTGTCGAAGCACGCGCGCCTAACGCTTCAATGCTAGGCAATAATATGGTAATAAAGCGTGTATACGATTCTCGTTAGACGCTCGAACCCCTTTTTCCGCTCGTCGGATCCGGCCGACCTATATAAATCGGCCGTGACGTTCGGGGCGGTTCCGTCGGCAATAATCGAACCAGATCGAACCGTGTACACCGTGAAACCTAGACGGGCCGAGCGAGCCCCGTATCGGTTATAAATCCCGGATCGTAAAGATGTCCGTAGTCTTGTAGGAAACGGGGTGAAAATGGGCCAGCCAGGCCCCGAGACAACGGGACACGCTCGGCTCCATTGTCTGTCCGGGATTTACGATCTCCTAGCACCATTCTCGATCTCCTTTCGCGATCCTTTCGCGAAACCTGCGCCCCTGAAGGATCGGCAGCACGGCTGAGGTCTCTATTCGTCCCAGTCGTAAATATAGATCGGCATTGTGGAGCACCGGGCCGAGGTTCCGGCATAGATTTCGCAATAACGCGAAGGTAAAAGGAACTCGCGCACGGCGGCGCCCGTAGGTAAAGCGGTGGATTAATGTTACCTTTTCTCGAAACTCGAAGCCCGGGCCGGAACGTTGTTGGCTCGTTCTCTTTCTCTTTGCCTTTTTTTCTTCTCTCCGACGGAACAGCGGTTTTTTGCTTCTTGGCGAAAAAATCGGGATACGGCCAAGGTAAATGCTCTCATTAGCGGACTCACCCCCTTCGCCGATGCTTGGCGTTGTTACCCGGCCGGCGGATTCAACAAAATGGCCTTAAATGGAAGCGAAATGTATTTTCTCTGTTCGCTTTAATTGTGTTAAAAGGAATTGTTGCGTTGCTGCTGTTTGCATTGTCCGTTCCGATGCCGATGTGTAAGTGTGTTCCGCGGGAATTCCGAGCAGAAGAATGGGACTTTGGGGAACAATGATAAATCGTCGACAGAAAGAAGCTAGATAGATGGAAACCAGCGAAATCAACATTGCGTTGCTCTCCGTTTCGTTTTACTTCGTTCGATAATGACAGAATTGCGAACATTAGAGTCGCTGGTTTTATTATATTTTACACAGTGAAATTGTTTACACGGGCTGGTCGGTCATGCGAATAAACACGATAAAAATCATCTGTGTTTATCGTGAGAAACAGAAGTTAAATGTCTGTTGATTATTTTAAAATTATTAAGTTCAATGTAGACAAGGCAATCTTTTATAATGTCTTGATAGTTTCGTATTTGTTCTATTGATTTTTGTGCAAATTCAAGAATCGATTACGAAATTTACATTACAGAAAATTTCGCAAGGGCTGAAAGGGCCCACCGTTTTATTCATCGACGATATCTCTTTCTCTGCAGAAAAATTTGTCTATTTAACCCTTTGCTATATCTATTATATTTCTTGCTATATTTATTGCATGTCGATCTGTACCTCGACGTTGAAATATTGATGAAAGAGCAGTAAAATTTGATTTCGCCTTACGAGACGAGCACCCGCATTTAGTGGATTATGTTTGAGATTTTCGTAACGAGCCTAACACAATATTATAGGGTTGCCTCATCGAAAAGCGAGCAATTAAATTTCGGAAAAACCTCTGATCCTTTTCAAAATCACATAATCCGAACTACGTTCCTCAACGATCCCGACACCGCGTCAGATCACAACCCCGCCGTTCGGGGCGGCACCGATTCTCTCGGCCAGTCATTTCAAATAAAAATCAATTTGCTTGCCCTCGAGCCGCGGTCGATTTCGAATTACCGCGTCGACATTAAACGGCTCTTAACCGATCCGAGATACATCGGCTCCGGGTTCGCAGTCGTCTCCCGCCGCCATTCTACCGGAAGGAGACGCGGCGAAAGGTGTGTACTCCGAAATCGAGCCAATATTTATGTAACAGAATCGTGTCGCCTCGCGACTGCCATAGCCCCCCCCTCTCTCTCTTTCTCTCTCTCTTTCTCACTGCTTCTCGAAAAGTAAACAAACGAAGGATTTTGCTTCGCCGACTCTGGGAAGGGTGAAGGGCGCGAGACGGGTAGGAAAATCGAGACACAGGATGAAAAAGCAGAAAAGGGGTGGCCAGGGGAATCGGTATTATGAAAACCGACGAGATAGGGGGCAGGCCTGAAACTAGTGCATCTCTCCCCCTCCGAGTGGAGGGCCGACGGTGTTGGCGGCACAATGCCGCCTTCAAATTAAATTTAAAGTGTCGTCCCCACAGCGTCATACGAGGCGGCCCATTGTGTCGGCGAAGATTCGGGGACGCTCCTCCTAGGATGGGGTGCACCTTCGGGGTTTTGCTTCCGTCGAACCGCGAGCCGAGGTGATTTAAGAATCCGAACCGCCTCGATCCTTCCCATGAGAAATCGCTAAATAGAAATGTACACGGTGCTCTCCTTGTTCATCTTGTTTGCTCCGATGTCGCGATCGATGGGACGCCCGGTGGGGACGGTGGCCCAAAAATGCCTGGGCAAACAGCGCGCGTGGCTGCGTCGATCTCTGTTTAGCTCTGATGGTCGCTTCATTCGTTTTCAAATTTATTTGCGAGAATCGGCTTCCATCTTAACCTCTGCGACGATGTTACAGCAACCGTGGCTAGATCTATTCGAATTCTTGCGTGTCAATCTTGTTTTAGGTATTATATTTTTGAGTAGGTACTCTGTTTCGGGATCGAGATTAATCCTCTTACGGATGTCACGAGCGAGGCTGTGGCTGATTTAGTTGGCTAACGCTTCGAGCTCATAGCAGGGTGGCATTGAGTTCACAGCAGGGGTGGCCAAACTTCCGATTACTAGTGGCGACTTGTTTTTTAAATTATAGGCGGCGGTCTAGCAACGTCGTGTGTGTTAAGCGATCATAAGAAAAGCAGTAATTTGAAGCCAAAAATAAGTTTAAATTTAGGATAAACATAGATAATATCAGACAGGCGGGCGACTACGAATAGATACGCGGTCGATCAGTCGATAGCCCCTGGTTTATAGCGATCTTCAGAAGTGCTTTTTTGTAGAAGAATATCGATAAAAGAAAATCTGAGGTAAGGTTTCTGTTAGACATGTCTGAAGACAGTTTTATTTATAGGATGTGTCTTTCTATCGAATGGTTAGAATGCAACTGTCCAATCTGAGCAACGTTAAATAATATGAACAGAAACGAGCTATTTGTAGAAAAAACTTACCGGACTATCGTGACGATATGAATTTATTTTTATTTGACTAATATGATCCAATTTGCGTCTAGACTTTAGACGCATTCGAACTGATTCGATTTCACTGATTACATTTCATTTTAATTTAATTATCTTCAATATATATTTTGAGAATCTGTGAAGAGTTTGTCAAGATTTTAGTTCCTGACAAAATAGATACTCTAATACTTTATTTATTAAAAATCGTAATATGTAGCATAATGTTTAGAGAATTTATACCTCCCCTTCGACGACATTATTATTATATTGTATAAGAAGATACGATATATTTGATTTGTTTTACATCGAATTTCGCGAATATAATTATTTAAAATTGTAACACATAGCATGATATTTATAGAATTTATAACTTCGACGACACTTTGATCATATTTCATAAGAGGATACAATGCATTTAATACGATAAATACAACGAAGTCAGTGACGCAGCTAGAGTTAAGCAACTTGCATAAAAGAAATCCAGCTGACCCGCCTCGAGCCCTTTGCCGAAACTGCGGGCCTCCCGCGCAAGTAAACTCCTCATCAAACGCAGCCGCCGATGCGCGCGTGGAACAACGGCCGTTGTAGATGGCACAGAACGTCACAATGAACACTCGGTCAATATGGCGAGTAATCTCGCGCGAGAGAGCGATCAAGAAAGAGGACTCGCGGATAAAAGGCACAGTCCTGAAAAACACCGAAGAAAAGCGCGAAGATGGAGAAGTAAAAAAAGTAGAAGAGGAAGAAGAAGAGGAGAAGGAAGAAGAAGAAGAAGAGGGTGCAGGAGGTGGAGTAAGAGCAGCGGGAGGACGAGGAGAAGGGTGGTGGGCGTCGGCGGCGCGGAAACGCGCGGACAGAGTCGGAAAAGAGAAAGGCCGGGCAAGAAAGGCGCCCCACGAAGAAGAATCTCGGAGGAGGGAAGAGACATTGAGTCCCGAGTTTTTTAACGACATTCTTACTTCGCCGAGTTTTCGCGACAAAGGCCGGCCGGGCCGGGCTCGCGTGAAAAGCTGGCGCCGGAAGTGCACGGGGCCGCGCGCGGCTGCTGCAACTTGCAGCCTGCAACGCTCCGGTTCCGGGCTCGCGGGACGAGGAAGCCGCTCGTCGTCGGAGTGAAACGTTACGAGATTAACGTCCGACGTCCTTTGATCTCGGCCGACGATTCCACGGGAGCGTTCTCTCTGTGAGACCGTGTTCCTCCTCGCCGGCAGTTTCCTTCGGCGACAGAGGAAAGGGCGCGCGGATTGTTTCTCATCCATCGGCGCCCTTCTTCCTCTTTCTCTCGCTTTCTTTCTCACTTTTTCCCTCACTTTTTTCCCTCTCGCCCCACCCCCCCTCTCTTTCGCTCTCTCTCTCTCTCTCTCTCTCTCTCTCTCTCTCTCTCTCTCTCTCTTTTAGCACCGACGACGAAGAGGATTCCGGAAAAAAAGTGATTCAATTTGGCGTTATTGCTCGATGCTCGCAGGAAACTCCACGGCCGTTCATTCCCGGCGACGACTCGCATTTAATCTTCCGTTGTAAATTGAAGAACTTCGGGGAGATGCGTTTTAAAGAAATGGAAAACTGACGGCGCGGGGGCGGCCGCGTATATTAATTCGTTCTCTGCGACGCCCCGGGAGCTCGGTGCAATCGATGCAATCGCGCTTGTAATGAACAAGACTGCGGATTTTTATCCTGCCGCGCTGTTTTCCCGGAGATGCGAGATTGCGTGACAGCGATCCTTTAGATCGTCGCTTTCCGTCGATCAGAAGCGAAATATGTACAGTAATTTCTCTCTAATTCGCGCTCAGATTGCGCACAAAAATGGACAATTTCGAACGATGCCATACGATTATTCCAGCCTTGCGTCTCGTTTTTATAGTTGGTAACTATGAAAACTAGCCGCAAGGCTTGAATAGTCGCATCTCCTCTTTCTAAATTGTCCATCTTTTGAGAAATCTTTTGAGAAATTACGACATTTCGACGAAATTTCGCAGATTGATCCATCTATATCTACAATAAGCGTGACTAAAATTTTAGCCGCATATCGCCGGTATTTTCTCATAATTGTATGAGAAAATTAAGTGTAATCCTATATTATTATATTTAAAAAGGTATTAACACCCTTCCCGACGATAGTGCGTTAATAAAACATGAACGCAAAGTAGCCTTTCTTCATAACATACGACGCAGCGAGCATCCTGCGTCGAAACTTTCTAGTTCCACGTTGAACCGGATTGTACATCGACTGTTGCACGAACGCAACGGTTAGTCAATTTACCGACTAGCATTAAATTCATCGACAACACCACTACCGAAAAGGATGCCAAACGGCGAACATACGTAAGACGTCGCGAGCACCGCGAAAGCCGAAAGATCCGCAGTCGAACCACAATTCGTCCACAAAGCGATCCTTTCAGCATGAGCTGCAGCCTATGCCGAAGGACACAGGTAGCAAATGAAGAGAGAATCTCGGTCCCACGCAAACATCGAATGAAGACGGAACACCCTCGAGTGAATTCCCTAACATACTCGTTTCCATAGCTGCCAACGGCACACTTCGCAAATGAAGCATGCGTCGAGCGTATTCGAGCTGTGAATCGTTTCTGTAACTTCTACGCGACGAGACATCCAGAGAGGACGATCCTCTAAGAAGGCTAGAATACAGAGAACATCGGCGACGCGTATTTGGGAACCTCGGTAGATAGATGCTGCCGCAGCAGAACACATCCAGGTGGACTCGAAGCGGGGACTTTTCCGGGAATTGTTTGCAGTGCAAACGATGCTGGTCGTTGCAGGATCCTGTTACCGGGACGCGCCGATCATTGATCTAGCCGCGAGCTTCGATTCGGAAGCAACCGACCGTTCCTTGTTTCACCAGGCAACGTCTTTGCTCGATGGTCTTCGGTATTCCCTTCGGGCTGGCGATACTATTGTCCAATTTGTAAATTGTGTGATCTGCGAGGCTGCAGCTGGGGCGACTTGTTTGCGTAGAATCTCGAGTCGCTGTGGCTGAGCAGATCTTCATCACTGAGCCAAGGATTTTATGTGCTCGCGACCGGAATGGATCGCCGAAGTACCAAACTGTGCCGATGTTAGAAGAGTCTCGGAATTGTGTGCCAATATCTGGATTGCTGGTCTTTGTGTAACGTAAAGATGTTCTATAGAAATTGTAAGAAACGGTGATTGAAACGAGTGTTAAGATTAACACTGACTAATAGTGCGTGGATCTTTATGCAAGTGTGGATATATAATGGTGTGTGGATCTTTATGCAAAAATGTTTTCAAACAATTTTGAGGATCAGCAGTTGGGTGGAATCGTGTTTCCTCGTTTAGCAAATTTAGTGAGTGGAATCTTCACCATGCACATAAGTTAGTGAGGTCTACAAAATATAGTTTTTTAAATTTTCATTATGAAAAGGTCGAAAACTGAGTCTTTTATTTTTATTTGTTATTCCAAGTAATAGCAAAATTAAAAAAAGCATTTTAGTCATTGTTTAGTGAACTAGTCCCTCTATAATCTAAGAGAAATTCAAGTCGTTTAGTCTAATTTAGATTTTAACAGTATAATAATGGTCTCTTGAATTGTTCAAGTGCACTTACAGTCTTATTTAGCCGTTATTTAAAATCTATACACGTCTATCTAATAAAATCCATAAAATCTCTCTATATATATTTATATAATAAAATCTATAAAATCTATATATATTTATATAATAAAATCAATAAAATCTATATATAATAAAATAATATAATATAATAATATAATATTTAATAATATATAATATATAATAATATAATATATAATAAAATCCATAAAATTTGCATATATAGTCTTTCACAAATAAACTGCGGATTCTATGGATGTCTAATAAAAACGACTATATAAAACACAAAACTATAATCTATATCAATTGAGTAGCTTAAAACTGTTTTTACCAACCACCATGCCCGTTCTCTGCAATGTGGTCAATGTCTTATTCACTACAATTGCAGGGACACCTGGTACCATCCGACAAACCTACACGAAATAGGGAGGAGCTTAAAGAACAGCGTTTGGAAATCGACTTGTGTCGAAGGCGACAATTTCAACGAGCAGCTAAAACAGTCGATGCTCCATTTACGAATTCCGGGTGCTTCTTTTGCACAACGTATACATACCCGGGAACAACGGGATCAACGAAAAGGAGAGTATCTCGGGACCGCGATCGCATCCGCGGGAAGAAAAGTCTCTCAGGATGAAGCACTTTGGTGGCAGGGTTCGTAGGAGCGTGCTCCACCGGAAGTCCTCCACTCCATCAGCGTTCCCTGAAAAAAAACGTTGACAATCGGCACTCGGGCGTCGCGTCTTTGCGATTACCGCTGCTGACAGGCTGAATGCGGTCCGCGAATGCGGGCGCAGCATCGCGGAAACGGTTCTCCATGGCTCGTTACATCATTACCACGGCCGGGGTCCCGGGGACAAAGGGCGCAACGATATTTACACTCGAGCAACAACGAACGGAAGGAGGAGGAGGTGGAGGAGGAGGAGGTGGAGGTGGAGGACACGTCGGTCCGTGGCCCCCCTGCCCTCTTCGGCTGCTCCGCTCCTTATTCCGCGCGCTCCTTTTCTTCTCCGCTCGGTGATTTAGCATCGCGGAGCGCAGAGCGCAGCAAAGTGAACCGTTCCGTCGCGCTGCGATCCGCATCGATGCCGGGGCTCGGTTCGGCGGGAAGAGGGGCCCCGTGCGACGCGGGCGAGGAGGGGACACACGCTTTCTGTTCAGTGAAATTAGAAGTGCGCCCGTCCTCATCTGAAAGCAAATAGCACTCGACCCACGCTCCTTTCCGCGGAACAATGGAAATGTTAAGCTAACAGCGACCGGCAATTGACACAAGTGCCGCCCGCGAGTCTCGCTCTCTTTATCCGTGGAAAACTTTTTCCAGTGGCTGTTTTTTTTTCCACCCACTCTTCCCATTTTTGCCCCCCCCCCCTCCTCCACCGCCGCTGCCGCCGCCGCCCCGTCCGTCTACTCACCATTCTCCTCCACGCTCGCGGAGTCGGATCTTGCGTTTCGCCTCTCCTGTTCGTCCCGTGTTTCACTGCTGCCTGAATTCTTCTTGCCTTTTGTCCCCCCATTTTTTCTCTCTCTATTCACCCCTTTTGTCTGTCCGCCTTTCCAGCTCTGTTTCCAGCGACTGTACGCCTATTTCCTCTACCCCCTCCCTCCTTCCCTCTCTCTCTCTCTCTCTCTCTCTCTCTCTCTCTCTCTCTCTCTCCCTACCACCCGCCACTGCTTCCACTGTTCTATGCGTTTCCCTTCTGTTCGTAACCCCCTCTCCCCTCTCTCTGCCGCGCTCTCCTTACAAATACTTTTTTTTTCGTCGGCGCGCACGAGTTCGATGCACTTTGCGCGAACCACTCCTGCCGCGTTATTAGCGCAGGTGTGTGCCCCCACGGTGGGCTTCTTTGCTACCCAGTGCTACAAGCCTTTGCCGGTCGACGGACGGGACTGTTACGCATGTCTTTGACCCGCTGATGTTTCTCTTGCGTGAACAACGCCGATTCCTCGTTCGCTCGGGAGCCCGGGGGATGTTTTTATTTTTAGTCGGATCGTTGTCGTTCGAGGATCGCGATGCGTGGAAAAATATTAGGATCTTTGTTTGCGGTGTTTATTAACCCCTTGACGTACCGTTAACCATTTTTTTTTCATAGTTGCTACGATTAGAAATTTTACGATTGCAATGATTTCTTAGAAGGCGTAGAAATTTTTTGTTTATTATGTGCCTATAAATTTGGAATGCTTAAATATTGGTGACAAGAGATTCGAATTTTATTCCAATTTTAAAGGACAGAATAATATTCATACTTGATAAAAAAAAACCCTCGTCGAAGTACGACAAGGGGTTAACTCTCCGGCGGCGGACCATTTTCACAACTGTACTATTCGACGATGTTCAGAACAGTTTTAAGCTTTATTCTGTATTTTTTTTCAATCGTACTTTCCAAGATATTTCCTGCGGACTTGTTAGCCTTTGTTCCTAATGTTACATTAAACATTGTTGCCTTGGAAACTTTTTCGTTGGACTTGGAATATAAAAAATTTCTTCTTAAATTGAACTATAACATTTTGTCAAATATGGTGGACACTATTTCATTATTAACTTTCATGCTTTAGTGGTTTTAAACAGAAATAGTAATAAATCTGTCTTTTCATGATTCCGAAATATTGATTTTTATTATTTGTCAGTACCCTGTGGACAACTTTGTATTTTAAATATGGGGTAATTATTGGGAGCTTCTTAAAAGAACAATATTTAGTAATATAACGTAGTTAGGGCTTTTGAAATTATTATTTAAAATTATCCAGCTTCTTTTAGATACAATATGTATTATTCAGTCATTGAAAAGTCTACTTTAATAACTTTCCAGGCAAATAAAACATTAAAATGGATGTTTCCACCAACATTTCTTAAAAGTATTGATAATCTATTAATCATGCTCGATGATTTATTAACACATCATGTGCGCGGGACAGGTATTAATACCTTTCTAAACAATTTAATTCTTTTTAATTAAAGAAATATTCAATATTTGCAAAACTGACAATAAAGTTTTAATAACAAGTATATATCGAGAATTTTCAGTATTTGTTTGAAAAGATATTAATACCTCTCCCGCACACGATGCGTTAAAATTGCAAATTCGGTAACCAGGAATCGCGGGACACCCGCAGTCCAAAAAAATCTCCTCGCCATTGTGCGCAGCCCCGTCGAAAAATAAACGTAATCAAAGTATCCTTCGCACCCTCCACTCGATGCGCACGATAGTCTTTGGCAACATCACTCGAGGGCAGCGGAAATATGCCACCGTGTGTCCCTTATGTCCCCGCCGTATAATAGCCGATGTTCTTGCGTCATTGGCGGATCTATGCGACGACGTAGGGAAATACAATATAGCGGTAGACGCGCGGCGACAAGAACCGGGGGTGGCCCGGACCACTATTTGCCGTTCGTACCTGAACAAATACTGGCCTTGCCACATGCCACGCATCCGGCGCACGCTCTCGTGTACATGCAAAATGTAAACATTTATTATCAATCGAATTAAAGGGGCCCCGGCAGTGCCGTACAAAAGACCCGCGAAACTTTTCAAGCATCTTACCGCGCCCCCCTTTCAAAACGGAATGTCCCTATTACGGCGATGCGGCTCGAGTATTTGTGCGATGGGGTGCGAAAGTACTCTCGGTGTCGTGTTGTTGCTGCGGAGATTCTATTGATGATGACTGCAGAAAATCATCCTCCCCTTTTCGTGTAATTCAGACCGAGTTCCTCGTTCTTCGCGCGAGTAATACAGTTTACGGCATTCTCGACGAAATGAGAACAGAGATCGCCGATTGTGCGTTCATTCATACTTGGACACATTTTCATGAACATCTGCTGGAAACATAAACTGTATTACTTTGTTATTGATCCCGAACGAAGAATAAAATTATAAAGAATACAACAAGAACAGTCTGAACGGAGAAACTTTCTTGCTTTGTATAACAGGTGGAAGTCCACGGTAGAATTAAGGAAACGGATTTAACTTGGTTGGTTGATGAACAATTAATATCAAAAACAATTTTTGTGCATTGCAATGAGGTAACCGTTTAATGCGGAATCTGTGAAAATTGATTTATAAAATCATAATATCGTGAAAGAGCATGTCAAGTTCTTCAAATTCTTTATAGAACGTTCGTTTATAGCTATTTATTTATAATTATTGTACGTTATGTAACGTTTGTCTGCGAGGAAGTTATCACATTTGCCAGAATCCGTCGGCTGGTTGAATATTAAATTGCGAGGCGCCGAGCACGAGCGATTTGATCCGGGCATTTTCGGCAAGAGCTGACACAAGTTCGCTGACAAGTCGGATCATATTGTCGGTCCACCCTTCCGGTCCCCTAGTGATCCATTAGGCTCACCCTCGCCGCAAGAAGGTTAACAGCGATCGAACGTTTCACGGATGACGGCGCGTTGTCGTGCATACGGGGCTCATTGCAAGACGATTGCACTAATGGGGCCAGAAGTCACTCGTCGCCACGTGGCCGAGTAGTTTCGCGTTGATTTCATTATGAAAAGAAAAATGTCCCTGCGGGGACTCGTGGTTTGCTCGACGAGCACGGCCTGTGTGATTTATCGAGACTGTGCGTACGGAACGGTAAAGGGTAATCGCCGGAATCTTGACGGCATTGCGTACAGTTTTCCTCCTCGTTTACATTCACTTGGAAACCGTGGACTTGCCGGGCATAATGACTACTGTACACCGTTAGATACCATCTGCAACCGTTAGGAGCTTTATTCAATTAAGTACAGATCCGTGGTGGATGCAATTAATTTGAATTAGGAATCATGTACAGGAAGTTCGAACTTCGCGAAGATAATGCGGACTGGTACAAACCAATGGAAACTACCTCCAATCACTACGTAGAAGGACTCGAAACGATTGCCAGCACCATCTGGGTGCTATTTATTCGAATCGAGAAAAATGTACGTGAACTACGCAGTCTGCAAAACTACTGCAAACTCTCTCCAACCATCAGCAACACTCTTCAATCTCTACCAGTGCTAATCATCTTTGTAAATTAGAATCAAAGACCGTGTACGTGAAGCAAAAACTTTATAAAATCACTGATGAGTATCACAAACCACTTCATACTCTCTCCAACCATCAGCAATAATCTTCAATCTCTGTCAATGCCAATCATCTTCATAAGTTAGAACTATAGACAGTGATCATGAACCACAAACTTTATAAAATCACTGTTGAGTATCACAAATCAGTTCATACTCTCTCCAACCATCAGCAACACTCCTCAATCTCCATCAACGTCGTGTAATTCCAAGTTCGTACAGAGAGCGGTGCACATGAGTTCGACTCATAGACCATGTATAGTCTTCACGCGACAAGAAGCCACCTTTGCGTTTATATCCCCCCTCTTATTAGCTGCAGCATTGGGACAGCTAGTAAGAGGGGGATTGTAAACACAAAGATGCCTTCTTGTCGTACGAGGACTATGCACGAACCACAAACTGTATAAAAGCACTGTTAAGTAATCACAAACCACTTCATACTTTCTCCAACCATCAGCAACACTCTTCAATCTCTACTAATACCAATCATCTTCATAAGTTAGAACCATAGACAGTGAACATGAACCACAAACTTTATAAAATCACTGTTGAGTATCACAAACCACTTCATACTCACTCCAACCATCAGCAACACTCTTCAATCTCTGCCAATGCCAATCATCTTCATAAGTTAGAACCATAGACAGTGAACATGAACCACAAACTTTATAAAATCACTGTTGAGTATCACAAACCACTTCATACTCACTCCAACCATCAGCAACACTCCTCAATCTCCATCAACATCGAGTAATTCCAAGTTCGTGCGGTGCACACGCACCACAAATTGAACAAAAACACCAATGCAAACAGCATCAAACCACCGGCATGTTCTGCAAACGTGATCGACTCGCACGAGGAGGCAGAAGGAGAAGAGATGGCAGAAAGTGAATAAGAACCGGCGAAGATTCTCCGAGAGGTATCGAGTTTCCGAGCAGCATTTAGGAAGGCAATTTAAGTCGTGTTGAACCGGGCGCAGAATCATCCGGGGCGCAATGAATAATCCAGATTGGGAATGATGAATCGCGCGGCCTCTCCGAAAAGGGGAATAAAGTAGGAGGCGGGGGGGAAAGGGGTGAGAGAAGGAGGGACCTATAAAGATGTTGCATCCGCATTCTTCACGGCTGCTCCGTGTAATTCATATCGCGATTGTGCGACAGACAACGGCCAGATTTCTATTCGGTGCACCGGCGTGCACGTGTCTAATGTCCCTATTCCGGGCCACACGTATAATGTCCGTATCCCGATTAGTGTGCACGTGTAATATGGGCGCAGCGTGTCGCCGCGTGGGTGTGGATTGTAATCACCTGAATACCTGTTCTATCGGTGGATCTCGGTTCAGTAGGCGCATCTGGATCACGATACGTACCTGCCTGCCTGCCTCCCTCCTACCTTTGTTGCCTTAAGATGTCTCGAGGCGTCGTCTCTCTTTTTTCATCTTTCTCTCTCTCTTTCTCTCTCACTCTCTCTCTCTCTCTCTCTCTCTCTCTCTCTTCTTCCTCTCCGTACGATCGAGTAACACTGGAAGCGAGTAAGAAATAATATTTCTTCACGATCGTCCATTTCGGTGCTGCGCAAATATTTGTTTTACGAAAGTGTACGGTCTTGTCGTTGAAGAACCGGCTACCCTCCGCGAGATTCGGAGAAACAGGAGCACAATGAAATGTGATTTGTCCGGCGGAACTATGTTACACGGTGTACAGTCTAGAATGCAGTGCTTCGAGTTTGTCGGAAATTTTGTGGGAGAAATTTGTAGGATGGGTAACTTGAATTTTCGACGGGCAAATGTTTTGCTGGAAATGATGGCGTGCAATAAAATGTAGCAAAGAGGGTAGGTTTGACCTTCGAAGATTCAATGTACAATATAGGACGATATCCTCGAAGTGCGTTACAACGTTTTGACAGAAATGTGTAGGCAAGTGTAGCTTGAATTTTTCGAACTCAAATGTAAGTTCTAAATGTAATTAGTTTGGAGTTATGTTAGTCTAGATCTGTTTTCGAAGTTACAACTTCCGTTTAAGAAATGATTGAGAAAGTGCAACTTCGGCCAGATATGAATCCAAAATATCCAATATTCAACCTAGAACAACATACTTCGAATATATTAAAAATTTCAATCTAAAAGCAACAATAAGAAATCGTAATTTCAATGCAGAAATCGGAGAGCAATAATTTTCGTTAAAGTGATCGCTAGATTGTGCTGGAATCGCTAAAGAGTGCTAGATAAATGTCTAAAAATTAAGCTGCTACTATAAATATATTTTGTTCGAATCTGAGTTTGACACACGACTGAAACTTCTCGTGCAACATTGCGACGGTTTCCGTAATACATTTGAAGATCGCGTGTCCCTGCTCTGTCTCGGCGACGCCGTCATTAAGATAATGTTCGATTTCGTCTTTATCGTAAGTGCAATTTCGAGCATACCGAAGGCATCGGCGCGTGAACGGTGATTTCTATGGAACAGACGGCATTAGCGTTCCTTTTTTTTTCTCTCTCCGCGGAAACCACGCGAGATTAACAAACGTTAATCCCATGGAACCCGTGACAACGGCATTGTCGTGGAAGCCGATTCGTCGTTTACTGTATCGTTGTCGAAAAGGGGTTCTCCCGACGTGCACTTTTGTCGGCGATCAGTGAGCAGGAAACCGTGCTGTTACCTTGACGATGCCTCGGCGAAAAGGAACGAGGGGAATACATATTCCCGGGCTCGAAAATCGCGTCGGCTGGCTGGCTGCGCGGCCGGGAAATGGAAACGGAAGATTTAATGCAGTAATACACCGTACACTGCGCCGTGTCAATAACGATCATGCAGCGCCACTGTCTCCGACAATCGTTATTAATTGCCACGCGAAATCGATCATCGATTCCCGTCGAATACACAATTCACTGGCGCACTATTTTCCGGGGAACTTTCGTCGAATTTTGATCAACTTCGCTTCTTCAATCTTTCATCCATTGAATAACCAAATGTCGCTATTGATTTTTTTTATAGCCTTGAATTTTCTTCTACCAAAATTTTTCTAGTTAGTTAATTTTAGTCCGTTAGTTAGCGTTAGCTAGTCGGTTTTACAGATTTACAGCTTGCAGAATTTTTCTAATACAGAAAAAAAGCATTTACGTTAATTATTGGAACAGATTTTTTACGTGTAACTGGTTCAACAAAAGGTGAACAGAAGACTTGAACGGGCTCGGCGAAACAGCAAATGAATGAATTTCTAAGTCAATAGTTGAATCAATATTTTAGAATTCGTAGCTGATAAGATCGATCAATTTTGCACTTTCAAATCGCTAAAGTCGCTATTAACCACTACCAGCGACACTTCGATTCGCACGAAACGAAATCAACAGTCGACTGCGAAATACGCGGTGACAAAGGTCGACGAAGAAACTCGATAAAAAAACAAACGGAGTTCGCGAGCGTCTCCTTTCCGTCGATCGATTAAACAAACCTGATAAATTATGCGGAAGCTTTCCGGACAGCTTCGAACCCTCTCTTCGCTTCCTATCTCTCTCTCTCTCTCTCTCTCTCTCTCTCTCTCTCTCTCTCTCTTTGTGTACAGGATGATCCAAATGAAACGATCAAATTCAACCGGTATAATCCACAGCTGCATACAACTCACGAAAAAAACCATCACTGTATTAAAACTCACATCAGCGTTTACTAAAGTATATTAACCGGAGCAGGAAACTTTCCGCAACTGAAAATTGAAAACATTAAATTGTTACTTCGTTCGGTATTTAATAAAACACCGAAGATTGAACACAAATTTTGTTCATTTAAATACAATAACTAAATTACGAGATCTGTACAATTGTACTAAAAATTGAAAATTATTTTCCATGCATACCAACTGTGATTTCATTCAGTGTTTTATAAATTCCCTAAAATTGCACAAATATTTCAGCTGTTACGCAGCCCCAATTAAATATGAAAGCTCCTTAACTGTACTAAAAATTGAAAATTATTTTGCATGCATATCAATTGTTACTTCGTTCAGTATTTTATAAATTCCCTAAGATTCTACAAATTTTGTCAGTTGTTACGCAAGCCTAAGTGCCAATTAAACTGCGCATATAAAAATCAGTCGATTCGTTATTATTAACAAATAATCGCCGTGGGCGTACATAAGATCTTGCACACGGATCTGTGCGAGTATTATGCTAGCATAACTCGATCGGTCAACTTTGGCGCACCCTGTACAGATATGCGATGGACGACAATCGACAAAAACTGACGGCGGAACGGCCAGGCATTGTAGGTCGCGGAGTGGAGACAGTAAACAGCCATTGTACAGACTACAATGTGTTACTCCGTCGATTCGATTCCTTTTTGCACCAGAATCGTGTACCTGTCCTCTCCCTTCGTACCAGAAACCCTTCCCTCCGTCTTCCTGTTCCATCGCCGGGCGATTTTGTTGCCGAACAAAACGATCCCTTTTGATAACGCGTTTGCTTCCTGCCCGAGCCGGTCGAGAGACGGAATTATTTGGGCAAACGGGACGCTAATGGAGTCTACTCAATCTCTCAGGTCCTGCGTCGATGTAATTAGAGCGGCCAGGAATTTGCCGGCCATTGTCGCGTCTTCGATTAATCCTGCGACGTGTCCGAGCACGTTTAAAGTACGCGAATTTCGAACAAACGCGTGCTCGAGGTTCTCCCCGAGCAACTTTCTATATTAAAAATGATCTGTACGAATCGCTATGTATTGTATATCGACCTATGTATTCAATTCTGTTATATATATTGTTGATAATTTTAATATTGTTAATAATTGTGTACTTTTTATATCGATACACTAATTGGAAATGTACTTTTTTAAATAGGATATTTTAATTTTCTTTAGGATATTTTTTAAGGAGTATTGTTCCTTTTACAGGAAACCTGTAAAGTACATTTTCATAAATCTACATGCAGATTCAAGATTTTAAAAAGTAAAGAAAATAGACTTATTTTTTTAACGAAGAATAGAAATACAAATTACATGTGGAATACAGAGGATAGTAAAGCTGAAGAACATCCCTTTACCGAACTAAGTAGTTCGTGAACGCAATGATCAGACAACAGTGCACCGTCCCCGTATCTCGCATCGGTTCTAAAAATGATTTATCGATGCCTTAGGAGCTTTTTCTTTTGTACCGGAAAGTTCAAGATTTTTTCTTAAATTAAACTATATTATTTTGTTGAATAAGCGCAATCTTTGGGAATTTTTTAGAAGAACAATACAATTGAGTATTATAATTTCAAACTTGATTCACACACTTGTTAATTAATATTCTGAGAATACTAAACATAGAAATACCCGATAATAAACTGTGAGGGAATGAAAAGAAACGATTTTTATAATGCGAAAAAACTAGTCAAGTAACTCTCAAGTAGAATGTGATCGCAGTGATCAGACATCCACTCTTCAAAAATCCAACTGTCGCACCAATTTTAAAAATAAGATCACCATTGATTACAGTGTCTCTTTAATAAAAATTTAGACTATGTAATGTAGATTAAGTAATTATTTGAAATGCTATTTGACATTTCAAATAATTACATTCAGTCTCTCAATTAATAATTTTCTTTAGCACTACGTAAATATTTCCAATGCCTGCATTACGACGTCCAATAAATCTTGAAAAATTATTTCGGACAAATATGACAATTTCATTAACGATTTTCAACACTTTCTCAAATATTTTTAGCTGGATCCTGAGCCTTGCCATGCGTGGCAAAGTGGAACCATCGAACGAGATCCGTGAAAATCGCGGGATCAAAACAGCCGAGGGGCGAGAGGAGCGATGACAGCGGCTCGCAAGGATCACCGTCGTCCATTCGTTATCCTTGCACAATAACTGGCACAATGGGGACTGGTTTTCGCGCAGGCCGATGACGTATTACCGGTGAGAAGCGGAAACGTATGTATTTTACCCCAGTTTCCCCCGTTTAGTGGCATTTAGTTCGCTCCACTGGCTCGTATTTATTTTTTTTTTCTTTACCCGCCATCGACTCACCCTTGTCTGTCGTTCGTACCCCCTCTGCTGCCACCCCCTTGCAGTCGCAACCGTGATTCCGTTCCTCGCCGGTGACATTTATCATTCGAGGCAACACCGGCACCGTCGTCGCGTCGTTGTCGCTCGATATTATGGCTGTTAACGTGGACGTAATGGCATTATCTGGTCATTGTTCGACGCACGGCATAATGGCGGGGAAAGAGGGTGGACGGACAGGCGACGGGGGTGGCCGGTGCTAATTTGCGAAAATCAGACCGCCGACGATCGACGGCCAGCGCGCCGGCCGGCTCAGTTACTTTGTTAATGACTTTCCGCCGGGATTTTCGCGGGTTTTGTGCTACCCGTTGCGTAAAAATAATGGAACTCCGCTCTCTGCGGCCGAGCGTTGCCGATCACGGCTCCCGG
Source organism: Megalopta genalis (assembly GCF_051020955.1). Lineage (NCBI taxonomy): Eukaryota > Metazoa > Arthropoda > Insecta > Hymenoptera > Halictidae > Megalopta > Megalopta genalis. The sequence continues at coordinate 34,503,596 of NC_135014.1, read as the reverse complement.
ATCCCGTCGCGGTACGGCTCCAATAATTATTCGAACGTTGTTAATTATCGGCCGACTGCGGTTCTTTATGCGTCCGCCTGCTGTCCTCATTTGCGCGACACGGCGACACCCGCGCGTTTCCGAGGGCTTCGACGGCTTTTTACGGCATTTTTCGGATCGGTGGAACTCGATCTCGTAGAATGATCGGCTTTCTTTCGATCGCGATCCTCGATGATGCGATTTTAATTGCTTCCGACTGCGGAGAATTTTAAATCGGGTAACAAATTGCCCGATTGTACGACGCTGGAGTCAGACGATCATTTCTCGACGATCATTGGCTGTATTTTATTCGAATAAGGAATGAAATTTTATTCGAAAAATTTATTCAATATAATGTTCGAATAAAGTTTTATTCGAATAAAATTTTATTCGAAGAATTTATTCGGAAGATTGTACGTGTACAATTTTGTTCGAAAAATTTGTTTGAAATGTTGTTCGAATACAATTTTAATTGAATAATGCGCAACTCCGGTCTGCATTTGTTGCAATATAGAAAAGCTACATAAACATTGCTTTCGTTTCCGAATAATTTTATTGAGGTAAAAATACTGTTGGTTTTACCGTTTTCTATTTGACCTACTCACTTTTTCCACAAATTCATGAAGCTATTTTCTATGTACAGATCAATTAGATTCTGCGCAAATATTTCGGAAGATACGACCGATTCAAAGGAAAATTTATAATTGAAGGGAAATATGGTCTTATGAACGGTTATGTTTGCGTTCGCACAAAGAGATGTCAAAATTTCCGGCGGCGATTTAACGATCGGTTTTCAATAAAAATACCGAAACACAGACAAAGGTGGCGGCGGATAGAGAAGATGGAAAAAATTCAGGTTCGCTTGAAACCTTTAAAACCGTGAAAGAAAGGGTCCATTGAAAATACTTTCTCACCTCCGATCATACGTTCCGCGACAAAGCTTGTAGAAAAAAATATCTGCGCCTGCAGAGATAAACTTTACCGCGTTACCGTTCGAAATACGATATTCTAGTAGAAACTATTTCGCCCGAAAATAACATAAATCTTTTCGAAACATTCTATTATTCTGTCACACTTTTATGGACAATTTTTGGGAAACGAAAATCGAGTATACTTCATTTCGCTATCAGATTTGTGGTAAATTGAAAGGACAGTGAAATCGTATCGATGCTATTGTGTTCTTCGCATTCGTTTCTGGATTCATCATGATTAATTCGTCTAATTTGTTTATATTCTTTTCCACGCGTCTTTTTCCACATGCCTTCGTCGTAAACGTGAATATTAATTGGAATTGTTCAAAGAGTATCTTCAAGAAAAATTCCGAGGATACAGACTGAAACTGCGGGTTTCATGGATTTATGGCAGAAACGAGTAGATATAATTTCAAACATATTTTTTCATTCTAAATCTCTGTATTTTCACTCCTTTTTCGTAATTTTATAACTAATAGATAACTTCCCATATGCATTCAATAAATAAATGCCTAAATAAACATTGAGAAGATTAAAAGGAACTAAGAATGTCAGTATACACTAACTTGAACCAATTAAAGCGATCAAAAAGATAAATAAACTTGGGCTCGTCTTGTAAGTCCCGCAATTTATGCGGACAATTTTCATTTTGCGCGAAGATCCGCAATCGAACGATCGGTTAACGATCGTAAGTAAATCTCATTCGTTATTACCTATCGTCTCTATGTGTTCGCTTACTTTTGTGCGCGACTGTACAGCAGCTCGCGAAGAATCTATGTTCCCGCGTTCGAATCGTGTAATCGCGCGCGAGAACCGTCTAGTTACAATCTAATAACCTTTGGACAATAAACGGGAGGAGACTTCGGCCGGTGTCAATTAACGCGGCGGCGACGAAACGCGCAGCGAAAGAGTTACGGCTGGTTCCAGGTAACTTCGACGTCGAGGCTTCCGCGGACCGGCCAGAAAAGACGGTGGCCAACAATGGCAGCGAGCGCGGCGGTACAAGCCACTAATTATAAATCCATTGTTACGCCCATTTTTTTCACCGGGCCTCCTTCCTGCCAGCGAGAGCGAGCGAGAGAGAGAGAGAGAGAGAGAGAGAGAAACAGAGATAAAAAGAGAGTGAGAGAGAGAGAGAGCAGCCATTCTCTCTGCCGTCGCTGGTAGCCGTCGTAATGCCGGCATTGTCTGGCCATTGTCGCGACATTGTCGCACGATAAAGCGCGAAGACAAAGCGGATCCACAAAGGTCCTGGCTCGCGTAACAAGCCGTCTTTGTCTTTTCTCTATCCCATCGTCTTCATCCTTTCTTTGTACCGTCCGCCCCCTGAACCACCCCCTCCTCTCTCTCTAACTCTCTCTAACTCTCTCTCTCTCCCCCCTCTCTCTCTCTCTCTCTCGTTCCCTCCTCGAGCTTATCGAACGGGGATACTTTCCTTTTGTCATGGAGAACGTTGCTCCGCGGAGCGTTGTTCTCTTCGTGATTCGTTTGTACAGGCCGGTCCGTGAAAAATTGATGAGGTTTTCTAAACAGCGTGCCCGTCGCGACAAAACGGGAACGCCGGGTCGCTCTGTTCCCTCGCGAGATAATTGGGGAATTGTGCTGAACACCTTGTGCAGCTCGCGTGCGCTCTTCTTCTCCTCGTTCTTCGGGATCGCTTCTTTCTGTCGCGTTTTGACGCGCCAAGCAGCGAAACTTGTTGGAAATTATTCGATACAAAGTTGGGTTAATGTATAATTTTCTCGTCCTTTCTGCTTCTTCTTTTATTCTTGTTGATATTTTGTAGCAGAGGACTCTGAAACGGTTCAACAGAGGCTAAGGTATGTTTCTGCGTGGAAGCACGAAGGAAGGAAAATATATTTGTTCCCGAAAGTGCTATAGATTAATACTTAATACGTTTGTACGAACGTTGAGATACTTTCAACAAAAATGATAATAATTTATTTGTTCGTGTATAGGGGTAAAAAACTTTCTGTTACCGAGAATGAGATAAAAAGAAAGAGATTTTATATAACCATCGCAGGAGTACAATAAAATCGTAAATATATTGTAAATAAATAAATAAATAAATATATCTATATGACATTTTTCTCTTTCTTAATATTTCTTCTTCTATAACAAAGTGCATTTCACCCGTATATATGAATAAATAAACACAAAGTAGGAAGAAAAGTAAGAGAAAGTGTAATGTGTATAATAAGTATGCAGTAGATATAGTAAAAGTATATAGTACAGGAAAATAAAGAAAACTTGATGTGTGAGGTTTTTTCCTTATCGTTCATTTGACCGTCGATTATTAAATATGACCATTGGATCATCTCCATGGCCAAGGAAAATGCGTTATACCTCTTACCGTGGACCACTACCTTTGATCTGGACTGCGCGACTTCGGTCCGCGGATCCGTCATCCGCTAATTTACTGGAGAAACAGCGGCAACGATTCCCGTCCCGCGACAGGACAAAGTAGTCCCGTTGTGTCTGGTAGCCAGCAATCGATCACTCCGATAGAAAAGATAAGTTTACGGGACAGGCGGCTGCGGCTGGAGGCGAGGAGTATCGGTAATGGTAGACATTGGCTGGCGACGGCAGAAAGAGAGAGAGAGAGGGAGAGAGAGAGAGAGAGAGAGAGAAAGAGAGAGAGAGAGTGCGAGCGAGAGAACGAGAGAGCCTCCGCCTCCCTATCAACCCGATAACGAGTTAGCGTTCGCAGTGTTGTATGGTTGGCTTCAATGTGCCACGACAATGTAGCCAACGTTCAGGCATTCAGCGGTAGACAATGCCGGGAACATAATGTCATAATGGAGCGGGGCGCCCGGCAGGACCCACCAAGAACAGAGGAGGGAAAAGGAGGCAGAGTGACGAGAGAGAGAAAGATAGACAGAGGGAGAGAAAGAGAGAGAGAGAGAGAGAGAGAGAGAGAGAGAGAGAGAGATGGATAGAGAAAGATAAAGATAAAGACAGAGAGAGAGAGAGGAAGAGGAAGATAGAAAAAGAGAGAGAGTGAGACAAAGACAAACGAAAGGAGACGGCGGGGGCGGACGTCGGAGAGGGTTCGTTCAAGCAGGAATAACTGAAATAGAGGAAAAGGGTTGACGGGGAGGGGACCAAGGAGGGAGAAGTCCTTCGGGGCTGGAAAAATTGAGTTTCGTTAACTATCCATGATCGAAAACTCTCATCCTCGCCTCGGGTCTCGGCGAGGGAGCAAGTTCGAGCGATGACGATGAACGACCCTTCTGGTCCGATGCTTCCAGGCCTCTCGCTTCCTTCGGCAACGAAGTGGCTCCGGTTCTTCGTTCTCTTTTCTTCTTGGCTTTCTTTATTTCGTATTTACGTTCTTCGGAATTGTCTCGCTTCCACGAGACAATATGCTGCAAGATGATTTTTTCGAGCTAAAGTCGATTGGGAAGTTACTTTGAAGAAAATTGAATAAGAGGATCTTATTTTTAAGGACTATTTAATTAGAGTTTAATTTAAAAGAGTTTACGATGCAATGGAATTTTCGGTGTAAAAGGAGGAAATACGTACTCCTAAGCACGTAAACAAGAATAAATAATTAACTGAATGCAATGCAATTTTCCGTTTCTTTAGCTGTAAGGGAGCTGTTGTTCTTCATTTTGGTTTGTTCACGTTTTTCTGCGCTTGGTGCTTACATTTTATGGTACCAACAATTTATTTTTTACTTAATTTTTGTTTCTTACTATCGTCTCGAGACATTTTTATTTTGCATATAGATCTGCAATCTACATAGTTGTAATACAACATTGACAAGAAATCACATTCTACTACGTAATATTTAAATATTGGATAAGAAGAGCTGAAGAATGTGACACAAAATCTTTGTTATTAGAAACATTTATCTTAAACAATAATTGTTTAAGATATCGCTAACCATTTTAGTCAATAATAAAGTATTCAGAGAATAATACAATACTCTAAACGAATTTGTATTTTAACATTCAATACAATGATTATAAAACATGCAATATAATGATTATGAAACATACAATATGAAGATTATAAAACATGGAATATAAATATTATGAAACGTACAATATAAAGATTATAAAATCTACAATATAAATATCTTGAAACATACAATATAACCACCAATATTGTACAAATATTATAAAACATGTTGTCACGATTAAAGGAAACGGAGCACGCAACAGCTTTCTGAGACGGATCAGCAAGCTGGACAGATTGGCCGCAAGGAGGCCACATTACCCCGACATTAGAGGCTCCCGACGAGTGGCCCTAATTGTGATTGTCGGCCGTTAGGTAAACCGCCCCCTGTCGAAGCCCGATAAGAGGGTGGCTGGTAGCGGCCATTAACGATCGTCAGCCGATCGTCGACGGGATCGGGGCAACTAAAGCGGCTGGAATCGCGCGACGGCGACGGCGACCACGTAGACGACGCTGTCTACGGATCCGTTTCGCAGTCGGTGGGGTTGCCGCATATAGTCCGCGTGTTACGGGCTTTAAAATGGGGGATGATTAAAATAACGAGGCTGCGAGGAGAGTGTCCTCCAGAGATTTCCTGCTAGTCAGGGGGCTGGCGACTGGCTCGAGGGGCGAGGGGCATGGTTAGGTTGCGAATCGTGGCGGTGATGGGTAGGGTGGTTTGGGGGTGGGAGGCTGATATTGTGTTGAAACAATGTGGCGCCCGACGCCCCTGTCGGTGGTACCTCGTACTGGCGAGCACATCAATTGACGCCCTTGCACCGACTCTAAACCTTCAGCCCTCCTACTCTGACAGATAGATTCTATCTCTCTCTCCCTCCCTTCATCTTCATCTCTCTCTCTCTCTCTCTCTCTCTCTCTCTCTCTCTCTTTCTTGCGCAGCTGAAGCGTCTGAATAAGGTGGATGACGTTGCTGCGTCAATGGTCACCTTACCGGAGACCTGCAACAGATGAATATGAACTTGGGGACGTTTCCAAGTGCCAAATGGATTGGCGTTGCGAGACGTCTTCGGATGATTAGAATTTAAGAAGCACGCTCTGTTTCATGTATGTGGATCTTTTCGCATTTTTTATACGCGCAGGTATCTGATATCTGTGAAAATATGCACATTAACTCCTTTAGTGAAAATGAGTAGCAAACATTTTCTGTGCAAAGCTCGAACTTGGTGGGCGTTTAAAAAAACCATGATGTTTACACATTCTTTTGCCTTTTCTCTGTTTAAAATTGTGAATTATTAGAAAATCAACGATATTGAAAAGGGATTTAAATAGTTTGTAAATTTTGCTCGCAATAATTTCAATTTCTTTTTAATTTGAATTATATTGTAAATTGAAAAGGATATTTATCGATTTCTATTTAATATTAGGCTTACTTTATTAACCTGTTCTATTACAAACGAAACAGTGTCCAGATTCACATAAAAGTGTATTGAATAAAAACAGAAAAATTAATTTAAATATATTAATATATTTAATTAATAATTAAATTTTAATTAACATTAAATATTAATCTATTAAACGTGAATGTTATTCGTTTCTTCTAAGTCGAAGCAAAGCTTAATAATTCTATCGCTAAAATCTCGGAACGAAAGTGAACGAAGGCACACCAGAAACAAAAATTGACTCGTTCTTTCAGGATAATTATTAGCTGCTAATTGATTATGAAAGAAGTTATGATAGTATTCGTAAGACAATCAGAGACTAATATCGGTGTCCCCGAAACGAAGTTTAACAACGATGAAAAGTCGCAAAGAGCAGATTTTGTTTATTGGAGGCTCGAAGTTAATTTCGTCGACGGAATAGTTTCGTTCGACACGGTTCTAATTATGCTTTGGAGCGGTTTCGGAGGCGTGGAAGACGCTTTTCTTTTTCCTTTTTCTTCTTTTCTTCTTTTTTCGAAATTACGACGGAAAATGGGCACTCGTAGTTGGCAGAGTGGAACAGTGGGAATTTTCGGGGAACAATCGCAAAGTTTCGCGTTGTAACGGCATAATTAAAGATTTTCACAAGTTTCGCTAACGAATCTCCGGGTACGATCCCGTATTTTCGTCGTCCCCTCGGGTGTACACGTCGAGTAGGTATTCCCGAGCCATTTCTCTCGTGGAAAGTCTCATTACGTTCGGCGAGATGGATGAATCTCGTTATGACTGCGAAAACCATCTAACCGGAAGCTCCCGTAAATAGATTAAATTCGACAATTTGAATTTTCGGAGTATAATCCGGGAAAGCAGGTTGGCTTGTTAGGAAGATTACATTAATTACAGACAAGACTATTCTTTGATGTAGCACGGAACTTTTGGAGCTATTCATCGAGCAATTTGAAACTTCGTGGAAGTTAGGCGAATGCTTCCGAACGTATACGTGTAGATTTCAGTCGATTCTCATCATTCGTTTTACGATTCTTTTATTTTCCGTTATTACAACTATTCTTGTTATTCGTTACTAGAGCCATTCTTATTATTCATTGTTACAACGAATCTTATTCTTTGTTATTACAAACTTCCTTATTAATCGTTGTCGCAACGATTTTTATTATTCGTTGTTACAACGATTCTTCTCCTTCGTTATTACAACGTTTCTTATTATTCGTTATCGCAACGATTCTTATTATTTATTATAACGTGGCATTCTTGTTAGCAGCGGGAGCTCAGCGCGACAAACGTATCGACGGTTCGTTTGATTCTCTTAATGCTCTCATACAATTTCGTTGCAATAAAGTTGTATTATTAAAACGGAACGCTTTCAGGCCGAGCCACCATTGAAACTCACAAAACAACACCTGATTGCAGATTTTAATGAATAACAGATACATTGTAACGATCTAAACCCACAGAAATGGGGATCAACTCGTGCACCCCAATTAACCATTCTCCAACAGAGCTTGAATACCCATTGTAATGCATATTCTGTATTACTTTCGTATTTTTGTAACGACAATATATTTCTGCCCCGACGAATAACTATATGACACCTGCCAGCGGTACAATAACATTTCGCGATTGTTAACGAGAAATGTACCTAAAAAAATCCACCGCCAACTGTACTTATTCAGAACCATTCTCGCCGAAGCAATTCCGACGATCATAATCCCTATGAAACGCGAAATTCATTTGGTAGATCGAAAGCATGATATACATGCTTCCGCTTTGAAAATCATACCGAAAGTGTTGCTCGTTACTTAACTAAGATTTCGAAAGTAGAGATAATTATTCTAGAGAAAAACGCGAGGTTCGGCTGAAAAGTAACGAACTATAGCCTATATCTCGAAAACGAAAGCAGCTATCGAAATGGAACAAAGGGGAGAAGAAAGTTCGTCCCTTTGGCTACGAAATGCCGTAAGATTCGATCTTGCATTGTAAATAAGTTGCGTTCTATTATCCGAACGAGTATGCTCTTCCGATTAGCTCAGATAAGCGAGGTTCCACTGCACCAACTGTAACTTTCTTGTTAACCAGCATTCTTAAACAAACAAAAATAGTAAATTGTACTTGAAGATGTACTCTTTGCAATGCACTAGCGGTTGTCGACCAAAGTGCAACGATGATCTCAGGAAAAATTCGCGAAGGTGAACTTTAACACCGCTGCATAGAAAAGTGACGGTCAAAATCTTCGAGTCGCGTAAACAATGCGGGTCAAAATAAACCCAATTTAGTCGGCCTATGGGTAACAAATAATAGCATTAAATAACACACAGAATCTCCTATTATATTCGAAAGTATCATTCGCTTCACAAGAGCTTCCACCACGAAGGTTACGAATGACATCAATCACCTTCTGACAATCAAGTAAAACAAGCTTATAAATTGATGCAATTACAAATTGCAAACAAGAACAAGCTTACAAATTCATGTAATTACAATCGACGGCGTCCGCGGCAAGTTCGGCAACGAGAAGAGTCAGCTGATCAGCCCGCCGCGGAGAGGACCTGGGAAAAGTGAGAGGACCTCTGTACCAGGAGACTGGTCCAGCGATCTTTGCAAACCACCCCCGGCTTTGGTCGCGCGTCAAGCATCCGGGGTGGCATTCCTCTCCGGGGAACGTCTCATTACGGGCGGCGAGACGAATGGATCTCGTTACGATTACGGGGGCGAAATCGTCGTCGGTCGCCGCGCCGCCAACAGAGAATGGACGACGAGCGACGTAACCGACGTTATTTTTTTGCCTCCTCCGGATAGAGGCTGCGGGGGTTCGGCGGGGAGAAGAAGAGATCTGGTGGAGGGAGCATGGAACCAGCCGGGGTAGAAGAGGAAGAGAAAGAGAGAGAGAGAGAGAGAGAGAGAGAGCGAGAGAGGCGGAAAGGGTGGGGTAGGAGGAGAAATAATTTAAAAGCTGAATTGAATTTTTCGTCCTCGGAGTCTTTCGTTCGGGCATTGGGAGGCGGACAATGGCTGAATGGCGATGTATCAAGGAAAGTCGACTCGCGGGAGAGGCCAGCATTGTATCGGCCTTTCCTCGTGCCTCCCTGCCTCTATCCGACCGGCACACATTCACCCAACATCGACGCTTTCACTCACACCGAGCCGTTCTTCCTCCGTTCCCCGATGCAGGTCCACTGCACGTCCCTCTCCCTCCCTCCTGGCCCGACCTCTCGCCGTCCCTCTTCCTCCGCGTCCTCATCCTCCGCCGCCTCCGACATCCCTCACCTTGATCCCGCGGCTGTGCTACATCCAGATATATCCTGTCGTGATATTCCGAACGCGGTACACCGGAGGGTTTGTGTGCCGGTGATCCGGCTGGTACAGCCGATTCCGTTGTACCGGTGACTGTATAATATCCAGATAACGACGCCCATTGGTTTGATTTCCTCCAGGCTCTCCGGCTACCCGAACGCGTTTCCACCGTGCACGAATTGTACGCTGGCCACCCCCGCGGATTCAGACCCTCCGCGTTCCTACGTACCAGCGGCCGAGGAACCGGCCACGGTGTTTTGGTTGCGCATTAGGCACGGTTTTACGGGACACGGTAAGATTGTTTCGTTGGTAAATAGAGAGACTGGATTGGCGACCGGTCCTTGCTCTTCGACACTGGGTCGACGGCTTCCGCGGACTCTGTGTCTATGGCGGAGGTTCTTTGGGCTCGCCGTTCTCGATAGGAATTCTGTCGTTGGGAAAATAATGCTTGATGTTAGCTAGCTTTATGGTTGTTTAGTTTCACGTGGTGTTGATGTCTTAGAAGGAGAGAGAGACTGATTTTATTCGGTTTCGTGTAAAGTCAATATTTTAGGCAGCAATTTTTTGGGGAACGGCAAGGGAGACTGATTTTTTTCTATTCTTACGCAGATTCAATTTTTAGGTTATTTTGTGATGAGGGAAGTATAGATTGATTTTAGTCATTGTTACGTGGATCCAATGCTTTAGATTGTCATTTTGTAATGGAGAAAATAGATAGCGATTTTATTTATTGTTACGTGGATTCGTATTGTCTTAGCCAGCTATTTTGTGGTCGAGAAAATACAACGTAAAAGTGGCAATTATACTGTATTCTTACGATATAGAATTTTCTGTAACGTTGCTGTGTAAAACAGTTACAAGTCTCGTAAATTACAAGACACCGCGAACGCATAAACTCCGGCAGCCTGTAGATGACATTTTAGCAAAACAATGGTTTACACCGCGAATATTGCGCATTGTGCGAAATTCGCATTGCCGCCTCGCTGCACGTAAAACTTTCCGTTACGCCCTTTGATTCCTCAGTTTTTCAAATAATTATCCTGTAACCCGCGCGCAAATTTATGAAGTAAATATGATCCAACCCTTTCAGTAGCAACGAGAAAATTCGTCCCGAGGTAACCTCTACACAAAAGGTCGCAGTGATATTTGCTGTACCTCCATTATTCTCATTTAAGTAACGCAATTCTATGTTCCATTGTGATTTATAGAATAATCATTGAATAACGTTGCTCATAACTGAAATACAAAATAACAGTTATTCGCATAGCTGTGACATCAATGCTTCGAAATAAGAGAAATACCAAATATTCGTCAAATGTTATTCTGAGATCTACTTTCAACACAATAGCTATAAAACAAGGCTGCTTGTAATTATAGTGCTTTCCAGATATTAAACATTTTTATTTCACAATATTTGTATATACAGATATAATTTCACACTAAATTCTTTTTAAATAGAGTAATCATTTCCAAGGTTAAATCATTTTATTCATCGTCTATTCATAAATAGCCTTACATAGTAGTTTTTTATTTACATAGTATTTATTATTTATTACATAGTACAATAGTATTACATTTTAATCTTTAATTGAATTGTAGTTATAAAGTTAATTCTAAAGTTTTATTTATAAATATGCTAAATTGCCTACTACTTTATTTAAATATCTAAATCAGACCATCATTACTTCTATTTTTGATATTAAGATTAAATTTTGCTTTTAATCTTTAATTGAATCGTAGTTATAAAGTTAATTCTAAACTTTTACCAATAAATATGTTGTCACTAAATTGATCACTATTTTATTTAAATATCTAAATCAAACCTTCATTGAATTATCACTCCTATTTCTTATATTATTAAGTTTATATGTTATTATCTAAACTACTATCATAAATAGTTACATTTAAAACGTTTAACATTTCAGTGCAACTTCATCATGCAAATTACTTGCAAAATATGTTTCCCATTATTCCAGCTGTAGGAGACACTTACAGCGAATCATCCCCTATCGATTCATTTAATTCAGCTTAAAATTTGCAAGTAAAAATAAACCCACGAATAAAGTCACATTTCTTGTTCCTCGAACTGCTTAATTATGTTCGTACACATCGATCAAGAGAGAACGATCGACGGGCAAGCGAGAAAGCTTGCCGAGAGTTTATCCCCCAAGCGGAACCGTAGTAGCTCTGCCGCGGCCGAGCCCCGGAGCGCCGTTAAAATTCAGTCCTCGACGCGATTCAAGGATCCGAATAAATACTGCCAGTACATCCTGCGATTCTTCTTCGGGGCTGGCTGACGGAACTGCGGGTCTCGGGGCATCGTGGCATTCTAGAGCTCCCTTGGTTCCGCCCTTGCTCCGAGGGGGAGGAACAGGCGGTACCCGGCTATTCGTCTTCGTAGAACAAAGTGCGGCGATCTACTTTCCTGACCGAATGTGAATCCAATGCAAATCCTACGGCGGATCTCGACAATAGGCGACCTAGCGATATGGTAATGTCCTCCTACGTCGATTCCAAAGATCGGCCGTGTACGTGTCTCGCTCTCGTGTCTTTGTATCGGCGTCCGTGTATGCGTTTGCACGCGCGTCCGTGTACGCGTGCCCGTACGTGTGCACCTATGCGTTCGCATGGGCGTACGCTCGTCCGTGAGTGTGTTTAGCGTGTACACGTAAGCGCCAGTCGAATGTATCAAGCCGACGCACACGCCGAGCCGTTCTGTTACGTATTCGCCCCGCTCGTGAGAAGGGTTTGTGGAAGAGATTGCGAACGCGATACTGGTGGGCGTACGTGGATATTGCGTTGCATTGATAATGCACCGCTCCCGTGTATACGGCTATGCAGATACACCCCCGGAGTCGAAGATTGCCGATGCGTTCGACCGTTTCGTGGCATCGCTGAATAACGGGATATTGACGGAGACCGAACTACTGATTTGTTTGAGTAGCTATTGTCGCGTCTTGAACACCGTAGGGACCATTCATTTTTCGTGCACGCTCCGTTCTCGCTTGGCTCCGCTCGCCGAGCACCGTTTCTCTCGGATCAATGGACCGGCGGGTGTTTATCCTAATCTCGGCTTTCATGAGTACGCGAATTTGCTGATCGTACGTCGTATCTTGCGCTCAGTGTACCTTCGATGTTAATTATCGATTCAAATTTAAAGATTTCTTTCTTCGGATTTTGGAATTTCGTAGACTCGAGGGGTCGAGAATTTCTAGTTCGTTCTTCACTGAATTGTTTATTGGAATATAATGGAAGTCGCAGTTTTTTCTGTTTCTCGTTTCTTGGACGTTCATAGCGGCAACTATCGGAATTTTAAGAATACAATCGTCGAAGTTTAGGGAAGCTAGTACTTAACGAGAAAAATTGTGCTACCGATTCTTTGGCACTGATATGAATTACGTTCCTCACGATCGACTTAGACAATTTTTATGTCGCAGAAAAGGCAGTCCGTTGATCGTTAATGGCCGCAAAATGGGCGCGACTTTTGCGAACCGATGGGAGAAATCGGATCTAATTCTTCAGGATTGAAAGACGGGAGCCAATGGAAAGCCACAACGGGAGCAAAGGAGCAGGAAAAAAATTCGAGCAATTCAATTAACAGTTTCTGGGGAGTAATACCGTCCCGAGACTCGCGCGTGAACAAAGGGTAGGAAGAATTACAGGAGCATAACTTTTCATTCGATTTCTCACCCTCCTCGCGCACCCTTTCCACCCCGTTTATCACTTTCTCTCCTTCTCTGTCTTGCCATCTCTTTCTCTCTATCTCTCTTTTCCTCTCCCCCTCCCCCCTCTCGCTCTCTCTCTCTCTCTCTCTCTCTCTTCCTCTGGGTCTCTCCATCTCTCTACGTCTCTCTATCTCCATCTCTCTGTCTCTATTTTCTGTCGTGGTCGTCTCGCGCCCGCGCGAAGAGGCGAGAGATCCGGCCGCCGAAAGGTACAAAGGGTGGAGACAAAGGGAAGCGCCGCCCTCGAGATACTAGGACAATGGAGGCCGAACAATGGGCCGATGCTGGAAATTTAACTGGTGATCGAAAGTGTCCCCTTGAACCAACTATTTTCCATCGAGCCTGTCCCCGGCTCGATAATGCTCTTTCTTAGGGGCAAAACCCTTGCGTCGCCTCGCTTTTTTTTCACCCCTCGAATTAATTAGTCCACGGGACTAACAAGGCCTGGAGGGCGGGGGTGGTTTGCGCACGGCGATTTCAATGGACGAATCGACGGCGGTCTGGTAATTATTGAGAAAGTGGATGTTAGTTATCCTGTTCGGTCGGAAGATTGTTTTCTTTCTGTTCCGAACGTGCGGGGTTTCAGAAACTGCACGGTTTTATTCGCACAAATTGCACAACGAACATTTCGCTCACCGTACGTTTAACAGTTTATTTAACATTCTGCTTAACGTTAAATAAAATCTGTCGAAAGCCAATGATTCGCAGCTTGTTTTGTAAAAACCAGGAAATTTATTTTGTTAGCTAGAACAAAGATGGAGGAAAGAGCCAGTAATGTTTGTTAATACGCATTTTTTCTAATATATTACGCTAGAAATATACAAAAATGTACAATTTAAAGCATAGTGTAAGAACATTTCAAGATCAAGACTGTCATAGGTATATTTAAAAAAACATACACTGAAGCTTGTTGCTCTAAAATAAACATCTTCGTCAGACAAAGAAGATCAACAAATTTGTCTTTAATTTCGTTAATCGCACTCGACATGAACGCGACTTCGTTATCGAAATAAATCTTCGTTGATGCACAAATCGCCACTTTCCTTCGGGAAAGTCGATTTAGTCGGAGTCCACGGCGGGCAGAAGAATAAACAGAGAGCCGAGACGGATGTTACGATGCTCGGGTATCGGTAGTCGGTCACTCCCTCGAAACGAGTCGGTTTAATGGAGATCAAGTGTTTATGAGAGGGCTCGCCGTGAGAGGGTCCACAGAAAGAGAGAGAGAGAGAGAGAGAGAGAGAGAGAGAGAGAGAGCGAGAGAGAGAGAGAGAGAGCAAGAGAAGAGCAGAAGGAAGGAGGATACGCGTGGCAAAGTTGCTCCGCGAACCGGAACTCGAGAGCGCACGCCGTTGCTCGTGTTACCGACTGGTCCGAGCCAGTCCGATAAAAACTGTCAAACCACTATGAACTCGAAACACACAGCCGTGCGAACGAGCCTCCAGAAGCTCCGTACTATATCGTTCTTTTTACGACGGCTTTTTATGGCGTTCACTTCGGGCCTGCTTTAACCGCTGTTCTTCTTCTTGTGCCGATCACGATCTTAACGCGATCGTGTTAGTCCTGTCCCTTATGTTCTAAAAGACGCATTTATTACGTGCGCGTTTGGTGTCGTTCTGAAAAGCACATTCTTTCCGTACTGCGAATCGTTTAATCGAGTTCAAACGTTCGGTTGTTTCGATCATTTTTACTTGCGATCCGTATTCTTTCGGAACAGACATCCAGACTTTCGGATGATACAGTACATTCATCCTAATTTTCTTTCAGTTTGCAAACAAAAATGCACAATTTGGAAAGAGGAGATGCGATTGTTCGAGCCTCGCACCTCGTTTTTATAATTGTTGACAATCGGCAACTATAAAAATGAGCCACGACGATCCACTTTTGTTCACAAGCTGAGGGAAAATTAGGGAGAATTCACTGCACATAGCTGATTGACATGTTTCTTTCGTTGTGCCTAGTTCGGAGAACATTGTAAAATCGTATAGGATTAGGCGGCAAGTAGAATGAGCCAGCCATGGACAGACACCGTTGCGAAACCGTGTTATTTCGTAACGAGGTTTCAAATGGCTCTTATTCGAAGTTTCTACTTCATCCTCGACGCAACAGCCGCGTTAAACCTGATTGGAGATTAAACCATCGATTTGACGGTGCCAATTCTCGATCTTTAACTCCCACTTACGTCGCTTGCGTCTAATAGTTGTCGCGGCGCCTTCGCAATTTCAACTCTCCTCAGAGTCCCGAAAACGCTCGACAAAACTGTGCGGAAAGCATCTGATCCGAGCGACTCTGCCCCCAAGCCGTCGGCGAAACTTCGGCATTATGATTTCCCGCGGCAGAACAGGCCGTGTTAAAATGATCAGTCCCGGCCCATCAAACGAACATAAGCTGGGAACCCCTTGGAGGTTGGCCGGGAGCGGTAACAGGCGTCCCGGGGGAGTCGGGCGGAAGAAAAGCGGCTCCGAAATCAAGCGCGGTCTCGTTACTTGTAGACGGAGAAGGACCAGAAGGAGGTGTAGGGCGAAGTGTAGCAGGGGCGAGAGGTTCCTAATCAGAGATCAGTCCAGCTTGCGGCGACGAGACGGCGTCGACAAGGTTCGCGACAAAAGCGTCGACAATGCGGTCGTCTGTACGACCAGCGTCGCTTCGCCGTTTCCCAGCGATGCTGCGTTGCTGCGATGCTGCGGAGGGAGAAGACAAGAGCACGTAGAAGCAGAAGAAGAAGAAGAAGCAGGAGAAGCAGAAGAAGAAGAAGAGGAGGAAGACGACCGAGCCACCCCGTGACATTGCACAAAGCGGTCGGTGTGTTCGTTGTATGGGCGCGTTTGTACAAATGCAAAGGCGAGCAGGCGAACACGTGAAATCGATTTCAAGCAAATAATCGGATACTCGGTTCAGGGGCGGCTACGACACTGCTTGTCCCCGTCTGCGCGCGTGTGTGTGCATGCACGCGAAAGAGGTGGAGTGGACGGGGTAGGCCTGCGGAGAAGGTTGGAGGAAGAAGAGAACTCTGGAGGGAGAGAAACGCCGGAGGTAGGAGGAGGAAGAAGAAGAAGAAGTAGGAGGAGGAGGAGGAGCGTAGTCGCATAATTCAGAATCGACAAAGCGGCAGATTATGGAAATAGAGTCCCTGAGTCGGAGCCAGAGTTCTACCTTTCTCTCTCTCTCTCTCTCTCCTCCCCCCTCTCTTCCTCTGCCTGGGACGCACTCTTCGCGTCTCTGTGTCTCTTTCCAGCTTCTTCGCCTACACCTACGGACACCTTTTCTCTCTCTCCCTCTCTCTCGCTCCAGCTCTCGCTATCACCCTCTTTCTCTCTCCCCCTCTCTCACTCCCTCTCGATTCGTTTCTCTTTGTTCCTCTTCGCAGCCGCGTTTCGAAACCGTACGGTGTTGCCATGACGACCATTGTGCCACTCTCTCTTCCACCTCCAACTTCACTCCACCTTCTTGCTCCCCTCCGCTACCTCCACCCACTCGCTCCAGCTCCCACAGCGCCTCCACCGAAGAACCCTCCTCCTCCTCCTCCCCCACGCCCCCGTCCACGACTACAGCGCCGCCGTCGCCGTCCCCGCCCCCCTCTCAGCCGCCCAACAACCGATGCAGCAACCCCACCGAGTGTACCTCATCTCTCTAACGACTTGTTGTTAATGTTGTATCAACTCACCCTGCAAACAGACCCTCCTTTTCTCTTTCTCCGTCCCGCTCGCTCCACCCTTTCTCTCTCCCTCTCTCTTTTTCCGTCTCTCTCTCTCTCTTCCTCTCTCTCTCTCTCTCTTGCATCATCTCGTTCCCTCTCTCTCTCCTTCTCACTCCCGCCAGCCGACGGTGTCTTCCCGTCAGCTGTCCTCCTCCAGCCGCCCACAATCCATCCCGAATCATGTCTGCAACCCCCGAGAGCGCTTGCACGCTTGCACGCTTGTACGCGCCGTTTCGTTTCACCCTGCGACAAGAGGGCGCGGGGAGGGCGGACGCCGCGTTCTTTCGAAGGCGTAACTGGTGTTCGAATTTTTCTGGCGTCAGCCTCTCCCCCGAGTTTTCGGCACACGCTACCACCACCTGACTGTGTGTACTCTGTTCGTCGACGGGTTCCACCGGCAAACGCGTGTGCCTCGCTGTTTCTGCGCAACGGAGTTGCCGATCCGCTTCGATTCGCTTTGAACACCGCGATCAGCGATTTACTTGGATTAACCGCATTGTGGCACCTCGCACTTTGGGCTTGCTCTTTCAACCCTTTGCGCTGTAACAACGAGTCAGAGGGAGATTTCATACATAATCTACTAAATGAGTGGATTAGAATCATAGTGGCGGAAATCACAATTTCCTGATTGCGAGATAGATGGAGTGTTATTCTTTGCCAACGTGTGTACCGTTTACTGGCTAAATTTATTGTTAGTATATTCCAGCCACACATTATTGTCATAAATGCGTGAAAATTCTTTCTTTCAATAATTTCGATCAGTTGAGAGTAGCGTAATGAAATGGTCGAATTCTTCTTGTGCCTTCAGAATTTTCAGTCACTCATTTTTGCCATGAATGCGTGGAAATTGTTTCCTTTAATAATTTTAATAACTCAAAAGTAGCGTAATAAAATGATAGAAGTCTTTTTATGTCTTTAGAATTTTCTGTTTCAGCCTCTCATTTTTATTGTAAACGAATAAAATTTACTGTCTAGTAATCGGTTAGCCCTCAACGATCAACATTGAGTATCAAAAATGAATCATTCCGTTTCCTGCGGTAAAAGTTTGATCACAGAAGACGCATTCACGGAACTGATAGGGCCAGCGACGACAAGTTAGGGAACAAAAAGGATCGCGTAGTTATCGATAGGATATTGTCCCGTCCTCTCGCATGGGGTCTAAATATTGGGGAAGATTGGAAAGACTTGTCATCATCGGTTGCGTCATTCAGTCCGCCGTAATTTGTCAAGTCGCCGAGGAGATAGGAAGCGTCGCGTCTGAACGAATCTGCGGTACCCGGTGCTTCGGTCCCAGTGAATCGGGCGAGGGAGAAAAAAGGTTCACGGCATGTCGATATAATTAATCACCGATCCGGTTGTTTCAAGCCCTGTCGGAGGAAGATGGCCCGCCGGTTCCTTGCGACTAGTCTTCCGGAAAAAAGCATCGTTTACCGGCGTGACGTTGGCAAACAGATCTCGATTCGTGATCGTGCACGCGCTGGCTTGATAACCGGTGTCAGTGTTCACATTTTTTATGCGAACGAAGCGGAACTGCACGATTTACGATGCACATAGTAACGTTAAACGGAAGCGTGATTCATCATTAAGCATGATTCTTTATATAAATCTTTATTTTGAAATTATTATCACTTTTATGATGTTCCCCAGAGATCATGAAAAATTCTTAAAAGAGTTATAATAATCAGGTATCCATTTGACAGCACAAGGGTTTTTATTGAACTGCAAAGTATTAGCAAAATATAAGTTTTTTCAGTAACTGCAAGGATTTAGATAGACATTTTACTCTTTCTTTAATGATTGCAACAAGGTGAAAATAGTAAAAAGACAGAAAGAAAATTTTAATTCCTATAGAAAGATCCGCAGTCGAACACCCTTCGAACAGCCTCCGAACAGCCTCCGTACAGCCTCCAAATAGCTTTCAATGTCAGAATTGTCCTAAACACATTTTGCACATAATCAGCTTAATCCATATCAACCCACGTGCAAAACGACGTAGAAAAAAAGATGATTCAAAGCCTTTTCTTGTCTAATTCAATAAATCGTAACACCGAATCTATCGAGCCCTAAACTCGACTATCAACTTGCAACTTAAGCGTTGCATCTGCGATGAAAATGGTACGACAAGAGGTTAACTTAAACAATTTCTATTTTGTACAAAGTTCCGCATTCTGCCAATAACAAATTCGCCTCGGTTTGGCACAGACTCTTCGAATATTCCCCGGCTCGCGTCGCGATTCGCGTCGATACTCGGCCTCCCGGGTCTCCTCCTCGCCGGAGAAGCTTGCCGTAGCATCGAGCCGCGTCCGAATGAACGTAATCGCGGTAGTATCCGGCGACAATGCGGCCTGGTTATCGTGCAAGGTGTATCAGGACGACAGGTAGGGGCGCGCGAGACGCCGGGCGTCGTCGTCGCGTTTCGCATTCTATAAACGACAGAAGAGAGAACGGATTAATCCTAGCCGCGGCGGCGTCGCGGCGGCAGCTCGGCCAGCATAATAGATATGCTCTTTCTTTGTTTCGTCAGCTCATAATGGCCGCGCCTCGCAAGAAAACGCGGAACACGGAGCATTATGCCGCCCGCCGAGACGAACGAGAATAAACCGGGTCTGAATGGCTCTCTGAGTTTGTTTCCTTCCCTATTCCCCTTTCTCGTTCTTCGCCCCACTCCCACTCACCCTCCCGCCCGCAGCCTCCCCCTTTTCTTTCGCCTCTTTCTTTCCTCGTTTCTTTCTTTCCCCTTTTGTAACAAATATACACCGGGCTGACTCCGTTTTCGAGCCCTTTTGTCTCGATTTCCGGCACGCGGCGGGGGTGGCGATCGGACGGCCGATCGCGATCTCTGCTCGTCCGCCATTTGCGAGCTCGTCTGTGGTCACCGGGACTTGATTTCCGCCCCATTGGTTTCCTGACCTCCGAACACTCTGTCTCAGTTTTTAGAATTGCTCGGCCAGTGACAATTGCAAGTGTCGTCTGAGATTTTTATGCAAAATAAAGGTTCTCGATTCTATCGGCAACGTGTAAAAGAAACTATTATTTTAAGGCTTAATTGTTTTGATTAATTGAAGATACGTCCTCGCTGTTTGGTACTTTATCTACCAATTTCTGCGTTTCGTTGGTTTTTCTTTATTTTGCTGCCTCTCATTTTCTGGAATTGTTCTGAACGTTTTTCCATTGTATCGTTATGGATATTTATGCAAAATAGAGGTTTAAAATAGATTGCAAATAGAGGCAAAATAGAGCCAGGGGTGCGATAAACTTAATAATTTTAGTTAAATTGAAAGTACTGCCAGGATGATCCTAAATTCTTCCAATATCTTTACTATTTTGTACTTCATCTGCCAATTTCCATAACCGCGTAAAATCCGCAGAACAACCTTAAATATTTCAAGAGGTAGTGAAATGATTAGTATCTTAATTAATCTCTCGCCTTCCCAGTTGTGATGACTAGAAGTTTTTTAATTATAATAATTTCTTAGAAGAAGAAGACAATTTGTATTTATCGTGTATTCCCTTGAACACTTAAATATTGTGAAGAAATCTCCATTACAAGTTAGACTCTTTAAAGTGTCGGTCAAATGATCCGTTTCATAATGTGTATTCAACAATTACTAAAACTACAAGGATGTTTCTACGGAAAATGACGCAATCAATTTCTCTATTCAAGCATATTTTCTAATAAAAATCGCACAAAATCCAAATAAATTCAATCACGTCAGATTTACAAGGAAAATCATCCCAGTTAATTTAACGCTTGATACGTTTAGTATTAAAGACAAAATAAAAGGGGTTGAAAACCTACACAATGAAAGAATCGACTAACATCTTCCTACCTGGAACACCCAGTGCCGCGGGTTCTTACCGCGAACCTAATGCAGAGCTCGCGGACCGCACAAATTTTCCGGCGTTTTCCGCGATCGGTGACGAGAACGCTATAGCTCGCGGCCGGTCAGTCGGAAAATTCGGTGAATGGAATTATTCTCTACCCAGCACGCGACAAACTTCGTCCCTTGCACGCGACGCTCGCATGAGTGGGCCGGAGCAAAAGGAGAGAAACCCGCGGCGTTATGCGAATCGGCCTTGGTATTGCCGGCATCCGGGGGAGACGTGGTTTTGGCATGCAGATTCGATCCGGGGCCTGTCTATCGTCCGCGCCGCGCCCTAGCTGTCTCTTTTCCATCCGACAGTTTCACCCCATCATCCACGCGGCAAGGTGTGCTACGCTCGGAATTTTAAGGGACGCCGACTGATTTCGCGTTTGTGCGTTCCGTTTTAGCAGCGCCGGGCCCGCGACGCGTGACAATGCGATTCTGGTTTTGCGTTAATCGCTCGGTTACCACTGTTCCGGCCCGTTGATAGCATGATTTTCGGCGGCGACGATCGCTTAGGGTGACTTCGACGGGCGGCGAATTCTTCAGCGAGGAAAGATCAAAGGATTAGGAAGACGCGCGCTTTGTCTCGCGTTAATGTGCTCGAAACTCGACGAGATTTATGGTAGAAATGGACTAATGTCACGTCACGTGAAATCACGTGACATCAGAGGAGAAATAAAAGTATAGCAGATGTTGATTTAATTATTTGCTACGATAGAGTCTTTGCGATTTGAATAAATGCAAAATAAAAATTATACGAAAAAAGAACTGTGTGAAATGAAAATGTCATTTCGACCGATTAGGTACGTTTAGTGCTAAATTGTCTTGGGAGATATTAAACCATTAATTGCCACGATTCCCATTTAGGGATTTTGGAATTTTACATACACCACACTTTGCGCGAAGGATATATGTATCAGGTGCGTTTGAGAGTTTAATGTTATTTTATACATATCAGTCAATATTGTTTATAGCAGACGAAGTGTATTTTGTGTTTCGTTTCATTTCAACAAATGAACAAATTTCGAAATCATCTGTAAATTGAACACAACAAAATCATCATGTTTCAAGCATGATATTTTTGGTTTGGTTTTTATATTATAATTAAATACTATACATAAATACGTAATTTAGAGGTTATAGTAACTATGTGTTACTTAGTCTTTTGTTTTTCATACAATAAACAAATTTTGTTGTCCCAAATTCCCATTTGACTCTTTAAAAAATATAAAATATTTCAAAAATTCAAAAATTAATTGCTCCCAAAGTCTTTATAATTCGCTTTCCTTGTTTATTGTCTGTTAAAAGAAAACGTTACTCTTTACACATCTTTACGTTCCTTAAAAACAGACTGACAAATTTCGCCTATCTCACTGCTTCATTTTCAATAAAAAACAAACGCAAATTCATCAATTTATCTGTCCATTGAAAACCGTGTTGCCCTACACAATAGCAAACTTCCATCGAACGTTCCGATAAACAAAGGTAAATAATTATCTTGCGGAATGATCCTGCGGGGGTTGTTTGTGCGACGTCATTTCACGGAGCTCAACATTACAAGACAGAACGCAACGAGACGATCATTCGACCGAACAGAAAACACGAAAATAAGTGTATCGTTCTACGGATAAATGACGCAATCAGAAGGCGCAAGAAGTCTGCCAGCCTCGCGTCGTGGAAAAACGAAGGAACTAAGAAGAGAGCAACTTGTCGGAACGATCCCGGCCGTTTCGCCGGCGCCGCCACGCAGCGAACAATTCTCGCGGTGGAAAAAAAAATTGAGGAAACGGACTAAAACAGAACAGCGAACGGATAATTAGGGGCCGCCGAAATTCTCGAGAGAACTCTATATACGGGACAAAGAGCGTGTCACGATGGAAACGCGGGAGAGGGTTGGCGTGGGCGGTCGAAAAGGCGTCGGACGAGCTTAGAGGCAGAGATTTCCCTCCTAGGAACAAGTGCCAGGAACGATGGTCGTGGAGGCCAGGATAATGGGTAATTACACGTCTCCCTGGTTGCTCCTGCGGGTCGGAAACGAGGAAAAGGGTCTCTCTCTCTCTCCCTCCCACCCTCTTTCTCTCTCTCTTGCTCCCTATTTCTCGTTGCACGTGCCAGTTTTCGACGGTGCCGACGTCGGCGCCATTTAAATCCAGAAAATATGTAAATCCGTCGTTTATTAAGCCGTACCTGAACCTCGCCGTTTGCTGCCGTGGAAAAAGGGACGAGGGAGAAGCGAGGGTGGAGGACGACCTGGAGCCACGTATAGTTTCCTGGATGGGATACGGAGTCCCTCATAAGTTGGCTTCATATTTTGTGGATTAAAACTAAGGGGTTGATTCGAAAGGAATTTCAATGTTTATAACCACTAAATTTACGGAAACCGTCTCTGTATTTCCAGCACCGAAGCGATAAGAAAGATCTCCACCTTGCTGAACGTCGAGAAGAATGCTGTAAAAATATAAAAATTCACAGCTCGCTAACGATCACCCCGGGCAACGTATAAAATTAACCACGGATTCCGTGCACAACTAAACTCTCAACTTCCGCACAAAACTCGCAATCCAAAGTTCGTTCTCCGCCGGAGAGCTTTCAAGCGGAGAAAAAACATATTCCTTACTTTCCATTTATTTCCGCTCGAATAATCGACTGTTCCCCCGATTGTCCCGGAGTATAGCAAACGAGCGTGCAGCGCGAGAAAAGGCGGGAAAAACGTAATTCTTGCCGCGAGACGATTGTTAAGCGCGCGCGCGTTTCGGTTGTTCGTCGGAACGCGTTCGTTGTTCCTCCGATTTCCTGGACGTTAAATGGATCTTAAGGGTGCGCGGACGCATGGGCGCGGTAAGACCGAAGGGTAGCCTCGGTCGCCTAACGGCGCGCGCGGTTCGCTGACTATGGTCGCGCTCGGCGCCGCGACAAACGCGCGTCGCAACGCCCGGCGGGACAATGGCCGTTTTGTCGGCGGATTGTTCGTTCGATGCGGCCGACACAGATTTTATGTTATTTTATATAGAATCGGCTTCGGGTTCCGCACGCGCGTCGACCACGGGGCGGCCGAGGAACGGGGCCGCGGGGGTGCGCGCGCGAAACGGGAGGGGGATGAAACAATGTGTCACCGCGGGACAATGTTCATTGAAATAATAAGAATGCGAAACGCGATTCTGCTGCACTGAAAAATTACATTGCCTGGATACGCAGGTTCCGCGACTTGTTCGTTATGCTTGCACAACGTTTTGTGGAAGCTGCGCTTTATTTTCTTGTTTCTTTTGATCGCGCTGAAAACGCGACCGTGCGCGCGCGGGTGCGCGAGCGAGCGAGCGAGCGTTCGCGTCTACATGCTCACGTCGTCGCTTATGTTCCGCAACAATGTCTTCGTGTTACATTGTCGCCGAGAAACGCCGGAATTATTCGCGGGGAAACTACCCTTTACATTTTCAATGCGTTCGATTCGAGCCACCCTTCGCTCCAAGAAATTCTAACCGAAGGAAAGAAAATGTTTGTGCCGACGTGATTTATGGTCTATTGAAAATGCCGGGTGTATACGTTCTGTGCCGGCTGTGTAGAATTAATTTTATACTCGTTGCGCGACCGTGATATTCTCCGCGATTGTTTCCCGCACTTTTGTCCCGCGTCGCGGTTACGCCGCGTATAAAAGTATCAAGGTTTCGGGCATCAATAGTCGTCGCGCATAGGCTGCGCGGATTTTTCTGCGAGATAAACGTTTCCTGCAAAATACAAATTGTACGGCACAGCTGTTGAACAAACGTATGTTTAGGTTCTTAAGGATCGTAATAAATCCATGATAATATTCTGGACATTTTTCGATGATTTTGCCGTTTTTATTTCACGGTACCTACACGATTTACAGGATGTTTGTACAATGGAAAAAATTGACCCAGTCATCGCGAGGATTGATCGAGCTGTAGAATACAGGATTTAC
This sequence comes from Megalopta genalis, assembly GCF_051020955.1. Taxonomy (NCBI): domain Eukaryota; kingdom Metazoa; phylum Arthropoda; class Insecta; order Hymenoptera; family Halictidae; genus Megalopta; species Megalopta genalis. Next base: position 34,478,752 of record NC_135014.1, on the reverse strand, counting down.
GTATTCATCAGGAAAAATCATTGAAAAGCAAATTCGACGGACTCTCGGAAATAAAAAATAAGAGGAAGCTCTACGTATACAATGAATTATTAATCACATGCACTCTGAAACTTTTTCTAAATTATTGGGTTGACAACTAAGTTTCTGCCATTTTTTTAAATTTTAACATTTCGCACGTCATCAAGTGTTTTCGGTATAATGTTTCAAATCGTACGAAAGGGGATGTTTTGTTCTACTGGAATCTATGTTCTGCTTTTTCGATCGAGTTAATTTATGTTAATTTTCAGATCATTAAAATGAAATGTCAAGTCGAGAAAAATGAGCATTTTCGACACCTCCTTCTTTTTATTTTCACTTAAGGTTCTAAGGTCGCAAAAGCTGTACCGAAAATCTTATTGAGCCTTGGGAAGAAGCTGTAAACAACGAGGAAGAGTACATTATTGATTAATTAATTATTGAAAAATAAACTCTCAAGAAATTTAAAAAAAAACGGCAGGAACTTAGTTGCCAAGCCAGTGGAATAAAAATCATTATACTGCTGCGAAATTTTATAAGAATTGATAAGAATCAATAAATAAAAGATTTTGTGTTTTTACTCGTGTATTTTACACGATTACAGTACTGGCCACATCGGAGTGCTAAGGTTCAATCATTTTTTATCCGATAACGTAGCAAACCGCCAACGTCTGTATCATAAACCGCAGAAAACGAGTGTTCGCATCGCGACCAGTTCACGAGCCGTACCATCCGAGCGCGGAAATAGAGCGCGGGAATAAGATCCCAGTGAATCAAGTTTCCTCTGAAAACCGTCCGAACAACCAAGGGGTACCATAAATTACATTTTCTATCGGATCTCGGGCGCGCGTTGCTTGTTCCGGAGCCGATTCGCCGAGACCGTTTGGCCGCGGTTCCCGGACGACCAATCGCGGAAGTGGGTCCCTCCACTTTCTCATTATTTCAGCACGGTTCGCCGAATGTTCTTCGCGGCGACCGAAAAGTCGGAAAAGTTTCGGTCGCGGGCCGAGCGGCATAACAATCGCGGATTGCGGCGACGGCGACGGCGACGGCGGGTGTGCGGGAATCAGGTATCTCGAGTACACTTCCAGCCCCCGAAAATATCCGAGCCCGTAGTCACTCGATTAGCCTGTTTACGAGGCATTCGAAGCCAGGAGAGGAGGGCCGGCCAGCAGCGTGCGCCGCCGTTGCCGGCGCTGCGCGATTTTTGTTGCGGAAAAACGTTTCCGTTTCGCTCGAGAAAACGGAAAGTTCGGACGGTTCTTTTCGCGTAACGACCGGCAGAAGCGGCTCTTACACGACCACGGGGCCCGTGTGCAGCCAGCACTCCGATCTTCCGGATCATTTCCGTGAGTTAACTGCCGGAGCCGGAGTCCCCTTCGGCCCCGTGCCCGGTCCAAGTTGGCTGGCTTTCAGCCCTGCATACCTTTCAGCCGGACAAACCGGCCGAAACTATTTCTTCGACTTGTACGCGCATCCTCGCCCGGCGAACTTCCCGAAAAATTCGTGGCCCATTGTGCCGCGGAAGTTCTCCCGTTTTTCGACTTCTCTTCGTACTTTTTTTTTCCCCCGGGAGAAACGGAATAACGGCGGCTCGGTGATTCGGTTTCAGCTCGTCCGGATAAAATCGGTCAAGAGGCCCTGTTGTCGGGATTAGTCGACGATCTCCGTCGCTTTCTTCGGCGTTCGGCCACGTTTTTTGGTCTGGCCGAGATGCGTTCACGTGTTCGCTTTCCATCAATCGGTTTATTTTATTTTTGTAATATCCCGATACAGAAGCATTCTAGCATCTAAAAATTTCATTCGAATCTAAACTGATATCTATTGTCTAAATTTTATCTAATTACATTATCAAAACAAATAATAATATAATGATTACATAATAGAACGTTCGAATAGCAGAAAATAATAATAGTAAAATAATAATAGTAAAAATAATAATAGTAAAGATAAATATAAATAATAAGAAAAAATAAGAATAAGTACAAAATAATGAATAAATCCTTTTTCTGTCAGCAATGAACCTGCGACAGACTTGTCATGGACACGATGAGAAATCTTCTGGTTGACAGTGAATGTGTTAAAAGTGACCGATGTGTTTTACTGTGTATGAATGACAAGATTAAATTAACTCAGACCATTTTCCACCATTTTTATAATCATGCACGTATGAAAGAAAAAATACACTGAATCATTTTCCACGGAACAGTCTGTACAATTGCAACAATTCTCATATAAAGGCTAAGATCGGTAAAAACGTAAAGAATGAAAATATAAGTAACACCTGTAACACCTGTCTGTTGCAATCGAGGTATAAAATGTTTATTTTGCATAAAAATAACCACGATCTACTCGGAGGCACGGTCTTCGTTTAACCGGGACGTCCATCCAAGCCAAACTCGAGAGGAGAACAAGCGAGCGGAAGATTAAACGCGATCGCAACTTGAAATATCCTGCGGCAGGTGAGGACACCAATTACCATGTTTATTAATCGATATTGGCAAACTCTCGCCAACTCTCCACGCCAGCACGGTATCAGACTGCGATTCCGTGGTTCGCGAGGGTTCCCGGCGAGCAAGTCGACACGCTCGACGATTTATGTCGTCCGTGGTGGATACGGGCCGCGCAGGAGCGAGCATAAAACTCCTCCCGCAGAACTCTCCTCTCCTCTCTCTCTCTCTCTCTCCCTCTCTCTCTCTCTCTTTCTCTCTCTGTCTCACGCTCCGTCTCTTTCTTCGAGGTCCTGAGTCTGCCACACGTATCCAGCCGCGGCGAGGATTAGGAGGTCCGTGAATGGGAGAAAATGCGAATTGATACGGTCGTTAAGGAGACCCTCCCTTTGAACCGTAGATCCGCATGAACGTACGCGTGCAAAGGAACAGCCGTTTCGCGCGGGACCGATTCGACCCTTTACTTTTTATTCGGCCCCTGCTCGCCGCGTTCTGAAAACCGCGCCGCGATATATCTCCCGCTGCCCTGAATCCCGCGGTTAGTTTATCGGTACTCGGAACAGGTGAATTCTCTATGTCACCGTGCCCGCGTTCTTCCTTTTTTCGGGAGACGTTCTCACGGGTGCGGCGATCGTCGCGAAACTACAGGGTGTCCCAAAAATGTCTCGTAATCCGGAAATGGCGGGTTCCTCGGATCATTTGAAGCAGTTTCTTCCTTTACAAAAATTTTCTGCGAGGCACCGTTAACGAGTTATTAACGAAAAACAGTGACCAATAAGAATCGAGTACGGCTGACGCGAGGCGGCCCAGCCAATCAGCGCACGAAGCCCAGTTCCGCTCATTGGCTCGGTCGCCTCGCGCCAGCTGAGCTCGCCTCTCATTGGTCACTATTTTTCGTTAATAACTAGTTTAGTGGTGCCTCGGAGAAAATTGTTGTAAAGGAAAAAGTTGCTTCAAACGACCTGAGGAACCCGTCACTTTCGGATTGCGAGACATTTTTGGGACACCCTGTACACGGCGTGCGGACTGCGTTTAGGCGTGTTAGCTTCGCGTTCGCAGCGGATTTAATCTCGACGATCTTCTACTATGTAATAGGTATGTTCGTTTAACCCTTGTAAGGGGCGGTGGCTGTGACAATTTCGACTCAGAGTATTCAGATCGTTTAATTACTCAATTTTCGGCAACTGAATCAAATAAATCGCTGGTACGTTAATGTTATTTATTTTATTTTATTAATCGCAGCTTTCAACAGCTAATTTTTCCACTTCTTGAAACCTTGCCACTGAAAGAGTGAATTTAGGTATTTCAGATCTTCGGCGGTTTTGATTAAAACTTTATATCATTAGTTGAATTATAGTAGTATGGGGTGTAATATCGATCTTGATTTTATACAGTTGTTAAACGATGAGATTTAAATGAAATCAGGATGTTTTTTGTAGAAAATCATTGTTAACAAGGTATCCAATCGTTATTTTATAGCACAATATAGCCCAAATTGTTAATAAAACATCCAATATATAAAACATGAAGAACTTATAAACTGACAGGATTTAGGCAGTGATTATTTAAAGTGGAGCAACTGGAAAACAAAAAGACCGGAATTTTCGTAACATTCAGATTCGCATGCATTGAGATTGATCATAAATTACATTTCCTTGTGTTTTCTTATGCTACGATCACTTGTCCAAGATCTAATGAAGCTGCGGCAAAAAACTTGGACAATTAATTTTGGCCGACGATGTCCACGAAAATAGGTGTTTCGTTGCGCTGTGCGGCGGGGCAAGACCGACACCTCCCGGCAAAGAAAGGGAGCCCGGGGACTTATTAACTTGAAAAGTCGCAATCCTCCCCCAGGCCAGCCCGGTAAGGCTGAAGTCTTCGGGTTGGTCGTCTTATCGCTGCTTCGCTTTCAATTTATTACATCTCGGCAAATAATTACCGACAAGAGCGGCGACGTCCCTCCTCCCTCCCTCCCTCTCTCTCTCTCTCTCTCTTTCTCTTTACTTTCCTCGATTTCATCCCCCTTTCTCTCTCTTTCTCTGTTCGCGCCTCTCTCTCTCTCTCTCTCTCTCTCTCTCTCTCTCTCTCTCCATCGTTCGAATAACGGTGCGCCTTATTGAGGCGGAGAATGTATTCAGGCAGCGTCTGAATCGTCGTAGAGAAAGGGACAAGGAGAACGGAAGAGAGGAAAGTCATTCAGGTGCGAGTTAATAAAAAAGCATTTCGAGCGACGCGAACGGATGCCAAGTGGCTGGCTGCGCCGCGTTCGGAGATCTCTCTCCTCTTGTATAGAGACGTTCGTTCCTTGCTCACCGATGCGACCGCGACCGATATTTTTCCCTCTCGCTGCTGGTCGCTGGAACGTGAATCCAGGGAAGAGGACAGCTACCTCTCGCTCGGGTTCTTTCGGCGGCGGTGGCGAACGGGGCTGCGTTCATGGGGTGGCCGCGGATGTCGTCCCCGAGCCGTCTCATAACTTCGTGCCGTGATGCGTTCATGTCGTCAGCAGTGTGTTCTTGTTGCGGTTTGATCCTTATAATAAAATGTTTATTCAAACTGAACGATTATGACACAGCGTGTACTCGCGTGTTCAGCGAAATATATTATATTATAATATAATATAACGTAAAATAACTAACGTAATGAACAACACGTATGAAGGACCGTGGAACGAGGCAAGAAATGCACGCTGCTCTGCGGCTCGGACGAAACTGAAAAATACAGCGTATTAGGACAAAGTAGACATCGCACGTTAATCAGTTAGCTGTGGCGCCTTCTTTTCAGAGCGCGCACCCATACGTGTTGCAAGAATCGAGCGATGGCGAGTATACTCGTCAAATACAGAGTAAGTCTCGCTATTAAAATATTGGATCAAAAAGACGGTTTTATTTTATAAAATTAAAAATTTTATTACTAATGTTTACTTATTCACTTAATATTAACATATACTGCATACATAATGCACGAAAAACGCAGAAAAAATTAAATACTTCTGAAAGTAAAAAAATATAAATAGTAATAATAATAATAATATATATAATAATTTCTAATCTCTTATTTTTATAACAATGTGATCATCTTCGTGTAGGACTGGTCTCAAAATATTCTGAGCATCTTGAAATTTGAGAATATGTTTTTGGTTTCACTAAAGTTACAATTTGAATGGCCAATGGTCACTACTTTTTACGCGCGACGAGTATACTCCTCATGACACAAAATACAACTGCCACTTCTCCATGACGAGCATACTCGTCAAACACAGCAAACTGGTTAAATAGACAAATTCAACTGAAAAATCGACGGTTACAAACTGATAGCGTCACAGTGCCTTCGACCGTCCGACTGCGGCATTGCCGACGATTCGAGATCAAAACAAACGGTCCACGCGACCATACAACATCGTTGCCCTCCAACAGTTCTGTTAACAATAGGTTTACGGAACCTATTGAAACGCCGGTTCACCAATTTCTTTATTTATGATTATTCTGATTGTAAATATACATTTACGAGCAATTCACTCGGTATATGTTACTTGCGACAAATATTACAATTATGAGATTGATCGATCGATCGATCGATCGATCGATTGATTATGCACACTTTGCAACAATTACTATATTTACTAATGGAATAACACATTATACACTCGTGATATCGAACCTAATCTAGTAAATATGAATATTATTCGCGACTTTTAAATATGGCACCAAAATGCAATTTATTATTATTTCTCTATGCTTGACAATTGCTGTTAACTTAGACATACAGTAAATATCAGTTTAAATTGATCACTAAAATACAATTTATTATTATTCTCTATGCTTGACAATTGCTGTTAACGTAGACGTACAATAAATATCACAGCTTAAATGGCTACTAAAATACAATTTATTATTATTCTCTATACTTGACGATTGCTGTTAACGTAGACGTACAATAAATATCAGTTTAAATGGCTACTAAAATACAATTTATTATTATTCTCTATACTTGACGATTGCTGTTAACGTAGACGTGCAATAAGTACCAATTTTCTAAATCGTGTATATATTTATTAATAAGAAAAAATGACTGATCTACAGAAATCGTATTGCAAGAGGTTAAATATTCCAGATGAAAGAATGGAATTTTAAAGTCGCGAATAACACGGATATTTTGTAGATCAACGAGCCTGATATTATAAAACAAGGGGTTTCCGAATCTGAATGGTCGAAATATGTATGCGGTGGCGAAAGTAAACGGAGGCCGTGTTTCTCTCGTGTTTGTAAGCGTTCACCGTGGACGATTCGAAAAGCCCGTGGTCCGCGCCACTGTGTTAATTCACTCTTAATCACTCCTTCGTCCCCCGAAAAATGAGCGCGGCCCCGTTGTTCCCACGACATGCGCGCGCGGCCGTGTCTCGTTTGTTGTGCGCTGGTCTCTCTCGAGTGAGAGAGCTTTGTGAAAAAAGCGCTGGCGAAAATTCGGAATTTCGTCCTCTCCAAGTCGTCGCCACGGCCAGGGGTCGGGGGAGAGGGGAGGGGCAGAGACTGCAGCCGAGGCTGCAGCGGTGCGTGCACGTAATGCACATTTTTCCGGGACGTCGAGAATTCCATCCTGCGCGCGGCCTCCCTCCGGAACCACCCCCGCTGGTCCTCCAAGTCGCGGGAAAATTCCCTCATCGTCCGTTTTTCGTCCCCGTTGTTTCCTTTTTCTGCGCTCCTCTTTCCGCTTTCTTTCGCTTGCCGATTCTCTCACACACATTTGCCCACCGAAACTGACGAGAATCGTCGTGGATTGTTCCTTGGATTTAATTACGTCCGATAATGCGATTAGATAATTCAGACATTATTTATCGGAGACACCGTGTGACGTTTTTTTTATACACGTTTTGTGACAAATAGACTGCGGATCTTCGTGCGAAATGGAAATCGTCACAGATTTTGTTTTTCTTTCTTTGAGAAATTTAACCCTTTGCAGAAGATGCCATTTCAATTATAATCTTATTATACCATTTGATAAAATATTATTACATTATATATAATAATAATATTATTATATATATATTATTATTATTATTATTATTATAATATATATATATATATATATATATATATATATATATATATATATATTATGCCATTTTGATAAAATATATTGATTTGATATCTTATTTGAATAACGAATAACGGATAAAATTTTATTCGTAGAATTTATTTGAAATATTATTCGAATCAAATTTTATTCGAAGAACTTATTTAAATTGCTAATATTGAATCAAATTCCATTCGAAAAATTCATTGAAATTGTTTTTTTCCTTAAACTACTATAGATATCGTCTACAAAATTTTGTTTAAAACTTGCAAATGGTAGGAACGAAGAAAACGTAAGAAACTCGCGTTATTTCACGTTCTTTAACTGATCAAAAAAAAAAAATTGAAACAATGCGATTCCTAGATCTCAATCATTTTCACGCATACTGGAAATTTGATCGAAAACGTTTAACATTGTTATATAAGTTCGAAACAATCGAGGCTAACGAAAATCGCAGTTTCCCGCAGCACATTCGAAATTAACGCGACACGGGCCCAGAAAGTAAATTCTTTAGTTCGACATTAAAAATGCCGACGTGTGGATGAATGTCTTTGAAAGAGTTCGTCCATGTTCGCGGCGCAAACACGATGAATGCAGCTTGCACATCACCGAGCACCCACACAGAGACATTGTTGTCAGACGGTTTTCAGATTTCTGCCGGGCTCCAACACCCGCGGCATTATGATCATAAACTTTACATCGAATACCGTACAATTACCGCATTATAAACCATAAATCCCGGCCGGCCGACAATACCGGCCCGATACAATAACCGTCGAAGGGCATAACATTCGCGGCGGCCCCGGCGGCCCGGCCGCCCGCCATTGTGTCCGGTCCCCGCCTCGCGTTTTAATTATTATATCCGACGAAAAATACTTTTCTCGTTTCGCGCTGCATTTTAATGCCCGGCTTCCTTCTTTCCGCCGGCTGGAGCCTTTCCTTGAACAAACACCGGAACGCCAGTGAAACAAACGGGATTGTGCTCCCTAATTGCATTCTATGCCCGCGTTTTCTTTTCCGTTCGACATAATGCGTCATTATTGCGCGGTGAATTATTATTCGGCCCCGAGATGCCCCATTGTCCGCGATACACGGCCGGCCACAATGCCGCACAACGATACCGACGGACGAATATTATATTTTAAGGTAACTGTATGCACGTAATGACGTCACGCTCCGGAGTCTTGGGGGAACGTTTTACAGAATGGCACGCGGACGCGGCGATGTTCGCGAAATGCGGTTATTTTTATGAAATGAAATCGTGTCGAGGTAAAACACGCTTCAGGGGTTGTGGCTAGTTTTAGACAGTGAGCTGGATTCGAGGAATTTATCATGGAATTATTAATTGATCATTTTCATAAACGACTGTATTATTCAAAGGAACATGTATTGTACAAAGTATAGTAATTTCTGAACGGGAAATATATTCGGTAATTTCCAATGGTTTACGATTCCAATAATTCTAAAATAAAAACCGTGATACCATTCATTCGATCAGAAGCGTTTCATTCAGTGTTAATATGCAGATAGCAGATCTTTATCCAAAATTGAATTGCAACAATCGGTTGTTGAAAAAATAAGCTCGCACCTTTCGTCAGCAGTACGAACGAATTTGCTCCTCATTTGCCAGAATAAACGCACAAAATCCGCAAATAATCGGCACGCAACCTACTGCTTCCTGCATACGACAATTTATCAAAATATGACTTGTTTATTTCAGAAAGTATTTATTCAACCCGTACGAGAAACAAGCGCCCGCGATGGTTATCGAGATCGCGCGGAACGGTGATCTCATAAACGCGAGCGTGCCGGCTCGTAACACCTGTGCCCGCAATTAAGTATGCGCGAAATTGTGCCGACCACCCTGTACATCGTCGCGGGAACGCGTCGGGACGCTGGGAGGGCACCTGCGACCAATAATGGGGCTATACGGGAGAATTATACATATAGACGCTGCGAGGAGCGTGTGCAGGTACGTAACGTTCGATAGATTTCGTGGATTCGTGGAAGGCGTTCCTGGCCTGCGGGACACGCGATAAATTAGCGTTATTTCAATAAATTAGGTGGCAAGGCGGTCGCCACGCTGTATGAACTCCCGGGACCGGACGAACACGCTCGACGATACACTTTTGCCCGTCTTTTTCTCATATTCACTCTCCCTCTCGCTTTCTCGAATGCTTGATACAATGTTATTAGGCGACTATATATTAACCTCGCGAATAAATAGTTGCACCCTTTTTAACTCGTTAGGCAGCCCTATAATTCTTGTAGAGTTTTGTTTGAGTAGTCAGTGAACTCTCGATTCTCGATTCTCGATTCTCGATTCTCGATTCTCGATTCTCGATTCTCGATTCTCGATCCTCGCTTCTTCATTCTCGCTGCTCGATTCTCGATTCTCGCTGCTCGATTTTCGCTTCTCGATTCTCGATTTTCGATTCTCGATTCTCGATTCTCGATCCTCGCTTCTCGATCCTCGCTTCTCCATTCTCGCTGCTCGATTCTCGATTCTCGATTCTCGATTCTCAATTCTCGATTCTCGATTCTCGATCCTTGATTCTCGATTCTCGATTCTCGATCCTCGCTTTTCCATTCTCGCTGCTCGATTCTCAATTCTCGCTGTTCGATTCTCGCCTCTCGCCTCTCGCTTCTCGATTCTCGATTCCCGATTTACAGAAAATGTTTAGTAAAGTTTTAGTTTGTTTTATACCTTTTTCCAAATGGTGTTTATTTAATCAAAATATCACCCACTTGCTTCGAGAGATACTTCTCCATTTTTAAATAACTTCTGGTCTTTTGAATGAACAATCTCGACTATGGAGATTTCAATATAGTCTTCGTTTACGAAGTATATGATATAACAGGTGATAAAGTAATGACAAAAAACAATTTTGCAATCGATACGAATAGAAATGTTTCTAAAAAATTTGAGGTATTATTTTCTTGGTTAACTTTACCATAGATCTCATGATCTTTATAATTACATCACCTACGTCATTATTATTATAATAAATGTATTTTTAAGTCCAACTGGACACCATAACCTAGACACCATATGCATAAAATAGAGCCTATCATATGCACAATAAAAGGTTCAACATAATCCGCACGTAATTTCCATATTGCTCAGAAATGACGTTCGATAAAGTTCGATTTCCTCGATGCCATAATCTTCCACCACATCCCCATCCGTTCGCCAAGAGATCAAATCCGAAAAGCGTCGTTCACCACAAGCGTCCCAAGGGAGGAAAACGCGAAGGGCCCCCGAAATTCCGCAGAGAACGTCGCACCGCCAAAAATCCGGGCGACCGTTCGAGAAGCCCCGGAAGCCAAGTATAATTAAAAATCAAGCAATCAACGGGACTTTCGGGGTCCGCGGAAGCGAACGGAAAATCACGGGAGGGGGCGGGGCGGGGGCGGGAGAGGAGAGGGAAACAAACGGTCGGCGCTGTTAACCCCCGAACAACGGTCGCGTCCGGGACCAGACGTGGCGTATTAAAAATCGAATAAAACGTAAAAAAGAGAGCGAAAACAGAGAGAAAGGGAGGAGAAAGGGACAAAGCAAGGAAAAAGTCCGTAGAATGGAGGGAACGCGGCACGGGCGGAAGATTAAAAATCAAGCAGACCGAGGACGCAGCCTCGTGAAATTAAAGCCCACGGGAGCTGGGAAAAGGGCACGTTGCGACACCGTGCACAAGGGAACAGAAACTCTGAAAAAGAGGAAATTAAAAATCGAGTCCTCCGCGGCGGGAGGGAGGGGGGGACGCGCGGAATCAAAGATGGAGTAACGGGCCGGAGTGGTGGACGCGCTTGTACGTGCGAGAGGCGAGGGGAAACGTGCGCTGCGTGAGAGGAGAAGAGGGGCGGAGGGAGCTAGAGGAGATACTGGTGTCAGAGAGAGACGAGGAGAGAGACAGGGAGAGTCAGAGAGAGAGAGAGAGACAGAGGAGAGACAGAGGAGGCAAGAGAGAAATAGAAAGGGTGAGATCGAGAGAGAAAGAGAGAGAGAGAGACAGGAGAGACAGAGAAGGCAAGAGAGAAATAGAAAGGGTGAGATCGAGAGAGAAAGAGAGAGAGAGGGAAGGAGAGGAGGGAAGAGAGCTCGAGAGAGAAAAGAGAGAGAGAAAGAGAGGTTTAATTTAGTGTCCGAGTGCACGCGGCCCCGGTATAAATATTTTTATTTATCCGAGCGGCCGTCGGGCCACCATATACACCCGGCGTGTCCAGCAGAGTGGCCAGGCCGTGGCCGCAGGATGCAGGCGGTGGTGGTGGTGGTGTATCCGCGGAAATAAGCCGGTAATTTACGTCCACGATGCGGCCACGGATGCCCCCGGTGGGAATTTTCGGGCGATTTATGGGATTCCAGCGTCGGCCACGAAAGTGGAGAATTAAAGAACACATTGTGTCCCGGTGTGTCGCCGCCTATACGCGGCTACACATGCGTGTACTCGACCAACGCAGCCCGGCCTCGATAAAAACAAGGATTAGAGAGAGGCTGCGCCCCGTTCGCAAGCTTTCTTCTATCCTGTATCGGTGAATGGCGGGGCCCGAGGGGGAGACAGCCGACGGTTATCGGGCCGATCGCCGGTGCCGTGCCCCCGGATTCACGAGACGCGAACGAAATCTAATTGTCGGCCGAGTAATTTCTGTGCGAGGAGCTGGCTCAAATAAATTCTTTGCGGATCACGCTCGTGTGAGATGTTAGGGGAGCGTTAACGAATGGTGTTGATCTAGGTGGGCAAATTTTTGGGGGAAAATTGTGTGCTTTGTGGTTTTCCGGGACAGAGGGGTAGTTCTTAGTAGACTGCAGATTTGCATGTAACATAAAAACTGTCTACGTCAAGTGCAACAAATTAAAGTAAAATAAAAGTTTGTTTTCTTTTCTAATAGGTATGATACTTAATAGATACGTTGAAAATACTGTAACAGTATTCTTAAAGTCGTTTAATTTTTCCATCGTTTTATGTTCCACCCAAGCATCGTTGTAATAAATGTATAATATCCGCAAGATTCGAAAAATTGTTGATTTTTTAATTGTTGTAGATAGAGTCTACTTTGTGTAGTAGAAGTTTGTCTTGGCTTGTTTCAAAGCGCGAAGCCTCTATTTTTGCAATCTTATCGCGTTCGCTGAGAGCGTCGTCAGCGTGCATAGTGGTACTTATTTTCATTATATTATGACTCTGCGGAGTGTAAAAAATTTTGATGGCTATTAATCTCTATATTGCGTTATAGAAGGAAGTTTCCTCTTTGCAACGACCTCTCAAAAATCGAGGTGCGATTTTTCTCCACCGTTTTATCGAACTTTAAGTGAAGGCTACAATGGCTTCAATGTATGCAGCTTTAGAAACGAGACTCTACGTTCTACAAAAATATTAATATAGCCATTTGTACTAAACATTTCTCAACAAAAAAATTAGCTCACATTCCCCAAAACATAACACAAATTCTCCGAAAAATTTCATGAATATTCACTTCTTAGTTTCTCCACAAAAAAATCATCCCCTTACGTCTATCGTCCTAAATCAAATATCTTCCTCGATGAAATCTATTAATAATTTCCCACGATAATTAAAGAGTTCGGTATAAATAGCTAAAATTTTTCCGTGAATACGGCCGGCTGTCAGATATCATTCCGGCCAATCCGACGAAGCAATTTCGGGTCCGCGATCGAACGCAATCGTTATCCAGCGAGTTCCGTTTCTTCATCCACTCGATCGCGTTCTGTGTTCTCCCGCGCACACAATGACAGCAATCCCCTCCAACTTCGGTCTTTTTCTCGCCGGTTTCCTTCTCGTTCATTTTCTCCACTCTTCGAAGCAATCGTGACTCTGCGTTACGATTGTTCGAGGTTCGATCGCTTCCAGGTGGCCGACGGCTACAAACGATACACGTTTACGCGATTGCACCCCGGCACGCCTCGAAGAAAGACACCGAGGGAGAGAAAGTTTTCGTCCGCCTCTCTCCCTCATCCCGGCTCTTTCTCTTGTGCTGACCTTTCGATTACCTTTTCCACCACGTAACGAACGGAGCTACCGAGAAGGCAGCCGTGGACAAACAACAGGACCGTCATGTGGCTCGATCGGAACCCCCGCGCGAAACTAATTTCTTGTTTCCATCCCCCTGTCTATTCTGTTCTCTCGTCTTCTTTCTCCTTACTTTCCCTCTCTCTCTCTCTCTCGTCTCTGTTCTCTTGTCTTCTTCTCGCTGCTTGCTTTCACCTCTCTCTCTCTCTCTCTCTCTCTCTCTCTCTCTCTCTCTCTCTCTCTCTCTCTCTCTTGCTCGTTCTTCCCGACGATCGCCGCTCTGATTGAGCGAGAACGTTGTAAGGGGCTGTGTAGGTCGACGGAGAATAGGCTGGCTCGATGTATCGATGGCCTCTGATGAAACGCGGGGGCCTGCTCGGATTTGCCTGTGTCTTTTGTAGACGAAGATTAGGAGCGTGCTGTTGGTGATTAGACCGTCGAGTTTAATGCGTTCAGACAGCGCGTGCGAATTTGCAAGGCGCGCGAGAAGGATGCCAACAATTCTCGTCGTTCCGAAAGTGCAGCTGCTTCTGCGTTCTCTCTAACAACTTCTACTATGCTCGTAAAAATGTGAAATAAGACCGAAGGTTTTCGTGCAACAAACATTTTTGTACCAATCTGCACAGTAGATTCTATCGACCAATCTTATTATTCTTCATCATCTGATGTCTAGCATATTTTTTTAAAACCTTTCTCAGAGTCTAAATTGTAATCATCCTTGTATTATGTGCTTACATATTAATTAAGATCTGCCTAATTCGTAATTAAATGACCAAAATATAGGCACTATTGAACGTCAAGATATAGAACAGACTAGTATTTTAATGCTCCTAACCGTGTAATTAAATCGAATGCTTGAAATCTCAATATATCAAAATGTTAACTTTGTAACGTTATATTTGATTACACAGTTATCTGATAAAATTAACATTCTGCTTATCGATTAGGCTTACCAGTTCGTTGGAAGAAACATTTTTGCTATAAATTAAGGTCCAAGAAATTGATTTTTTGCCAAAAATGATCTCACACCAGACCACAGTGCAGCATAGCGTGAATCGCCGACGAACGATCGGCGATCAACGTCGGGGCACAATGTGGCTCCGGAACAGAAACAGAAGCCCGCTATCGCGGTGCAACAAAAGCCGGCAGCTCGAGGCGTGATCGGCGAGAAACCGAATGATCCGGCGGGCCCCGTTTCTTGGATCGCCGCGGCGCGGCGAGCGGATCCCCGACGAATTTGATTACGGCTTCTGAAGGTGCCGTGGCGGCTCCGTACGGGTCCCGGTAGAGATGGGTGACGCGGCAACAAGCATTGTAGATCGTTTAATAACTCCCAGTGGGTGTCTAGCGAAGGCCACCGGTGTTATTCGGCCGGCTTTCATTCCGCCTTGGTAGACGCGGAATCCGAAAACCGGCCGCTACAAGTTCAAAGGACCGGCTACGGGGCCGATCGATCGGGCCCGGAGATCGCGTGGTACCACCGATAATTGGAGATCTTGCCTCGGACGGCGAGACGTCCCTCTCAATCGTAATTAATATCTGTTGTTCCCCCGATGCGGCGCAGGTGCGATGATAACGATGCGTGTTGCAGCCGAGCCACCATGTGTTGCGAATTTTTCGACGAACTATTGCTGCAATTCGAGCGATCCATTTGTGGCAATTTTTAGACAGATGTCTGTTGTCAGTACTGTACTGTTTAAACAATTTTCGGACGTAAATTCTTTAAAGTAAAGAATCTCCCTAATTGATCTTGCGGCTCGTTTTTAT
The DNA here is from genome assembly GCF_051020955.1 of Megalopta genalis. Classification (NCBI taxonomy): domain Eukaryota; kingdom Metazoa; phylum Arthropoda; class Insecta; order Hymenoptera; family Halictidae; genus Megalopta; species Megalopta genalis. The sequence continues at coordinate 34,463,427 of NC_135014.1, read as the reverse complement.
AGTCACCGATTGTCAATAACTGTAAAAACGAGCCGCAAGGCTCGAATAATCGTATCTCCTCTTTCAAAATTATCCATTCTTTTGTGCACAATTTGTGCGTGAATTAGGTAGAATTTAGTGTACTTTTTGACGCTAAAATAAAATATATAAATGCTCTCTGCTTGAATACGTTGGTTGATCCAAGCATGAATCATAATAAAAATTGTAAAGAGTCTAAATAAATTCAGTCTTGTTCTCGTTAAGGAATAGTAATGTTGTCGAAAACAAACATCAAGAAAATAATGTACTTGGTTGATGCACAAGGTCTGTCGCTTACATTCGCTACCATCGATCTTCCGTTGTTTTCCTTTGATTGTTAAAATATTTCACTAAATACAAGGTTCTTCGTCCGTGAAATATTAAGACAATTTAGCTAGCGACAGTTATGGACTTTCTTATTATTATGCTACGTGACAGCAACGTGTAGAAAATTAATTGGACTACTGTTACGTGAAATACGGGATAGTGAACGTCGCTGGCAGCGAATGTATTAAACGCAATTTTATTGCGAAAGTAAAGTACCCTTACGTATGCATTTTACATAACGCGAACATTTGTATAGAATCTCGTCATCGGAGCTGCAGTAGTTCCTATTCTGTATTTGATAAGAAAACATTTTCTCTACGCAAACTTTACGGGATTATTTCAATTAGGAGATTTCGTGCATTTAATAAAATTTGAAAAAGCTGCTGAAAACTTAAGAGAATGTGTTCCTACAAGAATGGAGATGTGTCATTTAGGGAAAGATCAAACAAGATTAAGTTTGTTGCAATCGATGCAAACAATTTATATTCTGTAGAAAGATAGTCTAATTATAATAATAGAAACTTCATCTTCGAATACATTCTGCCAATCAAAAACGTTGCCACGATAACTAAATGAAGAGAATGCATTTTCACGATTCTCCTACTCGATAATCAAGTTCGATAGACAACGAGTCGAGCCTCCGCGAGACAAAAGCGTCGTTTTCATCGATAAAGGATTATTAGCGCCTCCACCCCTAAAAAATCGCTCGAAAGCACCGGCTCGAAGGAATTTCACGGGCCCGATCGTTCGAATGACTCGAGTCCGCCCGGCACGGCGTGGCGCGGCGCGGCGCGTCGATCGGATTCCCAGTTAATTTTCCTCCGTCGGCCGTCTGGCAGCAACCCTTTCGCCAGCCTCGGGCGAATTTTCCGCGCCGGGATCGCGAGATCGTAGTCGCTCGCGTATACCCGTGCAGCTTGACGAGTGTTAATGACGTTTATTGGAAATCCGGCGCTTCGCCGACGCGCTCCGAACGGTTCTCGGCGAGCTAAGTAGCTGTATACAGCCCGTTGAACCGAGGCAATCGATATCTCTATGGCGGATGCAAAAGGGGGCTTTTCTGATTAATGAACGCAGCCGGCGAACCTATTCGCGCGCTATATCCATCTTCGATTCCGCTCGTTCTTCGCGTCCCGCTAAACAATCTTTCGATCGGTCTCTTACCGATCGTCAACCCTCTCTCTCTCTCTTTCTCTCTTTCCTTCTTTCTCTCTCTCTCTCTTTCTCTCTTTCCCTCTTTCTCTCTCTCTCTCTCTCTTTCTCTCTTTCCCTCTTTCTCTCTCTCTCTCTCTCTTTCTCTCTTTCCCTCTTTCTCTCTCTCTCTCTCTTTCTCTCTTTCCCTCTTTCTCTCTCTCTTTCTCTCTTCCCCCCCTCTCTCTCTCTCTCTCTTCCTCTGCGCCACCCGTGCACAATTCTTCGTCTTTTTCTGCTTGCTCCTGTCGAACCGGTACGCGGACAATCACGTTCATACGTTTGTACAATTTTTCGAAGTTTTATCGGAACAAGTATGAGATTCAAGTACTCGAGTATATTTCTAATTTTTATTGGAACAAGTACGAAATTCAAGTGTTCGAGCATATGTAATTAACACTAGATTTACGGAGTACAAAAAATAGCTGTTTTATATTAGTTAATAAATGTAATAGTATGAGACATTTATTCTGATTTTTAACAAGCGTACTCGTAAATGTATCTTTACGATAAGAATAATTGTAAATTAAAAAATTAGTGACCTGTCATTTTGACGGATTCCGTAAATCTAGTATTAAATGGACAGCTGAAAGGTGGCAGAATGTTACCGAATAAAATAAAAGTCTATTATAATAGTGTAACAGTATATTACAGTATATTATAATATATTGCAGTATATTACAGTATATCATGTTATATTATGGTATAGTATGGTATATTATGGTATAAATAATAAAATAAATAATAATAAAATAAAAATCTATTATAATAGTGTGACAGTATATTATACTATATTTATGGTATATTGCAGTATATTACAGTATATCATGTTATATTATGGTATAGTATGGTATATTATGGTATAAATAATAAAATAAATAATAATAAAATAAAAATCTATTATAATAGTGTAACAGTATATTATAGTATATTTATGGTATATTGCAGTATATTACAGTATATCATGTTATATTATGGTATATTATGGTATATTATGGTATATTGTGGTATATTATAGTATATTATAGTATCTAGCTGTAGATCAAGCTAACGCAACGAACTGATAGGCTCCGCAGCTCAATGTCTGTGACAAAGCTCATCCCAACGCAACACGCCATCCCCCAAGTTCGCGTCTTCGGTTCCCAATTCTCTCACTTTCTCCTAAATAAAATTGAAATATCTTGTAAGCAAGATTGAAACATCCGTCAGACACAATTACGAAAACATGAGAACTCGTCCTCCCCACTCCGGCTGCAGAAGACAGTGTCCAGCACTATCGAAGGAGTTGGAAGGCATCGACGATTCAAGGCGACTGTCCATCGATCGCGGAACACCCGGGACAATCTTCTCGGTCTCTATCCCCGCACCCCTAACCCTCCCTCTATCCTCGCTGGTTCGTAGTTTTGCATTATCCCCATTACTGCTGATTCACACGTCCTCCTTTGTGGGCTTTGTGAGCGGCGACAATGCAGGACCGGGGCTCCTCTTCCTCTCTTTTTCTCGCGCTTAGAAAATACGAATGGCCCCGTAAGAGCGAGTCGGATGACAAACGACGCGACGGCCCGGCGTACCCCATCGACCTGATATAATATGCGACTTCGTCCTGCGATCCTCGCCACCTCTGCCCGCTCGCTCTTGGCCATCTTCCTTTTAATCCCCTCGAAACCCGACTGTCTCAGCCTTGAATTAATTATAATTAACGGCGATTGTGCGTGGACATCGGACGGAATCGTCGACGGCCAGCCCGGTATTTTTAGAACGGCGTGATATCTCGAGACACGCCGAGATCGCTTTCCGACGCTCTCTGGTTAGGTTTTCGAATCGACGAAAGAACGGTGGCCAGCACGGTTCGGCTGTCGTCGATTATGTATTTCGTGATTGCTTTTGGAATCGATTATGAAATGTGATCGTGGTAATCGTGGTAATTAATCGATTAATCGTTGCCGGAATAAATCTGTAATCTTGGTTACATCATCTTTCTCATTACATCTTGATTACAATCAGCAGTCCGTAATCGCGGACGATGATGATTCATTTATCTCTTCTCTTCACTTACCATTGGGTTCCGATGAGGGGCACGAATAAAATAAGTCTTCTGTTCAGCAGAGTTGGGCACAATCTGATCGACGATTAACGATTTTAAACGGTTAGTTGTGTGTTGCGATTAATTTATAATAATTTATTCAGTTTGAGTAACTCTGTGAATTCTATCGGGTTTGTATGGAAATAAACAACCTAGAGTAGATCACAACGAAATCTCGCTTTTAAGAAAATTAACTTCTAAAAAAACTAGCTTCTGAAGAACTCGCTTCTCTGTTTCGAAAATATGCATGTCTTTCCAATATGAAAAATACAGACCTTTATTTGTATTGTTTTATTTAAAAACGATATTATTATTTTGGTTTTTTGACAAAACTTTCTATTGTTTCGAGGCAACTTGATCTAAAACACAGCTCTGTTCCACTTTGTCAAATGGTTCAAACCCTGATCAGTTATTTTTATCGTATGACCCATTATCAACCACCTCTGACGCCATTAAAACGGAAGGAAAAAAACATTAAACGAACCTTAAAATTCACGCGTGTCCGCCATTATCGAATCGATTATCCGATCGTTGGAACAACCTGGAAAGGATCGCCGAAAGAACCCGATCACGCGTGTCGAACGTTCAAGAAATCCGGCCTGCTTTTCGTACAAAAGAAAAATAAATCCTGACGTAACCCGTCGAGAAATGGAGAGAGAAAGAGAGAGAGAGAGAGAGAGAGAGAGAGAGAGAGATTGTTTATCTCGGGAATCGAGGTCCCTTTGCAACGTAAAAAAAAAGGGTTCGATCGGGGAGAAAAAAAAGGAAATAATATTCTGCCCCGTAACCCAGACCCCCCTCCCCCTTCTTGTTCTCGATACCGTATTGAGGGCAATGAATGAGAAAAAAAAACGAAGGAAACTCAATCGATCGCGATTGGGGGGGGGGGGGGCACGACCGATGTGTCACTGATCGGGACGGCATCATCGAACGTTTTTCCAGCGTGCCAACAATGAGTTTCGACCAACAAAAGGGCAGGTAGTGCCACGTTTTGCTTCCTTCTTCCGCGGAACCGGCACCGGAAGAATATTCTGCTCCATTTTATCATTGACAACGCGAAATTTATTAACACTTTCGAGATTAGGTCTCGCGATGTAAAAATCCAAATGTCGCAGAATATTTGAACAAATACGTTGATACCGACGATTGTAATCGAGTGATTCCAGCAATTTTCATGTGGAGGTTTGATTATTAATTTTAGTTACGATGTACTCTGTGAATTGCTTTTTAATTGCAGATTTTATTCGTTTAAGTCGCATTGTTTTAATTGTGATATTTGTACAATGTAAAATGTATATAATATGTAAATGTAATGTAAGTACAAGTAAAATACAAAATCATAGAAATAATATACAAATTATACTTGATTTTAGATTCATTTTAATCAGCACTCAAAGAGTATAATGCATAATACGTATAATAAATCCAATGTAAATACAAGCAATACGATCTAAATTCAATTCATACAATTATTATAGAATATAATACAAAATCATAGAAATAATATACAAATTATACTTGATTTTAGATTCATTTTAATCAGCACTCAAAGAGTATAATGCATAATACGTATAATAAATCCAATGTAAATACAAGCAATACGATCTATATAAATTCAATTCATACAATTATTATAGAATATAATACAAAATCGTAGAAATAATATAAAAATTATATCTGATTTTATATTTGCTTTAGTCAGCACCGGAATGCTCAATAAATTACAAAGCTATAGTGTAAAATCGGTGAAATAATACAAAATATAGATAAATAAAATGCTACACGAAAATGTAGAGCCTGGGCTGCCTTTTACCCCCTAGCTTCTTCGCGCGACTCCCGCCAGTCGCCCTGTAGCATTATTAATTCCCCTGCTCGTCCTCAGCATCATTCACGCTAAGACAATTTTCAATTTGCTATCATCGCCTCGAGTTTCTCCGGAACAGGCCTTTCAAGACGGTCGCGTTCCGAACGAGCGTAATAAATAAAACATTTCATCGGAATCAATACCCAGTCAAAGCAATCGCTCTCTGTCTGCGAGCAAGAATTATTATGATCGTTATTCTCACCTGCTGGCCCCTCTCTCCTCCCTCTCCTTTGCTCCCGCCGTCTCCCCCATCCCCCTTCCTTCTCGCAGGTTCGTCGGTTCAACAGGGTTTCACCAGAATTTCCAGCTAATAACGCGCTCGCGCTCGTTATCGCGCGTCACACGTGAATTAGCACCGAGCTAAGGGAACTCGTGCACGCTCCACTCGGCGTGTTTCCTTTGAATGTTCGTCGTTTCACTGCTGAAAATTGTTTATAAGTGAGAAACGGAGAAAGGCTCGACTGGAGAGGGGGTTCGGGTGCGGGGGAGAGTGCGGGGAGGTGGGAGGGGGGGCTTCGAGCGGGGCATATAATCCAGCGTTTTCTGTCGGCAAACGTGTCAACGCGTTCCGCGGTCATTCGCTCCGCTGAAAGGGGGAAAATTGACGGCGACGGGGCTGCCTGGCGAGTTTCAAAGTGTAAATTAGGTCATTGTTGATCGGTATGCGAGGTGCAATTACACTGTATCAAGGCTTTCACGCGGTTATCGCTCTCGGGCCCCGCGACCCGCCTTCCGACCCTCCGCGCCGAATCGAAAAATGCTGAATGGAGATCGAAGAGGCTTTGACTACCGCCCCCTGTTCACTCGATTCCCTGTTTCGATGTTAATTTTCACGGTCTTAGCCGCTGTCGTCCAATCGCCGGCGCGGCGAAGTGGCAAATACGCTCTGTGCGGGGGGTAGATGCGGCGGTCTGCTTGTTAATCGCGCTCAAGCTTCGTAGAAAAATTCAGAAGAAATCCAGGAATCAAGAATATTTGAGTTGCAATTTTTCCCGATGCTACGACGTATTCGTATATTTTTAACATTAAACCTACCGAGATCTAATAGCGACTAACAGGTGTTGCCTTATAAAAATTACAAGATAGAATTTATTTGAATTTTTCACAATTCTTAGAATAGTGTCTGCCTGAATACAGAAATATATTCAACAATTTTTAGCGGCTTTATGACTTCAATAATTATGAAATCAAAAATGTGAAACCGGTCATTTGGCTGACAGTGGTAGGTTTAATATTAATAAAATATTTTCAAACCAGGACAAAATGAAACAAAGAAGAACAATTAATTCCAAAATTTGTTGAAAAATGCATGCCTTCTTCTAATAATTTTAATAAATCTAGGAGAAGGTAGCAATGTCCTTAAATTTATTTAATGTGTTTTTTGGTACAAGAAACAGGTTAAAAATCGACTACTGAGGTAGATCAGCATAATTTCAGCATGCCTACACTTCGGATAATAGGCCCGACAGTCCCAACAGTTCAAAAAAGACATAAATTCAGCCGGCTCCCACGGGTTAATTTGTTAATAAGACGTCTGCGGACTGCGGTGAGCACGCGTCGGCCGCGATAAACGCGAACCCTTCGAAAATTCGTTTTCTACGAGCCACCCCCGGGCAGATATCGGTGTGCGCGGCCGATTGAAAGGAGGGTGTCATTGTTGCCAGCTTTTAAATCGCGAAAGGGCCCGCCGCCGCTCGCGGATTCAATAAAGTAACGATTCACACCGTTATCTGGATCCCGCAGATTGGGGTTCCGCGCGTTGATCTGCCCGATACGTGTGGCCGGATATAACGAGGGCCATCGCGCACTTACGCCCCCTCTTCTGTCCCGAAACAAAACGGGGAAACGCGTCCTTTCGATGAAAAGAACGGGACCAGCTTGGGGGCGGAAGATAGCGGCCCTGATGAAATTCAGAGAGATAATCGTCTAGCTTGTTAGTCCGTTTGACGTCTTTCATTTATTTATTCATTAATTTCGACCATGCGTACGTTTCATGCTGTAGTCTATTTCGAAGGATTTCGAACAACGTCTGAAAATGTCTACAAATGTTTAAAAAGAATTATTTCTCTTATTTCTTTTTTTTTAAACAAATTTTATCCTCGATAAAATGATATATAATCATTTTTATAAAATTTTGTATTAATTTTTCGATTTCTATTAAAAATCCACTACAATTTATATACGATCAAAAATATATTATAATGTTTTTTATTGTAAGATTGTCTAAGAATGTCTAAGAGTTTCTGAAAATGTCTGAAAATATCTGAAAATGTCAAAAAATCATGTCATTGCATTTTCATTTATGCGTTCATTGCATTAAAGCATTAAATATTTGTTCAAATAAAATCAATCCCTGCTAGCTCCCAGAAATTGTTACGAATAAATGTAGAAGTGTTGAGATACTGATTCATTGATCTGAAAACACACCAAAAATTAAATAGAATAATTAAGCTATTGAAAAACGATGAATGTCTCGTGTTTCTTCCGACTCGTCATTGTTGGCGACTTTTTTGGCAGACGTTTAAAAAAAAAAAAATAGAAAAATTGAAACAACAAAAGCATGGTTTTTTTCGAAAGGTCACGTGCGAGGCATTGATCCCTATTTCAATCCTTCATCCCCCAAGCAATTCACCGCGTGGATGAGTCACCGCGTCGCGATGTCGATTCGTCGTCGTTGCCGTCGGTAATCGACTCGACAATCGATCGTTTAATGCGACGGAACCACAATCAATAATCGAGTCGACAGCCTAAGAAATTAAGAATAGATCTTTGCGAATCTTAATACCTGAGGTACCGTTGTCGAGAATCCACTCGACGCGCTGGTAAAAAAGTTAACGAAGTCCCAAAATGAAAACGACGTTCCACAAAAAACTGAATCGACGCCGGCCCGTTTCGTTGTGCAGCCAGCTTTTGCAATATACGGCAAACGTGTAAAAAGAATGAGAAGAAATTAACGTTCGTCGAGCCAACAATCCTTTGACCACATTGACACACGATTAGTATAAAAAGCATAGCTTACAAGCGGATGTAATTAATCATCCGACTGAAATGTATACTCTCTGTTCTAGAAGTACGAGCCAATCGCAATAAATGCAACTGCTTTTAATAACTTTTACAATTCACGTTAATGGGGGATCAACATTTTCTATTGTATGTGTCTGTGTGTGTGTGTGTGTGTGGGCTTCTTTGAATAAATATAGAAACACAATTAAATAAGATTAATTAAAGATACAAAATTATTTGCTGCTATACTGTGGCTCGCAACGACTTCTGTAAACGTTTTATAATTTTTATTTAACAAGATATTGATTCACTCTAAACATTCAACATTTTTACATGCGCTTAACATTTTTTAAATACTTTTTGAATTCTTTTAGCTGAGTGTATTTAATGTAATATAAAAAATCCATTCAATCTGTAATTACATATTTTATTAAATAATTCAAGTATTCTAATTTCTTTTGTTAGCACAGACTATTACAATTCTTGGACGATCCTTGCATTAGGATTCTCTTGTCCACAATATAGTATTGTCGACAATACTTTGAAAATTAATAAAAGAAGTGTGAGAAGCATCAGAAGATGGAAACAGCGGTCACGTTGCAAATATTGTTTATGGCGACAGTTCCTTGGAGTTGCAATTACTAAATGGGGGCGGGTCGCATAAATCAACCGGGATTAACCGCGAACGATCTGGAAAATCGTCTGTAACAGCTACGAGAAGCGACAAAATGGAACGAGGCTCGCCTCCGAATCGCGGTGGGACGTCCTCGATGGCATCCACGTATGAGCATCCGTGCAGCGGGAGGCCGCAACCAGGTGTACGGGTGTGAATAGACCATCGGCTAATTTACATACACCGAAAACCGGCGTGCCAGCTCCTCGATGGCCTGGAATTCCCGGCAACAAAGCTCCTACGTTTTATCCGGCGGGTGTATCACGGCCGGCTGGAAACCAAGAAATTCACTACCTGTTAGTTTCGATGAAAAAGCGGCCGCGGAAGACGAACACGGGCCCCTTTTCATCCAGGTGAGGCTACCTTGTCTGCGGCGGTGTTTGAACATTGCGATGCGACACCTGAATCGAGGATTTTAACGCTGGAACCATATGAAACTTGTCGAAACGATACTATTACAAATTTGTTAATTTATGATAATTGAGATTGTGTTACAAATTTTTTTATTTACCATTATACTGAGATATTGAGATCGTGCCTGATCGCGTAACTGTTGAAATACAATTATTATTACCGTGATACAATTATAATTATCGTAGTATAATTATTACTACTGTGACTCAATTATAATTATCGTAATACAATTATTATTACTGTGATTCAATTATAATTATTGTAATACAATTATTATTACTGTGATTCATTTATAATTATTGTAATACAATTATTATTACTGTGATTCAATTATAATTATCGTAATACAATTATTATTATTACTGTGATTTAATTATAATTATCGTAATATAATTATTATTACTGTGACTCAATCATAATTATCGTAATACAATTATTATTACTGTGATTCAATCATAATTATCGTAGTACAATTATTATTACTGTGATTCAATTATTACTACTGTGACTCAATTATAATTATCATAATACAATTATTATTTACTGTGATTTAATTATAATTACCGTAATACAATTATTATTACTGTGATTCAATTATAATTATCGTAATATAATTATTATTACTGTGATTCATTTATAATTATTGTAATACAATTATTATTACTGTGATTCAATTATAATTATCGTAATACAATTATTATTACTGTGATTCAATTATAATTGTGATAATAAAATTATAATTACTGCAATTCGAATTATTGTATTGTGTTACGATTTTTTAAATTTATGACAATGAAGATTGCACTCTAAATGTAATTTATGATTATTTAGATTGTACAGATGTGTTTGTAGGAAATTGTTCAATGAATTTAAAAATGATGCAGAATAGAAATAAATATCACAGTCTAATGTAAAGTACTGGATTGTGGACGTGGCGTAATTATGACAAAGTAAACGCAATCGAGAACCGTGGAAAGGGTAAAAAGGTTGGAGATTATTAGTTCTGGAAACATGTTTATCACGTTGCATATCCGACCGAGCAACTATGGCAGCGCTAAGCAAATGATAAGTCGCGAATGCTCTGAAAAGGGGACAGTTAATGCCACGATAACAACCGAGGCGTGCTCAACGAATTATCGCCTAATCTCGGCGAACACGGACCGGTTGTTTGCGGTGTAATTATTTCGAGCAGGTGGCTCACAGAGTTAGTAATCCCCGGGTTGTTTATGGGAGTCAATCGTTGCTGAGCAAACATTTGCCATAACCCCGTCGCCCCTCGAGCCCCGCCAAGATCATTCGCCATCACAGAGAAACAATTCGTGGCTCATCAATTGTCACGATTAGATCGCGAATTTTTGTGCAGAATAAAAATTGACTGCATCAGTTGCTAGGAATAAAAATCAAGTAACAAGTTCATTCTTCCTTTAATCATTTTAATAGACTAAAAATAATACCTTCACCGTACCTACCCGATTTTACCATAAATGCATAAAATCCGCAGTCTAGTCACGAGCAAATACCTCAAAAAAGAAAAGAAAAAAATAGAAAAATTGTGATCCGTTTAGAAATAATTGCATCGGAGAGGTTCTAATTTGTACATTTAATTCACCTTTGCGAATTAGAACGGGCGTGGAAACATTTCATTAGGTAATCGGTCAGAAACAAATTCCTACGGCCGGTTTTTGCGTTTCTTTTTGCGCACAATTCTGTAAACTGCGGAAATCGCGATGTTACGCGTTTTGTTGTCGAGCACCGAAATAAGATGAAGTTGAAGAAGAAGTTCCGGACCACACTGAGGTTCGAAATTCGCGAGCGATTGGCGCCATTTTTCACGGTTCTTCCTTGACCCGCATTGTCACGCGCGTGGCGAGAACCGTTGCCATAAATCGCGAGTTCGAGATCCTCGATCAAAGTAAAATTAAAATTATTTGCACCGATTTTTCAAACCATGGCCTTTCTGTATGAACTTCAATAAGCGAAAAATATTACATTGACGTTCTGAACGAATGTCTTTCAACCCTTTTATTTAAGTTACAGCTGCACAAATGCTCAATTTGCCATAATTGCATAATTTGTCATAAATGTAGCATTGATCAAGAAAGCATAATTTCTCACAAATATATTTACATATCATTTATAGAATTTAAGTTGCACTTAAAGTCACATTGAATGTGATTATGATTTGTCATAAATGCATAATTTACCATAAATAAGTTCGTATACGTGTAATTCATGCAAACATAGTAGATCCACGTAAGAAGCACGATTTCACATAGAATCGCGTCCGATCTGCTCATGATTTGTCGTAAATGCATAATTTATCATAAATAAATAAATAACAAACATTGCAGATTCGCGGAAGAATTTCGCGAAAACGATATCCAGTTTCTGGCGAGGAATTGAAGAATTCCATTTGAATCGTACGGCAAAAATATCCGCGAGAACCCGACCTACTCCAACCTATTTACCGCGACCCTCCTAACTATAATGCCGTCGATGTAATTCCTTCCGGTGCGTGGCAGCCTCGGGTCGCTGAAAGAAATCAGGAAAAAAGACGGCAGAAGGAAGAGGGCCGATGGAGTCGATTCCTCGAGTGCAGGGTTCAATCTGGGTTGAACCAACGCCGAGGTCCCCGGCAGCCTCCCCTGAACAATGATCAACGATTAATTATACCGTTCGCGGCTCGTGTCGAGGCCGCGCGTGTAAAACGCGTTCGAGTGAACAGGGGCGCGTGATTAAGCATCGCCGGAGGTGGTTGTCGTTGGAAAATCGAATCGAGCTATTCGAATTATTTATCGCGTTGCGTGAACAAACTTGCGATGCGTTCCGTTCGTTTCAGGATTAAATATTAGTGCACTAAATCCAGAGAAAAATATTCGGCAAAGTCGCTTCAGCTTCTGGAGATTTGATAAAAATCGGCGGAACGTTGGTTAATGGAATGAAATTTGATAGAAGTCAACAACATTGACAGAGCAAAATTAAAATGCCTTTAATGATTATGAAGAAGTAATTTATTATTCATTTTTATTATAAACTGTAACCAGACTGCGGATTTTATGCATTTCTAACAAAAATCTACGAAAAGCTGTGTAGACAGTAGAAGAGTTCAAGGACGTTGTTATACGTTATTTCCAGCGAATGAAAATGATTAAAGGAGGGAAGACATTTTCTCCCAATTTCGCGTTTCTCCTAATTACCGCCGACAATTTTTATTTTGCGTAAAGAGACGTATAAATGTAAAAAGAAACAAGTTCCGTGATGAAAATTATACTTCCTCCTCCGAAGATATTAAAATATACCGGCAAGAGTGCGCCAATAAAATCATTCCCGCGTACGTCAGAATTTGTTGAAGCGAACAGCAGCTGTCGATCGAACCGGCAAGCCGAACGGAAAAAATTACCGAAATCAGCCGCAAGTATTTGGAACACTCTCGAGAGTCGTTCGGCTAACCGCGAGCCACATGTCGAAGGGTACACGACAAGCAGAAAAAGAAAACTGAGCAATTTTTCAGGAGGAACCAGAATGTTCGGCGAAGAACCATGATTGCCGTCGCGCGCGATCCAGCCTCGATATTTAAAGCTTGTACTCCAATAAACGCGGTTAATTGCCGCATCTTCGCATCCGGTAATTCGCATAGGTAACCAGCGAGTAACCTAACGCGATTATCATAACTCTTGTCGATGACTCTCGAGGGCGAGACGTGGTTCCCGCGATTTTGGTCCCGCATTGATGCTCCGCTATGTCGAAAGTAATTAATCCTTCACGGCGGTTTCAAGTTTAATCCGGGGAACGGCCCAGGAAAAACGTCCGGGGAAACCGTCGACCGGAAGTGGATGGTTCCGCGGCGCGGAGGCTCGAAATGCCAATGGCGGATCCACGCTAATGAAGCCGCGAGGTGGTGGACGAGCTACCGCGACTGATTTACATTCCGGTTAAGTGATTTTAAGGTATATAACTGGCGAAAGCCACTCGTTCAACCCGTTGCTCGTCGTTCTATAATGAATTTAATGAGAAAACCGTCCGCAGCGTCTTTTGAACGGCAAACAGTTGACGAGGGTGGGCGGTGGTGCCGGGGGGGGGGTAGAGGAGGAGGGAGGCGAGGAGGGTCAGATGCTGTCGGGCAGCTTCGATCCTCCGGTTCGTCGCGGGACTGACGGCACGTATAATTAGTAATTAAATTGTCCGTCGTTCACGTCGAGCACCGGTAGCCGAATTCTAGACAATCACCGGCCGATTTGCGGCGATTTCTAACGAGATGAAAAGTGAACGGTCCGAAGAACTGGCTCCCGGGAACCTGTTCCACGGACGACGACGACGATGATGATGATGATGATGATGATGACGTTGACGCAATCCTCTCGGCCAGACTTTGTCTCTCCGTTCGGGCCCCGAGCCGGCCTTCGTCACGGATGTCTTATCGGATGTTGTAACACGCCTCGATCACCTGGGAAAGTGGCTCGAATTCTTTCGATGCTCCGTGGAGAATACCTTTTTTCAGCTGGATCGAAAGTAGATTAGAACCGGTAGCTATGCTCGTTCGCGGAATTCCATGGAAACCGCTTCGAATCTCTTAGAATCGTAGTTGTTTATTCGATTACGGTAGTTTCTCGTTAATTCGCGCTCAGATTGCCCACAAAAATGGACAATGCGGGAAGAGGAGAAGATAGGATTATTCGTTTTTATAGTTGTTGACGAACGGTAACTACTTTTAAATGAGCTGCAAGGCTCGAATAATCGTATCTCCTCTTCACAAGTTATCCATTTTTGTGCGAAATCTGAGCGCGAATTAGGGAGAAATTACTGTATATTGTAAGTCGTATCGCTTTTCGATGCACGTCGCGAATTTCTGATTAGTAGACTCTGGAGATTTTATGCGTTCATGGCAAAAGTGAGTAGGGTGACGGAGCCGGTTACTGTTGGGCGATCAATTGTTGTGCCTTTGGTTTGTTTTCGGAGCGTAGTTAACTTTATATTCATCGAATAACACACGTTAGATTTCGTTATTGTATAATAAACAAAATACAATAATTTATTACTATTTCATCCTTCAGTGAAAGTTTCATTCTTCGAGTTTATAACATCGTATACGCTAACTAAGAATAAAACATCAGCGAAACATTCGTTTTTAAATTAAATTGACACGACTATCTGCATTTTCTTTTTGGGATTTCTCGTCATCCAAGTGTGCGAGTAATTTTTTTTAATAGATAGCAGTTTACTAGAACTAACAAACAATACTATACGCTTCTACATCCTCGATAATAAATCGACTTCGCCTCTAAAATCACTTCAGTCCCAAAATCACTTCCACTTGAAGTGCGAGAATTCGCGCCGAAGCTACAAGGTCGAACGGCATCGGTAGCGACCAGATCCGATGGAACCAAAAATGGTGTTTCGTTATTCCGAAAACAGTGAACGCGATATAGAAACGGATCAGCATATTTCAGCCGTCGGTGCGGCAGCGGACAGGAAACCGGGATTAAAATCGCAGCGAGAAAGAGGCGCACAGGTTTCACCTGAAACCGGGGCATTCAACGCCATCTTAAATCACTCCGCCTCCCGCGGAGCGTATCCTCTCGGCGGAACCTCTTCATCGGTCGGGTCGGTGCCGTGGTAACAGGACCTTTACATGGACCACTTAAAACCCCATCGGCAACAAAAGGCGACCGTGATCCCCACGATCAAATCCCTATCAGCTCTTCACGGGCCCCCGGCTTCTTCCCGGGCTGGGAATCAGGAAACCCACAAAAAACCGAATCCGAATCTGGCCAGCCGGAGGAGAAGGAGAAGGAGGAGGAGGAGGACGACGAAGAGATGGAGAACGAGGAGATCGAAGAGAAGAAAGAAGAGAAGGAAGACGAGGAGGATGAAGAGAAGGAGGACGAAGAGAAGGAGGACGAAGAGAAGGAGGACGAAGAGAAGGAGGCTGGAGAGCGCGTCGAGTCCTCTAAGCGGAGCATTCCAAAGTCAACAGGTACTAATGAAGTCGTGAGTGGTTACCGGGAACGGTGCATCGGGGTTGAACGTCCTCGGGAAGGCCCGGCTGTGGTCGAAGGACGGGGAAGGAGGATGATTTAGATTCCACCTAAACGATCTGTCTAACCGGTGGAGAGGAAAGGTCCGCGGTTGACGGGCGTTCGGCTCGAGTTCATCGCTGCTCACTCGGTATAATGGATTTAATGAGAAGGTAGCCAGCGTCTCGGCTTGCCCGTGCTTGTCCTTGCCTCCTCCGGGTCCAGGAGAACCTAAATAGAAGCCGAGGAGAGGGCCCGAGGAGAGAGCACAGGCTGCAGGGGAGCGTGTCGCTAAGCGTGAACGCGTGTACGGGCGGCGAGGCGCGGCGCGGCGTCTCGACAACATAATGGCTCTCCAGAGATCAGAAACAATGGCGCAGGCCCTCGAGTGGATAATGATGGTGAAAATTGTCAGTTTGTCGCGGCAAGAGGCGTGCATAAGTCGGTAATCACCGTTCTCACGAGCGCCGCCTCATTATTGCTGGGCGGAGGAGGCCGTGCTACCGTGGCCGCTGCGCTTTTTTATCCAGTTACCAGCGGCAAACAAACGAGCTGCTGCTGCTGCTGCCGCCGCTGCCCGCCGACAGACCCCTGCCAAGCCGTCTAACTGCTCGTTACCTTTTCTTTTATGCCACGCAGAGAGACCTTGGGCTCTGCCAATGGCCAGCTTTCGACACTGCGGACCAATCACTCCCGGCCCTTTGACGGCCCGTTGATTAAGGTGACAGCGCTGACACCGGCCACGGATTCCGGGTGCTTATGTAAGGATTTCGCAAGTCCGGAGACGCGGCATGGAAGATGAACCCGGGAGCGTTCGCACCACTTCTGCGGCTCTGTGGTTTCGGAATGAAATTCGATGACCAAGTTGTTCGTTCGTTTTCTAGATGACTGTGCTGTATCGGGGACAATCTTTTGAAGACTTTTTCGGACACAGTGGAACCTCGGTTATTTAAATACGTTTTTGTAATCGGCCGAGTGAACGGTGTAATTTAAAACGGTGAAAAGGTGAAAAGAAACGAAGAACGTTGATCTATTAATTTGAACTTATTAACAGTATTAGAGAAGAAAATATATTGTGCTTGACTCCTGTGACCGGCGATCTGCGTAGATAATTTTTATCTCGTACGAAAATCCGCAGTCTAATTGTCACGACTACTTAATAAATTGTCTATTGGCATTAACTATTTCAATCGTGCACCAATAAATGTCCCCCCTCCCGTACTAAGCTGCCTAATAATTTTCTATGGAATTATTATACAGAAAAAGAATTTTAACATTCCTTTTTATATAGCAGAATAATTGAGAACTATTAATTAGCTACCGATAGGAAAAGCGTTGAGATTCTCGAAGCTTTTTAATTCTCGAAGGCGGACCTCTTAGAAAACGTTTCACGGAAACGAGGCTGATTCGAGAACTTTCTCACATCGGCACGCACCGGTCCCTTTCACGATCGGCGAAACCGTGAAGGAAGACAAGATCAGAGGAAGGTGTCGCCGAGGTGCGAACGAATGAATGGATCCAGGGATCACGATACGCCAGCCGCGATCGCAGCTGTCGCTTTTCGGGATCCTACAATGAGTCGCAAACCCGGCGAGACCTTTCCTGCCACTTTTTCACCTTCGCGCTTCGACCGCGTGTCAGATTTCGATAGATATTGTGCGCACAGTTAACTCGACCGGGCAGTGGGACGCGATCTCTTTGTTTCCGGGGATTTCTGGGCCCCTGTCGATCTTGGATTTCGGTTCCTCGGACTATTGTTCGCGGTCCGGTGGATCCGGAGCTAGACTCGATGTTTTTCTTCTCAGAACCTGATACATTTTGTCGCCGTCGAGAAATGTCCCAGGACGGTCTTTTTGAAAGTGGAACTTCTGTGATATTGTCTTGAAATGTTGATGAATTGTTGATCAAGTCCCAAGCAGAAATTGTTGTTGCCAACGCAATGGGAAATTTTTTAAATTTAAAGTCGACTTCGTCCGATGTCCTCTACGTTTGATTATAATATTTAAGTTAATATATTATAATATATTAATTACTATTATAATATATTAATTATTATTATTATATATTATATTATACTATTTAAGTTATTACTCCCTTGTAAATTTATTTACGATGGTTCATAATAATTCTGTATAGTGATGGAGGTTTTTCGTAGATTATGCTTTCCCAGTCTATTTGTCAAATCAAAATTTTTATAAATCTACGTAGAGTCTTCTAAAGCTGGATTGTAAATTAAAAAAATTGAACTAACCTAGAAAATGATATTTCAGAGGTTCCTACTTTTTCTACCTTTCAAGTTGAAAAATGATGTGCACCATTGAGCAGTCCACGATTTTTATAAAACCATTCTAATTCATGTTTCTTCTAATTTATTTTTCAATGTTATATTTCAATGCCTCCAAAGAAAAATTTCTACAAACAAGTCCACTGACTCGCTTCCAATGTATTTTATATATTGTCGAGGTTTCCGAATTAAGTAATTAATTGATTAAGTGATTAACTGATTAAGTGATTAACTGATTAAGTAATCAACTGCTTAAGCATCTGTCAATAAATTCAGCGTGTCTGAAGGTAGAGTTGAATAGATCCAGGCAGAAATTGAAATATAGGAACTGGTAGAAGTGAAAGTCGCTCGATTCGAGAATGATTGAAGGATCGGGGAGCGATTACACGATGACGGTACCACTTTCGAAGGATAATACTTAACGTTTATTTTTGCTTTCTCACTTACAGTACAATATTTATAGGTTACGTCTGCCGCTTTAAATTGTAATACTCGAATAGTCGGTACACTGTGTAAGATTTATCGTAACGATACAAATACAAAGGTTACACGTCGTACAACGGTAGGGGGTGGGCGTGAACGTTTTCGGAGCATCGAAAAGATTCTCTCTCTCTCTCTCTCTCTCTCATTCTTCCATCTGTTTCTCCCTCTCTAACGTCCTTCTTACATACTCACGAAACATCTATAAAAGCTCTCTCTCCGTCACTTTCTCACGAAGTCGTTCGACACCGAACGACACCAACCAGAAAACTCAAAAAGGAAAAACGAAACAACGGAGGTCGACCGACAGGCGGTAGCACTAGGTGCCCCGACATAGAAAATAACGCGCGAGGAGTCTGGGACCAGGGGACAGATAGGGGAAAAACGATATTTTACAAACGCGTTTCCTGGCGACACAGGGCGTCCGGATGATCCTTGCTGATTTTCGATACAGATCGTCTCGGCGAGAACCATTCGGCGATTCACCGGTTCGCAAAAGCTTGTCCCGGATTTCGGGCTTACGTGCCCGCAGAAACTCAATAGTCAACACGGAAAACGAGAACAAAGGAAGCTTGATAATAAATAAGCGAAGTCGAGACGGGAGACTCGTCGACCTCTCGCTCGTAAACGGGGCTCGGAAACTGTCGTAACAACGATTTTGGCTCTTGGATAGCAAATTTCGGTGCTCGTGCGAAATCTTTCGCATCGATTGCAAATATCTGGATTTCGATGTAGAATAATTTCTCCCTAATTCGCGCTCAGATCGAGCACCAAAATGAACAATTTGGGAGGAGAAGATACGATTACGTGGCCTTGCGGCTCGTTTTTACAATTAAATTGTCAACAACTATAAAAACGAGATGCAAGGTTATGTCAAGGTCATGTTAAGTTTATGTTATTAAATTTCGGTGCTCGTGCGAAATCTGTCGCATCGATTGCAAATATCTGGATTTCGATGTAGAATAATTTCTCCCTAATTCGCGCTCAGATTGAGCACCAAAATGAACAATTTGGGAGGAGAAGATACGATTACATGAACTTTGCGGCTCGTTTTTACAATTAAATTGTCAACAACTATAAAAACGAGATGCAAGGTTATGTCAAGGTCATGTTAAGTTTATGTTATTAAATTTCGGTGCTCGTGCGAAATCTTTCGCATCGATTGCAAATATCTGGATTTCGATGTAGAATAATTTCTCCCTAATTCGCGCTCAGATTGAGCACCAAAATGAACAATTTGGGAGGAGAAGATACGATTACATGAACTTTGCGGCTCGTTTTTACAATTAAATTGTCAACAACTATAAAAACGAGATGCAAGGTTATGTCAAGATCATGTTAAGTTTATGTTATTAAATTTCGGTGCTCGTGCGAAATCTTTCGCATCGATTGCAAATATCTGGATTTCGATGTAGAATAATTTCTCCCTAATTCGCGCTCAAATTGCGCACCAAAATGAACGATTTGAGAAGAGAAGATACGATTACATGAGCCTTGCGGCTCGTTTTTATAGTTAAATTGTCAACAACTAGAAAAACCAGACGCGAGGCTCGAATATTCGTATCTTCTCTTCCCAAATTGTCCATTTTCGTGCGCAATCAGAGCGCGAATTAGGGAGAAATCAGTGTAACTGGATTTCTTGCCTCCAAAAAATTTCAACAAAGTTAAAAATAACAGCATTGTTTCACATCTGACTCACGCAATTTGTCACAAATTCGTAGGATTCGCAGTCCAGAAGAATTTCGTCGCTGACGCGGAATTGAAATTTTTCAACTGTTACTTTTCACGATTTCGGTTTTTTTCCCGTTGGATTTCGCAACGGTTCGGCTTTTCGGTTTCCAAGCCCCGCTCGTAACACGCACAACATCGTATCTAGGGGACAGGGTCTAGACTAGAGATTTTTATTTCACGCATGAGATTATTTTATTATTTCACGCGCGGGTGAACTTCGTGTACACATAGATCAGTGTACGTGTCGTATTGAGAACACGTGTAACCGTGAATCATTATCATTATTATTAGTATTATTTGTATTTCGCGTGTATTTAAATGCGCGTGCACTATTTCACGTGTATTTAGTTACACGTGTACAATGTGTGCTATACATATTGGAAAACGAATTCGAACCGCGAGAAAATAAATTACGCGTGACACGTGTCCTTACTATGACGCGTACCGAAGTACATACGTGTATACGAGGTGCGCGTGTACACGTAGACTTTAAAATCCTCACGAGGCGGTCGCTGGGCCAATTTTGACTCGGAATGATACATAAATCGCTGGATTAGTCAACTTTTGGCAACTAAATGAAATAAATGTTATGCTGTTACATTAGGAACAACACAAAAAAGGCTAACAAATCTGCCAGAAATATCTTCAAAAATATGTTTCGAAGTATTGCTGAATAAAGCACAGAATTGTTATAAATATCGTCGATATGGCGTCAATCGCGAAAATGGTCCGCCGTTCGAGGGTTTATGCACGTTCAAAACCACGATCTCTAGTCTAGGCCAGTTGCCGGACGATCGCGATCGATCGCCGATAAACCGAGAAACTCGTGGGACGCGATAGAATTTCGTCAACGATTCCGGGCCGTCTATGTACACCGATTACGATACGAACGCACACGCGGCAAACGCGTTCTCCTTCCGGTTTCCGGCCGCGCGACGGATCTCGTCCTGCGAGCTCTACACACCGTCGAAGCACCTGTCGCGGATCCTGTCGTTTCTTTTTCTCTCGATTCGTTCCGTTGCAACGTAACTGACGAATTGTCATCGTTTCGTTCGACCATCTGAACTATTTACAATGTTCTTGCGATACGGCAGAAATTTATGTGTAAACGTAGCAGCTGTCAAAAAGAACCCCGTTGCGACGGTTGTGACGGTACTTTACGGTGTTGGACTTTCCAAAGCACGCGCTATTTCTGTTTTTTAGATAATACAATATAATTAGCAATAAGTAATAATAACTATTTTTGCAAAGATTTCTGAACAACTTCAACGACGTTTGTGCAAAATAATATTCTTTGATGATTATTTACAGAGACTAGTCAAAATTTAATTCGTATGTTGACAGTTCAAACGTCAAATTAAATATTTCACGCAATTATTTTCAAGTATCCTTTCCCTCGAAATGATGATTCAACAGAAGCAGATTCAAGTAGAGAATGATGTTACTAAACATTGCTATGAAAATTTTCTGATAAGAGAGTTTCGAAACACGGTTACGACAGTACCTGAAAGAAAAATATAGCAATGATCTCCAAAAGGACGTCCTTCGAAGACTCCAAATCCATAAAGAACCGATCATTGACATAACTCCCAGGATAATGAATTTTTATAAATAAAATTTTCCTCACATGTCTGAAAGTATTAAATATTCCGATGGTCAAACCAGAAGACCTCTAAGCCGTGTCCAGTCTCGTCACCTAATCCTTGATTAGAGTGTTTCAAGACCACGTGGCGTTACAGCTGAGCAAACTAACCGACAGAAAGAAACGACTTATGGTTGATTTATACAGACCGACTCCAGGTAGAGTCCGAGCCGAGAATGATATGTTCTGTACATAAACTTCTTCATCTCTATACAGGGTGTTCCAGAATTATTTTAACAGCCGAAAATGAGGAGTAGCTGAGGTTATTTGAAGTAACTTTTTCCTTTGCGAAAATGCAATCTGCGGCTTTGTTTACGAGTTATTAACGAAAAACACTGACCAATGAGAGGTGACGGCACGAAGTTCGAGAGCCCGCAGTACGAGGCTTTGACAGATGGTCGGGACGGACTCGAGCCGCGTTCGAAGTATTGAACAAATCACGAAGTGAGAACTTTCCGGATTTTTTTTTATTACGTAACAGTGATATTTTTAAGGAAAACGCTGTTCACCTTTACTTTAGAACGTCTGAAGAATATTTACTAATTTTTCGGACCTAAAATAATAAGTAATTTAATCGTGACGGCCGTTTCAATTTTCTAGTGTGTACGACACCTCGTGTGTAACATATGAAATTTTGAAGCAAGGAGTACAGTGAAGATCAACAAAGTACGTAAGTGATATTTTAATTTAACCGAACATAAACGCGAGATGGCTTCGTAGCTAAGGAAAAGGTTACTCCGAATATTAATATAATTTCGGCACTAGACGAAATTTTGTTGCGTCAAAGTTATGTCCAGAATATTCTGTCACGGTTATGTCAAAAGCGCTTAAACTACTCTCCTCTTTCGAGGAGAGATTTGATTGTAATAGGGATTGCACAAGAGGGGGACAATGGGAGCGGAAAGGAGGGAAGAGAAACGAATTGAAGCGTGTATTCAAATTGGAGAAACCGAAAATCGTAAAAATTTCTGTTACAAGTTACAATTAATTGATCACAGTTAAAAAGAAAAAAAAATGGATCTGACTCGGTCCGCATAAATCGTTCGATCTCCAAGGAACGAAAATCCCAGTGCTGTAATGTTTCCAGAACGAGAGGTAACGCGGTTGGCGACAGAAGGCGAACGGTTTCCGAGCGTTGCGCGCGACGATAATCCTTGCTACACTATTTACACAGGGATTATGTACAATTTCTCTGCATCGCCTCGTCTGCGGCGGCGAGATCTACAGTGGGTAACGAGAGCAAGTATTCGAACGCATTTCAAAACGCAGTAACTTTTTTTAGAACTGGACCAAACGACTCGAATTTTCGTTTTAGACGACAGAGGCAACTTATGCGCGTGCTGAAAATTTCGTCGAAATCGGTTAATCTTGATGCGAACCGTAAATAATCAAAGATCGCAAGAATCACAGTTCCTGTCCCGATTTTTTACACTTTCGAACAAGCATGAGCAACCCATTTTCAAGATCCTTTAACGGTTGTAACTTGACTTTGCGTTAACCGCGTTAACCCTTATCAAAAAAAAAGAAAAAAAAATCGAGTCGTTCAAGTCCAGTTCCAAACAAGTTATTCCGCTTTAAAAGCCGTTCGAATACTTTCGTCGCCCGCCGTACGCTTGATAAATAATCGTTGCGTCTTGCTCCGCGCCTACGGTTGGTTAGAACGGAGCGATTCGATTTCGTTGTTGCTGTCAACGCGATGCGCAACCGTTGGCGGCCCTGGATTCGCCTCGCGGGCCGAGTGAGACTGGGTCCTCTTCGCTGGTCCGGGAGCCACCTCCGGTGTCCGCCGTTTCCCGACTCTGTCGGCTCGGTTCCTGACCGTTGACACAGAGAAGCATCGCTAACTTACTTGCGTTTCGGCGCCTGGGGGGCTCGGATTGGACCACCACGGGGCTTAGGAAAAGCCTCCGACGACGGCAAGAGGAGGGTTTCTCGCGGGGTTTGCGGCGACGGACGTCGCGCGGGCGCAACCTCCCTTGAAAGCCGATTCCTCGAGCGGTGCCCGTAGAGAACTGTGACATTCTCCGCGGTCGTGTATCAGCAGCCCGACAAGACCCTCCGAAGCCCACACGTCCAGGTCGACTTTCCGCATCGGTAGCTTCGCGCTTAGGGCACCCAGTGCCGTGCCGCGTCACCGGGCGTCACCGAGCCGACGCATTCCAACCGCGCGGGCCCTCGATCCGACAGTAATCACATTTCACAGCTTCGCCTCCGAACACCTCCGGACCAGTCCCGCGGACCGGCTCTCTAGGGAAACTGCTCCTCGAAGTAGGATCAGAGCTACGTTCTATCGGGTCAGAAGATGACAGTGAGAGGTCGTCGGAACGACTCGTTCCCCGGTGTTGGAGCGGTTTGGTAGCCGCTGTACTGGCTCATCTGTGGTCCCAGCAGGCCGCTGCTCTGAACGGGCCCCGGGTAATAGGCCGGCAGGCTTGCTCCAGGACTCGCTGCCGAAGACGTCGACGTGGAGCTGGCGCTGGACGAGCCTTGCTCGGTTCTCTCGTGCTGCTTGCTCATGTCCGGCGACTCCGCCGCGGGCGACCTCGTCGAACCACCGCCGCCCACCACGCTGCCGGGGCTCGACTCCTCGTAGAGCTTGTTGTGCTCGTAGCTCGGCCGATTGTAATCCGTGATCGAGGGCTTCTGGTCCATGTACAACTTCGACTGCTCGAAGTACGCCTTCGCCGAGTCCAGGTAGCTGCGGTCCAGGTACGACTTCGGACTCGAGTCCAGGTACTTCGGGTCCGAGTACATGCTCATTGCCAGGGTGCTGGGTGGCATGTACGCCGCGCGATACTTGTCCGCCTCCATCGAGTACTTCATCGCGTCCATCGAACTGACCACCTGCAACGTTAAGCAAAATTTGGGTTCGTTAGCGGGCCCGAGTTTGGTCGGGGTCAGGTAAATCGGAGGATCGGTGGATTTTACGCTATTGTAAAGAAAACGATTAGGTGCAATTTGAAACAGCTGGGAAATAATATTAGCCTCGCAGTGCGGCTACCGGGTCGGTTTGACCCAGCGTATTTAAATCGTCCATTAACCAATTCTCGGCAATTAAACGAAATAAATTACTGTCACATTTGGAGCAAGGGAAAGCCTAACGAGTATGCGCGAAGTATTTTCAAAAACATGTTTGGAGAAATTGATGAATAGAAGGCACGTCGTCTTTGCTTACGTTTGCATTTCTATTTAAATACTTTTATAACTAAATGTTGCATATTGTTCTCGTCGTATCGGACGTCTAGTCGTCGAATTTGTCAAGCATCACCTGCAATGCCAGTTTTCAGGGTGTTGATTCGAGAACCTCGTCAAAATGATCGCGAACGTTTCGAGGACGTGAGACATTTATTCGGGATGTTTCTTTTAATAATGCGTCAAGCGACAGCGAAATCGTCCTCGAAATTCCCGAAAGCGTTCGCCAGTTTCCAAACCAGGGAACAACAAAACGAAGCGATCCATGGGTCCGGCACCAAAGGTGATCCCCGCCAGCATTCCTCGGCATTCTGCCGTGGAAGAGGACCTAGCGCGTAGCTAATGGATCCCGTGTCACCGATCAATTTTAATAAATCCAGGGAGCAAGAGGTATAAAATCGCGCGTGGGTGGAGGTCAGGAGGTATTTCAGGCGTGCGGGAAGAAGCGATCGTGGCGGATTCGACTCGGTGCGGGCTCTTAAATCGCGAAATCGGCGGATCCGAGGCGCGGAGATTTGTTCTATGGCGGAGGACAAAGCTGCCAATGGCTATAAATTTCGTAACGGCGCGGTGGCCACGAGCCGTCGGTTTCGAGGATGAGGCGGCGGCTGAGCTGGAAGGAGAAGGAGGGGTGGAGAAGGAGGTGGAAGGTTCCGGCGCGTGAAACCCGCGAGGATACTTAAAAAGGCGAGAGAGGTCCCGTGAGCAGCGCGTATTCCCGATTCTATAATTCGTGGACGAGGACCGAGAGCGGGACCCTTTGTCGGATCGTTAAGCGGCTTTGTCCGGATGATTTACATCCAGTCTTAGCTGCCTCGCTCGTCTCACCTCCCTGCTACGTCCAATTGATTACCGCTCGGTTCCTCTCGCCTCAAAATCCTCCTCGCGAATATCGGGCCCTCGAGGCCCCGGCCACGGATGGATCCGGAAATTAAGTGTTCCCCGCATTCCCCGACGCTTTGTGCCATCATGGGAACACTCGGCGAGCCGTTTCACCGATTTATGGAATCATGATCGCCGCCTAATCGCCCCGAGACGCGTGAAAAACCGGCGGTTGCCTCCGAGCCGGTGGCCATTTTGTAGGCGCGAGGCGTCTTCGCTGTCGCGCGAATCACTTGGGTCTTCGATAATGGAATTTATGGACTTTCCTCGATTCAGTTCGCAGAAATAAATATTAGAAGCGAATTGTACGGTTCCATTGTTCATTGCTTAAACAATTGACAAGTCAGCGGGGTCAGAAGAGTCATTCCAAGCCACACAGTTCAAACTTAAATATGATGTGCTACAGGTGATATTATGGGGAGTTTAAGTCATCATTTTACTAATATCTTATTTGTTTAAAAGATACAGGACTCCGAAGTTTACGATTTTTACCAATTTCTGCGTAAATAGGCTGTACTTAGGGATTTTTATCTCGTAAACTATGAATCGTATCGAAATGTACTTTTTTTACTTTTACTCGTGAAAGATCCACCTATCGTTGAGAATTATAAACAAATTCCTTTTTTTTTTAAACACGGGCTCGGAGTCGCGCATTTAAAAAGAATCAACTTCTTTTCTTATTTTGTACAGTTTGCAAATTACAGCAATAAAATAAGAAGTACGTCGAATATTTGAGGGTTGATTTCCACTCTTTAAAGTGAATTTACGCAAGAAAGCAAAATATTGCCTAATAAATATTGCTTACAAAATAATTTCTGAATTTCCCGACTGAGGAAATCATCCATTGTAAGAAACTTTGTTGCGTGAAATCTACGGACCAGCGATTCTAAAATAGGATCTATGTCTTTGATCAATCCATCAGTCATACTTTTCATCCTTTAATTATATTTTGTACGTCATCGCGACGGATTCGTAATAAGGTAAAGTTCTCCGCGAGAAAGAAATCGATTAGAAGTTGGTATAAGTAATGAGGCACCACTGGATTGAAGTAGAAAATAAAAATTGCAATTACGACGTGTCTCTTCTACGAACGTGAACAGATATAATAATGGAAATGGAAGTCGTAATAGCGAGATGGCCGAGCGTTTCAGACAGTCGAGCGTGTCAGTGTACATTTAATTTCATAAGACAGAAGCTATGAAATGGCCAGGAAACATTCGAGAGTCCCGCTGCACAGTTTCTCTAGCTCTCGTTTAGAGTCCGGACACTCCAGACCTTGCCCGGCAAGACTTAATTATCCTCCGCCATCACGATGTCACAATTCAGCCGTACAATAACGTCGAAACGTTTCTCTTCTGTTTTCATTCACAAAAGCGTCTATTCTCCTCGCTGCCATGTGTCGTCAGAGAACGAAGGGACGACGTGCAGAAAGGAGAGGCACCGCACCAGCAACTCGGAGAGACGAAGAGAGAAAGAGAAAGAGAGAGAGAGAGAAAGAGAGAGAGAAAGACTGGTCGGAGAATGGAATGTCTTTTGCTAACACACTTTATTTTCCAAATGGCCCTTCTCTCCGCTCCCGGGGCCAGAAAAGTCGACTAGACCGAGAAAGTCAACCGTGGGGGCCATTGTTGCACCACCGGGGTCGCCGATATTTCACCCACATTGCGCCCATATGGATCGACCTGGGCCAATGTCGATGGAGGTCGGAGTCGATTGAAGCGCGAATTTTTCGTCTTCGAATTTATGTGCATCCCGTGGATCCTCTTTTGTAATCGCCTCATTGTGCCGTTCTGACCGCGCACGATTTATGCTCTTCTTCTTTCGAAGATTCTTATCCTCTATTTTAAATATGTCGTTCTTCTCGGAGCATTCTCTTCCCCGGTAATTTAGTGGTTGTTCTATTACCTTCGATCTTCGGTGCTTCTTGTAGTTTTCAGCTTGTTCAAGCTTCCAACATTAGTGCACATAGTGCACACAGTTCATTATCGTTCTCAAGATTTTCTTGTTAGCTCCTCGAGCTTCATTTTTTTATCTTTAATAACTCTTACTTCCAGTTCGTTTAGGATTCTGATCATTGTATCGTGACGTTTACGTTATGATCAGGCTGAGGATCTTAGGAACTTCTATCCCGTTTTAATCATTTCAGTAGATCAGTATTTTGTAATTCTTCCGATCTACTGTTTCAAAGTGCAGCTACTCCTTTTGAACATAATCAAGATTTTTTTGCGCATCCTTGATCACACAGAATTTCATTAAGCAGGATCTTCTTGGCGGATGCAATGTTTGCTCTCGACGACAGCTGTTAATTATTACCATACTGCCGATTTTACGTATTTCTGACAAAATTAAGCAGATCAAATACAGAACAATAAAAGCGTTTAAAGAATTTGGCAATACCGTTCTACTATTTCGAACTCGATAACGTAATTCGAAAAAGAAAGAAATGTAGCTTTTCTATCTTCTAATCAACGCAGTGTTTATTTTGCATAAAAATCCGCAGTGAAATTATTACGATGCTTCATTTGAATGAGAAAGCACATTTCAACATTTCCGATGCTAGAAAGCTTTTCTCCGCCGGCGGCGCGGATAATTTCGGCTCGCGGACGGAAAAGGCATGGAAGGAACGATGGCCGATCGGAAGACGGTCGCCCTCGATGGGCAATGACGCCGATGACGGTGTGTCCGGTGACGGCGATGACGCCGCCGTTCCGTCCAAGGGACGATAACAGGCGCACAGGCAGCGCATGTTGGAATTCTTCGCTCGTGCTCGCCGGTTCGCCAATAATAGTCTGCTGTATCGCGTCGGTGCGTCGTTCCAGACGCGTCGGCCATTCAGCCGTTGAATGCAGAAATAACTAGCTATCTGTTTGTCTCCCGTACCCAGCTGCGGAAATTCATACACAGACCACGGTCTCCGGTTTCTGTTTGCGAAGCCACCCGGGGGCCCCTTTGTTGCGACAACGAATGAAACGTACCTACGCTCGTCCTCCGCATCGTTCTCCTCTTCTTTCTCCTCTTCCTATATCCTCTCTCGCTGCTCCTGCTGCTTCTCATCAGCGATCTATCTCCCTCTTTCATTCTCTCTTTTTTCCTCTTTCTATCGCTGCTCTCTTTCTCTCTCTCTCTCTCTCTCCCCTCTCTCCCCCTCTATCTATCTGCCTATCTCTCTATCTATATCTTTATCTCTCTTTCTCTCTTGCTCGCTTCACCTCGGCTCCATTCGGACGATCTAGCCACGGCGGACTCTGTTTCGAGACCGGAGGAGACTCGATCGACATCCGATCGACGAGCAATTTCGCCCGGCTGGCTATCTTTTCGCTTGGCGACCGACCGCGATTTCGTGATGTAACGCCGCTGGAGAGAGCTTCTTTCGGCTTTTTGTTCGGGCCGGTCGCTGTTTTGGAGGCGAGCCGAGATCCAGCATTGCTTTTCGTTCATCTCTTTTCTCGATCTTCCGGACTTGACTTCGCGTTGCGAATCTCTAACACATTATTCCAGCCAGAATCGGAAATGCGAGTAGTTCAATGTGCAGAAACAATTTTAACATTATAAACCTACCTAAACCTGACTGAATATAAACTCGTAACGATGACAAGACTCAATTTATTGAAACTTATATCACAGTTTTGATTGTAATACGTGTACGTGGATTAAAATATAGACTTCGCAATTTTCTACGATACAGATTTTATAATTTTGATGGTATTAAAGTAATAAATGTGAAACAGATTATTTTATTAAATGGTACGCGGGGGAATGTACGATCTTGTTTGATATTTCGTAAACAAGGATTTTTTAGTTTAATATAACTCAATGGCAGCTAGTAAGTTACCAATAAATAGCTAGTACTATCATAATTAGTTATTATAATTGTTAATATCAATAGTTATAGTGATTACTAATTATTAGTATCTAGAAACTCTGCTCTACGTGCTGCTACTTCTAACATAATTTAATTAATTCATGTACACGACTAAACGCCCACTTTTACAATAACAAAAATAAAGCCCAACTTACATTGAACGTGTGGAGATTCAATGAATTTAACTTTCAGGTGAACAGTTTACAACGATTACTTGTTTCGAACGCACTAACATTGGTAATTTAAAAAACATCCAAAATATTTCCCTTGAAAAACTACATCATATCTCGATGTCATAAACAATAACAAAAGAAAGAAAAAGAAAAATATGTACTAATATTCCAGACGATGTCCAAACATCGATTCATCGATTTAAGATCACAGAAAGTCTAATCTCCGTTTTTCGATAAATGCAGAATTCTTTGAAAGTATGTATACCCTCACAGCGTACAACTTTACATAAAAGAGATCTTCCGATCGACGGTATTTCGTTTTCCGATGAAAAATTCCACGACACCGTCGAAAGGGGCCGAAGAGCGAATATAAATCTCGAGATTCCCGATCGGCTCCTCCGACGTCAAATTCCGCTGAATAGGGACAACGAAGAAATAACCGCGTGGGTGGCTCTTTTCGCCTGCATCTCGATAACGCTGCTCCCCATACGAGCGTGTCTTACGCATTTTTCGTGTCTGACAAATCGTGATCGCCGATCCCCTCCCCCCTCCTTTCGCCCCTCTATACACCGCGGTGGATCGACCGTGTTGTTCCCTGATTGAATCGTGCATTGTCGTCCGAGGAATCATTGTTTTGTCTTCTCTATAGAATCACTCCACGTGAGACTAATGCCTCCTTGGTCGTTCGATCGTGTAATTGTTCATGAAATTGTTCATCTTGACACGCTAGCTACCGGAAGCTCGTTGATAGACTCTTTAATGACCGCCCCGTGCTCAATCATTCTCTTGACATTTGTAGAATCATCTGATCGCATTGTCTAATTTTTTCACGATCTGTACGACTTTCCGATTTCACCACAAGATCTTCTGACGTTTTTGCAACTTCTTGATTTCGCTACACAGTTTTCTGAAGTTAGTTCGACTTTCTGTTTGTGCTGTATAATTTATCGACATTTGAACAACTTTCTGACTGTACTATACAATTGTTCTGTGATTTGAATAACTTTCCGACTGCACTATACAATCGTTTCGTGATTCGTACAGCTTTCTGATTGCATTGTACGATTTCTCGTCCTTTCTACAACATTCTGACTGCAATATACAATATATTTTGCGATTTGCGCGACTTTTTGTCTCTGCAATAAAATCATTTAACATTTGTAGAGTCTTATAGCGACCAACGGGATAATTTTGACTTCGAAAGCTAGTCGGCGATAAGAACGTCTCAGCACCGCCGTTAGAAACGCTTCGAACTGAAGGAAACGCCGGGTTTCCTAATTTCCCGCACGCCTCGGACCGTTCAAACGAGCGTGCCAACGCCGAGAACGCAACGTGCGCTGAATTCGGCCGCGGGATAAACGAAAACAGGCGTTTCCTGTAACAATGCGCAATTAAAATTCCCCGCAACTCCGTCCGCTTTGTCGCAATCTTCTAAACCGCCACGGGGCCCGGCCGCCGGGCGTTCGCCTATGGTGCACCCGGCATTTGTTCAAGAAGAGGAACAACAGTCCATCGCGGCGGGTCTTGCGGAAACTCTTGTCACGATTCGTTTCACTCTCGCGATCGGAAATCGTAGCGTGACCGTGTCGACACCGCGCAATCGTGTGCATTTTGATGCACTTGACAAATCGTGGCGATTCTAGAGAAATTACTGTTTAACGGAACTGATTTTTCACGTGGAAGCGTACAAATGTTCGTAGTCCACGGAGAACCGGTTCATAAGTCTGCGCGATTATGGAGAATTTAAATGGTATTGCATGATCGTCTCTGAATTGCACATCCTTGCACATTTATTTCTGTTTCATTGCTTCATTCGATTCGATTTGTTTTGGGTTCCATTGATGTTTTATCGAACGTCACAGATTCGCGATTTTTGTGTAGAACTTCTTGTAATTCGTTATCTTTTTACAAATCATTGCATAGAAATCATCATAATTCGTTGTTTTAACAAATCATTGTATAGAAATCATTATTATTCGTTATTTTAACAAATTATTGTGTAGAAATCATTATAATTCATTATTTTAGCCAAACATTGCATATACATTCTTGTAATTCGTTATTTTAACAAAATATTGTATAGAAATCATTATAATTCATTATTTTAGCAAAATATTGCATATAAATTCTTGTAATTCGTTATTTTAACAAAATATTGTATAGAAATCATTATAATTCATTATTTTAACAAAAAATTGTATAGAAATTCTTGTAATTCGTTATTTTAACAAATCATTGTACATAAATCATAATTATTCGTTATTTTAATGAAACGTTGTATACAAATTCTTAGCAGCGGCTACGAAATGTAGGACGAATTTCATCCATGAATTTGGAAATAT
Organism: Megalopta genalis; assembly: GCF_051020955.1. Classification (NCBI taxonomy): domain Eukaryota; kingdom Metazoa; phylum Arthropoda; class Insecta; order Hymenoptera; family Halictidae; genus Megalopta; species Megalopta genalis. The sequence goes on along the minus strand of NC_135014.1, from coordinate 34,431,252 downwards.
TTTAGCAAACGAATATTTTGTCGGTGATAAATAATACGCGACCATCTAACGTTCGAAATGACATGAAGCGCATAAATCGTGAACACGTTGCAAACGTGAGATTTTGTGAACCTTGCAATTCTGTGGACCATGATGAACGCGCTCCCGGAGCAGTTTATGTGCAACGATCGAGGTACTACTGCAAGTGGACCGTACTAAATCCACAAGTGGGGCTCGGTACTTGGGCAAACACGAAACGGAGACTCGCAAGTGGTATTTATTTACAAGAGAGGTCGACTCACCTGAGCAGGTGCCGCAAGGCCCGCGGACATCGCCGCCGCAGACTGCTGGGCAGCCGCTGCCGCCGCCGCAGCCATGCTTGCCGCCGATAGTGAACCATAAGCTGCGGCAGGACCGTAGTACGAGCCCATTCCAGCTTGTCCCATGCTGCCGGCCATCCCTGTAACAGAACGTATCGAATCCGTCAGACAATTTTATCAGTTAATCGCGCGATCCTCAATTTTCGCGTATCATTCGCTCGCGCGAGATAATCGTTTCTCATCGTTAGACTGCGGATTTTATGCGCTCGCGATAAAACCGAGTGCACGGAAGTTCAAATAATTGAAAGGTTAACGCGAAACGCACCAGCGCCGATCAAATGACCGGTTTCATATTTTTCGTCTCATAATTATCGAAATTATGAATACATTTCGCTTCCGTTGGAAATTATTGAACATATTTCTTTATGCACGAATTTACACGCACTGTTGTTAAAATCGTGAAAGATTTAAATAAGCTCAATCTTGTAATTTTTATAAGACGATACATACATGTCAGTTACTTTTAGAATTTGATTCGTTTAGTGTTAAAAAGATTTAAGGGTGTCCAAGGGTTGCTTTCATCTTATTGAAACTATTTAAAAAAGGACGCCATTTCCGTTTGGTTCCTATTGTTCGCAATTATTGGAAAACATTTTAAATTTACATAAAGTCTGGTCGTTATAGTAATTACTCCTAGAACAAGAGCTCCGGACCAGATCGATCTATACGCGAAATAAAAATTGTTTAAGCTAATTTTAACAGATATAATTCAGTAGAAAGCGTCTCTTCTAACAATTATTAAGTTAAAAATAACGTAAAACCATGGTTTTGTATCTGATATAGTTTCGTATTCATTTTATTAACAAGAGCGTAAAAATGGTACCATAAACGGACACCGGTAGCAGTTGTAAATCGGAATGTAACCTCCCGTCGTAAATCCATCTGAAGACACAAAATGGCCACTTCGTTGTAAGAAGACAATACAGTAGAATACATCGGACAATCGCGAAACGCACAATAGACATGCCGAGCATAGCTAACGCGCGTAAATATACACGACATAAATGTCAAACATCGTTATAAAGACCGAAGTTGACGTCGAAAGAAGAGCGTATTTTCTCGAATACAGCTCGCGCCGGGGTTATCCGATTGGCAGATCGTGAAACGGAATAATCGAGATCGGGATCAGGATCATGGAACAGACAGGAGACAAAAGCGTCCCGTTTTCCCGAAACGCACGGCGCGCCGACAATAACCTAATCGAGCGCGATCCGGGCGAGCGTTCCTTCGTCTTCGATCCCAGGCTCTCGAGGACCGACAATGCCAATGATTAACCGAACAAGCGTGCATTTTCGTCGAGATTAATATCGGGGGGCCGCCGGCGTGTACCACGACGTGTAAGAGCGCCGGCTTATCGATCATCGTCGTCGAACGACGGAAACGCGGCGAAAGAATACCTATAGCAACGAAGGCCCCATTGTCGGAGCGACGTTGAATCTCTACGGTGACGAAGAAACGTCGCTTGATGCCTCCGCGCCGCGGTCCTTGAACGAAGAAGAAGGCCGGGGATGATTGGCGGCGAGATTTATGATCGGCAACGAGGAATTCACGCGCGTATTAGTCGCGATTTTGTAACCGTGCATTCCCAGCGACGCGCGGCGAAATTAATGAAATTAAGAAACGAAGAAACATTTTAATATACGTTTCTGGCTCCGGGATTTCCACGGTGACGATAATAATCGAGAGATTATAGGATTCGCATTTGGGTTTTTAACGGTGAAGATGGCTGATGTTGTACTTTCGCGATTCTGTTTTTGGCAATAATTTGTTCAATAGTTTGTGAATGGTGTTTCGTTCTTTTAAGTAAGAATTTAATTTATATTTTCATTTTACTTTTAAGTAGGAATATAGCATAAATTAATTTAAACGCTCATGTAAGTGCAGATGTTTAAAATACAACAGAACGTATAAATTGACAAGGAACGTATAATTGACATTTTTATTTTCTCTTTACCACGAGTAAGCTTTTAGTTGACGAAGGAAACTTCTCTTTAATTCGAATTTTTGTAAGATGACCTACGAAAATGAGAAGTCTATTTTTTATGTACAAAAATAAATATTGTAAATATGTGAAAATGAACGATACCAGAAAGTTTTGCGATGCTCCTATTTCATCATTATGGAAATTCTCATTTTTATAAGTCATTGTACAATATTTAAAGTGAAAGAAAAATTTCCGTTGTCAATTAACAAATTAGTCAGTGCAAAACGAAAGTAAAAATGCTGTTCTCTTGCATTTTAAAACTTCGTACACGTTGTAAATGCATAAACATCCGTTCTCCATTCATCACGCTTTACGAAGCGAAAGCTTTAAACGTCAACCGCCTGATCAAACCAATGAAGCCTCGAACAACGAGAATCCTTCGTTTAGTTTTCGCCAGAAAATGGCAATTGTTTCACCGCGCACGGTCGAACGAAAATGAGCAGAAAAATCGTATTTCCGGCTGCACGCGGGAATTTGAATAATTCTGTGCGGCGTGTATCGCGTTAACGCGGGAGAAAAGAACTCGGAAAAGCGAAAAGTCCGGCCGGACTAAATGGAATTCGCCGCGAATCTTGATACATTCGTCGGAATCGGGGTATTCTGGTCGCGGCATCGATTTCGCGCCAACTATTTGTTCCCATGTGACAGCCAAATGGAAATTTCATGCATCGAATATTCGCCTGTCGCCGTCCCTTTCGCGCCCCCGCCGCTCGACCCACCCTCCAGTTATCGGCCATTCACGATCATAATTTCGCGCGATTGTTCCAACCCTCTCCCGTTTTTCTTTGACTCGCTGTGCGCCGCGCCGCGGAGAAATTCAAAATTACGTAATCCAGTATGAGGCGGGCAACAATGAAGACAATGGAGAGGCCGGAACGTCAAACAAATCTGTGTAAACTGACGGGGGAAGAGAGCAAAAGAGAAAGAGAGAGAGCGAGCAGCGTGTGTACGCAAGGAGGAACGTCGATTCATCGAACATCTGTTACCCGTGATTCCGCGGGGAAATTCTTTACGGCAAATTCGAGATAAGGCCAGACGGATTGAAATCGACGGGCGGGATCGACTAATTCGACGCGACACGTTTCTGATCGACTCAGTAATTAAGCCTCAAAAATAACCCTCGGATTAAGTCCCTTCCCTTTATGTCAAATAGAAAATCGTTTTATTCTAGAGGAACGTTTATCCTTAACGTATTTATTATTATTCATCGCAAAATTCATACTTCGGATTTTGAATCGAATCTTCGATTCATTAATTTTCAAGATTCGTTCAATTTACGGACAAACATAAAGTACTTTTTTATCAAAGAGAGCAAGAAAGTAGAATGTTCGTAGGTAAATTAACGTATCTTGAAAATGTGTTTCACAAAGTATTAAAACATTCTATAAAATTAAAACGGTTTTATATTTTACGTGAAGGGAACGAAATTAATTTTTGTAAATTAATTTTATAAAGATCTTGAATAAAAAATCTTGAATAAAGAAGTTCATCTAAAAATTTCTCCTAACAATATTTTTATAATATCTGAAACTGTAAAGGAAAGGATTCTAAACCAGTTATCTTTATTTGTTTGGCAGTTCTATCGTTAAATTATTAGACAGAATGTTTTTATTTGATTCCAGTAACTTGCAGAAAATTTGTGCACAATAATCTGCAATCTAATAATGATATAATATCAATATATATTATGATATTATATTATTATATTATTTCCATCGGTAAAATATTTCTGTGCTACCTAAAAATTCGTTTGCTGATCACAATAAAAATGAAATTAATATTTATTACAAATGCCGTCGTAATTGAGTCTTATGACGGCGAAATTCATGGAGAAAAATATTGTGTTGTCGGATTTGTTTGCAAGTATAAATCACTATTGGCCATTTATAATCCCGGTGGAGCGGTCACGTGCTACCGCCAAAGTACCCGGGGCGCAATTATAGACGGTCTTGAGGATAACAGGGCCGGCCACTAAGACAATTCGATAAATAATGAGCCAGCGACATGTTTATACTCTCGCGTGCATAAGGCCAATGAATCGTCCGCACGAAGCGCTGCCCTTCCGCGCCAAAGGGACTTATTCGACGATTTATTCCGAGCCCTTCGAGGCCTCCCGATCCTCGCGATAACTTTTGACCCGTGTTTTTGAAAATAAACGCGGGGGCCGTCGCGTGATCGCTTCATTCGCCTTCCACCAGGAAATTTATCAGTTCATGCTGCGTATCCCTTGATGCATGACTTAGTGTTTCGTCGATAACATTAGGGTCTTTTAATTATCCAAGAATTCTCGAACTGAACCGAAACAACCTTCGTAAAATTATTAGAATGCGGATCTTTAGGCAACAGTAAAAAAAATATGTGCAGTGTCTGCGAGCTGCAGGAACTTCGCAGACATTTATTTCTTTAATTGTTCTCAACGTTTTCAGTTTGATCTACTCGTTTTTGGCATGATTGCATAAAAATTGCATAAAAATCTTTGGATCTGGAAAAAGCTGCAATGACTATTTGTTAGACACGAAAGTGAATTCAAGGAGAATTGTGATTGGCTAGTTAGCTGTTGCAATCTCTTTGAAACGTACGTAAATTACTGTAATTATATTGTACATGTTTAATCTTATTCGTATTTTATTTGAATACAACACTTTTATAAAATATCTTGTTTTACAAAGAATATCAAAGTATATATTCTTCTTAAAAAATTGACTGACTTACGAGTACACTTTGTACTCGTCACGAAGAAATGGCAACATTTAAAAGTGTAAACAAAATGGCAATTTCGTATGAAGCTCCGCAGACCAGTGATTAATTTTTAGTCAGAGACAAAGCTCTCTAAGAATCTACAGAAACGTAAATACAGCCTCTTAAAAGTTTCTTACAATCAACTTGGAACGACTGATGTCTAGATTGCGGATTTTATGCATTTTTTTACTAGAATAACTAGGTTAAATACGGAACCGTGAAAACGTCAGAACAATTTCAGAACGCGTTTCCAATATTAAATTGACCGAAAGAGGAAATACATTTTTATCAGACATAAGTTTCCTATAATTAGCCGAGACAATTTTGATTTTCCATAAAAATCCGCAATTTGAACAATCCTCGACATTTAAATAATAAGATTATATTTCCAGAGGATCGTGCATTTCCACCCTTCGGGCCGATAAAAACCGTCGTAAAATGGTAAATAATGACCGTAAAGATCGCAGAAAAATGTCCGAAAAATCGCGTCCGCGTCATTCCGGCGCGGAATAGCGTTCGAGTCGATAATCGGCGAGTTACGGCTGTTAATGCGCCGATTTACGACGGTGTCCGCGGCAGGAGTGGAATCGATTGTGCTAGATCAGGGGGAATCGCTAGGCAGAGGCGCACAGTTTATCGCGGCCAAGGGAGGATCGAGAGTAGAAACACGACCGAAAGTAGAAACGGCGTGTTTCCCCCTTAACTTACGTGCTTAAGTCGCTATCTGCGACGAGCGGAAACCGCGGTCAGAAATTCCAGCCTAAGCCGATAATTTATCCCAGCCACCCACGCGCTTGTCTTATGCGCGTGCCACCGTGCGGGGAGACGTGTCCGCCAACGTCCGAACCGGCGTGCCGGCCGAACGGGGAAAAAAAGGGGTTTATGTAGCACGGTGGATGGAGAACGAGAATAGAGGAGCGGAATCGGTAGCAGATTCTCTTATCGCGGATCGGAACGGCGGCGGCTGCGACCAAAATCGTCGCGGTTTAGAGACAATAATTCATTTTACGTGCCGGGCAAGTTTAATGAACTTGCTAAGCCAGTTGAAGCAAAATGTGTATTCCCTTTCGACGAATTAATTAATCGAGCATAATATACATCTTATTTTGTAGTTCCCTATTTATAATAATGTTCTTCGTTGTAATGCTTCACTATAATCCTTCACAATAATTCTTTCTATAATGTTTAATGCTTTCTTTTACATCACTGTACTATTACTGTTAACGTAGACAAAATTATAATATAAATAAATAAATAATTAATATATATATATATATAAATAATTATATATATTATAATATATTATAATATATATAATTCAGTAATGTATATATATGTATATTCAATTCGGTCAATTATATTATAATATATTATAATAGAAATAAATAAATAGAAATAAATATATAAATAAATATATCAAAATAAATTAACGATATTCCGAAATTCTTCGACCACCTTAGCAGTTTCAAAACAAAAAATTCACAGTCTAGACTAAAAATCCACGCTGAACTCGGAGTAACCAGAAATATTTCGCGAGTAGACTTTTGAGAAACATCGATTCACCACAGAGCCCGGTGCAACACACGTTTCCTGTATCGGAGAACCGTGACCAATAGCAGCAACATACGAAATCAATTGCGAACAGCGTGTAATTGGAACGCAAATCTGCGTTCAGGTTTCCAGAAAGAGAGAGAGAGAGAGAGAGAGGAGGGAATCTGCCGTGGAACGATTTAAATGAAAAGCAATTTCCTACGCGGTCGTTTTTATTATTCGCCGTCTGAGAAAACGACGGGGACAAAGTACCAAAAACCCTCTCGGGCGAAATAAAAGGCTGGCAACTGGTGGAAAGAAAAGGAAATAAAGGCGACGGTAAGAAGGGAAGACGCGGAATACGACCGATAAATCGCGGATTACCGATCACTTTTCGTGGTGTCGCGTGGGCGACGAGATAAATTCCGGCTTTAATCGGGCCGTTGCCGGAATTAATAATTTTGTCCGGCTATACTACGGATCGGCAGGGTTTATGAATGAACCGTGGATATTCCTGAGCAGGAGGAGAGTGCTCGCGAACGCGTTTACGCGGACGCAGAGGGAAGTTACGAGCTGCTCGGAGACACTCGTTTCCACAGGTTCCACGGAATTATAATAAAATGATCGGCCGGTGCCTGTTTATTCCGATACGATCCGTGATATTTCAGATTTATGCTGATTCTTTTCATGCACGGAACGTGTTCGACCGGGAGGAGCCGTCGCTGAAATCGGAGCAGAACACGCTGCCCGTTCACGGCGACAGCTATTCCTATCGTAACATTATTGCCGTCATCATCGCGTCTTTTTACTGCGTGAACAATATGCAGTTAAGAACTGCGTTCTCTTTTTTTCGTTCTTGTACGTTCACCGTATCGCGAGAGTCCGTGGAAATTTATATAATACAAAACTTGATGTTATTATTGAGGTAGTTCAATTAGCGAGAGGAAAACGATTCTTTAGAAATTTACATTTGGTAATCCGAATTCGATCGAATACTTTAACAGTTTCAACAATTTCAACATGTATTTTAGAACTTCAACAATTTCAACAATTTCAACATGTATTTTATAACTTTAACAATTTCAACATGTATTTTATAACTTTAACAATTTCTGCAATATTAACGATTTCAACAACTTCAACAATTTTAACAATTTAAAAAAAGTAAAACATTGTCTATGCAATATTTCCAACTTACTGAAATGATTTAGAAAATAAAGGCACTTCTATCTGAATCTAAATGTTTATTTATCACAAATATCCGCAAGCAAACAGCGAGTCAGAGAAAATCTAAATAAATTCGATCTCCTCATTCTTATGAGCCAACATCGATTACATTGTATCATTATTCCGCAAGTTTGACGAAGATCGTCGGAGCTGGGAATTAATTAGCACCGGTTCCAGAGACTTCACAGCGATTTTTTTAGAAAATCGAGGAGCCCGACAATGACAGTTGCGCGACGACCGGCGGCCAGTGCCGGCGTCGCAGTTCAAACGCAAGTGTTCGTGCGGCCTGTGTTTGTGCAAGTGCATCGGGTAGCCGCGATAATAAGACCGCGGCGGGCCTGTGCCTCGAAAAAGGGCCGGTGTGTACGTGTCTTTGACGCGGAACGGGCAAACGCGTGAACCATTAACGAGACGCCGGAGAAAATGGCAGAGGAAACGAGAGTCGGACGGACCTCGAAGAAATCGCTATTATAAGACTTCCGACCAGGGATCCCGGAGGCATCGCCGGCAACAATGCCGCTGAAACGCGAGCCGAAAAGATAAGAATATCAGAGCCCTACCAGACGAACTGTTCTTTCCCCCCACATTGTACTCCCCCGCAAGCGGCGCGCAACACACCTACAGGCCCCGGTGCCGTTTCCCTGGATCCGTGAGGATCGATCCCGCCTTGTCCTTTCGTACCGTAATCGCATTGTTTCACCGCAGGCGTAATAAAATGGGCACAGTCTCAATGGAGCCTTTAGAACACCCGTGATTATGGCTTCCCGAGCAGCTATGGGCACGAGTGCCGCTTAAAATTGATTCGAAGCAATTTATGGGATTACGATTCCATGTTTTTCGGGCTACGGTTTAACCCTTTTAGGTACCACGTTGAGCCAGGCATTGATGTTTGGATTATTTGTTTTAGACTGTAGTCATTAATAATTATCACATGATAGGTTAGAATATACAGTTCAGTATTTCTCAATTGTTTTAAGTATTATAGCAGATTATATGAAATTAAAGGGAGGAAATGCTTTGGAGTTTTCACCGACGTAATGTTTAGAACTTCTTTGCACGTAATTAATTCGTAGCAGTAGAAAGGAAACGTTTGTTATTGAAATTTATTATTGAATTTTTATTATTAATTTTTTTATAATTTTTATTGTTTCTATCATCGACTGGACTGCTGATTTTATGCATTTACGCGTGAAATAAAATAGTGAAAATAACAGAACTATTTAAAATCTATCGTTTTAAAGCAAAGCTCAGTATAAAATGTGCCCGTGTCTCTTTAAAAAAAAAAGACAAGAGTCCTATACTAATTTATTTGTTGTCGAACAACGTAAAATAGTTAAATTCTTATAACGTGTACAAAAATGTATCGTCGAATAAAATGTGTCCGAGTCTTCTTTTATAGACCAAGAACCATAGTAATCTACTTATGTAAGTAAAGTAACAATGTAAAAAAAGATTAAATTCTTTCGACGTGTGTAAAAATTCAACTTCCCCTCTTCCTGCATTCGATGCAGAAAATATTGAAGACTGCGCAACGATCCCCAATCGAGTAAATATACAAGAGACTTAGACGTACGAAATTATTCTTGCGGCCCGCAAACGGGTAAAACGGCCGCGTTATGTTAATTCGATATCTCGGAGTAAAGCTCGAAAGCTTCCCGATACTCGCAGCTACTTCCTGAACACTTTGCCGATTTATCAGAAGTGCCGGTAGTTACGGTAAGGATCCAAGTGGATGGTGTGCAGTTTCGAAGTTGCAGTAATAAGTTTGCCGGATGGAACGACCGACTTACCAGCTCGGATTGCATCCATTGGCACGCTGGGGTACGGAATGCTGTAAGGGTAGCCCTCCTTCCGCAAAGTTTTCGGCTTTCTTCTCGGCCTGTATTTGTAATCGGGATGTTCTTTCATGTGCTGTGCTCGTAACCTTTTCGCCTGATCAATGAACGGCCGCTTCTCGTCCTCGGTCAACAGCTTCCATTCGGCTCCTGGAACAATCGATTAGTTTCGCCAATTAGATCTACCGAAGCGCGATGCAGTTTCTGCGCGAGCACAATAGAAAATGATTTGCTACTGAAAAATTCGTCAGTTTTCTATTTACAAAAGCACATCGAACATTTACTATTGACTTATTAATAGACTGAGGATTTTTATGCGAAATGAAAATTGTCTGCAGTAATTACAAGATGCGGGAGCTACGTAGACGTTGTTTTCGTTCTTTAACACGTTCCGTGCCGAGCTTTTTTTACTCGAATCTTCACACTTTGATATTTTACTAAAACTTGATGTATTACGTGCAATTATTAATTCTCGTACACATAACAACGTAACAAAAACTTATCAACGCCCATTCTTGCGGTGGAAATTGATTCTTCGGTTCTAAATTTCTTGTAAACAATTTGTTCAGTTCACTAAGTAAACATGCAAGCGTGTACCATCGATGGTACACGTGGCACGGAACGTGTTAATGATTTTAATTATTTGGTAATAATGCTACTGTTTCTAGTGTTTCGTACTGAATTTATTAATTTTTGCCGCAAATGCACGAGATCCGCAGTCTACTTGTTAGGAATTAAATTTGATTGCCTTCGCTTTGAATATATTTAACAAATATTTATAGGATATTAAGATTATTTATTGTGAAATAAAGCGGATGTAAGTCATCAGAAGAATCGTATTATTAACAAATAGATCGTCGTTTACGATCCACGCAATCGCAGTGGAAGGAACGACAGCTTCGACAGCGAGCACCGTCTTTCTCTCTCGCTCTCTAAACTGCGTATTTGCGGGCCCGAATAAAGCAGTTTGTAAACGAACGATAGGCACTTGGATCACGCGTTCGATCAATGACTATAAAAGGCATTTGGACGCTGTGTTTACCCGGCGAAACGGCCGTGTTGTGTGACGGCGACGCCGCCGGCAGCGGCAGCCGTTATGGCTGAATTATCGACGAGGCCGTAATCGCGCCTCATTTAAATCCGCCTCGTTGACAATTGTCCGGTCGGAAAATTGCATTTTCACTTTCCGCGGCCGTAACTCGATTCACCGTGTCGATGGCTCCATCCAAGAAAACCGTTTTCATTGTCTATTATGTTCGATTCGCTCGATAATCGACAACATCGCAGATTTTTGGAAATGAAGTCTCAGGTGAAAAACGAAGTTTCGCGTCGAAATGAAAATTGTATATTGTGGAAATCACTGTGAACGAGGTAAACTTTATCATACTTTTGTGCATTGACTGCAGGGTGTAGGAACTGCATAGTTACTTTCTTATTTTAATAGATAATGAAATTTAAATTGAAATTGACATTGAAAAACTAAGTTGTATGAATAAGTGTTATCAATTACTTCGTCAACATTTTTACTCTTTACTGATCCCAATAAAATGAGGAAGCTATAATAGTTTAGTTTAAAGATTAATTTTTGAATCGTACAATAAATGATTTCGTCATCTATATATTTTAAAAATTATATATTAATTAAATATATAATATATATATATATATTAAATATATAAAATTAATTATATATTTTTAAAATTTTATGTACTCATTTAAAAATATAAAATAAATCTGTATGGGGATGTTACACGAAGAAACGCATCTTCATCTGACTTCCGTCCCCTCCAATATCCTTAGAAAATGTCAATTATCTACAAAGATTCTTCTTATCACCAATCGAAGCCACAGCGACAAACTCGGCCAGCTCAGCAAGATTTCGCTACAAAAATTGATCACCGCCAGCGCAATAATTTTCGCGAGCTCCTACGCCAAGCTCAAATTGCTACTTTCATCTCCAGTTTCTGCTATATCCATAACCATCATCCAATCAGAGAGCGGACTTCTCCGCCCACGGCGAGATCAAAGATCGACGGCAGAAAGACGCTAGCGTCTCGACATCGGCAAGCATTGTTGCGAGCGAGTTGGGCGCGACCTGGATGCCCTTTGTTTCGGCGGTTGCAACCGCGTCGTCGTCGTCGTCGGCGTCGTCGGCGTCGACGTCGCGCCGCGTCGTTTCTCGTTTGATCCGGGGCTCCGTTTCCAGGATGCAAGCGCTTCGCGCTTTGTTCACGCAGCTACAGCTAGCGCCCCGAGAACAAGTGGTAATTAATTCTCGGCGAAACAATCGACCCGTTACCGCTGAAGGAACAACAACGTCAAAGTGGAAAGGGAGGAGAAAGAGAGAAAGAGAGAGAGAGAGAGAGAGAGAGAGAGAGAGAGAGAGAGAGCAAGAGCGGGAGAGACGCGGAAGCATTTTGCCGCGAAAACATTGCTTGTTTCGGGTAAACGACTCCCCTTTCGCTACCTCCACCTTTCGACGCTCCACGCTCCTGTAAAACAGTTTGAACATCGTTTGTTCTGAACACCAGTCGCCATGTTGTTCAGCCCTTCTTTGTTTCGCGTGGCAAATTTCTGATCCCTGTTCCGCGTTTCGTAGCCTCGCGCCGTTGTTGCAGTCTTCGCGCTCCGCTGTTTTCCGAGGACAATTCGGGTTTGCTTATCTTACTTTGCGGACTCTTCTTGAAATGCATGGGATTTTGTTTCGTCGATGCAGAGTCTACAATGTAGACTCTACATTGTGAATTGTCTCTGTGAGCTCGACAAGCGAGTTGCATTGTTTTGGTACTTATTAAGCCGGTTTATGTTTCGAGGTAAAACAGTTCATAGTTTTCTTCAACTGGCGGTACGAAAATCGTAGAAATATTTTTCCGTGCTCTGCAATGTCTGAATAGTTCATAAACAAGTGCTTCAATCTTTATAGTTCGCTATGTACTATTTGCAATAGATTCTATTGTGTATAGCTTGAATCTACTGAGTATGTACGTATTTTCGTGTTACTTAGATCATTGTGAACTTTAGGAATTTTTTCCGAAGAATGTGACGGTCCTCCGTCTCTGATCGAATACCTTATTTAAAAGTGCATAAATCGTATAACTTCTGACCATTTTCACATGGCAAAATCTTAAAAAATGTCCGAGTAACAGCCTCTCGTTTTATGTACTTAAACATACATAAGTCATACATTTACAGAATCACCACGAGTTTCTGATTCGTTAAAACTGTTCTGAGAAAGAGACTGTTGTTTTTCTATGATATATCTTTCGATTTTCTTTGTTCAAACACATATGTATTATCAAAAAGTGTGCATTTGTCGCGTTCAGGGCTCGGAAGCTCTGGCGTCGAATCAAATGCCTCGCGAATGAAACATCAGCTGCGAGAAACAGGCCTGATCCGGGAGAACGCGTCGCTAAAAATCGGCGTGATCGAATATTCATTTAAAATGAAAAGTCGCGAGACAAAGGGGTGCGGAGAGGGGCGGCGCGGCGCGGCGTGGCTGCCGCGGAATAAAAGAGAATCGGGGCCAAGGAGTAATATCAAGAACGAGCACGTTCCAGCGGACACAGAGAACCGGGTCTGTCGAGGAATCGCTCAAGGGGGATGAAAGTTCCTCGATACAGAGAGGAGATACACTACCGGAAATTCGAGGCGCACCGGAGCAGATACGGGAGAGCGGGCAGAGGACGGGATTCACGTTGCCCGATGGATCTTTTACTCTTCTCTCGTTATTGTTGCTGACAGCAGCCAGCAACAATGGAAAGAGTTGCTCGGCATAGTGGAGCACACACAGCGAAAGAGCGGGGAAGAAAGGAGGGAACCGGGGCTAAACAATACGTACACGTGGTGGTGTACAATGCTCGGCCGAGGAACGAATGCGAGAAAAAGAGGGAGGAACATCCGAGATTTTTGTCTTCCGGGACAATGTGGAGCGCGCTGATAACGCATTCGAGAACGGCCGAGTGGTGTCGGACCATTCTTAATCCTTGTTCCGGGAATTTCCGATACGTTCGAACAAAAAACCGAATACACTTCCGCTTTTATTTATCCGGATTCTCTCTCTCTCTCTCTCGCTCGCTCTCTTGAAATAATCACGCTCCTCCTCTGTTCCGTTTTTATTCGACGAACTGCACTGTACGCTTCTGTTCGTTTCGCGCACAGTGGTTCATAAAAATATTTGTATCGCTATTATTTCACGGATTCCCTCTCGTACATTATCTCCTTTTTGTCTTCTATTCTACCAGCTGTACCGCATTCTGTCGTTTTTCTGGTGTTCCTGTCAGCAGAGTTAGACGGCAACATTTTGAGAATGCAACGTATGCATCAAAATGGAACGCACGCTTAAAAGTAACGTAAAAACAGAACGATCAACAATTACTTTATCATTCGAATAATTTGACAGTCTCCGTTCGAATGATTCATTCAAATAAAAACCGAAGAAGTGTTCGAATAAATAAATAGAATAATTTGTCACGAATCGCGAATGATTGTTATTCGAAGAAAATATTCGACCGAAAGGAATTCGTTCGAACGATTATATTTCAGATAAATATTTATCGATTATAAAATTATTCGAAGAACTCCGCGAGACATGACAATTGTCACTCAGACGCCTAATCAAGGCCCAACGGAAGAAATTCAGAGAAAAACGAATTAGTCGATCTTGTCCTGGACAAGCTACATCATCGGAGTCCGGAGACTTTCTGGCACCAGGAAAAATCGTGGCTCGACATCCGAAGAAAACCGGCGAGGGATCGATCCGCGAGGACGTCCGGTCGCACGTGCGGACCGAAAGGGTTTGCTTCCACGCTATTTACAGTACGGGTTATCGAATCGATACACGTTTTCCCGTGCAAAGGCAGGTACCACGGGCGAACAAGGGGCTGGTGCCCGGCGACGATGAGGGGGACGTCGACGGGGGCGGTTGGAGGGTGTCCTGGAAGGAGGAAGAGTAGAAGGGGCCGGGGACGCGAGAGGGTTTGGTCGAGGGTGGGTCGGCGTATTTGTTTAGAACAAAGCCTCCTTGGCACCGGCGGTATTAGTAGGTTGGTATTCTCGGCCAGTACTCCTTCCTTCTCTTTCCGCGCTTTTGGATAGAGAGAACCCGGACGGTGGCGGGAGAGGCCACGACGTCGACGACGACGACGACGACGACGTCGACTTCGACGATGAGGACCGGGCTTAAAGCACAATGCCGCCTGCTTTTCAGTCCTTTCGCTGGCGGACAATGCCGTTTATTTAACATCGTTTAAAAGTACAAAGCCTGTTAATTAATGGACGGGGTCGAAGGAGAGAAACGAAGCCCGGTGTCGAGGGGCCACGGGGGTGGCAGAGAAGCCGCGGACCTGCGAGGACAGCCATGGCGACCGCGCCATTGCCGGGGAACCTCCGCTCCCGGCTTTTACCGAGCCGCACCGCCGCGCCGCGACTCGCTATTGCACCCGGCATTACTATTTCTGAAGGCAGCCGCTATTAGTCCACCGCTACCGAGCCACTGGATGCCATTCTTCTTTCGTTCCTCTCTCCTTTTTACTCGTCTTCATTGTCACCCCGGCAAAACTAGGCTACTACCGCTGCTACTACCCCGCTACTGTTCTTCCTTTCTTCGTCTCCCAGTCGTCCCATCCGACCAGCCCCTTTCTTCCGCGTGTCTTCGGGCCCCGAAGAATGGAACCGTCCGCGAATCTTTGACCCACGGACTCTTTGCTCCCATTTAGCCGTCCCGCGGAACCGACTCGCGAGTAATTGCAAATTACTCGCTCCGGCTGTCTTTCATGCTCCTTTGGCCTTTTGGTCGGCTAGTTTTAAGGGCTGCCGCCGGATGCCAATTTCTTTGGCCAATAGCCTCTTTTTATTCACCCTTTCGGCTTAGAATTTCCGTCGTGGGTGGCCAGTCTTTATCCTACGTTGTTTATTAGTTACCTATTAATTACCTAAAATTAAATTCATTACCTATTAATAGGTATCGAATCAACGCAGACGTGAAATGCTACAACGTTGGTAATGATTGATCTGTTCCAATAGAATTTGGTAGGAAAGTGTAAAAGTGTATCGATAAAAATGTAATTGTATATTATATATATTTATTGTATCATACTTAGCAGAATTCAATTTAGGGTGAACTCTCATAGATTAGAAGGATAAACTAATGACAAACTAAAGAGATTATTATTTCTTGTATTATTATATCTTTAGTTTGTTATTTAGTTTCTCTTTAGTTTATTTTTAGTTTGTCTTTCTAATCTATGAGAGTTCTTTCTAAATTGAATTCTGCTGGGTATGATACTATGAACATATTACATTTATATCGATACACTTTTATTATTATTTTATACCAAATTTTATTGGAACAGAGCAATCATTTCTAGTGTTGTAGCATTTTATATCTGATTTGATTCGATACCTATTGTTTCCAGAATGAATACAGTTCACTCGGTGAGAAATTGAGAAAATTCTTCGAGTGAAAAGGTTAATGAAAAATCTACGAAACTGAGAAATTGCAGAAAGTACAACAACAGTATAATCTGCGGATCTTTATCATAAAGAATAAGAAATGCTGAAGCGTGCATCGGAGCATTCGCTATGTTTGTCGATCGATCGGCATTCCCACTCTGCTTCGAAACCTGTTCCTGACAATGAAGCGTGGAAATTGGAAAACGTTTCATCGGAGAGCGTTTCCGGTCTGAGTGGAAGTGCCACTAGAAGGAACACTTATTTCGTGTCCTGCAGGAAACACGTTTGCGGGGTAAGTTGATCTACTTCTGGCAGTGTCTTAATGATTCTTTAATTTTCCTAGTTTCTTCGGCTTTTCGAGATATTTAACTCAATTTTGACGTACAATTGACTTGCTAGATTCAAGGCTAGATTTATACAAATAGCTACATTTCAACAATAAATTTTTTATTCAACAGTACATTGTTGCGAAAATCGGCTCTAAAAATTCCCTCGAAATCTCAGCCATTTGTTTAACGAAAATGACATTTTAAGAATCCCAAACATTCCAGTTCAACCGTATTAAATTAGCGAAAAATTGGTATCGCTCGAGAAGCGATTTCTCAAGAATTAAGTAATTGAAAAGAGAAGGTGAATGTTCTTTTTTGACGCACGACTGATTCTACACAGACAATTTTATTCCTCCCATTCACGGCGTAAATACATACAATTCGCATGAAATATTCTGCCAACAAGCAAACAAGAACGATGTTCACAATTAAATTACAGTCGCACACTGATACATCGTGAAAGAAAAATTCTGATCAGGGTCAAAGATCCAATTTCCCATTCAGGAAGCACGCAGCGACGTTTACGTACGATCTGCTAAACGCGACGCATTCGCCGATAACGAGGCAATTTGTTCGAATTAGATTCTTTGTGCGCCGCGAAAAACTACTTTGTTACACGGATAATAACGCGGCTTATTAATCCGCAACGTGCACGACTCATTAATACTGGCAACAGCCTTTCGTGTTGAATAACAGATCGTTAAGGTCGATAAGCACGCCATTGTTTCCTGCCGGCGGCAACGGGAACCACGTGAACCTATCATTGAGAGAACGTAGCCCGATCCGCTAATTTATACGTGGCAAGTTGCAACATTTCTGTCCAGCCATAATTTCTTCCACGGTCGGACAAAGAAAAGAAATCATCAACGAAGCAAAAAGATCCGAACGGAAGGCGCGGTGTAACACACACATGATACTTCTGTTTATCGGATTTTTTGCGTGTTGTTAACGTGTCTCAATTAGTGCTTTAATTAGCCGCGAGGAAGACGCCCGCGTTTTTTAAGATGCACAATTTTTTTATGAAGTGTTGCTATAAGATAGTTCAAGACTCCGGCGATGAGAACATCGCTGTTCGGTTTCGAAAGCATTAATAAATTCTTACGACGAGCTTAACACGTTCAGCACCCCATATGGGTGACATTAATTTTTTAGCAATTTTGAACATTCATTTTTCTTGCAACATATTCGAAAAAACTGAGTTTAGCTGGGATATAAAAGAGCTCTGATAAATTTTAACTTTCTAATTTCGATCTAATTAATTAAATTGCATCGACTTTGTGGGAATTTTAGTGGTTGATTGTCGGCGCTGAATGTGTTAATGATGTTTACCGTCATTGATTGTTTGTATGCTAATTTATGTCTTACGCTGGACTGCGACTTTTTCTGCATTCATGGCACGTGTTAATTTCTAAGATGCAAGAAAATTAAGCAAGCGAGAATAGGTACTGTCACTGTTATATTAACCATGAAATACAAAAATGTCACTGTTATTTCATTGTTATTTAGTAAATCTTTCACAGTTTCTCCAGTTAAAATTTATCAACATTGTCTCATAAATCGTCCGACATTAAATTCACAGAAAGTCAAACCGCACACTCAATATTCCATAAAAAGGTGTGCCTAATAAAATATTGAATTATAATCGTTAATCGTCATTCATATTACTCTTTTATTCATATCGTAATTATTATAAATTATATATAATATCTAACGAGTTATAATACTTAATAATTAATCACTTTACTTTCTACACAAATCTGACTTTTGTTCCTAACAGCCATTTATTCAGTTGACTAGCCGAGGATTGACTAATTAGGCGATGATTTAAACACACTGAGTCAAAAAGACCCGGTAACGGCAGACCAGGCGTTAACAGTTAAAGAAGACAAAAATTGTGTGTCGGACGTGCAGAAGAACCGGATGAAACGCAATCCAGTCGCCGAGGAGAGACTTAACGACGCGCAGTTTAATACACTCGCCAATTAATCTAAACACCCCTCAAGAACACTTTCTCGCCACTTTGCCGAGATTGTTCCCGTTGGTCCGCGATCCCCGGCGAGTCTCTCGCGGAATAGCGTATCCAGCTTATGCAGAAGGAGAGAGCTTTCAGGCTGAAGAGCTTAAAGCTTGCTCGGGGACGATCATTTTTAATCACGCGGAGACAGATGGAGCGCGACCGAGAGAGACTACTGGAAGAGATAGAGTAAGAGAGAAAGAGAGAGAGAGAGAGAGTAAGAGAGAGAGAGTAAGAGAGATATAGGGTAGAGAAACGGGGGTGGAGGACTGCCGTGTACCTGTGTGCAGGCGTTTTGTGTTCCCGCCTTTGTCGCAACGGCGCCATTGTTCCCGCGATTCTATAGGATCGCAGTGTCGGGGTCCTCCGCGAATTGTTTTCTTCGCGAATCTTGCGCTCTCTCTCTCTCTCTCTCTCTTTCGCTCTCCTTCTGTCTTCTCGCTGGTGTCCTAGACACGATTACATCCACTTTTCTCAGGATTACGCGAAAACCGAAAATTCCAGCCCCGCTCCCCACCTCGTTCCTCCCAGTTCCAGGCGCGCCGTGAATTTCGCGGGGATGGAACCTCGAACTGTATCGCTCGCGACGGAAACAATCGCGAACTTCCGCGAAGAACGGAAGTCAGCTGTGAATGGAATTAACGCGCGCGCGAATGCTGATAACGGGGATACGAATTGAATGTTTCTTGTTCCTTCGAGCGGCGCCCTATTGTCCGACCGGTACTCCCACGCCGTGACGTTTTTGCGTTTGTCGTTCAATCGGAACGTCGCCGTGTCTATTTTAGAACTTGTGTTTCGACATTTATTTCTATGTTTGGTATTTCGAGTTTTAAGTTGATGCTGGCGAAAAGTCGCGAGTAGAGACAGAGGGTACGTACAACGGTTTTGATAAACTTTTCGTGATAAGGAGACTGCGGATTTTTATGCGAAGTGAAAGCGATTTACGATCGTTGCGGGAAATGAACAGCAAATAGAAAATTCTCTGTTCCTGTAACAATTTTAATAGATTCACGATAATATATCGGCACCCCGAAATTTCTTAAATCGTCCTGTTAGTTCGAGCTTCTTTTTTCATTTAGTGCATAAAACAGTGCAGTCTGGTATTAAGGAGAGACTGTGGCGTGAGATCGAAATTGTTATTTCATTAATAGAATCGTTCTTTAATTTAGATTTTTTTCAGTAATCTGTAATAAGAATGCAGATTTTCATGCAAGCGATGAATTTTGTCTAGAATCCTAGAATCGGATAGATTGTCAGACTAATTCTCTCAAAAACAAAGCCTCAAATGAAAAAATATTAAAGTGCATTTGTTTTTACAATAAGTAGACTACCGAGTTTTTGCATTTATTGCAGAAAAGAGTAAATGAAACACAAACCTGTAAAGACTTTTATAGAGTCTGAATATATTGTTACATTATTTTTGACATATTGAGATTATTAAACGTTTTTAAACATTTAAAAAAAGACATGCTTTGGAGATATTCTACTATTTCATACCAAATAGTATTATCTGCAATACTATTATTATTTAAAAACCATGTTACAATTCATAGTTACCAAATTATAATCGGAAAAATAAAACTTTAAATGCCTTTTCCTTCAAAAATTATTGTTTAGACATATCTGGGCATTGAATTAGAGCAACAATATGTTTACCTAGCTTCTGTCGTTTGCACTTGACACAGAAACGTCTCATTCTACACGAAGATCTATTCATTAATCGACAGCACCCCCAAAAAGATCGCCGAACAATAACGTAGAACCTCGCCGCTATTCATTGTACCAAACCGAACCCGGTCTTCGAGATCACCCTAAAACGGCTCTGCCATATTCTCGCGACATCATTCGGACCGAATTACTCAGGAGCTGAGGACGCGGCCAGACGAAACGGCGATATACAGTCGTCGTCCCACCGCGGCATCGATCCCGGTAATTCCCCTTCGCGTGTCGTCCTTGCTTTCCTTCTTCTCGCCCATCGTCTAAAATACCCGGGCCTATTGTCGTCCGGTAAAAACGCACGGAGAACGCCACGCACTATTACAATACAAGGGAGCACGAGAGAGAGAGAGAGAGAGAGAGAGAGAGAGAGAGAGAACGCACGTTCGTGCAAACGCATAGGCGAATCCACGCGCGGACGCGCGTGCACACAAACGCGAACGCGAACGGACGAGCGAAGAAAAAAAGGAAGAAGGAGGGAGGAGGCACGCAGGGGTGGGAAAGAAAGTTGACAAAGAGGGAAGGTGGTGTGTGGATGCAGTGGATAGAGCGCGGTGTGTACAAACACGGGAACAAGGATGGCGCGAGGGGGCGGAGGGACCTGGCCAGAAAGAAAGAGAGAGTGAAAAGCTCCGGGAGGAGATAGGAGGGGAGGGAAGAGGAGACTCGAGAAGGTTGGAGGCAAAGCTTTCATCGTAATGAAGTATTTCTGTCGGTTCCCGTAGCCTCTCTCTTCGTCCTCCGAGTTCTTTCGCGTGCGTTAAAGAAACGACTTGTCGGTTTTGCGCGCTCATCGACGTTGAAGCGAATAGAGGGCCACCGGGCTGCGAGCGACAGAAAGAGAGAGAGAGAGAGAGAGAGAGAGAGAGAGAGAGAGAGAAAGAGGGGAGGAAAGGGGACATTCATCCTCCCGCGCGCCGAAGGACAACCCTATTTAACCCTTCGAGTCGAGCGGAGTCGCTGCGTTTTCTACGCTTCCCGAGAGCGACTCGATTTCCCTTCTTCCAGCGACTTTCTGACTGGCTTAAAATTGGTTCGACCTTTCCGTGGTGTCTCGTTAACCCCTGCGCCTTTAGCCCTCCGATAGGATCCACTGAATTTCAAGCGATGCTTAAAAAACAAGCTTCTTCACTATTTTTAGCGAATTTAGCTTCTTCACAGATTTTACTTTCTTGGATCGAATGAATGTATCAATATCCGATGCAATCAGATGTAAATAAAGTATTTGAGAAATGTCTGAACATATTGTACAATAGAATGTTTAACTGCAAACATATTGCAGGAGATTTTTAAAAAACCAAAGTCTAGTACGAATTTATTAATTTATTTTCTTCATTGTGTTCGATGTTCCCCATTTTCCACATGCGTGACAATCTAGTAGCCGTTCGTTAGGAATCAAATTCTAACGATGCTAACTAATATTAACATTTAAGATAAATGCCCTCAATTGCGCCTAAATCGATGATTCACAGAAACACACTCCCTAAGTCATTCAACGAACAAATTAAAAAAACGATGCACAATCTCCATACGTCTACGTAATAAAATCGAGATGCAAGTTATGCAAAGTTTTACGCAACACATGGTAAAAAGGAATGGTAAAAAGGCTTCGATTCAGTCGACGCAATTAAGCCAAATTGGTGAAGCGTGATAAGACAGTCAATCTGTTGATTGTGTGCGTCTCTCAATCCCATCGATTCTCATCAGCGTCCCCTAAATTGCTAACCAAAGAGACCGAGTAACCACGCCGGGGACAGTTTCATCGAATCAAATTCAAAGAAGGAGAACCCGCGGACGAGCAGAGAAAGGATGGCTGGCAGTGCGAGGACCTGGAAGTTTCGCGGCAGAAACACGATCGCGGGAGAGTCCAATAACCAGATTAGCTTCGGCTATTTCCCAATGGAGCGATCTCCTCCACTCGACGAAACGTCCAGGTCGCACCCTCAATCTCGGTTCCGGTACAGTTTTGCGCCCCGAGGATCGTGAAACGTGTCGAACTGCCCGGTCGAAAGATAAACGGGGATGGTCATCTGCTAATCGACGTCGTAAAATTGGCAGTCGACTATCGGTGACGACGTTTCGCGAACGCGGCGGAGTCTGTGTTTATGCAGCGGAGATGTTGGGACATTTTTGCGACGAAGTCGTAGAACTTTTGGTGGAATTGTGGTAGGGCGATGGAACTTTTTTTAAATTGAAGTTGAAATGTTGCGGAATGAGAGAAAAATAAGTAGGAAGAGCGAAGGATAGGGTTTCGCTTTGGAAATATTTAGCAAAGTTCATCTTTCGATGAATCAAAATTTAGTTTGATAGCTCGATTTCTATAAATAATTTTAAGGCCCAAACTGGCCCGTTAATTCTTACACTTATTTCTCTCAAATTTTATAACATTTCTGCATTTATTTGAATCGGGTTTCGTTATGCTAACTTAATTTTATTGGGAGCTCTGCGATTTCGTAGAAAAAGTGACCGAACGTACAATTTCCAAAGGCTGATTTGTCGAAATGCCAAGTTCAATAATTGTTTTCAACTGAAAAATTTATTTGTCACCTTTCGTTCTTATTTTTCTCGTATTCTACAACAATTCAGCTTTTATTTAAAAAAAGGTTCCATCAGTCTAGCTTCATTTGATCAAAAGTTCTACGATTTTGTAGCAAAAGTGAGCAAACGTTAAATATTCACAGAAACGTCAATTTCGACGGTTGTTCCCGAGTTAAAAATTAATTCGCCACACATTATCCTTACTTTTCTCGCATCCTACATCGTTCCGCCTTCAATTTGAAAAAAGTTTCACCACTCTGTCTTAATCCCATCAAAAGTTCTACGATTTTTTTTTCCACAGTGCGCCGCTCGAGTCGCTGGCTTCGCGTGTAATTGTTTGCACGATGACGGGGAACACGTTTGCTTATTGTTAGCGAGACACCGGTATCGGCCTATTTGCACTGTTAATTACAGCGTCGCGGGCGGCTAATTGCGCGACACATTTGTTCGGCCGATCTCCGTCTCTTCAACTAAATTTAAAAAGATACTCGACGCAAATACATTCGATAATTCGCTATTAGTCTTATCGCTCGTTCGAGCACCAATTATCGATAACAGCGACTAAATATGTGTTAATAGAAGTTGGGTTTCGAGTCGCAAGCGAAAATTAACGACAACAATTTACATGCACGAAGTGCGTCCATTCAAGAATTTTGAATATTTTCGTCCCACTTTCGTTTCCATAGCATTTATTTAATCGCTTACTAATTTCTACGAAAATTATTATCTCTATTCGATCGAACAATAATATCCAGAATTCAATGATAAACTATTATTCGGAATGTAATTTCGTTCGATGATCTATTCTTCTAAAACTTTTAATGTTCTGCATTTAATTCTACATTTAATTCTATATTCATAATTCTAGATTTAATGTTCTGTAACATTTCGACTTTTTCGGTAGATTCGAAATCTTCTGCTGTTTCGTTTTAATCGGCAAAATATGCTGAATTCGGATTTTTCCAACATCTCGACGAAACGAAATTACATCGTGGACAACCGAACAGCTATTCCGTACGAACCAAAATGTTTTTCGGGGAACAATGGCCTGTCTATTCCAATTAGCAACGAGTGCAGACCGGTACACGGAAACCATAGACAGCGAAATAGGCAAGGCACTCAATTATTTACCCGCGTAGGCGTGCACGATCGCGGTTGACCAGCCGTTTATATAGTTTAGTCGAGTACGGTTTGCAACAGAGTGCAAACTTTTCAGTCGGCCAACTATCTAACACGCGGCGCGGCGGTTTCGCGTGTTCGCGTGCTCCAACTGAACAGTCCGCCAACTAAAAGTCGATGGTGTTTGTCGAGCCTGGGCAAACGAACCCGGCCGAGCTCGCTCCGAAACCGTGCCGGAATGGAAATATCACCATGGTGGAAAGCTTGACCAGGTTTCCTTGCCCGCCAAGATTCTGCCGCAGAAATTTTATTGTTATTAGAACTCTGTACAGTTCTCGCGGCGACCGTAAAGTAACCGATTTATCGACCGTGGAGCCGATTTCCCCGGCAAATCGTTTAGGCAATCGTGCGGGAAAAGTGTTTACTCGAGATCTACATAGTTTCATTCAAGACGGGCTTGTTTCGCGAATTTACGAACGCGATACGATTCGATTAAAATATTCTCGGTGTCGGCGCGACGACCGCGCGAGTGTGAATTTCGGATTTCTTGCACGTTTAGATGGGACCGGATAACCGAGTTAAGTGCGACAGCGATAACGAAACGTGGAAATATTTGGCTCGTTATCGAATCACGGTTATCTATGTAATTTCTTTATATTGTTGCTTCCTCGGAGAGTGAAATGAGGTTTTCTATGCGAACCAGAGGGTTCGTTGTGTTAACACTGAATTGAAAATGCTGGAAATATATCTCTACAGTTTAGATTATACGATTCAATTGTTGAAACAATTCACAAGTTATCTTACGAGTTATTTTTTCGCTGCAACAGGAATAATTATGTTTACAATGTGATTGTTCGGACTGTCGATTACAGCGAAGTAGAAAGTCTTGCGTAATCGATCGTGCGTGATCATCAAAGAATTGTACGCTTCGAGTAACAATCGTCAAAGCGATTGTATAATGAAATTTGTCGCGTGGTATATAAAATGCCAGGTTTCTTATCAGTCACAAATTTCAAGGGGCTCTCTTGCGACTTTCTTGCATAACTTGTACGCGTGCCGAGAATTCTATCGAAATCGGTTCGCGTTGTTGCCAGTCGCATATAAAATAAAATTGAATTTCGCCAGTGCAAACAATTTTTAAAAATTCTCTTTTCATCGAACAAAATTCTTTCGACTGACGAAGTCCAATTTTACTTCATCCGCTGTGTACGTTTATACTGGAATCTTGCAAATTTCTATAGAAACAAAACCTTGGTTGCATATTACACGAAGAAAAAATTGATTTTAAAGCGTGCTATTTTTTCGTCCCGCGGGTTGTAGGACGAATTTTCGCCGCATCAACCGATCCAGCCGAAACCGCAGCAGCATCAGCGTCGCACGTGCAAAGAGAGCGAAAACCTTGAAACACAATCCCGAAAACGGTCTGCGATCGAGTGTCCATTTGCAGGACAATGCGTGGCACCGGCTGCCCCTCCCCTGACCGGAAGCCACCAAACGAGTTACCATTTTCCCCGGAAACCGCGAGAGTCGGTTGAGAAGAGGAATAAGAAGAAGAAGACGAAGAAGAAGAACACGAAGAAGACGACGACGAAAAGGAAGAGAAGCAAGCCGAAGCATTCCTCGCGAGATTCCAGCGTTCACGCGAAGAGTGCTCTCTCGGGCGGAGAGGCGCATCGGTTCCTCGGATCTCTTTTGTCGTCGTCGCGGCGCTCTTTCGGCGCCTGGAGAGGGTCGGAGGGCGGGCCGGGGGTAGAACGGGCGGCCGGGAGAGGAGGGCCGGGGAGGCGTGGGCGGCGAAGGGAAGCGGGCGGCTGCAGGATGAAATTTGCAAATGCTCCGACAAGCCATCGCGGGTAGCGCGGACACGGCGGGGCTGCGGAGAGGGATCGGCGGGGGTGCGGAGAGGGTGAGAGAAGGCGCGGAGGCGGCGGGCGTTCAGGTGGGGTTGTATATCAAGCAGAAATGTACGCAGCGCGCCGGGGACATGGCGGTAAAAGAGCGACGAAAAAGTGTCGCTTCGACAAAGGGTGCAAGCTGGAGAAGAGAAAGGGGCGAGGGCGGCTCGGAGGAGGCAGAAGAGGATCGAAGGGAGGAGAGGAGTGAGTGAGTGAGAGAGAAAGAGAGAGAGAGAGAGAGAGAGAGAGAGAGAGAGAAGGGGTGGAATATCAGCGGAGGGAGGTGGTTCGAGCGTGCGCGCATCATTTTTGCCGAGGAGCAGGCACTTCCCTTATTCGCCGTCGCCGGGGGAACGAAAAATGGGGGTAGAAGAACCGAGGCGAGGAAGAAAATGACGGATAAAGAAGCTTCGAGGGGAGCCGCGGGAACTGGGCTTTGTCGATTCCCGGGTATTTAACGGAAATACCAACCGGAATACCTTCGTCCCCGTTCGTCTTTATCTCCCTTTCTTTTCCCGTCGGTTCACCCCGCGCGCTTTCCCCCGCGCGAGCACACGGGAACCGTGTGTCGACGGCGACGAATAATTCGAGCGTGTGTCGATGAAGCAGAGCAGAGTCGCGCTGGACCGTCGACACGCAAAGCAAGGAATCCTGAAAGGGATGAATCGCGGGGAGGAACTGCCGCGTTCGAATAGACTGCCGAGCGCCGCGCGTTCGAACCAATCCGTCGTGTTTGAATCTCGAAAATGCGATTAACGCTGCTGTGTTCGCGGCGACGCGACGCGTTCCTTCCTCGCTTCTGTATACCTTTTTTTTTCTTCTCTTTCTCTCGCTCTCTATCTCTCTCTCTCTCGCTATCGCGCGCGCGTGCTTTCTCTTTTGGGCCCTCGCACCTCGCTCACGCGCTAGCTCGCTATTTCGACGGATGAGCTTTGAACGATTGTTTCGGGGGAAGATTTTTTTGAACCGCGCTCCGTTTGCCGCGCCCGTTTGGATTCGCTAATTGCTTTCGGGGCTGGAAGAACGAACGCTCTGTGCGACGGGTTCTCTTTGCGTTTCGCCGGGTTTTGTCCGCCGATGAATGTTGTCGCGGCGATGACATAGATGTTTTCGGCCGGAATTGTTCTGTTAGGTGATTTATGGTACGCGACCATTTGACGGAGACTGCGCTCGGTTTCGTAAAGTTTCGTTTGAAATCAATTTCGAAAGAATCTCGCGGAAATTCCAATTCCATAATCTTTATTTCACGTGCTAGGACTTCCGTTTTGTATCGACACACAGATTATCTTGCGGAAATAGTCTGCTTGTCGGTCCTTGTTTCGGCAGTGTTCAACAGAAATGGCGCGTCATTAACACTGGAACTACCAAATCGGTCAAAATGATGAATTCCAAATGTATATCTTATAATTCTTCCGATTGATACGTCGTTTTCGTGGATAATCACTACACCGCGGATCTTTATGCAGAATAAAAATTCCCTACCTCCATTGCAACAAACAGAAGTTAAATAAACATTTATTTTTATCCGTAACTTTTTCTTTAATCAGTTGAAAATAATCGAACGGCGTGGTTCAATTTTTATCTTGCGTTTAATGTGTTGTATTCGCCCTACTCGGTTTTATTATAAATGCATAAATTCCGCAGTATAGTAATCGCTGAATACGTTTATTTGTTCAGGTATATTTCGCAAACGCAGTATTGCTGTTTTGAAAAGGCACCACAAATCAATCACTAGACTGCAGATTTTCTGCATTCATGACAAAATTAGGTGGTTGCAATTTAAAATAGAAGAAAGATTCAGAGAATTTTAAAACGTGAATGTCTGATTTTTAATCTGTTCAAGCGATTAAGGTAAGATTAACTTAACTCGGATTGTACACAAAAATGGACATTTTGGGAAGAGGAGATCCGATTATTCGAGCTTTGCGGTTCGTTTTTTATAATTGTTGACAATCTATACTATAAAAACGAGTGGCAAGGCTCAAATTGTCTATTCTTTGTGCAATTACGAAGAATTTACTCGCGTCAATTTAACTTAACTTTTTACTCGCTAAGAATTTACTGTATTTAGTTTCTGTTTCTTGCAACTAATGCAGACAATTTGTATTTTGCACATAAATCCGCCGTCTACTAATCAGTTTCATTGCACGGTCGTTCTGAGATATCAGAATTAGCTGTTCTCGTTGTATTTTTAGTTCGAATGATGTAATATATTTAACACACTTCAGAACGTATACACTTTAGATTACAGCAGAATCGATACGTGTTTACTATCAATTTTGAATTCGTAATCATCGAAGTTCTACTGTATCATGTTTCCTACGATATCGCGCGTTATCATACGATTTCACTGGACGTGGAATCTCTTGATACTGTCTCGATTTTTTGAGACAAGACAATACAGTATGGACATTAGTCTCGACGGAAGCCGTGTGAACGAGTTCGATCGAGTTATCTCGAAAGCTGCGTGATTCGAGTATCGATAAGTCGTAAATACTAACCTAATCTCTTGGAGATCTCGCTGTTGTGCATCTTGGGGTTCTCCTGCGCGATCTTCCGTCGCTGGAGCCGTGACCAGACCATAAACGCGTTCATCGGCCTCTTAATGTGCTCCACCTGCGTCTTCTTCGTGGTCGGGCCGAGGGGGCTGCCGAGGCCAACCCCCATGGGGCCGACACCCGCGCCACCGGGTGGCGACGTACTCGGCATACCCTGCATACCGCGCAGGGTCTCCGTGAAGGAGCCGTCGCACATGTTGCCGCCGGCTCTGTAATTAAACGCAGCCACCAATTAGTAACCCCAGCGGGCACGTTAATGGGACACGCCTACGTGAAAACAGCCACCGACGACCTCGAGTCCGAGTGACCGAGGATCAACGGAGAGACCGGGAAAGATAGAGAGATGGTCAGAGAGAAAGCGAGAGAGAGAGAAAGCAAGAGAGAGAGAGAGAAAGCAAGAGAGAGAGAGAGAGAAAGCGAGAGAGAGAGAGAGAGAGAGAGAGAGAGAGAGAGAGAGGGACCCGAGGGCATCGTGGAGTGTCCATTGTTTCGACACCGGGTCCGACCGACGCTCTCCGTCGGAGACAAACGTCGTCCCCATCTGATTTACGATCTCGACGACGTTATCTTGCATACTTAGCCTCTTGATGCGTCTTGGACACTGATACACCGACCGACCAGATCGGGATTTAGATTGTTTATGGCGATTAGCACGATTTTGGGAACTTGCGATGACCGATCTTTCAAATGCTTGGCAGAGATTTAGGGGTTGAAGATGAAGAACGATCTTTAAATGACGCGGATGTGATAGGTATCTTTGCAAAGAGAACCGTGGTAATTCTTGCTGCAATAGTTCTTAAGTAGTCGGACACATTTATATTGTGAGACAAATTGTATCGCTGAACCCACCATGCCGGTCAAAATCACCGCTTTCATATGATGTATTTTAAAATCGTTGAAGTTACAAAGACTCTTCTGTGCGAAACTTGTTCTGCAATCAATTTGTTAATTCGATATCCATTGTAATTAAAGTAGTGAGGAGTATGAAATAAATTCAGTCTTGTCTTATTCGTAGAACAGCACACATTAGTCGCTTTTAATGTTCGGTTAGTTTTGTGTTAATACTTTGGTTACTCTAAACGTTTATTGGATATTTCAAATATTAGGTTATTGTTTGTAACGCGCAAAGTAATGAAGGAACAGCTCGCCTGTTCCTTTTTTTGAAACTCTTATAATTAGACTGAATTTTTATGCGAAACAAAATTCATTTCTCCAGCAATTGTTACATTTATTTCTTGAATAATTTCAGTGAGTCGAAAATAATACCGATGTAGCTGATTCTAAGTTCTGTCAGTATTTCCATTGTCACAAATTGTATCTACTCATTTTTGTCATAAATGCATAAAATCCGCAGTCTAGTAACGATTCTCAGTTGAATCGAAATAATATTAATAAAAAGGGAACACGTATTTCAGCGGATTGTAGATCTGTATTTTCACTATTTTGTAAAAATCAGAATTGTTTCGTCGACGATGGAGCTCGTTGTAACTCAAACAAGATAAAAATGCTGCTAATTCTTTTTAATGAAATTATAAATGCGTCGAACTGCAAAGAAATCCTTCTTAATGAAAATATTATTGTGTCGAACTGCAAAGAAATTCTCCTCGATGAAATTATAAATGTATCAACATCCACAAAGAAACTCTCTTCAATATAAGTACAAATGCATCGAACTCGAAAGAAATTCTCCTCAATTTGTTTTTCTTTTTTTAAATCAAACTCCAGAGAAACTCTGCTTAATGAAAATATAAATGTATGCAAATTCTGAATATTTTTTCAATTGTATTTGTAGAATATTATAATCAATTTTAGGGTGTATTTTACGATGAAAATGTAGTCAGTAGAATCTATTGTTTAAGCCTATTGTATAGTATTGTATAGTATTGTAAGCCTGGTGTCTTTTTATTGTCTGAACTATTTATTGTCTGAAAATCGAAATTTCTCGAACTCCGCAGAACATTGCAGGATTAAATGGATACAAACCTGTGATTAGAGAATGCAAACACCAAATAAAAAGTTGCACACTATGTTATTAAAATAATTTTGTATCCAGTTCGCACAAAGGATTTTATTTCTGTGGTTCTAGAAATTCCGTGAATTGTGTTCTGTTATTCACGCAATTAGCCCTCGCAAAACCTAGATTATCCTTAGACCGGCTAACCGGGTAGCAAAGCGTGCGTTTAAAGCGGATTTGAACCGGTCACGACGATTTCCCTGAAAACGCTGGCATTCCAGCCTGGTGGCTTTTAATTGTGCGCCACCGACACGCAGAAGAACCGAGCGAGGGCACTCGTGCAGCCACTCCTCACGGTCCTGGTAATTGCTTATTCGTTTGCTCTTTGATTCACAAGCAAATTAATCTTATCCTTTCCTCGTATCAAAGCCATTAACCAATCTCGCCGCGTTGCCTCTCTCCGCCGTCTTTTTACCCTAAATGTCACCCTTCGTTCTGCACGCCTCGCTCCAACAGTCCCTCTTTTCCGTCTGCGACTCCTACGATCCTCTCCTTCCCTCTCTTTCTCTCTCTCTCTCTCTCTCTCTCGTTCTCCTCTCGAACTAATACAATTACACGCGGATCTCCTTGAGCATTCATTAAGAAAAAAAACCTGTAGTGGTTGAGGGAGTTAACCCGGGGGCGGTAGTTACGATTTTGTAGGGTTAGAACCACCCCTCGGCCAGGACCACCCTCGAGTGTCATTCAGCTCGGATTAATAGATACGTTGGTTAGCGAGGTTGCAAGGGTGCGAGGGAACGAGCGAGAGAGAAAAAGGGGGTGGCAGGGGGTGGAAGCACCAGCGGTTGCTTGCGAGAGAGCCCAAGGGTGCTCGGGGGTGGCACAACGGGGAGAGAGAAGATGCTGGAAGTAATGGCTGTTGACAACGAGCGACGGGGGATTAGGAAGTGCTAATTGAATGTTTAGATCCCGGCTCGAACGACCCACGAACCCACACGCAGCAATTTATTGCTCTCTATGAGGGAATCTGTATTCGCGACGGGAGTAGAGTGATCGAGATCCTTGCGGAGGATTTTTAAAGGATCCGAGGAGTGGATCCGGCCGATTTGAAGGCGGCGACGCGAGGCGAGACGCGGGGCTGATTTAATTCGATCAATCGGGGAACATTGGTTCAGGATTTTTCATCGGATCAGCTATAAAGTGAATTTTTATCAACGTATACAGATACGTTAATATCTAGATATTGTGTGCTTGGAAAATTAATTGAAGTTATTGAAAATGAGTGACGTTTTCAGGGGTGGGTTTATCAGTTGAATATGAACGAGGATATTAATGAATATTCATGAAATTTTTATTCCATTTAATGGAATAAAATAATATGGAAATTTGTACGATTACATTGGACACATACAACAATGAAAAAACAACGCTCCAGACGGAGTAATAGAAAACTGGTCTGGTTAACTCGAGCCAACAACAGAACGCACTTTTATGAAAAGGAAACACGTTACTGCAAACATTATTGTGGAATAAATTTAGTCTAATCCTCGCTTTGTAATTATAGCGCATTCTTCAATACTTCGTTTTGCGAATCTAAACTGAGAAGTATCAAACAGTATGTGTAACAATTGGGTCACTGTCGGCGTTGATCAGCACTAGTGAAACTGTGTTTATATATCCTCACTCGCGAATTTGGTCGCTGATAATTCGTGCAATGGTCATTTTTCAAGCGACGAAATCGCAAAGAAGAAGAAGAAGACTGTATTCGATTTATTTGAACGTAATAATCGCTCGTTTATAAATTTTTGCCAGTAAACAATATCCTCGCGAAAAGGTGTACCTACATTCCTTGTCTCTGGAAGCTGTTGCAAAATTATTTAGCACCGAAGAAGTGTCACCGATGCAAATATTTACGTCGATTCTAAACTCCAACATTACAAAATTTGCGTACTTTGAACAAATTGTTGAATTTTGGGAATAATTGCTACAGAAAATACAGTCTCACAGGCAGCTAAACAAATATAAAACTCTGATTCATAACTTCTACTAGAAATCAGTCTCTCTAAATTCAACAAGCGAGATACTGGAGCAAAGGGTAGTTTCAAACTCCCTTCGAAGCTAATTTAAACACACCCGCAGCTCTAAAATTCTCCAAATCAATATTTCAAATTATTACCACTGTACTCAGTGTCTCAAAAATTTCGCAATTCGATCCCTCCGATCGAGAACTCCACAGAATATCTGGAAACGCCTAGCGAAACATCCCCTGAATTACGATAATCACTTCATTTCCGCACCAAATCACGAGAGATTCGCATACGTTCTCCCGGAACGCGTTCCCCGCACACAATCCCAAGAATCACCGGCGAAACTCACCTCATAAAGTGGCCGGCGGCCCGTTGGTGCAAGTCCAGCTCAATTTTGGTGCCGTGGTTGAGACTCTGGGCCTCACCGACTCGTCCCCAACGATCGGCAACGAGCCCGGTGAATTGAAACGCGTCCGTCGAAAGGCGTTTAACGAACAAATAAACAACAAGATCGGTCGAGTCACTGCACTGTCATATCAGAAGGCGTTCCACTATCGATGTCCGAGAGGAAGATTCTGATTCACTGTTACGCTATCACTGCGTGTTAGCGACGTGTCGCGACGCGCGGGTCGGTTACGTCGGCATCCTGCTCGCTTCCGGTTTCGGTCAACTGTTAGCGATTAGCTGCTCCGCATGGGAACTGGCGAGACAGAAGATGGTGTAGTAATCGCGTTCTGCGACGAAGCACGAGGACGAGACACAGAATCGCGCGGCGTTCAATGTGCCTCTGCGGACGATAGTTTTGGGAGTGTGCACGCACGACCCGTCGCCCGGAGCCGGTCCACTGTGTCCCTTCAACCAGTCGTGCCCTCCCCACCACCGGCGGCCGAGCGGAAAAAGGTCGAGCGAGCGAATCGGGAACGCCGAGGGGCGGAGCCTCGTTGGTAAACGCGGTATCGCTCGGGCGCACGATTGGCCGCCGCCGCGAGGCCGTCGATAACGAACCCGACCCGCGTTTCCTGCGACCCGAGGGTGGGGGGCCCTCTCGACGAGGATCGCGAGATAGATACCCTCCCGGTCCCGTGGCCCGGTCCACCCTCTCCCGACGTTCCCTTGTTTCAAAGTTCTTTCCGCGAATTCGCCAACACCGCAACTACTTGCCGCGATTGGTACACGCTCGCCTCGGGTCCTTCCCGAATTTTTGGCAGCCGGTCGCGAAATCCGAGAAATGGAGGTCCGATCGGCGCCGCTTTGCAGCGATGCACCTGAGGGGCTCGTTAAAAATGGCGATGGCTCGGCCGGAAAATGGTTTAACGTATGGGAGAAGTTCAGGAATTCAATGTCGGAATATTCTTCGCGGGCTTTCGCGGAACGTCGGGGTAGAATAAGATTGCGGAGTGTAGAAACAAGTCCGACGATAGAAAATGGTGAAAGGCGATTGATTTTGGTGCTATGAATTAAAATGTTATGCGACGAAACTGTGTGCGATCCGGTATGCACTGGTTTTCAGGAAGACGATGCTACATTGCAGACATTTGTGAAAAAAGATTTCGAACGAATTAGTTCCTAGCAACCGAAATTTCTTGGAGATATAAAATGTGTCGGCAGTCGTTTAGACTATGTTTATTCATTAAGACGATTTGCTTGTTGGAGCGCAATGATCTTAATTTACACGGAACTGTTTTACTTTGATTCACTTTGTTTTACGTTATTTTACTTTGTTTTACTTTTTGTTTTACTTTGTTTTATTTTGTTTCACTTTGTTTCACTTTGTTTCACTTTGTTTCACTTTGTTTCACTTTGTTTCACTTTGTTTCACTTTGTTTCACTTTGTTTCACTTTGTTTCACTTTGTTTCACTTTGTTTCACTTTGTTTCACTTTGTTTCACTTTGTTTCACTTTGTTTCACTTTGTTTCACTTTGTTTCACTTTGTTTCACTTTGTTTCACTTTGTTTCACTTTGTTTCACTTTGTTTCACTTTGTTTCACTTTGTTTCACTTTGTTTCACTTTGTTTCACTTTGTTTCACTTTGTTTCACTTTGTTTCACTTTGTTTCACTTTGTTTCACTTTGTTTCACTTTGTTTCACTTTGTTTCACTTTGTTTCACTTTGTTTCACTTTGTTTCACTTTGTTTCACTTTGTTTTATTTTGTTTACTTTGTTTTACTTTGTTTTATTTTGTTTACTTTGTTTTACTTTGTTTTACTTTGTTTTACTTTGTTTTAATTTGTTCTACTTTATTTTACTTTATTTTCTTTGTTGTACTTTGTTTTACTTTGTTTTACGTTGCTTTACTTTGTTTTAATTTGTTCTACTTTATTTTACTTTATTTTCTTTGTTGTACTTTGTTTTACTCTGTTTTACGTTGCTTTACTTTGTTTTAATTCGTTCTACTTTATTTTACTCTGTTTTATTTTATTTTACTGACGATTGCGACTTTTTGTTTTCTGTTCAACGTCAGGCACGGAACATCGATGTATAAATTTCAGACAGCAAAGGTATCGGAAACGAAGAAATTACAATAGGCATTGAACAGTCTGCACGCTGTCTACAGTGTTTGCATCAAATTGAATTCGCCGTTGTTCGCGGAATAATCGATAGAATTTCTACGGTCAGTTTGATACTTCGACTTTCACTTCTAATGAAGACCGATCTGTTCGCGTCCGTTTAACACTTCACGTCGGTGAACAATCTCTGAAAGCGATACAGCGTGGTCCACGGGACACGCTCAAGTGTCCCGAAACTTGATATCCTTGTTTCGGCTACCGAAAACGGTAGTGGGTGTCGGATTACGCGAAGAATAAACGACAAGGTGTTGATGGTCCCCCGACCGCTTCAATGAGTTATTCTTCACGCCCCGGTGAATTTACAACCCTCTATCTCCTCCGAGATAAGCAGAAATTAGCTCTTCTATGATGGTAACGATGTGGTCGCCGGGGTAATATTGCTGTCCGCATTGGAAACGTCAGCGGAACGTGAGCATAAATCATTCAACGATTCGATGAGGTTCTTTGATCACCCGTCATAAATACGTTCTTCTATTTTAAAATTCTTCGTCTAGTTTTCTTCTCAATTTTGCCACATTTCATATGGATTCCTATTAAATAAACATGCTGTGCACACGTTATCGGTAAGTGGACTGCGGATTTCACGCTTTTATGGTAACACGAATGTCGATCAACGAAATCCGAAACAGCAGACAACAGGAGCAATAAACAAGATGTTCATTCTCTGCATAAAGATTCAGAAACACTGTGTAAAATCGTTCTGTCAACTTATCACGTCTTATTTCAACTTTTCACATTCAGCGAAGAAATCCGCGAAATCAATTATTCATCTATCCATCATGTTGATGAATCACCGTATCAATTCGACGCGAAGCCAAGAATTCGAAAAACAAACACCAATATCTACACTTCGATTATCGACGATCATATCTATCAGGTTGGATTATTAATTGAATGGCGAAAACTCCGTATCTTTTTTCGAAGGATGTCTATCTAATGGAAAGTTGACCTATTTCCTACGATACACTTTTTCCCACGAGTTTTAACGTATGGATATATAAATGTCATTTTTTAAAGAAGATCTGGCCTTTTGGACGAATAAACTCGGCTCATAAAAAGGATACACGAATGTCCCCAGAATTCGTACTCATTTTCAAGAAATTCCTTTGGCAAAATACGTCGCAAAGAACAGCACAACGTAACATAGACAAACGTAACGTAGACAAACATAAACTATGTTAAAATAAAAAAAAAAGAAATAAAAGTAAAAATCCGAAATTTGTACAGAGGAACCTATCGACTAATGAAGCATAAAACGTGCACTATATTGAAAAACAGAAAGAGTCACCCAGCAACAAATTATTTTCCGCGGCAGAAGGATCAAGTAACGGTGTGCAGACATAAGTTCCTAGCCTAACGGCCCTGTCAGGTGTTAAGAACAGGAGTTTATCGATTCCCAGGCGCGGAATCGGGTACAACCGTCGGGAATCAATAAAAGAAGGTGAGATTCAACCCCGAAGATTTAAAGCTCGACGAGAGAGAGAGAGAGAGAGAGAGAGAGAGAGAGAGAGAGAGAGAGAGAGAGAGAGAGGGTGAGAGGCGGCTCGCGAAGAATTTCTCAGCAATAATTTCTGCTTCCCACCAATAATGGAGACCTGTTTGCGTCCACGTAATACAGCATCGCTGCGCGGCCGTGTGCCGCGGGGGTGGGTCGCGCCTCCTGGAAGGAGTCGGGAAACAACCGGACCGAACGAAAGAAAGAGGAGAAACGCGGGGGTGGGCGATAGCTACAGCCAGGTAGAGAGCTGCTGCTACCACCGCTGCTGCCACCACCACCACCGCCGGCCACCAACTGTTCCAGCCCATGCGTGGTGGGGGCCTGGCTCGACGTGGAAGGAAGGTGGGACACGCTGCGAGATGGTGGCCGCCGCTATCGCCGAGTCGAACTCGAAAGAACGCTGCTGAGAATGGAAATAAGAAAGTGACTTCTTCTCTCTTCGATACCACTCGCCGTGCCTCCACCTCCTGCCACCGCAACCCCTCCTTCCGCCCGCCGAGGATAGGCTCCTTTTCTTGCTCCCTCCGACCGGAGGACACCTTCGCGCTTCATCCGCGACGCGGCCCGCAAAATGGTACCTCATTCTACGGCTCTTCTCGGCCGAACACATTTTTTATCGGTCACCACCCCCGCGGGTAATCGGCACCGATACCGTGGAGCTGTTGCCGGTAGGTTTTGCCGCGGATATCTCGAATGCTTGATTATGGCGATGATTCTGGGAGACGGTTGAGACGGATTTTAAGGGTGGTTTTAATGCCCAGTTGACGAAGTTCTCGTACATCACCTATTAAATATGAATGACCATTTATTTCTTCGAAAACGAAACAGAAATTGATTCTTCTGTTATCGAAGTCTACGATTGAAAGTCAATAAAAACGTACAAGAAATAAAAATTGTCTCGTTCTATCAGAAGGAGAGGGGTTAATGTAGTTTATTGTGAGTAAGAAGTATGGTATTATTTATTTATTTATTTATTTGGAGTAGATATTATTAGATTTCGTAATAAGTTCCAATCGCGTCGACGACGGTTGCACGGTATCGTATTTTTTTACAAGAAATATTTGTATGTGCTCCAGAATGATGGACGTCGCGTTTTCGAAGAACGTAGCAGTTCTATAATAAAATTTTCTTTTCGACCAAGTTAGAAAGATAGAAACCACAAGAAACTGTTCCAGGTGTCCAGTCTTTGATTACCCTACTATTAGCAACCATTTTCTAAGTTCGAATCTCTTTCCTGGATGTTTCGAATGAAGGTCGATCACGGGACGAAATTTCGACGTGTTCGTTTGAAACTATCCGCGCCCCTTTCTCGCCATAACTCAAGCATCCAAGAAAATCTTCCCGGGGATGATTTGTGGTTAAGTTAAAGAATCCACGGAATGCGCCGAACACTCTCGTTCCTTTAGCTTGTCGCTGTAAATTTCGGGTGACATTTTAATATCTTCGCTCGGGAACGGCGAGCGCGGAAATGCTTCGAGCTGATTCAATAATATCTACAGAACATGGCGCAATGGTTCGAACACGTTCGAAGCCTGTGACAAAATCCGTTCGTACACCTGTCCCGTATATTCGCGCGAACAAAGACGAAGAATGCAAACACGCAAAGCGCACGCACGCGCTTCGCAATTATTCCTCGGCGCGGCGAACAATTCAATGACCGGCGCTAATGCCCGTCGCCCAGGCAGCGGCGGCGCGCGACAATTTTCCGCGAGAATTACACACAAATTGTGTTTTTACGGGGCTCGGTGCACAATGAGCGACGAACAAGCGAGCGTCGTCGCCCCGTACAAAGAGCATATTGGCTAACTCGGTGCGTCGCGGATCCGCAAACTCATCGCGTTTAATGCGTCGAAATCCGTCGGCCGCGGGCGCGGTGATTCGCTCGAAATAAAAGCGTCCTCGATTCGCGTGACCGTGCAAATTGCGCGAATTCGAACGGGACGGTTCGAACGGCACGGAAAACGACCGGGCTCGCGGGAAATTATCAGATCGACCGGCCGGCCGCCGGGCGCCCCCCTTTTCGACCGCCCTTCATCGCCACTTGAGAATAAACAAGAGGGAATCGATGGACCAGAGAGGGTGGAATCGAGTGTCTACAGAGAAAACCGACGGTCTATGAATTCTTTTGTCACCGCGCAACATCGATTGAACCTTTTCGGCGCGCGGAAACCATGGAATCGTCCCTGCGCCGCTCGCGGGCCATTTAAAGTTGCGCGGTCAGCGAGGAAATTGGCCGTAACACCATTTTGTTTTTCGAATGTCATTGCGGTTGACGAAGGGGACAGTGGATCACCTTTTCTGTCCTGCCTCCGGCAAGAATAACCGTATGAAACGTGCCTAATTCGAATGTTCAATCTCTGAAGACAGAATTGCGCGAGGTGTCTTAAGTCAACCGTCGGCGTGAACGAAATTTTGTAGTAAACGGAAATGAGAAAATTTCTGGAACTGACGATTTTCTCGAAAGTGTCACAACGGTAATAAAAACAGGTATAAAGTTTAGATCGATCAAATTTGACAGTTCGTTTACAAGAAATTCTAGAACGTTGTCACTTTTATGGCCGGGAAAGTGAAAGTTAATGGTCCAACGCGAACAGCTGATATGGCCGTGTCCTCAGGTAAACGGAACTGGACGAATTTGAATAACGTCAACGAGGACCGACAACAACGTCCAAGATATCTCAGATCAACAACTCGGTCAGTTTCTTCAGAAAAAATTGTAGAACGTCGTTGGTACGACCGCGACGAAAACGCAACTTCGTATGAAATCGTCGCGTCGATTCGTGTTGGCCGGCGAATAATCAAGCACTCGCGAAAATCCTGGTGATAGAGGAGACCGCTGGACGACGATTCAGTGGCAGTGTTTATCGGCCTGGAGATTTATTTCCCCTCAGAAGCGGCGTCGCACGTGCTGACTCCCCGAGCGCGGCGCGGCGCGGCGCCGGGTGCGTCGATATTGTTGTACGCGTCGTGGAACATGTAACGTATGAATATCTAATGCACCCCATCCACAATTAAATTCGGACAATATGTTTTGTTTCGGGAGGGGGCCGGCCGGGTCCCGGCACCACCCTCGATGAGGGGTCGAGAGAGCCGTCGCCGTGGCTGGCTCGCTTGCGAACCAGACCCCGGGGCTCTCTCCCTTCGGGATCCTCGACGTTGAATAACCGCCCTAAGTGTAAATCTCACGCTGTACACGCCGATATGATGAGAGGCGATAATAACTTTCGGGCAAATCAGGGCAGACCGCAGCCTCTCCAGCTTGTCGGCCGTCGAGTGAAATTGAACATGTCGACGGATCGTTGGAGGAGATGATCCCTCTTATTAATGGCCCCCGATGGAAGTCGAAGAATCTAATTTATTGCCGCGCGGATTCCTCCTGTCGCACCATTGCCACGAACGCGACTACTCCACGACGATGCTCTAGCCCTCGACTTTAATCATTTTAAAGTATATCTGGAAGAAGGACCGCTGCGTGTCGGAGTTCGAAACATTTAGATTTATGCGGTAATCACAAATCCGTTATGCGATCTGTTATGTTAATTACAAATCTATATTATGGATCTATTATGTATTTGTTAGGATAAGAATTTGTTACGTATTTATTAAGATATAAATGTATTATGTACTTACTGGGATAACAATTTTTTACATATTTATCAGGATAAAAATTTGTATTATGACAAAAATCGTAGAAACAAATTTTATAAGTTCAAAAAAATAATGTAATTTAAAATAACATTATTACGAAGAGTTAGGGTTCAGAATTTTAAGCGACGATATCACGAAGGTGGAAATATGTCCTTCGAACAGATATTTTTCTGAAGAATAGAAATTTTTTGAAGGTTTAAAAACCAAACGTATTAAGTAATCATTAATCTGTGGATCTTCGTGTAAAATATAAATATTCTGTATCAACTGAAAGTCACAGAAGTTATTAGAAATTAATTCCTCTGTGATACTTTTATGTTAAAATACAGTGTTCCAAAATGCAAACAAGATTTAAAACATATCTTAACAAATCTTTATCGAACCTCTTTCAAAAATCATAACAGAAATTCGAACAGTTTCTTAATTTAACTTGGCTACTTTCGTGATCAATTTCACCCAGTAGCCCCTCCCATCGAGTTCAACACAATAGATCACCATTATCAGAGCGAATCATGAAAGCAATCATCTGCTAAAATAAGCTAAATTAACAAACCTGATCTTCTTACAAGAATTTTGCAGTAATCGACAAACTAACTCGCAATCAGCGTCAGAGCAGTTTGACTGTAGAAAATGAGATTATACCTGCCAAATAATATAATAAACTTGTGACGCGTGCAGGTCCTAGCATCTTCTTTCAAAGGTGTCTGTTATTTGGCGAAGCGTTGCCTGGAGGAACGAGGGAGGACAGCCGTGTGATCCGAGCCGATTGTCTCGAAAGGATCCCGCAGTTTTGTGGCGATGAGTCGGATGGTTAATGCGAGCCTGCTGGGCGACAAAAGGCGGCCACCAGCTTTTGCAGCAGGTCATCTCTGATCTGTTTAAACGGGCCGGCTAAGGTCGAGGATACCGGTATAAAAGAAGGAAGAGGCTGTTTAAGGGAAATGAAAGAAATTTTATTTGCCCCCAGGTGGCGATTTCGAGGGCCCGGAACCGGGAACTCCCGCGGGAACCGGCGACCGGGTCCTTGCAGCTGATCTCTGAGTTGGAGAACGTCCACGGTCGTGCCGGCCCTCCGGTCTCGCCTTTCAGCATTATCTTACTGTTTTGTGGAGGAGCAGGTGTCGTGAAAGATGGCGAGAGAATGACAACAAAGGCCGGCCACCGGTAAAACTTAGGTCTCGGCCGAAAGGCTGCGCAGGAATTGTCGGCGCTCAGCAGGCCGTCCATTTTTGCCCGATTGTCGACCGGTGGCTTGCTTGTTTCCGCCTTTCACAAGGCTTCTGTCAAGTAACTCGGCAGTAATAGTTTAATAAAAATCAGCGGTTTCCCGACGATCTCTGCGAATAGACCCGGGAACTCGCTCGGACCAGTTACGTCCGTTCGGGGAACTCCTTCGAGCTTTCGATTTCTCTCGACCGATACTCGGGTCTTGCGATCGGTAGAACGCTTTGTTGCGGTACCTGACACGTCTAGGTACCTGACTTTATGCGTTTATGGCAGGAGTAGGTGAATTGAATGAGAAACAAGGGTACAATGCTCATAGTTTATGTTCGTACTAAATACTGTTATAAATCGATGAACGTTAGGTGAGTCGTCGTTCTACTGCGGATTTTTATGCAAAATAAAAATTGTCCGCGCTAATTGCAAGATTTATGAGCCACACAAACATCTATTTCGTTTTTTAATCATTTTACTCAGTCGAAAATAATTCATCGGTCTTTTTGCTAAATTCTTTCAATGTTCTTATTGGTTTCTAATTGACCTAATCATTTTTGTTATAAGTGTATGAAACGGGTCGTTTTAACCGGCTCGATAGGTTTAGTGCTGGTATTAAGGTTTATTATTAAGGTTTAGGTGTGTGTTAGCGTTAACTCTTTGAGGCACGATGGGATTAAAAACGTCCAATCTTTTTGATGCGCGGTGATGCACGGTGGAACTATTCGAATTCCCAGCCTATAACAACAAATTGAATCGAATTCTTATTATTTTTTTATGCTTTAACATTATGCGATTCCTTTCCTAATAAAAATATATCAATTTCGTTTAATTTGGAACGCGATGAAATTTCCGTGCAACGTGGGTCTATTTTATTCTTTGAAATTCTGTGCCCCACAAAGAGTTAAACATCGTGCAGCCAGATCAGCGATTCCCAAGATCGTCCGCCAACGGTGAACCTATGTATTGCAACTGCAGCGAGCCGAAGAGATCGCCGTCGAAAATGGCGTATTATCAAAGGGCCGTATCCGTCGGTAATTCGCGATCGTAGGTGATCGTGGACGATCGGCGATCCATCGGCGCAATGTGGCCGAGTTGAAAGACCGGCCCGTGGCACGGTGTTTGCACAAAATCACCTCATTGTCCATGGAACTGGTTGAGCCGTTGTCCAGCATAGCGACAACAATCGGGCTCCTCGTGGCCTACAGGTGTTCGGGGCTCGTGGCCCAGGCCGGGCTCGACCGCAAATAATTAATAACAGTCGAGCGACAAATCCGGGCGAGCCGGCGCAGCGGCGTGTAGGCATCACGCTGG
Organism: Megalopta genalis; assembly: GCF_051020955.1. Taxonomy (NCBI): domain Eukaryota; kingdom Metazoa; phylum Arthropoda; class Insecta; order Hymenoptera; family Halictidae; genus Megalopta; species Megalopta genalis. Next base: position 34,388,735 of record NC_135014.1, on the reverse strand, counting down.
AACAAAACCGAGCGGGAAGGCTAATGCCGGGCTAATGCCCGTGCTAAGCCCTTTAAAAGCAACCGACCGGGTCCTCCGGATCCCGTTGAATCGTTCCTGCCACCTACTTACATGCGAATCTGCACCGACAAAAGCTTCGGCCCCCGGGCAAACTTCGCTCGGTTTTTCTCGAGTACGCCGCAGCGCCGCGCTCTGCTCTCTGCGCGTCGTTAAAGAGGTCAATCAGCCGGAAGATAACTGTCACCCATTATGCTTGGACCACCTCCAATTAATTCTGCAACGGGAACTATATATAATGGTGGTTTTCGGAGCACCTTGCTGAGATTCTAGTCAAAGGGCTGCGCGGAGAGAGTTATGGGGTCTCTCGGTCTCTTTTAGAAAGCATTCTTAACCTCACCGTTCTGCAGCTGATGCAAATTTTTCGGTGAATCCTGTTCCATAAAGGACCAAAAAATAACAGATGCGTGTTTTTTTGTGTCGATATGCTTTCATATTTAAAGGATGAAAACAACCCTCGAAGTTTTTAAAATGATGTACGAAAGATAGCTAGAAAGTAGCTCAGAAATGATCGTCGAACTTGATATAAATTTAATTTGTGGCATTTCTGAGTGGACGAACAATATGTTCTCGTTATCGGTCACTCTTGTCGCAGGATAAACTGCCCCTAATCGTTCAACTCTAAGAATACCGAGCTCTGAACGCGACTAACGTACTTCAAGTTTTATAACAATAACAACGTTGGATTTATTTAAATTTCGTACGCTTCAAAGGACAAGGGTTAATAAAAAGCCGCGTCGATCGAAAGCGAGAGAGAAAGAGGATCCGGCGCTAGGATTAGCCGAAAGGAATCGCGGCTTTCCGGGTCCGCGTCGATAAAAAGCATCTCGCATTAACGAGGCAGGGTCGAGGCTGGCAAAGAAATTTCCCGTCTCCCCTCATCGGTTCCATTTTCCCGAACATCGGCCGGCGACGCGGATAGGGGAAAGGGGTGGCGACGTGGAAGGGGACCGCGCGGAAACGGGTGGCGCGAGGGGGGCGGTGGAAGTTCACCTATTTTCGCGGTACGGCGCGCGAAGAAAAGGGCCGTGCTTACATCGCGGGAAACACAATGACGCCGCGAATAAACCAGACGAATGGCGACGACGAGCGACGACAACGGCGGGCTACAATGCCGCGAAAAAAAATCTTCGACTGGCACCCCCCGCGACGCGCGCGGCCCTCCACCGCCGCCTCTTCCGTCGCATCCTTTCCGCGATACGTGGAATTGATGGATGAGAATACGACGACACGAATACAGAATACGCCGCAGCTTGGTATTCCCAGCGCGGAATACACGCCGGCTCTCTCAAGCTTTTAGCCCGGGCAAATAAATCACGGGTTCCAAGGAGGCGACATTCGTGGATAAATTCCCGTCTCTCTTCTCTTCGGCTCCGACACCCACGCGTCCCACCCCGCGGACCGCCCCCGCAACACCGACGAGAACCGCGACGAGTCCTGACACCTTGCGGGCCTGACGTGTGCCGCCTACTCGAGAAGAATTCCACATTTGTGTACGCCGAGGCGACGGGAGCCGTCGGTCCGACGAATTTTACACGGAGAAAAACGCTCCGCACACCTCCGGAGTTTCTGCCTCGGCGAACCTTCCGATCCACAGTTTTCGCTGCGTCTTCTCGTCGCAACAGTCGCGCGATTGTCCGTCAGCCTTTTACTGGATGCGCGAATTTATTCGCGAATTTCTTCTAATGGGAATTAATGCGGCACGTACTGTATGACGTATAAACCTTTTGCAATCAGAATCATTTTATCCCCTTGCACTGTAAATGATTTCGTTCATTAAATATCAACGTCATTCGTTTTCTTTTTTCTAAATAGAAACATTGTTTTGTTCTTCATGAAAGTCGCGTTATGTCAGGGAAATGATTAAGATCGAAAAAGTAACCATCAACGCAGTTGTGAAATAAATTGTAGTGCGAGGGATTAAGACGGAAAACGAAATAGTTTTTCCAATTCATAGCATTTCCATTTTACATAATCTAGTGCATTTTGTACGTATGAAATTGAACTTTGTGACTCATGCGACAGTTGCACTTTTAATGCTAGAACTACCAAAGCACACACACACACACACACACACACACACACACACACACACACACACACACACACACACACACACACACAGAGTCAAACTTTACATTTTAATTACATTTAAAGCTCGATAGTTCTCGCTTAAACAGTTTCTTAAATATAAAGAAATATGATAACGCTAAAATTATTTTGAAACGCGATATAACAATTTTTAATGGCACCGTTAACAACATTTTCATCTAGCTTCATCCTAAACGTCTCTGATTTCCCATCCGATTTCGAAATCATCTCACCAATATCGATCTCCTTCTCACGGCAATTAACACCCTCGCAGAAAACCACGGCAAATCGAACCGGCGGACACCGTTGCCTGAAATGGGCGGCCGGACAGAAAAGACCCGATTCAAAGAAAGAATCCTACTCGAGCCCAGTCACCTCGACAAAGAAGCTCGCAGTGTGCCGGGGCAAAGGTCCGCAGGAGATTCGACGAACAAGGCGTCGAGTCCAAGCGTCGCGGGCCTCGATAATGTCGTGTAAGAGGATCCCGTCGGATATCAGCTTAATTTCGCCGGTGAGCCCTCGGAAAACCGTCGCGGCACAAAAAGACGGACACACGCGGGATTCACTGACCGATGGACGAACGAGGGATCCCGAATTCCCGGCTTATCCGGGATTTCTTCCTTGGCTCGCGCGCGTTTCTGGGCTAGAGTACACCTGCTTCGATAGGGAAATCGCCGGTTTTCTATTCACGAATGCACGCAACCGTGCGTGGCATCGAATCACGGTCCTGCCTATTCCCCGTTCGTTCGATTGATCGCTCCATGGAACAGTGGAAAGTGGACTGCGATCATTATCTCGTTCATCGAGTGGCCATTGTGGTTGATTCTGTATTTGGCAGTGCTGGGTAAAAATAGGAACGATATTTTAGAAGCTGCGGTTGGTCGTCGAGGATTATGTAAATTAAAGCAAATGGAATTTCACGAACGTAAGTTTGTATTTTCCATTTGGTTCTTAAACCGTGTGTTTCAATCTAAATCAACGAAAATTGTATTTAATATGACTTAAGCATGTTTGAAATTATATTAAAAATCCTTGTACCCCAATTTCAAAGCAAAATGGAGGTAGGATTAATTTTTATCAATTTTCTTGAACATATATGTTCTTTTCTATTTTTTTTTTATGTTACAGTATACGATAGTATGCAAGTTTACACGATCTAAAACTGGGTTTGATATGATTCAAGTACATTTGAGATTACATTAAGAATCGTTCTATTTAGATCATATAATGGAATAAAGATGTGCATCAATTTTTATCAATTTCCTTAAATATATATACGCACTTTTTATAAATTACACTATATACATAGTATTTTAGTTTATATGATCTAAAATTGTATTTGAAATGATCCAATTATATTCAGAAATTTCATTAAGCATCGTTGTCTTTAAATTTGATAAAAATCAAGGCTACTCCCATATGATTTTAAAATCTAAATTTTCTGAAATACGTACACACACACATGTTTTCTTAAACATGCATACGTTTCCTCCAGTCGTATTAGAGATGTGAAACAAATATATTAAAAACTTACCTTAACAATCGTTGCGTACAAACGTTAAAATTAGAATAAAACCGACACAGTTCTCCGTGAACTTCTGAACTGAAACCCGCCCCCGGCGTGTCTCATAAAATAAAGTACACCATTGCGACAATAAAATCTCCTCCACTGAAACTCCACTCGGATCACGCATCCCCACAATTTTCATTTTCGCTCGCCGCAAAAGATCAATGACCCCAAAGAAGAACTCTTTCCGCGTTCCACGCGCCACATTGAATCCATTATGAGCTGCCATAATCCCGGAGCGAACAATGCGTATCTATTTGTTAGTTTACCCGCGGGAGAGAGTGCCGCGAGAGCCTGGCCGACGAACTAGGGAAAACGGCATAGCGGATCCATTCACCGGCGACGATTTCCGGAATGTTTAAACATCGACGTGCACCAACACCAGCTGAATAATTGCGGGTAGCGAGCCGGCAGCGGCGGCGGAACCGCCGATAAATGGCGTCCGCGGGTCGGCAGAGCCTCGAATTACAAACCGAAATTTTCCCGTCGGCACAATGCCGATCCGAAAAATATCCTGGTAGACAGCGAGACACGGATCCCGGCTCGGACGCAACTTTTCCATCCGAATACAACGGGGACTAGCTAGCGCGGTCCCACCCCCGCGGTTTTCATCCCGTATTCGCCCGGTTCTCGTTTCCTTTCTCCGCGGAAAATCGGATCCGCGGGCGCGCGGGATCCACGCGGATCCTGCGACGCATCACGGGACATCTCATTACGCTCGAAGAAAGGAAGTCGAAGCCACCGAGAGATCCGCATCGCGGTAGCCGAAGGATCTCCCACTGTCATTTGGCCCGGCACAATGCCCGGCCCGTCTGCTATCCGATTGTTTGCCGCATTCTCTTCCCCTTCCTTCGGACTCTCCCTTTCTCTCTCTCTCTCTCTCTCTCTCTCTTTCTCTCTCTCTCTCTCTCTCGCTGTCGCTTCCTTTCTCTCTCTTTTTTCCCACAAAAGGAGACGAGGGTGCCCCGTGCACGCCGCCGAGAAAAGGGGGAGTCAAGCCGAGTCAGTCGATCGCCAATTGACTGACGTTATCGGCCCATCTTCCAGATTAGGAAGATTGCTTAGAGACCGGCCGGGATGTACACGGTGTCTTGGCTTTATTCGTGGAAATCGGGGCCACTGCTTCCTTACCCCCCCCCCCCTATCGTAATTCGAGGATCCAACGCGGAGCGCTGGGAGGCAAGATCTCCGAGAGGTATTTAGCGAGATGCGATTACCGACGGGATGCAGCTGCGATCGGGGATCGAGATTGTCTTGGGAGAATATTCGCTGATCGATCCTGAGCGGCTTGTATCGTACCTATTTTGTTTGTTCGAACGGTCTCGTACTGTATTCTTTCCTTTTATTTTCGCTCCGTTTTCACGTTATTTCACACCGAACCCACCGTCGCCGGTCGAAAAACCGGTCTTACGTTTTCTATTTTCAAATCGTTGAAATTATCAAGATTTTAATATAAGATTTTTTAATAATAGTCGTTTTCCTGATTGCCTGTGAAAAACCGGAAAATTAAAAATAGTCAAAATTTAATAAATTTAATAACTAACTTAATATAATAATTAATATAACTTAAATTATATTAACTAATTAATTATTATATTAATTATATTAATTATATTAACTATAATTAATATAACTTAAATTTAATAACCTTAACTAACCCAAAACTATAATTCTGATATTTTATAAGTTCATCCATTTTTGTAAAGTGATGCAGCGACCTTAAAATATGCCAGCTACGCGCGAAAGTTTTCTATTCGATAAATAAACCAAAGGCAAATGCAATTGGCCAACGCACAGTAACCGGCTCCACTACCCTTACACGCTTTTTAAAACATTGTCACTCGCATCGGTGCGTTAGAAAGAAATGATCACGATCGCGATGTTCTAATCACTTTAGAGGAGAAATGGTTCCGCAAGCGGCCAATAAAAAGCCGCGGCCCGAGCGAACAAAACATTGTATACGGATCACATTATCGATTCTCAATGCTGACTACATAAATCGAGGCGGCAAAAAACTGCTTCGCGGACGGTCACGGTTAGTTAAACGCGAATAAAGCGTCCGCGAAACGGCGTATCGTGAATCGGTCGTTCAAATCCGCGGAAGTAAGGGGATTACGATCGGATCTCGAACGTTAACCCGTGGACACGTTAGGTCCATCGATTAAAAAGCGCGAGAGAGATCGAAGTGGAAAGCGGGAGAGAGAGAGAGAGAGAGCGAGAGGGGGAGAGGAGGGTAGGTAGAATCGTCCAGCAAAGTTTACGCGAAGAACGACGACGGGCGTCCGGCGGATCCGGCGACAATGGCGGCCGCGATCGGATTATCCGGGCCCGTACATACGTTTCGCCGTACGTGTAACTTTAAATCGTGAACACGGGGGCATAAGCAGCCCCCGGGCACGGTCGTTCGACCCGCCACAAAGGGGAAGTTATTCTCTAGATCTCTTATCTGGCCCGATCCTCGCGGAAAAGCGTGCAACGACCCGGTAAAGTCTTCTCTTTTGCGGCGGCCCTTTGTGGCGTCGTTTACTGGATCCTTCGACCCTCCACTCGAGTTCTCTAATTTTATTTGCCCGGATTACGTGGCCATCGATTCCGCACTCACCCCCCCTCTCTCTCTCTCTTTTACGGAAATACTACCTTTTTTTGCTTTCGTTTAGATCGATACATTATTACCGGAATCACTGGTATTTCTATTCCAATATAACGGTATTCTGCGATGATGTAGTTTTTTGAGTGTCTTCGAACGTATTTTGTTCTAGAGTTAAGACAATTTGTTATTATTGAATTTCTGTTTCTTGGAATCGTCTCTGAACATTTTTGATTCACATGGAGATCCGCAGTCTATTCACTAGACCAGATATAACATATTAGATTGCGGACTTTTATGCAAAAGATAAATTATTTAAGTTAATTGCAAGAAATATAAATTCAGGGAAGATGCCTTTTCTCTTATGACAATCGCGATAAGTTGAAAATAATGTAACATAATCCTTCAATTCTTCTAACGTCTTCTCAGTTTTGTATTTGACCTAAAAATATTATCTATGCAAAATAGAAATTATTTAAGTTAATTGCAAGAAATATAAATTGAGGAAAGATGTCTTTTCTCTTGTAACAATCGCGACAAGTTGAAAATAATGTAACAGAACCCTCAAGTTCTTCTAACGTCTTCTCAGTTTTGTATTTGACCTAAAAATAGATAATTTTTATCATGAATGCATGAAATAAAAACTGAAATAGAAATCGTCTGCAAAAATTGTATAAAACATTAGTCAAACAAAAATGTATTCCTCTTTTTGGATAATTTTATTGAATTGAAAATAATGTAACAATATCCTTAAACGCTTCTAAAGTCTTCTCAATTTTGTATCTAACCAATTCATTTTTGCCATAAATGCATAAAATTCGCAGTCCAGTCGTCACAGACCTCGAGACACTACAGCGTGTTCGAAACTACGATTCAGAATCGAAAGTCGGCGACAGAATGAACGTCGGCAGCGTGACCGACGGTAGTCAGACGACCGAGCTCGCCGTGGAAGCGGAGCAAGTCCGATTTCGATTTGGAAAAAACTTGGGATCGATCGGCCGAAGTCAGCCACTCGAAATTCCATCAGCGATCACGGGGAACGTTCGTAGAATCCCCCGGCGAACCGATAGAAATACCTGCTCCATCGAGGCGTTAACAATCGGCCGCGCTGGCTGAATGGCCGACAGAATGCCGGGCCGCGCGGCGTTCCCGCCAAAAGCGAAAGAAAAGAAACGAAAAAGGGAGAGAAAGAGAGAGCGAGAGAGGGAGAGAGAGAGAGAGAGGGAGGGAGAGAATGACGAAGAAGAGGAGGCGATCCCGAAGGCGCCCAGCGGTCTGGCCGAGCGACCGATGGAATCCGGAATGCGCGTGGGTTTGGATTTTCAGGCCATTAGGCCGTTTCTACCCACGGACTGGTCTCGATGGACCAGCCACCCTCAATGAAACTTGACGCCTTCTCTCTCTCTCTCTCTCTCTCCTTCTCTCGCCCTCTCTTTCTTTCTCTCTCTCTCTCTCTCTCTCTCTCCCTCTCTCTTTCTCTCTCTCTCCCTCCCTCTCTCTCTCTCTCTCTCCCTCCCTCTCTCTCTCTCTCTCCCTCCCTCTCTCTCTCTCTCTCTCTCTCTCTATCTATCTATCTGTCTATCTCTATCTCTATCTCTCCGACTGAAATCTTGGAACTAACGTGCGACCAAGGGATGAGATAGAGAGAGAGAGAGAGAGAGGATTTCGTGGCAGGTAGATCGAAAGAGTCTGACACAATGAAAAGGCGTTCCGTGACACGTCGAGAGGGCAGGTGTTAGTCAGCGTCCCGACGCCTTTCTCCTAGACCTGGAAACCAGGTCTTTTTTTTATTAATTTAACCTGGACACGATCCGTCGATTAATTCCAGCACTGTTTTCGACTTGATCCCCTCCGCTCCTACGAGTCCATGGATTTTTTTTATTCCTTCGAATTTTCTTCGCGATGATTTCCATTGATTCCCATTTTCTAGGATGCTCTAGATTGAATATATATTTCACTGTGATAATTAGCAATATGTAGAATGCTCGGAAATGATTTACTGAAAAGATAGAAGCTTTTAATGATATTTATAATTCATCGTAGAACTCTTTCGAATATTCCATCTGTATTGGAAAAAACGGTAAGTGCATTTTTTTTTTTATATATGTTCTCAAAATTGGTCTCCTGTTTCTATTGTATTTTTATACAGCAACGCTTAGATATATTTTGAACGTTTATTTAATTTAATTTAATTTAATTTATTTATATATATGGGTAAACACTTGATTTTTACGATACGTATCGCATCAAGACTGACAGTGATTCAGCGAATCAGTAGTTTAGGTGAACAGTTTATTTAAAATTGCTTGTTTAATCTGTTTGTCCTTAGTAATAGATAGTATAAGTTTGGTCTCAACCTTCCTGGACACCGTGTATGTATTCTTAAAATGCAGGGATGGTTAGACTGCGGATTTCATGCGTTTTTAATAAAAATATACATATATGTGAAATTTCAAACAATGAGAATGTTGAAAGGATTTAAAGATTGTATGTATTATTTTCTATGTATGTATTATATTCTATGTATTATTTTCGACCCACTGAAATTATTAAAGAAAGGAAGAAAAAAATATCTATTCGGTTAACGTTTGTCGCAATCAATGAAGATAAGTTTTATTTCGCATAAAAATTCGCAGTCTGGTTATAATAAATTATTTTTACTTGTCTTGCTCGAAAAGTAACTAATGCGCTTTTTTTTAACACTAGGTTTACGGAACCCGTGAAAATGACGGGCCACTAATTTTTTAATTCACAATTATTCAAATTGTTCAGATTGTTCAGATTGTTCACAATTATTCAAATATTACAATAATACTTGTTCAAAATCAGAATAAATGTTTTATTGTTACTTTTATAAACTAATATAAAACTGCTGCTTCCAGTGCTCCGTAAATCCATTGTTAAGAATAACAAGATTGCATTTATTCGAAGCTTTAACATCGCAGGTCAGAAGAACGATCTCGGACTTAGAGTTAAAACGGCGTCGAGTGCAAGAGATTAATAAAAACCGCCTGCCTCGGCTCGCGAGCCGCTCCATTTATCTCGCGCTAATCCGTGAATCGTGTTGCACGAATTTTTGTCAGGAACAGCGGCAGTTCCCCGGGCGAAGCGAACACGTTAGCACAATTAAAATCTAGTTTACCAGGTAAACAGGTGAGAGGGCGTGCACAGAATGGTAGGAGACAAGCGGCAGTAGTAAAAATGGAGGAAGCCGGGAATCGTCTCTCCGCGCTCGAATGGGAAGAACAGAGATTTCGTTTCGTATAACGGGCCAACAATAAATTCGTCGTGCTGTTAATAAATCCCATTGCCGGCGAGAAGAGAGATTCCGAGCCGCGGGCACAAAGGCGCGGATGAACGAGGATATAGAGGGCGGCCCCTTTGCAGCATTTATTGTAGGAAGCAAGCTTAAGTATTGTTACCTGCTGCTACCGGCATTGTCACTCCTTCTGTTGCTCGCCGTTTCCCTCCTACCTCTCCTGCGGAAATCTCTCCTCTTCTCTCCTCTCCTCTCATCTCTTCTCCTAGCCGACAGTTTTTTTCAGCTCGGAAACTTTCTTTCACGAATTCGCCTCGAAACTCACGAATCGCTGCTCGTTCCACTTCGACGTCAGATCTCTCGCCGCAGATGGTTATCTTTCGGAATCATGTCATCGATATTTGGACTTCAGGGACAAGAGAAGTCATTAGTCAATCCTCTGCACACACACACATCCGAGGATTTTATTTATTTATTTATTTATGTACTTAGCATCGACTGACTAAGAGTTCTTTTAATTTCTCTACAATATTCAATATTCAATATATATAATGATAGTAATAATGATAATAATAATAATTACAATAATAATATCAATAATAACAATAGTAATAATTAGACTGCAGATTTCGTGTATTTATGAGAGAAATGAACAGGTCAAATAAAAAACTGTAAAGGCACTGGAAAAATGTTGAGACTATTGTTACATTATACAGTAATGTCTCTCTAATTGACGCCCAGATTGACCACAAAAATGGACAATCTGAGCGTCAGTAAGGGAGACATTACTGTATTTAACTTATCGCAAGTAGTAAAAGACGAAACACATTTTCATCTCACATGCGATTCTTACCATTAACTTTTTACTTTGTATAAAGATCCGCGGTGATAATAATGATAACAATAATAAGACCAATAATAGAATAATAATAAAATGGAATAAGAACGGTTACGATGGATGCATTCGCTCATGAAAGTGCGTTAAGAACAAGAATCGAACCGAGAAGAATTTTAAATCAAATCGATTTAAGTGAAAACAACTAACAAAAATCGTGATTTCTTCGTTGAAATGATTTGATAATCCGCCAAAATCCCGAAGTAACGGATAAATTTTGCGACCGGATTTCAAATCAGCGTGTCAAAATCTGCGACAAGTGTAATGTGCAACATTTAATAAAAAAATCCAAATACGCATGGCATTGGATAAATCACAATTTCACGTTGGAATGCTTTAACATAAATTATCAAGGTTCAAAAATCAAGGTTCAAAAATGAAATCTCTCTATTTTTCCTTTATTCTACAACATTTCAGCATCAACGTTTCACTCAAAAGTTCCTCGATTTCGGCGCAATTTTTTCAATCGGCCGCACTGTGCGGCTCAGACACGCCCGAGATTCGTCTTCGCCGGCTGAACCATGGTCCCGTAATCGCGCCAGCTAATCGTCCCCGAAGCCCTGCGATCCCCGAACAATGGTTCCCGGCGCGAGTGTAAAATCGGCGGGAAATTGGCGCGGTTCGAGCGATTTGACATCGTCTATTCTGTGGATCGGCGCTGCGTGTCGCATCTCGGCGTCGCTTACAGGGGCCCCGGGGCCACTGTCATGCAAAACCGCGACACGAATCTCGAATCACGATTCGATTGGCTCGGAATCGAATCGGGTCGAATCGATGTTTCCGGCCGTGTTTCTCTAATGCATATGCATCGATCTTTCCTCGGCCCACCTCCCCGGTTTTAATCTATTTTTCCCCGGTGGCTCCCCTGTCGCCTCGCACACGCATCGAACACGACTTTCTTCTGTGACGAAAATACCCCCGGGCTCCATATGGCACTTGCCCGGAGCGCGGACAATGGGGCGAGAGAGGCCCGCGAGGAACTGTGCGGAGAGCGAGAGAAAAAAATAAGGGGCCATCCCGCGATATTTGAATTCACGCATGCGGAAGCAGGTAACGCGCACGCTTACGACCGACGCCGTGGCATTACGACCGGGAACACCGTATGAATAATTTTCTAATCGGCCGTTGCCGTACGAACGGTTACGAGGAACGCCGCGTGTGCCGTTTCACGCCCCTTATTTTGCTCTTTTCGCGGCGATTCGGAATTCGTGTCACTTTCCTCGAGAGCAAGTCGCAGACTTTTATTCACCAATCGAGTTTTAACGGCGACGCCGAAGAATGGCCGACCCCCTTTGCGGGGATTACACGTTTTCCCGTCGAAGGGGCCATTTTTGCCACTGTATGCCTCCAACGACGAATCTTGAGCGATGATCGAAATGGAATTGAACGGTTTATGCTAATTTCCGGGTGCAATGTTTCTGAAGAATTTTGGTAAAATGGCACTTTTTGCTTTAATTGTGATCGTGTTTTATTCCATTCTGCGAGATTATTGGAATAAAAGGAAAGAGGAGATATGTGAGGACGAATACACAGCAAAGGTTATACTGAATTTATAAGTATCAACGCTGTTGTTGCAAAGTTTATTTATTTATTATAATAAATATAATATACAATAGCAGTTGTTTAAAAAGTACATGATGATAATAGAAGTTTAATTTAACAAGAAGTTTTTGTATGACCATTTCTGATACGTTTTCTGGAGAATTTTTATTAATTGCTCATTCATTTTGCATTTCACAGGTTGTTTAAGTTCATAGAGAAAAATGTCGCATTTGCAACAGCACTTGTAAGTGAACAATCTTTTAAATGGAATTCTTTGAACTGAAAATGATTTGCATTAGTCGCAAAACAATGAATAAAAACATATTTCTTTTCTTAATAATTTAAGAAAAGTATCTGTAAAAGTATTATCGAATATTCTGTACTAAATAGTTTTTAACTAGGAATTTTGAACTAAGACAATTTTCGATGTTGAGTTCAAAGATATTATTGTCAACAGTGTCATACAGCAGCGTCAATGTTCAATTTTACGGGAACATTGTGTAAATATTTTACAAGGTGCACAGGTAACACCGGTAACTCGGTTTCAACAGCGTACGCGACATTAACACTGCACTATACAGCTCGAAAGCATAATACACCGTACCTAATTGTAAAATACCTTCATTACACGCGCGTATCGTGCAGCAAATCCGGTGCCACGTTCGGCTTAACATAAATCTGACAATAATCCTGTAGCCTCGCCAGGACAAAGAGCGAAACTGATACAGAGATCGAATCAATGGAACACGTCAGGATATAATTCATGCACCGATCATTTTGCTTTCTTCTCGGGCTCCTTAAATTCTTTTCACGGATCAAACTTGCTCGAGGAATGGTCCCTGTATCGGTATCATAACCGCACGATCGTAACAAATATATTTTTCGCTCGTGTATTTATAATTTTCTCGAGACTATAAAATTCATCTTGGAAGCAACTGATCGAATCCCTACAGGATCGTAATAAGTAAATTTTTCGATTATGTATTCATTAAATACAATATTAAATATATTTATTAAATATATTAAGTATATATTTATTGAATAAATTAAATATATGTATTGGATATATTTAATATATTTTTTATATATAAAATTGATCTTAGAAATAATAGATTGAGTCTTCTATATCCTAATTCGATAAATTTGTTCGAAAATAAAAATATACAAATGTAGCATGTTTTCATGGGGATGATCAAGTATTGCAAAATTTAAATATCTATATTTTATAAATAAGTTGGAAAAAGAAGAAATGACGCTTTAAACTCCTTTCAATATTATGTGAACTATATTATACTAAATTCTGACACGATCTAATATTTAAATATTTTAGTGACAAATGATGGTAATTAATAGGACGTTCAATAATTTAATTCTAAATTATACAATCACTACGAGAAAACAATTATTCGATGAATTTTTCGATGTTTTTAACAGTATCCACAAGCAGTTTCATTCAACGTTAAGAAAAATCATAAGATCTCTGTCTTCAGGATGTCCCGAAAGCTTCAAAATCGACATCCAACTGCCGAATAGAAATTCCTGCCCGAAAAGCTTTCGGAGCCCGTCGGCAGACACGCACATAAAAGACTGCCAATCATAACTCACTAAAAATGCACCCGCGGATAGCGACACCTTATAAACTCATTCAACACGGTGCTCCAGCAGAAAGCGAGCCAGCAAACAGTGTATCACGCATGCACATAATATCGCATGCTGCTCGACCGAATTTTACGTTACATTTCTCCCGAAACGGTCCCAGGACCATCGGATGCGCGTGCACAATGCCGGCCGCGACTGGTCTCGCTCGCGAGAAAAATTGCTTTCATTGAAATTCAATGTCGCCGGCGACTTATTTATTTGCGACCGGGATCCGTGGAGCCGTGGAAATAAATAAATTAACATTCGAATTCGTCGCCGCGACGACGGCGGCTCGATGGGCGGCGATCCGCAGCGATTTATTGGCCGACAGTGAATGCTCGGATCGATCCCGATGGATCGCGCGAGACGATTTCCAGAGGCGTGGCCACGGGAGGGTTAGATCTCTCGAGTCGGCGACGAGCTAATAAACGATTATTTATCGGTAGGCGTGTTTCGCGGGTCCCGGAGATCGATTGAGCCGTGAACCCGTCGCCCCGCCGAACCCTACGCTCGCAACTTAATTCTCGATAAATGCCCGATCGGTTATGAATTTTTTATCGGCTCGCATACCAATCGTGTCAAACAGATGTTACCGTCTGGGCTCGATACGCGGATATGAATTTCTCCGATTATTAATGCATGTATTAATAACACCGGCTGGCAAGCCTCTCGGCAGCCAGAGGAAATTGATCCCGATTCGCATTGGCAAAGCTGTCGAATTAATTCGGGCGCCGATTCAATCCTGCAGGATGACTGTTGCCCTACAGGAGAGAATCGATTCCGTATTGGTTCGCATACGGCGCCTGTTACGATTGCATTGGTTTCGCAGAGCAGAACTAGGCTAATTTTATTTTTTGACGCGGGTCGAAGGGCGGCTCCGCTTTGACAGCTTCAGAAAATTATATTCCTTTTGAATTTCTTGCCGGTCCCATTCTCGAAGCATAATACTTGCTGGATACATTGCGACAATGGCAATTTTGCATAATTGGAAACAGCGAGACGTATATTTCAGAACTAGAATTCTTTGTACAATTTTTGCATCGACGATTAGATGGAGAAGGAGCAAGTCGTTCTTGGCTTGAGTATTTTCAGACTTGGACGGTCTTTGAACAGAACTAGATCAATTTTATTTTTTCGTGGAGGTGAAAGGGTGGCTCCACTTTAACAGATTAGAAACTCCTGTTGTGAATAACATTCGATTATTTCAACAGACGAATATACGTAAAGTGAACACAAATTATACCAATGAAGATTGATAAAGAAAAGGATTTAACGTTGTTTAAGGAATAAAACTGTTCGACTTTGTTTGGAGAGTAAAACTGACCGACTTTAACAAGCCGGAAACAAAACTGTATCATTCTAAATGAGGAATGAAACTGTTCCATTTTAAATACAGCAATAAAAATATAAAAGCATTCGAAATTAACAATAAAATATTCCATTATAAACGATGAATAAAACTGTTCCTTTACGAACAAAACATAAAACTTCACGACTTTCCTCAAGACTACAGTAATGTCTCCCTAACTGACGCTCGGATTGTGCAGAAAAATGGACAATTTGAGAAGAGGAGATACGATTATTCGAGCCTTGCAGCTCGTTCTTATAGTTGTTGACAATTCGTAACTATAAAAATGAATCGCAAGGATCGAATAATCGTATCTCCTCTACCTAAATTGTTCATGTTAGTGGACAATCTGAGCGTCAATTAGAGAGACATTACTGTACCCGCAATGACCAAGCAAAATGAAAGTCCTCGCTCTCAAAAGTCTACAAGCTCTGCTCTCAATCATTCGAAACAAGATCGGTATCGCATTTTGAATATCCACTCTCGCCTTCATCTCCAGAAACCGCAGACCGATCAAACCATCTCCGAAAGACCTAAAAACCATCGTCGAACCAGAGAGAAGCAATTCAAGCCTCCGCATAACCGTCCAAATCCCCGATGCCGGCAACACAGTAATCCGTGCGGCGCCATTTTCGCATACAAAATCTCGAAAACCAGAAAATCCCGATGGTTCCGTCAGCGTCTCCGACAATGCCTCGGCGGCGTTATTCCGCATTTCAGTTGTTCATAAATTCGCAGATAAAAGGGAAGTCCTCGACGGTCGAGGAGACGAGCACCGAGTCGTCGCCGGCCGGGTAGGGGCGGCCCGCTAAGAAGGCAATCTCGGTGCGCCCGAAAAAAGGATATTACGGCGGAGAGGCCAGAAAAGACCAACAGCTCCAACAGCGGGAGAGTCAGAAACGCGAAATTATTACTCGTCCCGTTCCCATTCTGCCGTCCCCATTCACCGTTTCCCGTCCGTGCTGGCATGAATGGAGGATCACGGTCCGGAGTCCCGAGCCAGGACGATTTCGTCACCGATGCTCACAGCGAGCGCATCCTTCGACTTCGGCTCGGCCGTTACCTTACCTCCTCGAGGAATCATCTCGGTCCCGCTCGCTCCAGCCAGCCCCGGGCCCGCTTCTTCCGGCATTGTCGGCTTCCTCGTAACAAGACGCGCAACAATGTCGGCCGGTTCTCCACCCACGAACGGCCGACGTTTTCAGGAATTCGTCGCGCGGCCCGCAACAACGGCCCCCTCCCGCACAATGAGCTGAATAAGCCCCGGGGAGAAAACAGCTTTTTGTCACGTGTGCACCTAGTTATCGGCGACCGACCATCCTTCTCCTCGTACCAGGGACCCGCCGAGACAAAAACCCAGGGACACAGGGTTTTCGAAAGTCATCCTGGAAGTCCCGGGATGGAAGTCAAGTGGTGGGCCGCCGCGGCGGTCCGCACAGGAAACGAGCACTGTGGGAACCAGGCTTACTAACCTTCGCGTTCGGTGATCCGACCCGGGCTGGTGGTTGGATCGCTTTTGGAAATTAGGTAGAGAAATATTTGCCGATGAACAGAGCCTCGGTGTTGAGACACCCATGGCTGGCTAATATTTTCTCTTCGCGGGTATGTTTCTGTTTTCGGGGCCAGGTGTCCGGGTTCCTTGAGAATTCGACACTGATCACTGGCCTCTCTGAATGGGTTACTGCGGGTCTGGGTTACTGTTTTCCTAGTTTGTGTGTGTGTGTTTAAAATTCAGTCACATATATCAGAGGTTTCTTTTCTTTTCTTTTTTTATTGAGTGCTGTAAACACTTTACAGGATCATTAGCGACCCACGTAAGTGCGTAATACACGTTGAATATACAATTAACCCCTTGCAGTCGACGCCATTTTAACTCTGAATTGGAAATAGTTTCTCTGATTTACGGTATTTTCATTTTGTGTGACTTAGGTGTATTTTATATATAAGAAATTGAATATTATGACTCGTGCAATAATTGCATCTTTAACAGTTTTTAAAATATAAACAAATTAATATCGTGAAGATCTTAAATACCAGTCACATGATTTTCAAGCAAAATCTGTAAAATCAGAATGTTATCAATCTTTTTCAAAATTAAATACGATCGCTTAAGAATTAAAATAAATGTAAAGTTAATATAAACACAGCAGAATTAATGAATAAAGAATTGGTGTTTGGATAATACACCAATTACTTTTGTCAACATTCCTGTAATAAGTCATCACTGATTTCAACAATAAATTATAATCACGAACTGATTTAAACGTGAATGGTTTTTTTTATGAACGTCTTCGATTTAAAATTAATAATTCAAATGAAAAAAATTGATATAGAATTCTGCTCTCTCGTCATCAATATTTAAGCATTCGAGTAAATATGAGCAGAGACACGATAAATATAAAAAATTATATACTAATAATATAAATATAAATCCTGTCTCCTCATCAATTGTAAAAATCCTAATCATCCTAACTGAGAAGACAATGATACCTCAAGGGGTTGTACAATAAAAATCGAGAAGCTCTAATCATTCGAGTAAATATGAGCAGACGATAAATATAAAACTATATACTAATAATATAAATATAAATCCTATCTTCTCAACAATCGTAAAAATCCTAATCATCCTAACTGAGAAGACAATGATACCTCAAGGGGTTGTACAATAAAAATCGAGAAGCTCTAATCATTGTACGCAGATCAAGACAGTCGGTTAACACGCGACAAGCAGACGCAACGCGCTCAGGATGGACGTGCCTATGCAAATCCGCGTCCCCGGGTGACGTATTAAAAATGCACAGATCAGGTGCACGGGGTGTATGCGAAAAGTGCAGGTGCGAGATTATCGCGGCCGCCGGGGCCGGTCTCCCTTTTTCTTTTCTTCAAGGAGGAAAATCCATCAATGGATTTACGGCGCTAATGGCCCGTGACACGCACCACACGAGCGTCAATGAAAATTGAAAAAGGGAGATCCGGGATGAATGGCGGACAGCTTATTAAAGGACACGTCCCCTTGGGAGACGACCAGCTTTCCGTCCCTTCATGGATGACCCAGCACGGCGAGCCATGCACGTCCTTCGAACACATGCAAATTTTTCTGCTGACATTTTCCCGAAAATCTTCGCGTCAATGGAGGCGAGCACGAGTTTTCCTTGCGGAGGGCTCGCTCCGGTTCAAAGGACGTAGTTTGCAAACATGTTTCACGGATTATCATTAGGAGCGGGACCCGTGGGTTATTTTCACGCGCAGTTTATCCAAGTGAAATTGGTTGCGAATAAATTCTTGTGGAATTTGTAAGGTAAACAAAATTTCTTGGAACGCTTCGGAGTTGACAAGTTTTTAACTGGTGCTGCGTCTCCTTAGGCCAGTTGTTTATACGTATTTTGGTGCAGCTGGGAGGTTCTTTTATGAAAAAAATTCAAGATCGTAATATTAGTGAATTTATTGGTAAAGTGGATATCAGAAAGTATAGCTCATTTGTAATTTTTTGTTTTATACTAAATTGATGACAATAAGTTTGCACTGTCTACACGAAAGACTCGATTTTACACAGTGTAATACTTGTTAAATTTCTTCTATATTTTTAGTTCGGTGCAATACTGTAAATAAAACAAAATAATTTATTGTTTACCTTAACTACGTTCAAAAATGACCTCTAATGAATTTGTAACACGAGATCGTTCGAAAAGTGCAACATAAAAAAATGGAATCGAAATTGAACTTTCGTGCCAATTAATTATATTCCAGAAAATCTGTCTTGTCCACTTCCGTTCGCCAAACGACGTTAAACAATGCCATCCAGAAAATCTCGTTAGTCATTATGAAATCAGCGGCTGTACTATAATTCAGACAGCCGTGGACGCAGTGAATGCGCACAGTCTACTAATTACGCATTCCAGCGGACTTAATATTGCAACGATCCGCGGTGTTCCTTCATTGTTGGCCGACGGCGATTTGCCTTAACTCGTGAAATCGGACGGTCGGGCTGGCAGCGGGCCTCCGATTTTCAAAATGCAATTGCACATGGTCGCGACGGCATTGTGCCGTGTATCGGGCCACGCCGTGCGCGATGTTGTTTTTGTTGCTCGCCATTAAATTCCTCCGAAAAGCTGGCAGCCTCGTGAAACGAGCCAAACAAACGTTTCAATTAGCGCTCGCACACCGCGCGCACTTTTGCCGCAGGACCACAATCCGCTCGGTTTTATGCGCGCGAAACAACGCGTTCGATCTCGCGCGAGTTTTATGATAAATTTCACGTACGCCTCTTGTTCGCCAGCCTCCTTTCCCGTTTATTACACGGGGCGAGTTGTCGCCTGATTTGTTAACTGGTAAAACAACCGACACCGCGTGACGAGAAGACCATTTTTGTAATTAATTGTCCCGTTTTTCTTTCGCAATTTCGTGCAGGCTCGATTTTGACATTATGCTACTAATCCTTTGCGGTCGAAGCTATTTTAACTTAAAAAGTAGGATATTGTAATATAGTATAGTACAGCGTAGTATAGTATATTACAGTACATTGTAATATAGTATAGTATTTTCATTTTATATCATTCTATTAAAATTCGAATGAAATCGACGTATCCAAAACCAATAAAATTCGAATGAAATCGACGTAACAAAAACCAATAAAATTCGACTGAAATCGACGTATCAAAAACCATTAGAATCCGAATGAAATCGACGCATCCAAAGCCATTAAAATTCGAATGAAATCGTCGTATCCAAAACCAATAAAATTCCAGTGAAATCGACGTATCTAAAAACCAATAAAATTCGAATCAGTTCGACGGTGATAAACCCAATAAAACTGGAATGAAATCGCCTGTGATCCTCCGGTAACGAGGACATCACGAGCCAAGAGAGCGGGGAGAGAAAAGCTGTCGAAACGATTCGATTTCATAAACCGGCGAGCCACTCGAATAGACGTCATCGTCGTGGCCGGATCGTCGATCAGTCGGCACAAAGGAACGCGATTCCCCGTTCCGGTAAACAAATTCTTGTTTCCATCAAACGGCGCGCCGATCAGACGGCTCGTAGATCGCGGGATCGTGGCCCAGGATCTCGCGCCCCTCGTTCACCGATCGCAGATTATTCGACGATTGTTCACCGGATTGGTGATGTCGAGGAATCGAATCACTCTGGTCCCTCGAGTGGCGCCGGATCTGTTGGCGTCGGTAATCGGTGTCGCGCTCGACGATACCCATCGAGGGTAAATTAAACGTCGAGTTTAGGCGATTTATATCGCGGCAACCACCCTCTGAAGAAGAAGAAGAAGCAGAAGAAGAAGGATCTGTTTGGCGGAGACGATCACGCTCCCAACCCCCTGGCCTCTTCTTCGGGTTCTTTCGTTCGGCAGGTTCAATCAATCCGGAATGCAAATTCGCGGCGGCGTCGGCGACGAGGACGTCGGACAATCGGGGAAGATGGCGGCCGGAGGGGTGGAAAATAAACCGGCATAACGGGGACAGCCATAGAGAGAGTGAGAGAGAGAGAGAGAGAGAGAGGGTGGCTCCGAGAATATCTTAATCAATGCCGCGGAAGCTACCCCACGGGGTGGACCGATCCAATCCGCCGATAAAAGTGATCGGCGACGGTTTTCGGGGGCGGCTCCGGGCCACGAGTGGCCGACAAACAAATCGCGGCTGGAAAAACGGATAATTATCCCCGGAATCCCGGCGCGCTATTTACATATCCGGCCCGGCGACAATGACGGATAGCCCGGGCGACGCGGCGCGGCCCGGCCCGGACACCGATTTAATTTAAACCGTTGTTTGCGCCGATACTTAAATCGCGGCCGCACTTTGTCTTTCCTACAGCAAGCCCATTCACGCCGCCACCGGGATATCCTCGAAGGAAATTCTTCGTGCAAGATTTCGGGAACGCTGTTTGGCAACCGGAAGAAAAAGGGGTTGGCAATCTGCTCCGGCTGGGTCATCGTTTCTGCGGGATTTCTGGGTCTGGTCTATTCGGAGCACTTTCGATCCGTTTCGCGGTTTCGATATTAAAATTGTTCTGGTTATAAAGATTCTTTTACAGGAAATTATTGAATTTTCCTCGGCCGAGCTGACACTGTAATACGATCGATGAAACGTCTAATAAATTAATTCATCGAGTTGGAAATTGAACAACAATGTCATTTTGTTTATCTTTTTGCTGTGGCGATTTTTATGTGCAATTTTGTATGCATTTTATCGGTCATACTGTGAGCAGCTTTTCTTGCGAAGTTGTCTAGAACGATGTATTATCATCGTTGAACGAAATGAAATTCTTGCCTGTATTGTTTAATTTAACTTGGAAAGAAATGTTAACAAGAAAATAGGAAGCTGACGTTGTGAAAATAACAGACAAACTGTGAGACGTCGAAATAAAATATTAAATATTTTGGTTCTGGAAACCAGAATTTCAGCGTGCGAAAAACTTTCATCCGATCTAGAACAATTGCTTGAACTACAGAAACTGAAGTTCATCACAATTATTCACAATATAGTCAATTTTTCTATTAACCTCTTGCACTAAATTTTTTACAGTGAAATTATTAACCTCTCGAGCTATAAGAACGAGTCGAACTTACGATGAATATTTCATACATAATCTACTAAAAAAATAAAAAGACTATAAAATAAAAATTGTCTCTTTGTAATCGTGGAATTAATTCAGAACGAAGAAGCGTGCCAATCGAAGCAGTCATAAAAGAAATGCTCGTGCAAAGGGTTAATTGTCCGCAGCACCACGGCCAAAAAAGCAACGGGTGAAGTCCGAACAGAGTCAAGATTAGATTTTCGTGGAAAAGTGGAAACGGAGAGCGGCATTCTCGGAGGGTGCGATTAGCAAACGGATACCAGAGGAATAGAGGACGCGCGTATCCGGACCAATTTCGGCGCGGTGACATCTTTAAAGTAGCGCTCGAGTACGGGAGCACCGCGGTGACACGTGTTCTTGACACTTGTATACTGGCGTAGCACCGCGTGCACGCCATACATGCACGTGTACACGTGTACGTGTATCTATTATATAGTATATACGTGTACAGCGACGTCTAGGGGCGGCCGGCTGCCTCGAGACTTTCGACACCCTTATTTCACCTCGCTTTTTCCCCGGCTTTCTTCGCGGAATGATGGCCCTGACAGACGTTCCTCTTTCTCTCGTTTCTTCGCCGCGGAATCGGCCCCGAATTGTGTACACCACTGGAAACGTTACTAGACGATTGAGACGCTCTTACCGAGCACTGTGCACGGCCGGGGGTGGGCTCTTTCAGGGATGCTCGCGGAGACTCGATTTCGTTCGCGATCATGGTCACCGAGGCTCCTTCAACAATTTTCGTGTCTATTGTACGACCATCCAACTAAATATTTAGGTAGACTCGCAATCTCTAAGGATGATTTCCACTGTGAGAACCATTCGAGTACCATTCTCGAAAATAAATGCATCTTTGTATCGTATTAAAACGAATACGCTGGAGTACACATTCGTTAGCATGTTAAAGATTTGCTATTTTTACAAACAGAAAATGAATGAATACTGAAGAATAAATTAGTGCGATCTTGTACGATATTTTCAGAAATGGATGCACGACTCTACCTATATTTAGGTAGACTCGCAATCTCTAAGGGTGATTTCCGCTCTGAGAATCGGGCCTGAAACTTTATTCTTCGTTCATTCGAGTACCATTCTCGAAAATAAATGCATCTTTGTATCGTATTGAAACGAATACGCTGGAGTACATATTCGTTAGCACGTTAAAGATTTGCTATTTTTACAAACAGAAAATGAATGAATACTGAAGAATAAATTAGTGCGATCTTCTACGATTTTCAGAAATGGATGCACGACTTATTCTTTTATGAAGTTTTGTCCACTTTTTAATTGCACTTTGATTCGACCAGTTGTGCTTCATTCTTCGGTCTATTTTTTAATGAATACAATTCAATACATTCCTACAATTCTAATTGTAGGAACATTAAATATTTGTTATTTTGAGGAACATTATTAGAACGGAATTGGAATGCACGAATAAATATTTGTTTCTTCCCTGGAATAGTTTTGAATTATTTTAGATTGGAAACTTTGAATTACAGCTTTCAATGCATCGGCGATACTACAATGATTTTTTAAACTTATTCTAATGTCTGAATTCTGCTCATTCGTTTTCATACAAACGCAACAAGCTGAAACGCATCGAATTCGCCTTTCAATCGGCTTCCTAAAAATCCTTAACAAAACAATTCCATGTCGTTCTATGTCGCGAAACGAATATAACAGAATCTCGGGAAAGATCTCGACCTCGACTCCGAATATCAATTAAAGGACCGACCAATACCGTTCTCCATTGGCATCAATGGTATTTGGAAAATGTACAATCGTTCTCACGATTGTCGGGTAGCGGAACGGTAACACGACACCGCGGTCCACACGCGGTGATCCAATAACCAATCTTCCTTGCGCCCATTGTCGCGGTGGTTCCCGCCGATATCGACATCTGCCTGGCCGCGGACGATCGCCGATCGATTATGCAAAAATAATATTTTCTAATAATCAAGCCAATCAACCGCGGTGCCGTTCACCTGCGCGTATCCGTTACGAGATCGGCTCGGCGTGCACAATGGGCCGCGACGAAGAAGTCGCATTGTCGCGGCAAGAATGAGCCCCGAGTCTGTCGGCCGGTGGACGAAGATCGGAAAAGGTGGCCGTGGGGCCAAAAGGGGTGGTGTACGAGCCCCGTAAACGCTCTCATTGTGACCCACGTGTGTTACAAATTCCCTTTCGTGCCCTTTCGCTGGGAATAAACCCTTTTCCTTAATTAGCATTGTATGGAATTCCTATTGCAGAATCCGTGGCCGGGGCCCTTTTACTGCGGGACTCGTGGCCCCCGGGCCCCGGAAAGGTCGATATGTTATTTCAATCTGGATGAGGACATCGAGGTGAAAAAAAAGGACATCGACGAACGAAAGGAAAGGTACACCGAGGGTGCCAACGTTTCTGGAAGATGCTCGCAAAAGAAGTTGGACCCGGAGCGAAGTTATGGCAACGCCGGAGCACGACAATGATCGAAATCGTGTACGCGAGAGGAATTATGGGACGGAATCGGGGTGCACGACGATCGATACGGTCGATGTCGCAGGGGGAGAGGAAAATGAGCTGTGATATTTCCGATCGAACTGCAATTATTAATTAGGGAAAGTTTGAGAATCGTTGTGGATGCTGTGATAGAACTGCGTATAGTTAAAAATTGAAGGAAGCTTTAAAGTCGATATGATAGATATAGTAGATATAATATAATATATAATATTAATTATGATTATAATATATAAAATTTTAAGTATGTAAGTACACTTAAAATTGAAATAGAAATTTACGAATAGAGTGGAAGGAATTATTAATCGTAATAAGTATCGATTTCATGTGAATTTTGCAACTATAAAAATGAGGCTCGAATAATCGTATCTGCTCTCTCTCTCTTCCAAAATTTCTTTACAATCTGAAGGAAAATTAGGGAGACTTTGCTGTAGTATAGTAATACTTACACACACAAGATTGATTAAACAAACGCCCCAGGTTTGTGCAAACACGTCCAAACAAGAAACCAAAGTAACCATCGATCCCGGCGATCTTTCCAAGATGACATGAGCACCCGACCCGCCTCTATTTACACTAAACACAATGGAAACTCGAGTACCATTGCTCCCCGACACGCCGTATCGGGCTAATCATCGTGATTAGAGGAGGAATCGTTCGCATCGCGTCGATGGACGGACAGCTCGACAGAAATCGCCGTGTCGGGTAGGTACCTTTAACTAGATAGACGTGCGTTCCACGGTGATCGTCTTGGTAGAACGGTCCACGCAATGGCCGGAGTTGCCGGACCAAAGACGTTTCCTATCGGGCACGTTGGGTGGCTCCTCTTGTTCACAGGGACGTACATTAGCAACTATCGTTTCCCCGCGGCCAGATCGGATCGGATGGCTATCCTGACGTATCTGACAGCTGGAGGAACCATCAAACTGACCCTGGACGCGCACGTTTAGGGTCTTATACCCTGGCCAGATGCGGCGACCAAATTTACTGTACTCTTTAAAATGTACAAAAAGATGTACGCTCGGAACAGGTTCGAAATTTGAGGACCTCCGACAAAGATAATACCTTGGAATGTATATGTTTAGTTGGATTCTTGAATCTTCGTGTTAGGAAAATTGATTTTAGAAAATATTCGTCGATCTAACTTATTTTTGTACGATGATGTTTCTACTTTGTCGATCGAAGAAAGTCGCAGTTTGAAGATGACTGTGTGCAGAGTATAAACAATTGATACGGTGGGAAGTTGGAGGTTTAAAATGTAAATTTAGGAACTGCAAGAAATGAGAGCAATTTTAGTGCATAAAAGATCGTGGTAATTGAATTTTTCCTCTCAGGTTCGAAATTTGAGGGCTATAAATAAAAATCGTGAAATCTGTTTATTCGATTTAATTCGCGAAACTGTGTCCTAGAAAAGTTGACTTTACACAACATTCTCGTGATTTGAAATTGCTGTTCGACGACAACTTTATGAAGAGAATAAACACGCGACAACGTATAAAATTCAAGATCTACGATATATCTTGAGAAACCAACAGAAAAAGACCAATTCAGTTCCAGTTGTCGGAAACCATCAAGAAACATTCTCCTAAGACAATCGCGTTCACTAAACTCGTACTAAAATCCACGTTGGATAAAATTCCACCCAGAGCGTCACCCAAGAATAAAAGAACAAATTCATTGAAGCAAATCCTAAAATAAAATCGAACATCCCAATGTTCGATTACAAACTCGATGTGACAAATAAAGAAAAGTCTGTCCAACTCCACGTTTCATCGCGCAATCCACGACCTTTCGAGACCGAGCGAACATCCGTAAACTCCTCGCGAACATATGATCACTGTACACTTTCTCTTCTTGTTGTAGCCTCACCTTTCGACAAACTCTGCAACGTCTTGCCCGATGGAATTATCTTGCACAATGTAATTATCTGGCACAATGCAACAAGTCCGAAAGTCTGCCGGAACCGTAATACCGGCGACGTTTTCGAGTGCCGCGAATTACGAAGAGCGGCGGGGCCCGCGCGGAGGCGAGCTGGAAGTATCGCGGGGGGTCACGGAGCCGATGATTCGGATGACAGGACGGAACACGTTGACGTGCGACGGTGCCGTGGCATCGTTCGCGGCGAGCAGCAACACCTGCGAGAGCAGCACCAATCAGCTCGGTCGTCCGGCGAGAGGCCGCCGTAATAAATCAACCGGCACCTTTCCACGTGGGGCCACGGCGGCCTGCGGAACGTTATTATTTATAGGCGTTCGTTAGCGTGGCAACAGTTCCGAAACGTGTCGAGCCGACACCTTCGGGAGAGCCTGTGTGGCCCCTTTGCCTCCACGTCATCGCAGCCAGCCGATTCTTCGACGTGGTAATCACTGCTGAAGGAATCACGATTGACCGTGGATCGGGTTATCGATAACGAACGGGTAATTTATGAATGACGGGACGATTTGCCCGGTGATTGGAAATTGTTCGCTGCCGCCGTTCCTCGCGTCCTGACATCCTTGCTTCCCCATATTGTCTTAGTTTCTTCCTTTTGGGAACTGGACCGCGAGCCGGTGACACGATATTCCTGAAGTGTCCTGGAAATTAAGGAGATCCATTAGGGGTGGCATTGACGCGTTCGCTGTCTGCGTTACAGCGTCGCTGTTATGATACAATACTGAGACATTTTGGAAGAATATGATTTGTACATATTCTATTATTTTATAAAATAGCGTAGTTTTACAAAGTCCCGACCAAATAGTATTATCTGGATAACGCGATGCTGACATATTTTTAGTACTAGAACTACCAAATCAGTCAAAATGAATGGTTTCTGATTTTTTCTTTTACAGTTCCTTATATTATAAAAATATTTCTAGGAGAAATTGTTAGGCATACTTCTTTATTGAAGTATATATTATAGTGTAAATCATACGGAGTTTCAAAATAATTTGAAAATTATCGAATTTATTTCTATTTAGAAACGACAAATCAGGAAAACTATTTTGGATTTAGAGTTAAAATGGCTTCCATTGCGAAGGGTTAATGACGTCTCAGTCTAATTGTACACGTTTCAGTTGTATAAAGATCCACAGGTTGATGGCAATTATTTGTAGCTGTCGATATATACGAGTCTCTTAAAACTCATACAATATATTTATAGATTGTATATTCAAATACTAGAAATTGATTTTTTCAAATGAATTGTCTCCTATTCATTCTTTTCAGACTGTATCATAACAAAAACAAACACCTAAAGCGTTCACGAAAATTTTCAGAAATGCTTGCAATATAACTAACACGAATTCTTCGTGCTGTTTTAGCTTCTTCGCCATAAAAATCCATTCTCTGCAATAAAAAAAGACTGTCAGTACAAATACGAATTGATAATCAGACCGTGTGAAAAAAGCCTCTTCCGGACAAGAAGCATCGTCGTCATCGAATGTCCCCCCGCTCGCAACGGACTGGAGAATCATCCAGGTCGTTGATCAATCGCGAGAGATCGCGAAAGGAAGCGCACAATCGCGAAAAGATTGAAAACGCGCGCGCTTCCAAAATGCACATCAGAGGCCCGACAGCGCGAACAGAGAGGATCGCAGAACGCGCCGCATGATTTCAGATCGGTGAAACGTCGAATCCAAGCGGGTCCTGAATCCGCGGCTGAGCGTCGGTGGCGGGAAAAAGGCGGGCGTGAAAACCGTCGGCGAAAGAGATTGTTCCTAATTACGATGAAACCCGTGGTGAAACCGACAGACAGCGCCCCGAAAGGGCTCGTTTATTATAAATAATCGCGAATCGTCAATGAGGGAGCGCGGCTGTCGAGCATTGCGAGAGCCGGAGAGACGGCGTGGTGAGAGAGGTCGGAGTGGAACGAGGGCGAGGTGAGACAAGAAATTAGCGTGGGATCGGGCACAAAAAACGCGCGTCGGTCGCGAAAAGGAAGGTTGGCGGACGAGGAAGCGGGCGGCACGCGGGCTGCCGGCGACAGAGGGAGGACAAAGCGAATATTGAAGCGAATCTAACGTTTTCTATTGGTCTGTCAGCGTCGGCGGTGGCGCGCGACGTTGCCCTTTTCGGATTCCGCGCAGGGTTGCCCTTTCTGCGGCGGGTCTCTCTCGTTAGTCGCTCGTCCGCGGAACGCGCGCCGCTAAGGACAGAGAGGACAGAGAGGATCGCGCGATGTCGCGGCCCTTTGTCCCCGGTTCGGCGTCAGAGACGAAAGCGGCGAAAGCGTATCGTCGGGTCGCGCAAGGGCGCGTGAACCACGCGAAAAAAAAGCGCCGAACAAACGACCTCGGAACAGCGGAGGAAAGCCGGGAGGGAGGGGCAGAGGGCGGAGGGACAGAGACGGAAGCTGAGAGACGGAGACGAGGACAGAGAGAACACAGAGAAAGAAAGAGAGGAAGAGAGAGAGAGAGAGAGAGAGAGAAAGGGGCCGTCGGAGCTGGGGCCGAAAGAAAACGGGGTTGGCATTCGTATCCCGTCTCTGAACGGCCTATAGCAGGTGGAGACTTCGCTATAATTACGATATATACGGGCATTACCGGCATTATCGCATTAACGCCGGCGACGTATATACGCGTCGTATTATCCGCGCGCCCATGGAGCCGCGCCGCTGATGAATATTACGAATAACATTTGGGTTTTGTCGCGCCGGCTGCCTTTCTTTCCTAGCCACCCCCGGCCGCGATAGAGAGAGGCATCGCCTAACCGTTCATATGTGCCGGCACAATGGCCGCCGTCTATATATTCGCCGACTCTTCCTAACCATCCATCCGACCGTTGCCGCGTCGCCTATCCATCCGTCCGCGCGGCTGGATACGCAGAAATTCCAAGTCTCTCTCTGGTTTCTATACTGCCGCACCAGGCAAAAGCTTGCTCTCTCCTCTCGCCGTCTCGCTCTCCGCGGGCCGCTCTCCTTGCGCTCCCGCTCCATTGCTCTCGGCTACACCCGCGCAGCCCGTTCAAAACCGACGAATGCCCGATGCACGAGCGCGCTCATATAATGCCAGCTTTATCCCGCGAACTCATAATTAGACCGCGCGCGGATCCATGAATATCTTTCCTATTCCTCGCGAAAGTTTCTACCCGCCTCTACTCGCAGCCGCCCTTCGCCACCCTATCACGCCCTCTGCCACCCGACGGGACACCCCTCTCCGTC
This sequence comes from Megalopta genalis, assembly GCF_051020955.1. Taxonomy (NCBI): domain Eukaryota; kingdom Metazoa; phylum Arthropoda; class Insecta; order Hymenoptera; family Halictidae; genus Megalopta; species Megalopta genalis. The sequence goes on along the minus strand of NC_135014.1, from coordinate 34,359,539 downwards.
TTTCTCGAGCTTTCGGGGGGTGGTGCAACCCTTTGGTCGTTTTCGTGCATTCGTTTCGGGTACCGCTACTGGACGATGCATTTTCCAAACTTATGATTTTGGAAAAATTCTGTTCTAGAATACAAAGTGTCCCAAAATTATTGTATCAGCGAGAAATAAGAGGTTCCCGAGGTCATTCGAAGTAACTTTTTCCTTTGCGAAAATGCAATACGCGGCTTTGTTTGCGAGTTATTAACGAAAAACAGTGACCAATGAGAGGCGAGATCGGCTGGCGCGAAGCAGCCGAGCCCAGTTTCGCTCATTGGCTCGGCCGCCACGCGCCAGTTAATCCCGCCTCTCATTGGTCACTGTGTTTCTTAGAAGGGAAAGAGAAAGTATTATTATTATTGTGTGTGCCTAAATTTACTTGAATGCTTAAATATTGATGACAAGAGATTAGAATTTTATACCAATTTTAAAAGACAGAATAACATTTATAATCAATGAATTACTAATAGAAATATTCGTCACTCGTCAAAGTACGACAAGGGGTTAATAAAATCACAAAAGCAAAATTTAGGATCTAGACATGTGAGCTTCGTGCTTCGCAATACTCATCTTAAAATTGATACATTATACTATAGATAATTTTCAAGCTCATCGTTGACAACTTATCACTTATGAACCCAGTAAAACATTAGTGATAAAATCTCTATAAAAGGTATAAAAATGATTCCGCAAAATGCTAACAAACACTTAATCGAATCGCATCCGCAGATCACCGAACAACCCCCCTAAAAATTGAGCCAGACAACAGGCAGCATCACGATTACCAAAATCGCCGATGGGGAACCGGGTGTCCATTCCGCGCTGAAAAACGAGATGAGAGAAAAAGCAGCTCTCAGCTGGTCCGCGTCCATTTCGACCGCAAACGTTATTTTTCCACGCGCTGGCGTTTTCGAATCGCAGTTGCGGAGCACGCGGGGGGACGGCAGCGGCAGCGGAGGGGGTTGGGAACGTGAGAAAGAAGGCGACCGGGGATGACTATTAATTTCTCCGCTGGCACTTGGCCGTCGATGGTATGCATTAACGGCTGATTCGTGCCTTCGGACATCGAACATCCGACGAATACCCAATGGCTATAGATAGCCCGGAGAGAAAAGGAGGAGGACAGGGGTGGCTCCAGCGGCCGGACAGAGACGGAGAAAGGGTAGGAAGGGTGAAACGTGGCGTTTGCAAAGATTGATAGGACTGAATTCTGCCAGTGGATTCGTAATGGATAGCCCGTGTCCGAATTCACCGATACCCGGCCACTCTCTCTCTCTCTCTCTCTCTCTCTCTCTCTCTCTCTCTCTCTTTGCCTCTCTTTTTCCCACTCTATGTCGTTCCTCTCCCTTTCGCCTCTATCTTTTTCCCGTGTACCCAATACCTTCTAATGGAATCCTCGATTGTGCTCCTTATCAAAGGGCTCGAGTAGTGCGCCGGCCGAGGGCGTCGATCCATTATTCCGCGGAGAGCTTTCCAACGAGATAACTTATTTCCTTCCGGTTACACCCACGCGATTTTCGCGCGGCAATCGCCGGCTATTTCCTCGATCACGGTCACTATCGCGAGATCTCCTAATTTTGATCGCCGGTTGCCCAAGAAGGCCCCGGACGACTGAATTGGTATCTGGAAATTCATTTATCGAAGCTTGATAGCCTTGGTAGCTATCCAAAGTCGATGATCTCTATGTCCTGTATGAGTGAGTTAGAATCATAGTGATTAACTTGATCCTAAATCGTCTTAATAATAAACTTGATCAGTGAACGATAAACATATCAGTGAACAATAACATTCTTTGCTTCTTACAATGAAAGTATGACTTATTATGCAGCTCCAGTGTTTTCCAATCGATGTAGGCAATATTTTAATGCATTTTCTGAAAAGCAATGACATTTAAACTGTAATAAATAATATTTCATTATTTCTGAATCGTTCGTCCGAAATTTGATTAAGCACCCGTATCCTCCGCGATTATCCTGTCGATTCTCGTGCGAGCACTAGTCGCGCGCGATAAGTACGCGATAAGCGTCTTCTTATTCTCCTGGTCGAGGCATTCCGTGCGAGATCACGCGAATCGCATTCAGATCGTTAATTTATAAACTCATAAAACTCGCAGGCTGCCCGCGTAATTCAATTGAAACGCGACGTTCGCAACGTGTGCACGCGTTTCTGCTCCTGGCCCGGTCTTTAGAGTGATTCATAGACCAGTAAATTATGTAGATCGCACGATTTATGCACCGCCGATCTGCGAGCAAACATTCGGAACACGAAGGAGCCGGCGTGATTGATGGATCGACAGCGTAAATCTTGCTCGATCGTGACGCCCGCGGAACAGGTCCGTGAAAATCGAGCGAGGAGAAGTAATTCGATGTACCACGAATTCCTGTAATTTCGTTTCCGATTCGCCGAGTCGCTCGGACACGGGGGTGCGAAAATAAATAGTCACGTTCCGCATTTGTCCTCCGAATTTCCCTCGGACCTGGACAATGTCCCGAGTGTTCGCCGGCTAATGGGAAAGTATCATCCGAATGGGAGATTCCGTGAAATCCGTGGAAAATAGAGATGAGATCGCATAATACGTTCTCCGATTCGGTATCGAGGTCTGGCCGACGGACATGATCCCGCAGATGAAATTACGTGCATCGTTCGAGAATCGTATCTATTCCTAACAATAACTACGTATACAATACAATAACTATATATGTGTACAAGAATCGAGTATATATAAAACACAAATATTTTTCGAAACTTTAAATCATCAGTTAGTTGCTTAATTAGAGGACATCGAGTAAGCGTCCACGTTGAATGCGACACTAATTTTTAACTAGGTTTTTGAAATTAATTTTTATTATAACATATTGAACAAATTGAATGTTATTAGGATTTGTAGAATACAAAATAGCTGTACCAATATTTCCTGCGGTAAATTCTCACTTTCTAGTTTCGGTGTCATTAATTAAATGATTCTGATATTGTGTAAATTTTTCGAGCTAATATTCGGCACTTAATGTATTAAAAAGAGCGTGTAGACATTGTGAAAATTGTGTCCGGACTCTAAACTGTAATTAACGAAAATAATATTTGTGATATACAGTTGAGTCTAGTTCTTTATTATAAGGGTACATTATTTACTCTATTCTTGTTATAAAAAAAAAAATAAATGTATGAGTGCTTATTAGTTAAATGTATATTATTATATTCAATGTATAACGTTTTCTCTGGAGAAATATGTTGCAACATTAAAATACGCGCAACCCCCTAGCTATCCTAAAAACAGCCGCAAGCAAAATCTGTCTGTATTTATAATACAAAATCTTACAGACACAGAAAATATATCTGCTTCTAACGATATATATAGAGAAAACTACCCCTTTAAAAAATAAATTTCCCTTTAATCCCAGTTCTGCAATTAATGATAATAGAAGGAAAATGAAACCCCTAAGCAAACCTCCTACACCCTCAAAGGTTACTTTCGAGGCTCTTTCAAACCTTGTTGTCCGAAAAGAGAAACTGATCCCTAAAACCAATCCACAGACGTCCTAATGCAGATCTGCAATAAACATTATCCCTTTCTAACAACCCTCAAGCAACTCTCTTACACGTTGCAGGGGTGCGTAGAAAGTCACGAGATTCTCCATCGATCACAAGAATTCTATCGACAGGCAGCTCGATATAAATAAAATCGCAGCTACAACGGCCGTAAACATTGCAAATAATTTCTACCTGCGCGCCGATCCATTTCCTCCGTGACCCGAGTCGCACTCGACCAGAAAAGGGTACCTCGTGTCCCAGCGTCACGGCAATTAGGCCGGGATATATGTCCTTTGACCGAAAGGATAAATAGCCGGGCGTATGGAGGAGCGCGATTCGCAACAGACGATACGTTCCGCGCTGTTTTGCATAATATGAATCCTATAAGGGGTGGGGGGCAGAGCGGAGCGGCGCGGAGCCGAGCGGAATGGAGCGGAGCAAGAGCGAGTACGTGCGTACACGCGCGCCGCGGAACGTCCGCGGCCTGAAATATCACGGCTGGACTGCTTTCAATGGGGAGACCCGGGTTCATAGTTTACGAGCGGCGACGTCGACGCGTTCTCTCGCTTCTTCTTCTTCTTCTTCTTCTTCTTCAGCTTTTATTTCGCTTTCTTTTTTTGTTCAAACCCGGACACCCGATAGAAGGAACGCTCCTTTGTCAGAGGGGCCCTTTGCTCGCGCGCCACTAAACTATTTCACTTTCAACTTTCGAGGCGTTAAAGGGTTTACGGCCCACGGCGGAGGGTGAACCGCCGCGACACCGCCGCAAAAAGACACCAGTCACCCAGGATGATTGCTGCGCCATGGTGTAATGAGGGGAATGCCGGATCCCACAGTTTCCCGGTGCCGGACCTCGTAGGCATCGCGTGTCCTTGCTCTCCTCGCTGAGTCGGCCGGATTCGTTGGAAACTGGACACTTTGGAATTGGTTAACACACTATCGTCGGGAGGGTATTAATGCTAATTAGAAATTCTAAAACTTTACTTTTATAAAGTGTGCTTAGAATGATAATGAGCAGGTGAAACGTAGAGCAGAAGAAACGCGAGAAGAACTCAAGATCAGTGCTGCGATATTTGCGACCTGTTCGAATGATTGAAAGAAGAGATTAATTCCTACTTTACTCCTGTTTATTTGCAACTGAAGTAGACGATTTTTATTTTGCACGAACATCCGTAATCGTCGCATTTTTATAGCGAAAGAGATAAACTGAGAAAGAATGATCGGGGGGGGGGGGGGATGAAAGAAAGGGACCATTTGTACTCATTCAGATTTATATTCTCAGATTTCAGTATAGTAAATATAGGATAGAAATGTTATAAGTAGACTACGGATCTTTAATGCAAATTTTTGATTTTCAGACGTTATTTTACAAAAATTAGTATTAGTATTACAAAACTAAAAGATTACTTGTCGTGAAAATAAAGTCAGAATACTGATTGGTCCTTGTTAATTTATACGTTTCCTTGCGTTTTTAAGATTTGCACGAGTCATAAATGCATGGAGATCCGCGGTCTAAGGAAAGCAAATTCAAGGAAAGGTCTAAAGCATTAACGACATAAGAAACCCAATTTCTTGGTCACTTTGTCATCAGATATGGAGGATACAGCATGGAAGAAGCTTTACGTTCCGAACTTTTCGCGAACGAGTGGTTGAATTTGCTCCAACAAGAGCGACGTCAGAATTTTTCCCACGTTACCATATCTGCCGGTGAATTTCTCCGCGGAAAGCGGACTGTCGGGATTTCCGTTGGCGGACCAGGTTCCGTTACAACAAAGTAATTCAATTCCGCAATATTTTCTCAACGGCGACACGGATCGCGTAACCGGCGGCAGGCAAAGCAAGCAAAGCAAGCAAGCAGGCAAGCAACCGAAGCAATCGGAGAGCCCTCTCCAGCCTCTAACGTGATCAAATAGAGCGTCGCGTCGCGTCGCGTCGTGTCGTGTCCGCCACGGAACTGGCGCCGCGCGTCATCGAATCGACGCTCTCGTTTCACAAAACTTCGATATCCGTTGGCCGCTTTTCAACAATAATCCCCCGTTCCATCTGTCGGGGGCAACAGTGTCGAAGGCTTTCCCCGAATTTCCTTATAAACGGCGCGCAGCCACCAGCCACCGACTGTCGCCGACTGTTCCGCGTTTCCTCGCGCGAAGGGGTGAAAGGGTTCGGCGTCGTCTCAGCCCTTGGAAATCGCCCTCCATTCTGCCATCGAGAAAGAGAGAGAAAGAGAAAGGGAGAGAAAAAAAGAGGGAAAAGTCGACTAAATCCCACGGCAACGGTCACTGCGCGATCACCTGCAAATTCTTACCCTTTTTTTTATTTCCCGATCCGTGTGAAAACTGCCAGGTAACCCTTCGGTGCTTTTTATTTTTCTGCCCTTTCACCGAAATCCATTCGATCGGCCATGAGAAACTGGGCTACGTAAAGGGGTTACGCACGTTTCAGAAATTCAGGAGAGACTCTTTCTTGCCTCGGTTAGGGGCTTGCGGTAACCATTGGAAAACGAACAATTTTTGGGATTGTGCAGATGGCATGGGTTCTTTGGACTGTTGTGTGTTTATCAGTCTATGAATCATGTTCTTCGATTAGAGTTTTAGAATTGCGTGAAAAACCAGTGCAATTTTACCCGAGACGACGTCAAACTCGCTGTCACACATTGTCAAACTCCTGTCAGAAATATAGAAATCAAGGTCTCCATTTAGAATTTGAGGATTGTGCAAGAGAGAGAGAAAAAAGGCAATGCAATACAATTATTCCAAACAACTTTGATCGACGTCAAACTCGTATCTAGAACTATTATACTTGGTCAAACTCAAACAAACACCTCTTTAATAATAAAACATTGTCAAATTCCTATCAGAAACTCAATTACTTCGAGCAGCCTGAATTACATCGACTCCGTAAAAATCAGCCAATTCACCCTGCATCCGCCACTTTCATCTGCAAACAGACTCCACGAATTCCCCTCACACTAATTCACACGTCCAAGCTCCATCAAACCCTGATATAATTAAAAACTACAATCAAATTCCTATGAGAAACACGTTAGACCATTTCAAGTGACTTGCACGACTCTCCCAGACATTTTCGTCTAGAAGATAGAACAACCCCCTGAAAGCAAACCACGGATATCCTATACCATGGAAATCGTGCGAAGGCCATCGCTAACACGCGCGATAATGTATTCTATTCGCCTGAAAAAGGAGCAGCAGCCGAGAAACGAACCGTCCGCGTTCCATTCACCGCGAGAAAAGGCAGAAAATGAGTGGCGGGGGGAGGAGGAGGGTTGGTGGCCGCATAAATGTTCATGCGTGTCCGGTTCGAGGGAAAAGATGGTGTCCGTTGAAAAGGAGATCGAACCACGAAGAAAAGGACGAAGAGGAGACGGTGTTGCGGGATTCGTGCCGACGAGATGGCCGACGCGGCGCGGCGCGACGCGACGCGGCGATTTTATTCGCGGGAGGCCCCGCGGCTACGGGCCGTTTTCGAGCGATTAATTCGGTTTTATGGTCCGCCACGAGTTACGACGGAAAACGTGTAAATCATCTGGACCCGGCGCGGCGCGGCGCGACGCGAGCCCGTATCTAACGCCCACGTGTGTGCGTCGCATGTGCGTGCGACCGCGTGCCTGTATTCATCTACATACACGTGCCCACTTTGCCGGGCCAGCACAATACTGGCAGCGTGCCAGCCTGTCGAGAACGCAATAAATTCCACTTAACCGTTTTTACCCGCGTTACCGTGTTTCGACGTGTGCACGCGTGCGGCTGACAACGCGCCGGCTTCGCGGAATCGTACGGCTCCGTTCCCGAAAGAAAATGGCGGCTGTTCGGCGACCGAGGCGCTAATTAGTTGCGCAGTTGATGAGGTCCAAGTTGGTTACAATTTGGCGATGACTTTCTGGCAGGAATTTGGCGACGTTTCGATATGGTGGACGAGTTTGTCGAGGTTTGGGCAAGCTTGGCGCTTGTGGAAGAGTCCTCTGGATCTGTTTGCAAAAGAAACTCGAAGCCATCGTGGACGAGCCAGGCAATTAATTAGTGCGGCTGATGAGGTCCAAGTTGGTTACGATTTGGCGATGACTTTCTGGCAGGAATTTGGCGGCGTTTCGATATGGTGGACGTGTTTGTCGAGGTTTGGGCAAGCTTGGCGCTTGTGGAAGAGTCCTCTGGATCTGTTTGCAAAAGAAATTCGAAGCCATTGTGGACGATCCAGGCAATTAATTAGTGCGGCTGATGAGGTCCAAGTTGGTTACAATTTGGCGATGACTTTCTGGCAGGAATTTGGCGACGTTTCGATATGGTGGACGAGTTTGTCGAGGTTTGGATAAATGTAGTTGCAAGAGAGTCCACCAACTTCGTCGTTTCCAAAAAAAAATTACGTCTATTCTTGGCCGTATATTCATTAATGTCGAATACTAAAACAGTTCGACACGTTTAATGTAATTTGTTACACATATTTTCGTACACATTGTTGTTCTCGGGTATTCTTAATTTAGTTAAATACCTCAAATGTATTAATCATTGCTAATAATCCTGTATAGTGTCACACAGCATTCAATAAAAAAAAAGAAAAACACGTTTGGTACATCGGTGTGTGTCACTGTTTCGAAATTGCCGATATATCACACAAGCGTATCTAATACATCTGGTTCACTGTGACGTCACGTAGATGATCTCGTCTTTGCTTCAGGCAGACTATCCGAAGTCGTGTCTACAATAGGCACACATAAAAATGGTCGAAGCATCCGCTGACCTGATCCGTCGACCGAGTCCCATAGCTTCTTTCGCAGTGACACCTCTGACTTCTGATCCACATAAATTTTGCTCAAATTAACACGTACAAAGCGAGCCGGGGCCAGGTGGTTGTCCCTCGGCCCGAGAATAGCGGGTCGCCAGGAATGAACGGAAACCTGCCGGCAGTTCATCGAACGGATCGCCCTATCCGAGGGTGACCGCGGCTCGGACCGTCGCGTATCTCCTCTGTGTACGAATCTTCGACCTTGCACCCCTTCAGCATCCTCGAGGAACCGTCTTGAGACGCTTCGGTCGGGTCCAACGCCGGTCGATTTTCCGCGGCGGGAGAGAATAATGTATGCCAGGTCGAAGGGGGCGCATACGAGTGACAATGAGGTCGGCGAAAAAGGAGGGCGGGGAGGAGAGCGGGGAGAGGGCGAAGGGTGGCCGGTCCATTGACGGAGACTTTGGTCTCCTCGGGCAGAGGCGAGAGAGAAAAAGGGCCTCCGGAATAATCGAACGTGGCAACCGTGCGGCGCGCTCGGTGCCACACTAGATTAATGTTATTTCAATGGGGGCTTCGGGGTATCGCCATAACTGACCCCGATTTGCATCAGAATCGCGGGGAAATCGCGGAGGGACCGGGGCCCTGCCGCGCCGGGACGCGCCGGCTTTGGGAACGCGCCAAACCGTGTGCTTGTTGTCCGAAACACATCCCCGTGTCCGGTTTTCCGTCCCTCTTTTATCGAGACCCGCGGCCAGTTTCCTTCTCGCCGAGTCCATCTCGGACGCCTTTGAGTCTGGATTAAGATCCACCTCGTGCTACGGCATACAGAATGCTTACTCGCTCGGAAGAGGTTCGCGCAACCCCTACTCCCATAGACCGCCGCCGTTATAATCGACGTTGAGGCACATTGTTTCCCTGTAACTGCTATTCAACGATCGCGGAGGACCAACAAAGAGTTCGACATCGATATGCCGGGCCAGAGAAGACCGGCTAACCGATTCCCGAGGGCTGTTTTTCTTCTTCTTCTTCTTCTTCTTCTTCTTCTTCTGCTTCTTCTTCTTCTGCTTGTTCTTCTGCTTCTTCTTCTTCTTCTTTCTCTGCTGCTGCTGCTGCATCTTCTTCTTCTTCGTCTTCTTCTTCTTGCCTCTCGTTTTCAGTGGGGGGCAACGATTGGAAGTGACTGCTCGGGAGATTGCCGAGGGACGATCGAGAGGAGATAGCGAGCGACGGAAGGTGGCCGGAATTTCGAGCAGCAGGTTACGCCGTGTTTGGTTTAGCCGGGCAGTTTCGATCCGCTTCGATGGGGATTTCTTAGCGGTTTTTGTTGTTACACGGGATCGAGATAATTTGCAGGACTGCTTTATAATTAGACCGCGGATCTTCATGCGAAATAAAAGCGCAAAATCTCTTGCAAGATACAGTAGCTGCATAGAATTTTCTTTCTTTTGTTAACGATTCTAATACAGTAAATTCTCCCTAATTGACGCTCAGCTTGGGAACAAAAATGAATAATTTGGGAAGAGGAGGTACGATTATCCCGGCCTTGCGACTCGTTTTTATAGTTATTTACAATCGGTTACTATAAAAACGAGTTACAACGCTCGAACAATCGCATTTCCTCACCCCAAATTGTCTATTTTTGTATAAAAGCTGGGCGCCAATTAGAGAAACTTTACTGTAGTTCGAAGATGTGATGGTGTTCTGAAATTCGTTTAATCTTCTCACTGTTTAAAATCTCGATTTTTGAAAGTTTGATATCTTTAATTTACTAGGAAATTTGGTAACTTTATATTTCATGATTTTAACGTTTATTTTGATGGTTTCATCGTAACAAAAGCGATTTATAATCATCGGAAAGAGTAGAAACCTATAGCAATTTTGAAATTCGTTAGCAAGGATATAATATTGTTTAATGAAATAGGAATCTGGTAGTCGCGTACCAGAGTAGGTAGTTCCACTATATCTCCATCGTTTTAGTGGAATCTCTTCGGATCCACGAAAATAGAAAGTATAAAAATCACGAACGCAGGAATCTTCCATCAATTAAGCAGCAGAAGGAATTTTATCGCTCCGACGCACTCAAACGTGCTTCAATCTCCCGTGTGCCGACGGAAGTGACTAATTTCGAATCTGATTCGTCTGTAAAGTCCTAAAAACGTGCCATAAACGTCCGGCTACCGGAAGATAAGGGTCTAATGCCCGCTATCTGCTGAACGCGCCGGAGAATGCGGCGGCTTTCTGGTCCTGTCTAACGAATCAATTCTCGTGAAAATGAGAAGTAGATAGCGGAGTCAATCCGACAAAGCCTATCTCTATTCGTTAAATAACACGGACGTGATAATCGTCCCAAAGAGCTGCGGAAAAGGGATTTCGAACGAAAGCGCAAACGATCACTGAGTAGAAAATGATTATGAGCTGCGTTTTATCTTATTGTCAGCAAAAATTTTAAAAGGAAACTAACTGTTAGGATTATTGGCTGATTCCCGACGTTTGTGAAAATCAATCCGGTGTAAATGAAACTAATTTAGAAGAATGACATGCATTTTTGCTGTTTAACTGCATTTACCGGCGTACGTACATTTACCGACAAAAGTTAAGAAACGTGTTACAGAGATGCATATTTTTTGGGGTAGTAAACCTTGACATAGGGTACTTTGTATTGTATTGTATTGTATATTAGTTTTATTTTTCTTAAACTTTCTATTTTTACTTCATCTTTTAAATTTCTTTTTATTTTCATTATTTTGATTTATTCGACGTATGCACTAAATATTACAATATTGCAGAATAAACAATGTGATATACGTTTTGCTATAATATGTTAATATGAAAATATGAAAGATTTTACAATAATATTAACGATGTGTAAAGTTTCTTAATACTCGCCGATATTATTTACACGGAATTAAAAAAGAATGAGCAACTTAATCAAAACCTTTCAATTTAAAAATCTTTATACTCTCATCTCGCACTAAAACGCACACAATAAGTGCAACAATCCGCAATCTTGAGATCCTCGTATATCGGTAGCAGTAAACACAACAAATCACACGAGTGTGTACCAATCCGAGAACGTGTTACCGTCGACTCAAGATGCTTCGTCACGGAATCAGAATGTCCCCCACCGTTTCCACTCGACGAACCAATTAACACCAGCCGAGAGAGATCACTGGCAACCCCGCCGACTGTAATTTCAAGCAGAAAACTTGCCCAAGGTTGCGGAGTGACTCCATAAAGCCGCGGGACCTCCCCGGTCCCGTCCACCGTCGACCGTCCCGTGGCCATTATTTTCCATTTTCATTTAAAACGAATGTAGCACGATGTCGGGGGTAAAAAAAGAGCCGTTCGAAAAGAGGGTTTTGTGGCAGGATGGCGGGGAGGAACAACGGCGGAAGTGACTGGACGAAAAGCCGGCATTATCCGGGCATAAGTTCCAGTAAATTGGAAACAGCGGGCGGATAGGAGAGGAGAGGAGAGGACGGGGGAGGGCCGTTTTGCAGAAGCGGCGCCGGTGGTCGATGGCCCGGAACCTCGGATCGTTAATATCCGGAAAATCATGTCCGGCGGGCCGTCGGTTGCGCCGCGACGCCCGACGTCGGCAGTGGAAGACGCCCATTCATTTTTCATCGGCGTGGAAGAATGCTGGCAGCGGCGCGACAACGATGCCTCGTTAATTCACGTTGCGGCCTCAAAGGAATAATGCATGTCGACAACGGGGCCCCGGCCCGGGATCTCATTACCGATAAGGCCGCCCATTACGTGCCACTGAACACTTTTCACCGCGGAATCGCACGCCGCCCGCGCCCCGGAAATTGTTCCGATTCCTCGACCGCCCCTGCCACCGAAACCCGTTGTTCTCCGTGCACGTCCCTGCGAATAAAAACTGTCTTTCGGAGCACGAATGGCTGATCGCGCGTGAACGCCGCGATCAAAGGACGTCCCGGATCGATGGTAACTGGGTCAGCGATCGTCGACGTATTAATTGTCAGCTGGAGAGTTGAAAATGATTTGTGGATTACAACTATAATTTCTCATGATTGTTTCTTTTTCGACGATTTTTCATTTGAAACCTTCGATTCAGGCCAGGCAGAATTTATTGAATTAATTCGGTGGCTACACTTCCGCGGTACTGCTTTTTAATTGTTTTTTTCACGGAACAGTCGTTACTGGATTGCGGATTTTTATACAAAATATTCATTCTCGTCGTTAATTGATGCAGAAGGTATCTGTATTTGTCATCGTTTTAATGGGTTTATATTTAGTAATACTGTAATATTTTCGAATTGTTCAAGTGCTTTTGTTAATTTGCATTTCATCTGCTGATTTTTGTCAGAAATGCAGAAATTAATTATTAGTTCGCATAAAATTTACGTCAAATTTACATAATTAATATACAATTTGTGTACAATTTACACAGAATTTCCTAACTATTTTAATCAAAAGAATTTCCCAAAACAGTGCTTTCATTCCACGAAAATGTTTGAACAGAGAAATAAATTCCAAAATGTCTCCTATTACGTGCAACAATGCAGAGAACTTTTATTTTGCACGAAGATCCACGGTGCACCGATTAAGTATAATCAGAAGCCGTTTGCGTCGCGAAGCTGCCAGCAACGAGGACCGACGAACTCGCGAAGGGTTGGTTAATTATCGAGCGGTGGTGTCTCGAAGCACGGTTGTCGTCCTTCTGGCGAGGGCAAAGGTCAGGAACGCGTCCGGTATCCCCGGTCCGTGGAAAGGATCATAGACAATGATAACCGTTCCGATGGCCGGACATAACGTGCATCCTGTACAATAATACGTTAACCGTTAAGCCGACAGTCCTCTCAATTCCGGGGTCTGTGTGGTCCGCCATTGAGTCTTAACTCTTTGATGCATCGTGCGCATATTCATTCGGTCTCGCTTCGCACAATGCCCATAGTGTCCATACACGGCATTGTGCGACCCGTGCGCCGAGCGTTAAACTCTCCGGCACAGATACACGTATACAGACAAGGCCCGGCCACGTAAAAGAAGCCACCACTCGCGGCCAAAGAGAAATAAAAGGGACCGGCGTAGTAAGTGCTAGTCGCCGTTAGGTGTGCTGGCCCCTTCGTCCTGACGCCACGAATTCTTCCGACTCGAACGTCTTCTTCGGACTAGCGAAATTAGGTGCAGGGAAATCAGAGCCTTTCCGATCTTCACCTGTAACAACGCTGAAGCACTATATTATGCTTCATAATTATTATGAAGCATAATATAGTGCTGCTTCATAATTATTATGAAGTATAATATAGTGCTGCTTCATAATTATTATGAAGTATAATATAGTGCTGCTTCATAATTATTATGAAGCATAATATAGTGCTGCTTCATAATTATTATGAAGTATAATATAGTGCTGCTTCATAATTATTATGAAGCATAATATACATATAGTGCTGCTTCATAATTATTATGAAGTATAATATAGTGCTGCTTCATAATTATTATGAAGCATAATATATAGTGCTGCTTCATAATTATTATGAAGTATAATATAGTGCTGCTTCATAATTATTATGAAGCATAATATATAGTGCTGCTTCATAATTATTATGAAGTATAATATAGTGCTGCTTCATAATTATTATGAAGCATAATATAGTGCTGCTTCATAATTATTATGAAGCATAATATAGTGCTGCTTCATAATTATTATGAAGTATAATATAGTGCTGCTTCATAATTATTATGAAGCATAATATAGTGCTGCTTCATAATTATTATGAAGTATAATATAGTGCTGCTTCATAATTATTATGAAGCATAATATACATATAGTGCTGCTTCATAATTATTATGAAGTATAATATAGTGCTGCTTCATAATTATTATGAAGCATAATATAGTGCTGCTTCATAATTATTATGAAGTATAATATAGTGCTGCTTCATAATTATTACGAAGCATAATATAGTGCTGCTTCATAATTATTATGAAGTATAATATAGTGCTGCTTCATAATTATTATGAAGCATAATGTAGTGCTGCATATAGTACTCCATATACGCACTAAATCTTCCATAATTATGGAAGATTCAGTACGTATATTCATATCAAATCAACATTATTTGTTGCCTTAAACGTGCGCTGTAAAATGAAAGAATAAATAAAAAATAATATGTTAAATATGTCAAGAGATCATTTTAGCAAATATCGGTACTAAATTGTGGATACTTATGTAACATAAGTTATTCAAGTAAATTGTAAGAAATAGAAATAAAATAAGAACGTACGTTTTCTTTAAATAATTTTAAGGGGTCCGAAATTGTTTGACAATATTCGCAAGTAAACATAAATTAAATAAAAATATGTGTATTCCTTAAACAATATTTAGAGATCCGAAATTGTTTGACAATATTTGCAAGTAAACAGTAATTTAATAAAAACGTACGTATTCCTTAAATAATTTTAAGAGGTCCGAAATATCGTGAAAACATTCGTAAGAAATACAAACGAATTAAAAATGGTTATGTCCACCTTAACCTATACACTTTGGTTCACAAAGTCCGCGATCCAGTCACGCTATACATATATCAAAAGACAAGCACACGAGCCTAAACATGTTATTCGTTAGTTCGTTACAGCGAAACTGTCTGCACGAAAATGGTCAAACAGACTAGCTGGAACGAAACGGCGAAAGTTGCTAAGACCGCAAAGGGTTGGAGAAGCGTGGATACATCTGTTTGAAACGCGCTCGGCCTCTTTAGCATCTCTTTTAACCGACCCCCTTTTCGGTCATCGAAGGGGTGGTCGGTTCAATTCCGTCAGGAAGGTGCAGCGCATTTGGATTTTAATAGCGATTCATGGTTTCCGCGGCTTTGTGCCCGAGCTTCTGTGCTACACTTTTTCCATTGTGCCGTTTTGTCGTTGTTCTCCTGTGTACGATGTTGATTTACGGCTGCAATGGCGTTTCGACGGTCATTGTTTCTCTTTGTGCACGGAGTTCCGAAACTTCTCTGCTGGACGATTCAATCTTGAATTTGAATTTCGGGTTCATCTTGGATCTCGTTTGGAGCACTCGAAGTCTCCATTCGGTTGCTTCAAATTCAAAGAATATTTACTTTTAACTTCTGTGATGCGATGTTAAACTTCTATTTTATTAATTATACTTTTATTTTGTGAATTAAACTTTTATTTTGTGAATTCTACTTTTATTTTATTAATTGAACTTATATTTCTTTAGTTATACTTTTATTTTGCGAATTAAACTGCTAATTCGTGAATTAAAATTTTGTTTTGTGAATTAAACTTTTATTTTGTGAATTAAACTTCTATTTTATTAATTATACTTTTATTTTGTGAATTCAACTTTTATTTTATTAATTAAACTTATATTCCATTAGTTATACTTTTATTTTGCGAATTAAACTTCTATTTTATTAATGAATCTTCTATTTTGTTAATTGTACTTTTATTTTGTGAATTCAACTTTTATTTTATTAATTGAACTTGTATTTCATTAATTATACTTTTATATTGCGAATTAAACTGCTATTTCGTGAATTAAGATCTTATTTTATGAATTAAACTTTCATTTTGTGACTTAAACTTCTATTTTATTAAGTAAAATTCGTTCGATACAGTTCCAGAAAAATTCCATTCCCAATTATTTATTGCACTTCGTAATTCTATGGAATGATATTACATATATTCCTTTTTGAAGTACCTTCTGCACAAAACACGTTCGTGTCACACTGGTTTCTCACAGCTTCAGCAGGACAGAAAATATTATTCCACGTACCTCTTGTCTTCTTCAAACGCTTGCATCTCAGACTTCCGTTTGGCCGTACCGATGATCCCGCTTGTTACATTCTTACACACTTCAGTATCTTCGACGAACTTCTTTTCTGCGAGCTTCGGTGTACACCGCTCGACGGCGGAACAGAGATGTTTATATAGTCCGGTGCAGGACATCGAGTTTCCTTTCATCGTTTTCCTTCCCCCCCTCCTACGTACGCGCCGAGGGTGGGACGCTGTTATCCTAATGGCGTCAAGAGGATCGAGCAACAACAATGACCAGTAGCTCGACGATTCTTCTCTGAAACCGTTCGAATTATGTGGCTTTGACGTCGATGGCCGTGGACAAGCTGTTTCGAAGACCGAGAGGGACCGGTGTACAGAAATCTATACTGTGAAACGAAATTGAAAAATTAAATAAACCTGCATTCAGTTTGCTTTATGTCCTTTTACGCAAAAATTCGAGACAACTTCATTTTTTCGTTCACGTTAAAATTTATAACTGGGAACCAGAACATTTCCATCCGTAACACGCCGATATAAACAATTGACAAGCAAAATTTGAAAATCGTATAAATATTTCATTGAAATCAGCGTGTTGCGCTTGGAAATATTCCCTTGAATTATTTCCAATTGCTAGGAAATATATTATGGAAAAAATAAAACAATATATAAAGTCAAAATGTTAAAAACAAGAAGACCGATTAAGTAATGTTTGTTAACGTTTCTTAGTGAACTGCTTCAAGCACAGTGAAACACCAGGCTCTAGTTTTAGTTCCTTTTTAGTCTCTAGTTTTCTACTTCATATAATTATACTATATATATATATATAAAATTACAGTGTCATTCTCAGACAATAATTACACCAAATATAGTTGAAATACATAATAATACACAAACTATATGTTGTAAAATATGATTCTGCCTAATCTGCTATGATTTATAACTATTCTCGACAGTATTCGTTGTAATCGTGACATCTGTCAGACACAGTACATAACTATGTACACTGTCACGTGATCTTTTATTAGGCTAAAGGTATTTGGCTTTGTCTAACGTCCTTCCTCTTTTGCTTCGTCGATCGAACTGTAAAAATCAATCGATTCTACTATAGTCTAAAGAGTATATTCTAAACTGTGTTAAATATATTACTTTATTAAAACAAAAAATACAACACTATTGAACATATCTTCGCTAATTACCTCGCAGTTAATTCGACCACGCTAAAATAAATAAACTTATAATAAGAACAATAATATTGAATATACCAGTAGAGCTTCGCCATTGTCTCGGGTACGATTATAAAATTTTAAGAGCATATCGTCGAAGCATCGTATAGTATGCGAAAAGAAAATCGATTTTTAGACCTGCTCAACACAGCCCCTCGATGGTAGCGAGGAGGCTTATCGCGATAGTTATCGAGGATTTCCTAAATTGAGTTTTCCAAGTCGTTTAACAATCTCAATATCAACTCGACTCCGTGTACGACTCCATACGAGCCTGCTGTGAAGAGGGGCGCAAGAGTAGCGTTCGTAGACGGCACGGGGGGATGAAAGGGGGACGGCGGGGACGTGAGTAGAGTCTTGTGGCCGTGGCCCAGCAGGGGGATGCTGTCTCAATACCGGCACCAGGCTGTCTGCCGGTGCAGCCTCGAAAAACCAGCCGGACCGTCCGGGGCGTTCTCGTGTCCGTGGACACATCGATGCACACCCGTGGGGCCCACGGGGCCCACGGGGCCCTCGATAGACACAGGAAAGAAGATGCGCCTACCTCCGCGGGCGTGGACGCTTCGTTCCGCTGCCCCGCCGGTGTAAAAATAGAAAAGCCAACCCGGGAACCCGTCCAACTGCATATTACTTCGGACATCGGAATGCACAGTCCTGTGACCGGCAGACACGCAGGAACGCACGTGTGTCTTACGCCCTCAACTCTTGTCCTACACGAGTCTTCCTACTGCAGACTTACCTCTAGCGGGCACTCGGCAAGCGGGGGATACGAGGTTAGGGTAATGATTATTAGAACGCGCGGCTTGCAGTTTGTTCGGATTAGGGGGAACGGTGCTTCGGAATTTTTAGTGGGAGTTGTTTCGAGCTCCTGGAACTCGGCAGATTATTTTTACATGATGTAAAATTAGTCTTATTTAATCAGAGAACGATCAAAGGTGGCCGGACGAAAGCCGAAGCCGGGTCGTATTTCGCCCAAAACAAGATACAGTAATGTCTCTCTAATTGACGCTCAGATTGTCCACAAAAGTGGACAATTTGGGAAGAGGTGATACGATTATTCGAGGCTTGCGGTTTGTTTTTATAGTTACGAATTTGCAACAACTATAAAAACGAGCCGCAAGGCTCGAACAATCGTATCTCCTCTTCCCAAAATTGTCCATCTTTGTGCACAATCTGAGCGTCAATTAGGGAGACATTACTGTATCTTTACTTATGTATCAAATGTTTCGTCAGACTTATATTTAAATTCCTTAGGTTATACTTATGGACGATTTTTGGGATTACTTTCATCCCTTGGAAACGAATAATACATACGAAATTGTTTTAAAAATATGTCATACGTAGCTTCAACTTTGAAGATTAATTTCGGCTCTCGAAAATGAACGACAGACATTCGAAATTGTTTTAAAAATATATTGTACGCAGCTTCAACTTTGTAGATTACTTCCATCCCCTAAAAACGAATGATGGACGAAGAGGAATTCTGAAAAGAGAAGCATACTATCTATCAGCTATCTTAACTCTGAGATTTGTGTCCATCCCCAGAATATAATTAATAGTCACAAAAATATTATTGAATAGGTACAATATTAACAGTCTTAATTATTTAAACTGTTAGTACCCCTAAACATAAATGATGGCCACAGAAAAATAATTGCAGGGATATATAACACACAACCTTACTTTTTAAGATTACTTTCATCCCCTAAACATGAATAGTCGTCACCAAAAAATTGTTTAAAGACCGCAACAATTACCGCCTTGACCGTAGGATCTTGTTTTCACCCTTTGAAAAGAAATGATAGTACCAGAGAAATTGTTTCAAAAATACACCGCCCTTAACCGCGATTTCTGAACGATTTTAAATGATGCTGGCAGAGGAACCTACTCGACGAACGCTATATTAAGCCCCATAGCAGATGAAGCTTTAATGAAAATGGAGTGGGGCGACTTGGCAAACGTTCCTCGAAGGCAGGTCCGTGTCCAAGACAAAATAATTAATTTCTCGTCCCGGTGGCGGTCGCATTTCGCGTCCATTGTTACCGGTGACCCGTTAATCCCTCGAAGCGTCCTAGATGGATCGTTTCGCCTAGCAACGATTCACGGTCGGCCCGCCGCCAAGTGGACCGTTGCAGGACCCGAAAACATCGTCGGGAGCGTTGAGAGGCGTCGAGAGGATGTATCCACGTTGTAACAATCTGTATATGAATACTGTGACGAATTTTTTTGCGGCCGATACATGATACTTTCTCGAATCACGACGAGGGGCCGAGGAAGATAGAGAGAAACAGAGAGAAAGAGAGAGAGAGAGAGAGAGAGAGAGATAGAGAGAGAGAGAGAGAAAGAGAGAGAGAGAGAGATTCGGGGCCAGTGGACCATGGGAAGGACCACGGCGGGAGCTGCGGCGGAAAAGAAAAAGGATGGGCCCCGGCGTGTTGGCCTCTGCTCTCCTTTTGAAACTGATCGGAACGGAAAAGGAGCGGATCGAGGGGTTGCACGCCGCGTTACCAGACTCGAGGAAGAAGAAGGGGTTGCGTGTACCCTTCCTACGATCAAAGCCAGATAACATCTACGCGGCTTGATACATTGTACCGGCTCATCGTTCGCATCGGCTACCTACGGGCTACAACAGCATCTTCTCCGCGGTCCTCTGTTTACCGATGAAACTGGTCCGCGAGCGTATTAAATTCCTTCCCGGCCTGCAGAAAAAACACCGTGGCGCCTTTTGTGCACGCGAATCGCAGAACGGCGACGCCTTTGTTCTGACCACCGTGAGAATTCGGACACTCAGGCGCCCATGTTAATAACGGTCGCTAATTCCGCGCCTGAATTCGCCTGCGAAATATTTATTAAATAGCTCTCCGGTAAGAAATGATGTCGACTTTTAGTTTTTCAAACAAAATCATCGAGCTTGGATCTACAATGCTACATGATTTCTGGGAGTATTTATTAGTACGATTTTACAAAATGTCTCGTAGTCTATGAAAATAATAGTGACATGTTGTTGCACGATTTTCGTGAATAATAAAAAATATTCCTTCGATCATTTTAATAATTTCGTAAGAATCAGCGTCGGTATATCGCAGATTTTTATGTGAGATAAAAATTGTCTACGTTGACGCGAGAAATGTAAATTACATGGAAATACCTTTCCTCTTTTTATAATATTAACAAATTGTATTATAGTATAAAAATACCATCAAGTTCTACTAATGTCTGCGATCTTGATCTTAAAAATGCATAAAATTTTCAATGCATGAAATTCATAATTTACTAATTATCATTTTCGTTATTAGACTTCGGATATTATGCATTTATGACAAAAATGAGTAATCAAAATTGAAAACAATAAGTATATTAAAATAACTTAAAGACGTCTACATAGAATTTTCAATTTACTTAAATAATTATTAAAGAAGGGAAATATCTGACTGCTTTTCGTAGCAATTGCCGAAGGTAATTTTTATTTTTCATAAAAATCCGCGGTCTATTCATTATTATAGATTCGTTAGATTAAAATCCTGCATAAATACAGTATGAAATTCATATATTATAATACACAATTAATCAGAAGAAGAGAATCCAGATAAAATCGTACAATAATTTTATTAGCCATGATTTGCTGGTACACCGATATCAAAAAAGAGCGTCGTACCTGTTCTATGCATTGACAATGCAACGATCAACATCCTTCAAAAAGATAAATGCACCAGTAACCAGTCCAGTCTCCAATCGATAAACAAAATGTCTCTAAACATTCCTGTTCCAACCAGCAACATTGTAGAATTAGGAACACACTTCGCCGAAGGATTTGCATGAGAATTAGCAGGGGTAGCATCAAGGGTTGCTCCTGTTGTCGGAGTCTCTATTAGAGATTCGAAAACCATTTTTTCACGGAACCTCGAAAATTCCTTTAGGACCTGTCCATCGAACCGTGGTTCCCTTGTGGCCGGACCAGATGGTTCCGGGGCTCACTCGAATCTCCGTTCAGCCGAACAGTTTCCGCGGCGGATTTGCTCCTCTTTGATCCCCGTTTGTCCGAGTCGCCTAGGCGACTACCAGGATGATCCAACAGTGGCAACGACGCGCTCTCACCCTTCCACGTTATGTTTCCAAAACATCTAATATCTCGCGCTCGAGCGGCCCGGTTGAATGCCGGCGATCCGGCCCGTTCTTTCCAGGGGGCATAATCGCAACCCCCGTGCGCCAATACTGTTTTCTTTCCTCCGGCTCGTGGGATTACGTGCCCGAGAGCCTGCGAAGAGGATCCCGTTGCAAGCGTCTCACGCGACGATTGGCAGGCGTGAAGAATCCCAGCACAATGCCACAAGAAAATACTGTCGGTCGCGATCATAATGCACGACGAACACGCTGAATCAGCCATTAGGCAGCTATTCTGCCATGGTTTTTAAAAATCAATCTTTCCGGAGATTTCGAAGTCTGTTCTTCTATTGTGCACGCTTCGAAAACGAGGAAATAAACCACAGTGCTGATCATTAGGCAATTTTCTACTATCGTCAGTCGGACATTATACATCGAATTATGAGGATCCAGAATTTCAAGAAATTACACTCAACTGCTACACTGAACATTAGACTCAATTGTTAGATTACAATCAACATAAAATTAAAGCATCGCTAATTTCTGAAGAATTGTCAATCTTTGAACGGTCGTAACTTCGTTAAATGTTATAATAAAATTATGATTTCCCGTCGAAATGAAAGCTTGAAATCTCTACTTTACGGCAACGTATTCTAATTTTAAATAGCATGCATCCCCATGACTATAGTATCCTAGATCTGAGGGCATGTTCGTGATATCGATAAAGTGCATAGTTCAATGCACTCTATGGTCTTGTAAAAATTTTTTCCGAGCATGCCGTTCACAGCGTCGCAAAGTTTGGACTTTCCTCTTTAATTTGAGGTGCGAATTAACTCGCTATGATTTTTTTCGCAATGTTACAGCACTTTAAATGATAAAAGCGCCGACGGCGATAGAAATAACCACGAGCAGGTTGTATGGTTAGACTGTTTGATGTGTCTATAGTATATGTTAAGTATAGGTTGAGTGTAAAGCAAGTACGTATATCGTTTCTAACCTATTCAACTGAATAAAGAGAGAAGAAACTTGCAGACAGTTTTTATATCGCGTAAAAATCCACTGTCTCCTTTTTGGCATGCATAAAGCTGAATTTTTCCTCCGCCAAAAATTTGTACACCTTAACAAAACGAATAGAAAAATACACGCGAAGAGCCCGCGACGAAATGCCTTATGCTACCATGGTA
This sequence comes from Megalopta genalis, assembly GCF_051020955.1. NCBI lineage: Eukaryota > Metazoa > Arthropoda > Insecta > Hymenoptera > Halictidae > Megalopta > Megalopta genalis. Next base: position 34,336,972 of record NC_135014.1, on the reverse strand, counting down.
AAAGAATTCCTAAAGTTCCAGAGCACATCGAGCCCGAGCGGAACCCGTAGAATTTTTACTGCGCCGTTTATGGGCACCGTCGGCAATTTTCGAAAGCCTGGCCAAATGAAGATGAAAATAGAGTCCCCTGCGGCTGTCTCCAACCCCCTCGCCGTCCTTCTTCATCGTTATTCGACGGGGTTTGCGACCAGACGGATAAAGATCTCCTCTCTTGGCGAGCGGCTCGGGGGATGCGAACTGACAATCGGAATTGCTTGAAAGATCGAGTATTGGTAATCGGAGTTTTCGCGAGCGGGGAACGAGGATTGATGGGACGGTTAGTGGCCGTGGCTATTATTGACTGTTTCCTATCGTGTTTCACCATTGTTGCACTATGGAGATCTCTGCGACTGCGACGATTCTAGCTCCCATATTATCGTCACCGCGACTGAAATACTTTATACTGTGAACTTACGATTTGCATGCGCTTTCTCACTGCGGAATTCGGTTCTCCCTTGCTGTACTTTTTCGCCGTAGAATTGAGCTGACCCTTTCTGTAATTTTTTCACTGTGGATTTCAGTTCTCTCTTGCTCTTCATTTCGACTGTTGAATCAAACGTTGGCAGGTAATAATTATTTTCATTGATTATTGCATAAATGCTCGAAGACGATTTCAAGAAATAGAAATCGAATAAAAATAAATTGTTTCTGATACTAATTCTGATATGTTGAAAATAGTGTAACGATATTAGTAAATTCTACTTATGATTTCACAATCTCATATTTCAGCCAGTTATTTGTACCATAAATGCGTAAAATCAGCAGTCTGTTTATGACAGGATGGGTATACAGGTTTTTTTGTTTATTGCTAGTTTCAGTGCCAAAATAAGTTATACTGTAAATAAAGTGCAAACAAACGTTAATACGGGCATTTTTATAAGTCCATATAAAACTGTGATCAGCAAAGTTTCTCTAAACAAGAAATACGACGAAAACATAAGTAGATGTAACAATAAATAAAATGCAACATCAGCAATCTGTTCACAACAATAAGCAGATACAATAAACCTTACAAAGCTAAAACTTATAAACATAACCTGTAAAAATCTCGCAAATATAACTTGACATAACCTGATATAACCTATAAAACTTACAAACCTAACCTGACGTAACCTATAAAACTTATAAACCTTGGACTTACACGGCTCAGCGTCACAGCCGTCTATATGTATATTTAAAAGAAAAAAAAGGCGTTTTTTAAGAAATCGCTGAAAAGCTCGAGATTTTCCGAGAGATTCGCGGTGCAGCACCTGCATGAAATTCCCAGGGACCGAATTCCGGTGTGAGAATCAGCGTGGAAATGACGGCGGAGGATCGGCCGAGCGGATCCGCGCGCGGGATTCGTCCGAAATAAGTTGATCCTGAAAAATAAGAGGCCGGGTCGCGGCCTCAGGAATGTTTTCTTCACGGCGCTCCGATCGGATCGAGATGAGATAGGCCGATACTGTCTTCCTTAGACGAGAAACCGTGCGCCATTGTCTGGCTTATCTCACGAAGGTGTCCCACACGAGGTGAAATCATCGGCGAAACAAAAGGGGCGACAGGGTGTCAGGAATGGCGGAGACGGTCTCCGGTGCCACAATGCCAGGTATCCACGGGACGTGGCATAAATATATAATACGTTTATGCGGCGGCGTTCCTTTTCAAGGTGTTCCTACGCCGCGCACGACAGTCTTTTATTTTCGACCTTTGAGCCCGGCAGCGCCTAGGAGAGAGGGCCTCCCCATTGAGAGAACGCCGGAGAAGGACAGATCACGGAGGAGGGCCCCCGGGCACACATCCATCGATGTATCTTTCATCCGAGGGCGATCGATTTGTGCGTAGATCGCATTGTTTGCCCGACAGCTCCACACGGGGCTTAGGAATGATCCTCCTTCTATTTCCGTCCCGTGTCGCTGCTACCAAGATTACCGATTCAATGGCATTTATGCGATAAAGGGACAGGATAAAGCCGGACTTAGCGGCAATGAAGGAATCCGATATAAATGACGTTTCATTTGCATCTGTTGCGACAGCCGACGCCACGGAAGCTAGATCGGACGGATTATAATCGCACAAAGAGCCTCCTCGATCGGCCAAAAAATTTGCCAGCTAACTTTACGACCGATCGCCAGCTACCATCTCGTCCGTGCAATCATGCCACGTCTCGTTCTATCTTTCGGTACCTGTCGCTTATTTCGAATTCGTGTTATGCACTTTTAGATTCGCTTTCTTGTTATTTTATCGGCCGGAAGGTTCTCCGAGTACCTGAGTCTGCGCGGGCCTCCGAGTGACCGAATTTAGTACGACAGGCTTGCAAAACTTGTTTAGAAATGTTTTCTTTACATTGTAGAGCGAGCAGGAGAATTTGTGACAACCGTGAATTACGAATCCAATATTATTTTATTGTTTACAAGAATTGTTATTGCTGCCGTATGGGCAGAAACGACGATTGCTAAAAAGAGATGCATGGATGTTGAACATTGCCACGTTCTATATCGTGTCTGAGCTTTATGGAAATAGAAAACAGCCGTTCGCGACACATCTTGTCCATGCTACGAACATGTTAATGCTATTATCTCGATTATGCGGTTGTCTAAATGCTGTTTATACAAATTTTTTATTATTCATTTGTATTAACTTCATTGTCCCGATATGGACGACGAAAGACAAACATTTCATTTTCATGTTGGAGAAGAATGTATAACACTTACGTTTAGCAAACGCTGTTCACGAAATCCATAACTAGTTTGACGATATATAGGGTGTTTAACTTAAAACAGGCCTCTCGAGAATTTTCTCTAGCCAAAGTAGAAAATCGTAGATGATCCTGAAAATAAAAGCATTGAAAAATTTACAGTCACAAATTAAAGATTACATCAGGGTCTAGAGAAGATACAGTAATGTCTCCCTAATTGACGCCCAGATTGTGCACAAAAATGGACAATTTGGGAAGAGGAGATCCTATTATTCGCGCCTTGCAGCTTGTTTTTATAATTCTTGACGCAATTCGTAACTATAAAAATAATTGTATCTGCTTTTCCCAAATTGTCACTTTTGTGTACAATCTGTGCGTCAATTGGAGAGACATTACTGTAGGTGGTCTATCTGAAGTGAAACATCCTATAATATCTACAGAGAACAGAGGATTAAATATATACAGGTATTAAAAGTATTTATCGTATCTGCTTTTCCCAAATTGTCACTTTTGTGTACAATCTGAGCGTCAATTGGAGAGACATTACTGTAAGTGGTCTATCTGAAGTGAAACATCCTACAATATCTACAGAGAACAGAGGATTAAATATATACAGGTATTAAAAGGGGAGCATTTATAGATCACAACTGAATGACTTCGTAAATAACTTGGTCATCGTAATAACTCTTCACGAAGAAGACGATTAGGTGATGTCACAGATGAAACAGTCTGCGTACCTGAACAGAATCGAGTATCAAGTGCAGGCTGGAAGAACTTCAGGCTAGAGATGGAGGGTGAAAAATCAGCGAACATTTCCATGAACAATACCCTCGCACTCAGAGCTCGGTAATTGCAGGAGCAGTCGGATCGCACCTCGTCTTCCTCGGCAGACGAAGGAATCATCGTCGGGTTGTTGCTGGTCGGGTTCGTGTTCACCCGTTGCGGTTCCTTCTCGCCCCGAGCGGCAGCCGACGTCCTTGGGGGACTCCCCGCTGGCAGCATGCATACTATTGCATATACGCGAGCCACGCACAGAGGAAACGAGACCGAGGCCGTGAGCGAGACGGAACGCGAGCGAAAAGGGTGTTTGTCGAAACTAGCTTTCGAGGAGAGGCGTTGCGGTGGGCTCGGGCGCGACCGTACCTCCCACGAGGGATGCCCGGCGAATTGTTTATCGGCAATTGCCATGAAAATCCTTGACCCTCCCGAACCCGCTCGGACCAGGGACCTAGACGGCCGAGTCCTCATCCCTGCTCGGAGACCCTTCAGGAATATTTAACCGGTGAATAAGAGAGCCCGGGACCGCAGCTTTATGGGACGCAATTGACTTTCGCGCCGCGACAAAGGAAGTGTGCTGGATATCAGTGTTTGCGGAACGATAATCGGTCCCCGGGTCCTCAATGGCGAACGGACGACGGTGTCGCCGGATCCACAGGTAGATACCTGGTGTTGGATTTCGGAGTATTCGATCCTCGGACCCGGTGTTTATTTGTCGAATTAACTAGGAACTGCTTCAGGCGGTGTGGCAGAACGGTTTCTTGCTTGATGACCCTTCGTCGTCAACCTGACGATCCATCGTTTGGCCGGACGTGACTGATGGATTTGGAATCGTCGATGATTAGGCTCGGTGACTCGGCGTTTGTTAATTGAATTAGTTATGACAATGGGAAAGCGAGAAGTTTGGGACGGGCACGGGATTATTTTCCTTTTAGGGTCTAGTAGGTGGAAGGGGACAATTAGCGTCGGTCCCCTGTATTGTGGTTTCCAGTAGCTGAATAGTTTTGTCGGTGTGGAAGGATGCGATTATTGAGATGTCTAGGGTTGTTCGGCTGGAATAAGGTAAGCTAAAATGCGAGGATGATGCTTTTTGAGATGCAAAGTTGGCTAGACGTAGGATAAAGATATGTGGCGGCTACCTTCAGACCCGCCAGCAGATGGCTCCTCTTCCCGCGAGTATAACCGATCCGCCTCGATTTGTATATATTATATACAGACTTCGTCCTTCCTACCGACATCTCAACGACTAAGGCAAGGATAGCCGCTAGGATAGCCTTACTGATGAGTCCTCTAGCGGGTCCTGGACGAAACGTCACCCCCTCTCCTTTTCTCCCAAACATCGTCACATTCACCACCGCCAAAGATATAAGTACAATCATTTATATTAATAATATATGTTAATATTTTTATTAATGAATGATAGACGTGGAAGAGATGAAGCAATTTAGAGATAGATTTATTGCTAGTTTCTTGTAGTTTGATGGCTAGTTTGGTTTAGTTTGATATTTTGTTCCTTATAGTTTTTTGACTAGTTTCTTATAATTTGATGTTTAGTATCGTACAGTTCGATAACTAGTTTCTTGTAGTTTATTGGCTAGTTTGTTATAGTTTGATGGCTGGTTTCTTATAGTTTGATGTCTAGTTTCTTACGGATTTGAAGGCTAGTTTTTTTATCGTTTTGTAGCTAGTGTTTTATAATTTGATGTTGGGTTTCTTATTGTTTCATGACTAGTTTGATTTAGTTTGATGTCTAGTTTCTTACAATTTGATAGCTAGTTTTATTATCATTTCGTAGCTAGCTTTTTATAATTTGATGTCTAGTTTCTTCTAATTTGGTTTAGTTTGATGTCTAGTTTGTTATAGTTTGGTGGCTAGTTTCTGATAGTTTGATGTCTAATTTCTTACAGTTTGAGGCTAGCTTTTTTTATCGCTTTGTTTTTATCGCTTTAGTTTTGTATAATTTGATCTCTAGTTCTTATAGTTTGATGTCTAATTTCTTATAGTTTGATGTCTAGTTTCTTACAATTCAGCTAGTTTTTTTATCATTTTACAGCTAGTTTTTTTTATAATTTGATATCTAGTTTCTTGTAGTTTGATTTAATTTGATATCTCGTTTCTCATAATTTCGTGACTAGTTTCTTATAATTCGACATACAGTTTCATACAGTTTCATATCTAGTTTCTCACAGTTCTACGTCCAGTTGCCTATAGTTCAACAGTTACATTCCCCAGCAAACAATTACAAGAATGTCAAAGTAGTCGGTCCGAAATAACATTTCTGTGCCCCTGCAGTGATTCAGCCGCAATCAATATTTTATCAATTTCAGAATGTCAGAAGTCGCCGGGGCCTGGGTTTGACGCGGCGAATCGAGACCCCGTGTGATCGTCGCTGGTCGAACGATCACAAACCGATGTCACTTATCGCGGTTCGCCCAGAGACCCGGTTCTCTCCGCCCTCGATTGGCTTCCGAGCCCTAACCAACAATTTGCGGACCCTTCGAAAACTGGCCGACTGCGAATCGCCAGGCCACCGTGAATAAGAACGTATGCTGCCGCGCACTTACCCCCTTGACTTTATGGGGACACATATGCGACGGCGCTTAAGTGCTCGCACGGGGTCAGAGCACCGCGAAAAAATGGCCGAACGTATCTTCCGCAATTAAACCGGCACTCGGGCGCATTAATTGCCGACTATAATCGCTACCCACAGAAATAATGCACGATCTATTATCATTCTAGGATTCTTAATTAAATTTTCAAACTTATGTTAATCTCAATTTGACCGACATTGTTCTGCACCCTGTGTTCTGTATTTTTGTTTTAGAATATACATGGTGCGAATTTTGCTATTACTATTTCTTAATAGTAGTTTTATTTTGTCTTCGCATCTTCAGATTTACATAAAATAGTCTACGAGAATGCGAATTTGTTTTGGTGCTTTATTTTCAAATATCGTGATAATTCTTGTGAAACTGCTTTATTTTTGTCTTCTTTCCAGATCGATTAAAAGATTATAAATACTGGCCTCGACATGTGTGAACGTTTCAAGAGTTCCGTGGTCGAATAATTGTTTCAAGCAACGACAATAGGGGATGCGTGGCATCAGAAGCACTTTACGAACGGACGACCGAATAAATTCAGTGTAATCGGTTTCCATTGAAACGAGATCAGAGTCAGTTGTTTTTGAGCCGGGCTTAAGGAAGTTTCTTGCCGTATCCAGCGCACGTTGATCTGTCCATATTGAACAATGGCCGATTCAACGTTACGAATGCTGAAAATGTTGGCCCATTGTCCGCGCGGACGTCGACAAAAGGGAAAAACCTACGAATGGCAGAAGAAGTGCGGTCGCCGGCCGGTGTTTCTCACAAACGAAAGTTTGCCGCCGCTTGTGGGAAACTTACCAACTTCCTGATTTTTCTGTGCCGGTTCCCCGGGCTCCTTCTTTCACCCGCGAGTCCACGAATTTTCTGTCGGCGAGCTTACTTTTCGTATGAAAAGAAACGTTCTCGCGAACGTAGGAATGCCATTAATTAAGCCGGCAAAAAGGAAGTTGTCCGGCAAACTGAACTTTTCCGACGAAACCGTTCCAAAGTTCAAAATGCTACACGAGTTTCTCCGTAATCAGTACTTTTTTATCTTTCGACAATGTCACTGGTTACAGCAATCCTTTCTTCCACTAATTTTTAACAATGCTCCTACAAGCAGTACTGTTGTTGTTTTTTTTATAAAATAAGAAGACATTGACATTGCCAAATATGAGACGTTGTAAACTGCTTGTACGTTGAATATGGAGCCTTCTAGGTTATTAGAATTAATTTCCAAAAATTTTCAACAATGCTTTCTTACTAATATTTGTTAAAATATTACTACAAGCAGTAACTATTCCCTAAAATAAAAAGATATTAAAAGTAAAAGATATTAAAACTATAAAAAATAGTAACTTACTGGTAAATTGAATATGGAGATATTCACAAGAGACAATTCGAAATTTTTTAAATCACTTTCAATTCACTAAAATTACAAATACGAGAAATAAAATTCTGTTCCGCCTGAATCCTACAATTTCTTACTACAAAACTGTCACAATAAATACTACAGTCGTATAAATTTCCCAAAGTTTGTCCCTTTAATTGGAAAGTTAATTGGAACCCGATTAGAAAATTAATATTCATTGAAAGGAGGACGCTGGCAAGAACATAGGAGGCGTTTTTATCCCGTTCATTGATAGTACGAGCCACCAGCTCCGTGGAAATTGGTAGGACTAAAAGGGACTCAGGGCCGTGTCGGGGGTGGAGTCGTTCCCGACGGGGTGCCAGGAATTTTTAAGATGGCCTTCGTTACGTTTCCTTTGCCATGGGCGGAAAGCGTTTTCGAGGGGACCGGAGGGGGGCCTGTCTTGGCCAGACAGACTGGCACCAGCAACTGCATAGGCGTAGACTATTCAACTTGTTCACCCTGAGCATCCTTTCAGACCTTTCTCCATTCTCGCTGCGCAACAAAGTGGAAACACTGATTCTTTTTTAATTCCTGTTCCATCACCATTCGCCGTCCAGAGATGCGAGATGATCGTCCGAACAATCTGCACGAAAACAGCGATGCCAAACGAAACGCTCCGTTGAATAATTGTTAACCGCACTGTGCAAGAATAAATCGAACAATGGTCGCGCAGTGAATCCATTTTAAGCGAGCATTAACATCGGAGAATTAACTATATAAATTTTGTATATTTAAGTCTGAGTATATTTAATTTTTGGCCGAATAAAAATATTCGACGATGATGCAAGATTATTCGACGAAGTACTTACTATGGTTGGATGCAAGTTGTTTGTATCAGCTGATTATGTATGTATGAAATTTATTTTTGTGCCGGGCATATAGTTAATCTTCAATTAAGGCAACGATCAGCTTCGTTTTAACTATTGCTCGTCAGTTCATTCTTCTCTCTATCTATCCCTATCTTTACAATTCTGAACCACGACAATCCTTAACGAGCCAACCCTGCGAGTCCGCGAACGACCTACCGTAAAAACCGAGCTAATAATAGCTCGGTGGTATAAACAGCAACGATTATAGTACTTCTCCGCGCAGCGATCTCGCGGACAAGTAGCACAGCAGGGACAAGGATCCGCAATCGTAAACAGCGGACACAAACGATAACTTGGCGACACCTGCTGAAAACCTTCCTCCCTCTTCCTGTTAGCCTAAACGAAACATACAGTGGCGTCCCTCGGAAAAAGGGTTTCCTCGTCGCATAGGTGTACACCGAACCGTTTATCGATTGGGCTGACGAAGACACGGAATCGAAACGTGCGGGCACACCCATGAACACATCCGCGGCAACAATGGGTTCACACACAGGGGGCAGTGGCGCAACTCGCGTAATGTAATTATGGTACACGAAGCGCGGAAGGTAGTCACCGCCATAATGGGCAATTGTCCCTGGCGAACGGTGCCACAATGGCGGATTTCATTGCCGTTAACAACTGACTGTCCAAATACATCGTGCAGCCCGCGCTGGGACAATGAACGACCGCTGTCCGGATCAGGTTCTCTTTATAGCTCGGACGTTGTTTATCAGCAGCACCTGGAAGAACGTCCACTCTCTGGACTCTCTCTCTCGCGCGCACTCTCTCTCTCTCGCTCTTTCTATTACGCTCTCTTTTCTCAGATCTTTCTCTTCCTCGCTCTCTTCTATTACTCTTCCTTTTCTCAGATCTTTCTCTTCCTCGCTCTCTTCTATTACTCTTCCTTTTCTCAGATCTCTCTCTTCCTCGCTCTCTTTCTATTACTCTCTCTTCATCATTTTTTCTCTCTCTTCTCTCTCTCTCTTCTCTCTTCTCTCTCTCTTCTCTCTCTTCTATCTCTTCTCTTCCTCTCTTCTCTCTCTTCTCTTCCCCTCTTCTTTCTCTCTTCTTACTCTCTTCTCTCTTCTCTCTCTTCTCTTTCTCTCTCTTCTCTCGCTTCTCTTTCTCTCTCTTCTCTCGCTTCTCTTTCTCTCGCTTCTCTCTTCTTTCTCCCTTCCCATCCCTCTCTTTTGTCTCTCTCCTCTGTCTCTCCCCCCGTCGATTCCAGTTTTTTCTCGCTGCAACCCTCTCCGTGTCTTCGCTGGCCAGAAACAACCCCCTGACAAGCCTTCAGATTTGTACGAGGATTATGTTGACCTTCTGCTCGAATCTATTGGCACCGACAGGGGACGACAGGTTCTAGAGTGGGAAGCTGCCCTGGGACTTTGGGAATTCGACCGACTCGAGGCACCATCGTCCGTACTATGATACCTGATGCTATCTTCCTGGATTTTATATCAATGTCACCTATGGAGATCCAGCCGAGATTTCCTTTTTTTCTTCCGGGAAACTTTCGGTGATACAGAACTTGATCCTAGCTGCAACTGTCCCCGAGATAGGACCTAGGGGTTGGAGGTAGGTGAATGGAGGGTAGACTCGTCTCTTAAGCTTCGGTTACTGCAGCTGAAGGATTATGAGTGTAATATTGTAGGCTACTTTTTGATATCGTGCAGAGATTCGTCTGAAGCGGGCCTTTCGTTGTTAAGTACCTTGTATTGTTTAAAATGTGTAGGGGTGGTATTAAACGTAACGATAGTGTTATATAAAATGTCCATTCTTTTACTCGTGTAAGAAGCTTATTTGAATTGTTGGCCATCGTTCAGGTCACGTTAAAATCCTGTATCTTTAATGGCTAATTCATTTAATGTTCACAGGTTCCATAAATTGCTGTCTAAATAAATATATGACGTCCATCTTCATTGAACAAAATTTTAACTGAATATACAAACTATAAATATAACAGGTAGGTACCTCAACAATGTACCAAAATAAAATATCCAATATACTTATAACAGAAGACGAAAAATAGGCTTAAAAGTATAAATGCTCGTGGAATGAGGCGGTAAAGGTTATCGTAACTTACCTAAAAGAGCACATGGTCACACTAGATCGTCCACTCTGTATAGAAATCTCCGAGGCCATATTTTTCATGAAAATACAAGCGAGAATCGAATTTTCCAAAGCTCGGCTCTACATCGTTCCTTAAAATCTACACCTTCGAGTACCAGTGGCAGAGAACACGTTACCCCGAAGATCTAAACAATCTAGAGAGGATGGTCCTCGGGTTCCCACACCCCCTCAGTTGGCGATATCTCACCGAGCTGGAAATAGAAAGGTAGACTAGTGTTCTCGTATTCGAGTCCGGGGTCTGTTTACTCAGGCCGTTTCCGCGGCTGGGAAAAATTCGAGCGTGGCCGTTTCAAAATGGCCCCGGCGCGGCAGGCAGGCAGAGGCTGTTAGCCGCTCGGAAGAAATTCATTGCTACCGGATTTCCATGGGTCCATTGTCGGACCCGTCGTGTGGCACTCGGTCCACTCGTTCCAGTCCAGAACTCGTTCGCGCCCCCGGCCCGCGAGTCGACACTTATACTCCCATTAAAAGAATCCCCGTTTATTACGATACTCGTTCAGGAGGGACCTAGGGAGAGCCCCATGCTCCGGCGAATTTTAATGGGGCGACGCGACCTGCCTACCTCAGTCACACGCGAGAGACACGCATAAGAGACGGAGAAGAGACCGGCTCACGGATGACCGATCGGACCAGCTCCGGAGATAAATCGGCGGTCACCCCAATGCTCGTGCCTAGTTTGCGATCTATAAAGCGCGGGAAATGATTTGTGAGCACCGACAGATGTTGGAAGTTGGAAGACAGTGGCGAGCCTCCCTTTCGCTTGTTCCGTCGCGGATCCGTTCGCTTCTGCGTCCTCTCTCTCTCTCTCTCTCTCTCTCTCTCTCTCTCTCTCTCACTCGCTCTCTCTCACTCTCTTTACTACTCTCTCTCTCTCTATTTCTCCCGCTCTCACTCTCTCACTCTCTCTCTTTACTGCTCACTTTCTCTCTCTCTCTCTCTCTCCCTCTATTTCTCTCACTCTCATTCTCTCTTTCTCTCTCTGCCTTTACTGCTCGCTCTCTATTTCTCTCTCTGCCTTTACTGCTCGCTCTCTATTTCTCTCTCTGTCTTTACTGCTCTCTCTCTATTTCTCTCTCTCTCCTTCTCTATCTCTATTTCTCTCTCTCCTTCTGTCTCTCTCGCCTTGTCTCTCTCTCCTTTTCTCTCCTTTCTTCTATCTCCTTTTCTCTCTCCATCTCCCTCTCTTTTTCTCCCTTGTTCTCTTTCCTGCTCTCTCCTTCTCTTCATCTTCATCTTTGTCTCTCCTTCTCTCCTTTTTTTCTCTTCTTCTCTCTCCATCTTTCCCTATTTCTCTCTCTTTTTCTCTCTTCATCTTTCCCTCTTTCTTTCTCTCCTTCTCTATCCTCCTCTCTCTTTCTCGAGAATAAGAGAACTCATCCGCGACTCAATTGAGCGTTAAGCATCCTCGCAAATATCGCTGTTTAGCCACTGCGGAATATTCGGGGTAAAGAATAATTTATTCGGCACAATAGGAGCCGGGGTCCAGAGCATGCAAACAGGATGTTCACCGATGTTACGGATATTTACCGATCGGGCGATCGAAGAAGAGAGCTGGGTAATTCTTCGGGTATTGTCGGAAATCCCCTCCTTTGATTTCTCGAGAATGTCTGCTGGCTATCTTTGTGTTCGTGGCCACTGTGCACGCTTCCGGTTTGATAAATCTGAGGCTCGAAGGAAATGTAATTTCTTGTATATGCAGTTGCCGAAGACGATCCTTAAGCTGTGTGTTTAAAGAAGGTCTAATATCGTGTATCGGAAGACAGTTTTAGAAAGTATCCTCGATAGAAGAAGCAAATAGTTGTTGTTACTAAAACGAAACAGATCACTTTAACGTGATAAGAATGTAATTAAAGGGCGATTTTAATCATAATCAAGCGGGTTCATCAAATCATCATTCTTCTAAAAATCTCAGAACAGCTTTAAAAAATTCAGAATATTTTTTCACAAATTTCAGAACATTATTAAAAATCTCTAAATACTAAGAAAAAAGGAAAAAGATTGTTTAGAGATTGATAACTGGGTGCCTCAGTGTTTATTTATTTATGAATTTATTTACGGGCAAATGTCCATTACGAGACAATACAAAACAAATTAAAACAAATACAGTAGAATGTAGCCCCAGAGATATAAATAAAATAATAAAATAAATAATGAAATAAAAGAATACTTTTAACAGATCCATATAAAGTGCGAGCATATGGTAGAAACAATTAACATTTACTAATCTCCTTCAACAATTTTGTTTTCTTTTAACACTAAACCTATCGAGCAATAAAAATAAACAACGATTTATACAGCAATTTCTGCGAACAAATTTTCGAAGATGTTTCTTCATCATTTCTAACAGCAATTCACTTTATTAACTGAATTCAGTTAATCCCGAGAATTCAGTAATTAATCGTGCGATCTAAACTCTCTAGGTCAACATGGACCCGGCCACCGGCGTGCGGTTAAAATGAAGAACGGTATAAAATCCCAGTAGTTCTCCGGTGCTCGGAGAAGCCGATGGAGGAAAGAAGACTGGCAAACACACAGGGTAGTTCCGCCGCGCTTCTCGCGACGTAAACCGTCGCAGTCTCGCCCTCCCCGGATCGGCCCCGCGACTCCGATTCGTTTCCGCGGCGTGATCTACGCGTCGCTCGGTTTTTAATCAACTTCCTTCCAGCGAGCGGCTGCCGGCCGCCCCCTCGTCGCTCTCATAATGAAAGGAATAAAAGGCTTCTCGTTTAGAAGACCGAGTCTTATCGGGAATCGAAGCGATCGAACCGAGGATAATTCGCACGGGCGAACAAAACCCCCGCGATATTCGAGCGTGGCATAGGTGAGCGTAATTATATCCTTTGAAATCAGGCACAATGGCCCCGGGGGCAGTCATTGAAAGTCGAGTACCTGTGCCTCTTGTGAAGTTCCACCGGTGCGGCCGGTCTCTGTGTAAGGCGGCTTCAAACCCAGTCGCGAGGAGACAGAGACGGAGAGCGAGGCGGAAAGGCGCGGCGAGGCCGACGATTCCGAGGGGTAGGGTAAATCGAGGGGGGCCGGCGGCGGCAAACGGGGGCAGCCGGGGACGCGTTTAATGCGTAATTAAATTCTGTTCGGCACGGCCACCTAGAACAGGCCGGCTCTTCTTTTTTCCTTTCCTTCGCGCCTCGCCGAGAGCTCTCGCGCCCGTCTCCCCCCCGCGTGCCGTCAACACAAGCGAATAAGCGGATCGCACCGTATCGCGTTTTTTGGATGCTACGTAGCCGATCTTTCGGAAAATCGCTGGCTGGAATCTCGCCGATCGCGAACGGGACACCGTTTTCGAGGAACTCGAACGGCTTTCTTTTTTCTTTTCTTTTTTTTCGAACGAGGTCCCCGAAGTTTTCACGCGTCGATGCACGCTGGAACGCCAGAGCTCGCCTTCGCCAGAGCTGTTCCGGATTAATTAGATGCGACTTCGGCGGCCTTAATTAGTCGCCGGAAGTAGACGCGGGATGTGCGCGGAGACCGAGCGCGTTCTACTCCGCGCTGCGAGCACTCCGTCGATCCCTCGTAGAAGAAATTTATTTTCCTTTGTTGCTTCTTTACATCGATCTTAGTCGGTGATCTCGTTGGCGTGAAATGCTTTTCAGCGACTGGCGGAACGTTCTTCCAATGGAACATCGGGAGCAATACTTCGTTCCTTTTTTTTGTGTCGGACATTGCTGATGATTTCGATGGTGGTTCATTCTTAGATCGTCTTTTGGCGAAAGTCTCTGCCTGCAGAATATTAAAAGTTTCATTAGTACTTCATTCAAATCCTGTTCTTCATGTAAAAATTCTATAACTCAAGGTATATGCTTGTAATGTACTCGTCTAAATGTCCCGGGCTGCTTCAGCAGCTTTTTGGCCTCGATATAAAGCGAAGAAGAGAAGGTGTCGAAAATGTTGCTTTTCACCTCTTGGATATTCCACTTCTAAGCCTCAAAAGTAATAGGTAATTAAATTACTCAAGAAGACGACTGGCACAGTTTCGTAGAGCAGAAAGAGCTCTATCGAATGAGCAAAAGATCGTTGTAAAATAAACGAAAATATAAAAACGCTACGAACTTATTCCCCGACCTAATAATAACATACAAATTATTTTCTAGAATAACTGGAGGTAAAAGAAGATGTGCGATGTACATAGCGAAACATTCTTCTTTCATTGATTGAAATCGTGATCCTAATTGCTCTTAAACTTCGGAAATATAGATTTTATACTACTTAAATTATCCTCTTGGACCTGTATCTTGAAGTGATTTAAACGAAACATTCTACTTTTATTACTTCAAACGCAGCGTTCGTTCTGCATCAGTGACACAATTTTTAATTCGGACATAAAAATTAATATTCCTAAAGACGAATAAATCAAGCTATGCTAGAGTTTACACGGTGCAAGGATTTCCTGCACAGGTGCCCCCGTCAAATCGCCGTGATTGACCCGTTACAACGAGCCGTTTCCAACGCGAGACGTCTCAATCAATTTGAAAGCGTCTCAGAAAATAAGAGAACGCTTCGAAATCGCCATTGGCCCCGCCGAGAACTAATTAACGGTGCCTAACGCACTCGGCGCAGAAGAGGGGCCCCGGTTCCGGGGTCCGTGAGTCCCCCCCGGCAGCCGTCGAGGTGTCGGACCGGCACAATGACCGTTTCGATGGCACTTACATCGACGGAATTACTCGATCTTTGGCCTCGAATCGGGAGAATCGACTCGAACACAGGCCCGACAATGGCATTATCGCGGGCTTCTATCCGTCACGCGGGTCCTACGAATAAGCTCGAGAACGTACTCGCCGGCCGACGGTAAAAGGGGAGAGAAAAAGGTGAACGGAATCGACCGAGCCATTTTTCATCGCTGGTCCGTCACGGAGGAAAGAAAGAAGCGGATAAAGGAGCTCCACGAAGGAGATCAGTATCGAATGGAACTGTTTTTCATCGGTCCATTCTGCTTCACCCTATACCCGGCCCGCTACGCGGACGATTGCGAATGCAAACGAGTACGCGGGCCCCCATTGTCCGCGCAAATAAGACCATTGTGATATCATTTAAATAGGGGGGTGGCTCGAGGTGAACCTCCCTCTATCCCCTCCCCGGAATACGTTAATGACTCGTGAGACGGTCCTGTGAAGTCGAGCGTATTGCGCGCGTTATTTTATTATTTCCTGCGCGGGGTGGAAAGAGAGCGAGAGAGCGCGCGCGCGAGGGACAGAGAGAGAGAGAGAGAGAGAGAGAGAAAGAGAGAGAGAGAGAAATCGAGAAGTCGAGTGCTTGGCAAGCCGAGAGAGGTCGGTTAATAGAAATCCAGAATAGCTTTGTCCATTTGTACGGACCTCGATCGGCTTGGAGCCCGAGCATTGTACCTCGAGCTTGGTTTGTTCCGCGTTGTTCCCGCACGTCTCAGATAGAGGTCCTCGGTCATGTTTTTTGATAGCCTCGAATTTGGGTTTTATTACTCGGCCAGAGACGAGCAAACACATTCAGATGGACGACGGTGCAGCAACTTCTAGCTCGAAGTCGATGTTACATGATGCTTCAATCGGTTTTTAACACTGTGTTCAAGGGGAGCATTCATGGCTGCTGGGGGACTTCGATCGGGCAGTTTTGAATTGCTTATATATGCCGTTTTGAAGCTTGAAGACTCTATTTTTAAGGAACGTTGATCATTTATATCGTAACGTGATTTTTCACGATGTAGCAGGTGGAAAACTGAAGACACGTTTCTACTTAAAAATACGGTGGATTGAAACGTTTCTAGGGACACTGGACAATCTTTTTATGGTTCAGTCTACTACAGATTTGAAGATGGAAGCTTCCTCTTTACGACGACACCTTAAAAATTGATGTTCGATTCTTTTTAGCCGATTTATTGAACGGAAACGAGCAACAAGTTCGTTCGCGGCGCAATTTATATTATTCTGCAGTTGACAGTACAGCTCTCACTCAAAGCTCGATGAAACAATGAAAAAAAATCGTACACCAAGTTTTTATACACCGTTGCAAAGAGAAAGCTTCGATCTTCAATTCTACGATAGTTTCATTCACTTAAAAAATTTTCCCACGTCTCCAGAGGCGTTTGAATTCGTACCATTTTCGAAAGAACAAGTGTCTTTATTTAACACGTTCTCGAAATACATTTTTGCCTTAATAAACCAATGATAAAATAGTACATCGAAGTGACGATAATAGCAGAGGCTGTTGTACCCTAATGCAATCTAAAATAAAAGTGCTTACTTAACCCTAGAAAGATAACCATATGACAACGTACGTAAAAGATAACCATACGCTTCAGAGGCGCATGCTTTTCTAAGGCGTCAATTTTATACTAACAATGGATATTTATTTAAGTTAATCTAGTCATTTTAAAGGTTTGGCATTATTGTAAAAATAAAATGCATTTATATTATATTTTTTTATATTTTAAGTAATTTTAAACTTAAATCACTAGACCTCTATGAAAAATTAACAAAAATCAACAGTCTTCGCAGGCGCCTCTGCGACGTAGGTTATCTTTCTCGGGTTAAAGAATAACCTAAAGAACAAAATAATAATATCATACATTGAAAACCACCTTTTCGTTTCCAATAAAAACAAACAACAATTCGCCATCCCCTGTTTCCCGTGGCGCTTTCGCGCATTAAGCAAGAACGTTGTCACAAAGCAGCAATTGAAAACACCGTACGAATGCTCGAAGGACACGATCGCCGACAAGCCGGCACCACGGAGTCGCTAGACGCAAATTAGCCGGTGGTTCTCTCACCGGCTGTGTCTGCGAGAGAGGTAGAAAAGGATTGCTCGTAAATAACGAGGTGTTTATATGAAATTGCGCTTCTTGGAAGCCTCCCCCGCCACGTTCATCCGTGTTCCCATAGAAATTTACGACCACCCCGGAGTCCCAGTGTCCCAAACGCAGTAAGTTAACGCGTCGACGTCAGCGAAGAAGAAGAAGAAGAAGAAGAAGACGAAGGGGAGGAAGGAAGGGACGACGATACCGCAAGGATTACGGCCAGCAGAAGCAGTCGAAGATGAACCGCGGCGACAAAGCGGACTATATATTAGCGTTATATTAGCGTTCCCCGAAGGGAGCAACGGTCTAACACACCGGGCCATTGTCGGGCCTCGGGCCTCGCTCCATGGCGAACGGGCTCGAGTCAACTCTGACTAGGAACGACACGTGATTCACGATATCGTTACCGACACGTGCGCCGCCATTGAAGAGCAATCCCGGAGGAACAGAGAGCCTCTTCGAGGAAACACGTGCGCCGGCTCTAGTGGAGCTGAGTTGGCTACGGCGGATTGGCAAGCTCCGCGCTGAACCACCAGGTCGCTTTCAAACGCTGCTGCCGGATTGCTGGTCTAGGGACAGAGAACAACTCGGCGCTGTTTCACCGAGTCCGGCACTTCGAATTCGTACGGACTCCGCGATTTGGGGATTTTAAAGGAGTTCGACAATCGTGAACCGCGTGACAGGATGTAACAGATGGCACGCGGAAAGTATAGCGTGTTCAGACTGAACGTACAAAATGAAGGCAATTATAAATCCAATTTCTGTCGTTCAAAATAGCAATGTTCCGTTCGAGCTAGCAATGCTTCTTAACGCTAGAACTACCAAGCTAGTCGGAACGGCTGGTTTCTGATTCCTTCTTTTACAGTTCCTTATATTATAAAAATACTTCTAGACGAAATTTTCAGGTACACTTCTTTATTGAAGTATATATATTATAATACAAATTGCACGAAGTTTGTATAAATCCAGTTTTAGCATTGTTATAAAACAACATACGAGTCGCGTTTAGGGCTCGGTCAATTTGGGAAGAGGAGATACGATTGTTCGAGCCTTGCAACTCGTTTTTATAGTTGTTGATAATCGATAACCATAAAAAACGAGCCACAAGGCTCGAACAATCGTATCTCCTTTTCCAAAATTGTCCATTTTTGTGGACAATCTGAGCGTCAATTAGAGAGACGTTACTATAGTTGTAGTGTCAAAGAAGAAGTCTAGTAATTTTCCGTTGATGTTTCATAATTTCGGCAATTAAAAAACTGATTTCTAGAGCCAGCGACATTTTTGAGAAAGAAGTCTAACAATTTTCTTCTTGACATTCTATGATACCTGTCAAATATACAGTCGTAGAACGGTGCTTCGATCGTCCACAAAACAAAAAGACGTCATTCGAAAGAACACCTACGAAGGCACAATTAATTGTAAATCCCCGCAACATTCCTCGTATTAACTACTCGGACAGGAAGATCCGACGAAATGATGTTTCTCCGAACCAATTTCACTTCTACCATCACGGTAATATATAATATAAAATATATAATATATGATATATAATATATAATATATAATATATGATATGTAATATATAATATATGATATATAATATATAATATATGATATATAATATATAATATATAATATATAATATATAATATATAATATATAATATATAATATATAATATATAATATATAATATATAATATATAATATATAATATATAATATATAATATATAATATATAATATATAATATATAATATATAATATATAATATATAATATATAATATATAATATATAATATATAATATATAATATATAATATATAATATATAATATATAATATATAATATATAATATATAATATATAATATATAATATATAATATATAATATATAATATATAATATATAATATATAATATATAATATATAATATATAATATATAATATATAATATATAATATATAATATATAATATATAATATATAATATATAATACATAATACATAATATATAATACATAATATATAATATATAATATGTAATATATAGTCACGGTTTACAACTCGGCCGAGTAACGCGAGACAGTGTAGTGAATAAATCACGAGCGAGCTTCGAACAACAAATAAATTCCCAGTGGTGGAAAAAGAATTTAGTTATCAGGCCCCAGAGCGAGGTGTTCCAGAGCGATATTTTTCCACGGAACAATTACAAGGAATTCGGCCGCTTAATCTCCATAAATAACGAGATAATGCGTCCAATCGGAATCCTGGAAACAGTGAAACCATTCACCGACGTTCTACCGAAGAAAAAGCTGCTCATGAATCTGCTGGCGGGTGAAGCACGCGGCGCGAGTCCGCTCGGCCAGACTGTTTGGCACCATCGGACAATGGTAGCGCCCCACGCCGTCCGCGCATGGGGTCCCATAAAGATCGTATGGGCCCGGACGGGCCCGAAATTCTTCGGGTTTCCCAGAATAGTAGGCGCGCTGCGATCCCTCATTTTATTCGACAGTGGCCGGTTAGTAAAAGCGTGGCCTGTTCCTTCCACACTGTGTTTTCACTATGGTCGAGATTATACGCCGTTTTAGGGGACTGGGACCGACGTATCGTGTCTTGATCGGGCACACCTTTTCCAGATCGAAATTATCATCTTCATTGGAGAAAATTCATAACTCAGATTTTTTGAATTAATGACGTTTTGTTTCGATATTGGAAAAGGAAATGGCGATTAAAGGGTCTCACGATTTTGTTGTGATTGTACAAATATTTTCTGTGAAATGGTGAGAACGAGGTTCGAGAGAACAGTGAAATTATTCGATATGTTTAGGTAACATAATGCAGCAATTATTGATTGAATTTAAGCAATTATTAATGTTAAATTTTAATTATGAGAGAAATTTTGTTTCTCCTTTGATAGATTTATATTAAACGAGACACGAGAAACGAAATCCTATACGATTTATGTGAAATGACGACTTGATAAGAAGTTTAGGTCGTTGAACACGAAGTTCGATTGTAATAATAAATATCCAAAAGATTGATTTATGTGAAATGATGGTTCGATAAGAATTTTAGGACATTGGATATGAAATTAGAAGATAATATTACCAAATGATCTGTAACACCTAAACATGCACGTGAAAATCATGACTTAATAAAGCGAGTAATAAGAGCTTCTGGTATGAATATTTTAACGAATGACAACTTTTTGCAGGAACATGAAGAGTTAATCAAGTTCTCTGCGATTGGGGCCAGGACACTAAAACTGAACGGATGAGGCGGGTCGAGGTCGCCGCATTGTTCACGGAACACTAGAGACAAAACCGCTTGGCTGCACTGTTTTCGATTGAAATCGATTACCGGACGTTCCTGTTACCGGCATCGCGTTCTACTAAAAGTGAGTAATCATTTCCTCTCTCGTCCTGCTTGTTTCTTAATCGATACTGCCGATAGAATCAATAGTCCACCTATATTGCCTATCTCAAAAAGAGAACGCTTCGCTGACTGGCCACGTTTAACGATACCGTTTCCATGTTTCAACGGAACTTTTTGCTGTGACAAATGGTTCGTTGCCTTAACAGTTCCAGTTAACAGTAAATTCTGGTCTTTGGGGCCCAACTGAGAAAGAACTGGATGCTTGAATAAATTGAAAGCAAAACACGTAGTCCATTTGTTTGAGTTCACAGTAAATTCTAATGTTTGAAGTCCGACTGACGAAAATCTCAATGTTTGATTAACTCGAAAGAAAAAACCATACTACATTTATTTTAACAGTTAAATGCAAATTCGAGTCCTCAGGGTCTAACAGACGAAGGTTTTAATCGGAGGAACAATTCATTTTCGCAACAGTAGAGTCTATTTTAATTGAATGCTCTACTTATTTTTTTCCAAAGGTACCTTCGACAGTGTTTCTCAATTTCTGCGTAAAATAGCCAAATAAAAAAATCACGTAAAACTTGAATAGATTAAACAATATCAAAACCTTCCATCTAAATCCTAATCTTGTGACAGTAATTTTGAATTATTAATATTGACTCCAATAAGATCAACATTTGAAATCAATAAAATGAGTTTAGAAATACATAAAAAAAATTGACTATCATAATTCGAATGCAGCTAGCTACGACACAGCCATAACTAAACAAAAATGTCCGCTACACAAAGATGAACAAGAGCCAGTTGCAAAATCGTAGATCGAAAGATAAAGATTAAAAATAACAAAAATTAGAACTGCCAGATCAATTCAACAGAATACGAATTAGCATAATGGTGGCTGTACAATGATCGTCGAAATCGCTGATCCACGTGCCCCGACCAAGGTAACGATGTTCGTTGCGAAAGCAGGAACGCTACCGTGGCGTCCGTGGATTCGGGTATCGCGAAGGATGAGGAACGAGACCGAAGAATAGAACGAGCCGAAGGACCATCGAACGGCCAATGTTTTTGTTATATCTGCCAACTCATTGGCCGCTCGTGGGAACGTCTTTGTGCCGGGCAAACGTGGCCCACAATGCGTGAATTAAAGGAAGCCAGAGTAGCGGCTGTTTTTCTTTTCGATGGAACGCCGCCGCGAGGACCGCGTGTGGAACGCGCTGTATTTTTGTTTTCGAAATGATTTTGCGCACAGTCACTTCCTGCCGATACGTACGAAATTACATCAATTCACCATCGACTCGACGCGGCGCGGCGCATTGTCCGGCCAACCTTTTGTCCGCCGTTTCGTTACCATTGTTCGGCGCCTGTTGCCACCAGCCTCGGAAAAAGATGTTCGTTAAACGTTAATTCCACGCGACTTCCGAACGCGAAGACAGCGACGCGATCATCCCAATGTTCTCCGAATTTATCTGCACTGATGCTTTCCTAATGATCGTTGTTCCTCGGATGCGATAGTAAGCGATATTTGGCAATTTTTTTCTCGACGACTGTAGGACTTTACTGAAAAATTGATCCGGTGACTGAAAGAGGATAGTCTGGAGAGTGCTTTATATTTTTTTTACTTAAGAATATCTACTAGGTACGAAGTTATGGCCGATCCTCCAGAGGTTTAACTAAATTTGTGATAAAATTCTCTGAAACCTCTTTAAAATCTCTCTTCAAAATTCTTCGAAACCTCTGCTTTAAGAGGAAACTTAAAATCCAGAGAAAAACCATCTTAAAGTAGAGGTCTCAAGCTTTAATTTGAAAGGAAGATCATCATCGTAGGATGATTTCTCGCGGAGTTATCGTCAGTTAAAGTTGGTCAATTTTTGCCCAAAATTTGTCTACGCTACAATTTTTCTGTGCAGTATATTTGTCATTACAAAAACTCTGCACAACCTATCATACCGATTTCCAGTCAGACACTACTACCACAGTAGTTTCTTTCTACTTTCCCTCCAATCACGCAAACCGTCCAAGCTCTTAACAAAATCATTAAGAACCCGAACACACTGCAAGATCCCGGAATAAAACGTCGATTTTTGTTTCTCGTAATAAAAAGAAAACGCCGGCTTAGCCATATGCGCGTGGTCATTCGTCACGGGACCAGCGAATAAAACGATCCGTCCGAGTGTCTCGCGTCGGTATTGCGAGTCCCGTTGACCATTGTGGGCTGCGAGGATCTCTTTATTTCCTCGTCGGCGCGTTGCTGAAGTCATCAATCCAGTCGGCACCTCGATGGCGCGCGACTCCGGGATGATTTTCGAGGCGGAAACCGTGGCCGGTGTTCTCCGTGGAAGTTGGAGAGCAGCGAGCCGCTTAGAAATGCAACGAAATCGCCGGCCGAACGAGCTGGCACGGTGATCGAGTCGCCACGGGTGGCCGCTCGGCCCCAAAGGGAAAAAAGGAAAAACGCCACCACGAGTCCGGCCGCGCAACAAAAACGGCCAAACGGCAACAACAACAACGGCAGCGAGCATTACCCGGGCCGACGCCCACGGGATTGTTCCAGTATTATGCACCTTGGCAGGTGAGCCTTTGTGCCGGATGAAGCGTCATTTTCTGTTACGACCCGGCGATACCGCGAGTAATTGAATTCTCTTTTTCGTGCGCGCACGAGAAATCGGCTGCCGGGATACGCTGCTCCCCTGGATCCACCAGCTTCCACCGTCTTCTGCTTTCTTCCTCTGTCCTTATTCTTTCTTACACTCGGGCCTGCCAGGACCATTAATTTCACTTCCGCCGAACCAACCAGCCGATGATCGTGCGCGGTAATTCGAATTTAGCGGGCCGATTTATCTCGGAGACTTTAGGATGATCGGTAGACCGCCGATTTTATGTTAAAATGACTCGGCAAAATAACAAGCAACGAGACATATTTAATTAATATTGTACCGTTCTCCTCGATTCGTTGAAAACGTCTAAAGAAGAACGATCATTTTATTTGCCTTTCGTTCGTTGCAATTGATCCAGAATATTCTTCTTCTATCAGAGTGTTTAACGCTAGAACTACAAAATCAGTCAGAATGACTGGTTTTTAATTTGTTCTTTTACAATTCTTAATACTATAGAAATGCTTTTGTTAGAAAGCATATATATGTTACAATAAAAATCGTAGGAAGTTTAAATAAATTTAATCTTGTCATTATTGTACATAGAACAATATAAACAACAATATTAGTGGTTTTTAGAGCTCGATAGTTCTAGTGTCAACGTCGCATCAATTTTTTTCGTTATTAGCGACGATCCTTCCGAGATAACTTAATCAAACTTTCCTGTATAGCTTAGATTGTTTTCGGAATAAAAGAATTTCTTGCAATATGAATACAGCATTAAGTCTTGTTTCCTTAAAAAACAATACAGATATCAGTTAAGTGTTATTTCCAAGCAAATACTTCGAGGAAGCCTAACGACGTCGTTAACAACGATTCTACCTTAATGATTAAAAATGAGTGTTTCAATTTCAAATAATAGAGAGATTCGAAGAATTCAGCAATGTCATCGTATCATTTCCAATCTAATAAAATCATTAAAAAAAAAGACCGAACCTTTTACCCAATTTCCGTTTCTTCGCAATCGATGCGGACAAGTTTTATTTTGCACAAAAATCCGCGGTCGATCTAGTCGCGACTCGCAATCGCTCCAAACACAGAAAAAAAGCGCGTGAACCGCGACGCTGTCGCGTCCGCGTCCCGGTGTCAGCGAACCGGGCTCGGAACTTTCTGCGCCGCCTGTACATAAACGTATGCACGTCGAAATAAAAGGAGGAGCGATGTAAATGGTCACGGCGGGACGGGACTTTCGCAGGTGAAGCGAAACAATAGGAGCTGATGGTGTTTGATGGATACGACCCCGTGACCCGGCTAATAAGCCGGTCCCGAAAATAGAGAGTCGCGATCGTGGACCGCCCTCGGGCCCCCCGACGCCGGCCCGTGTTCTCCGAGCGAAAATAACGAGAAGACAATTGGCACTGGATCGGCCGGCGGCCGATCATTTTTTCCCCGCGGGTGATTGACAAAATAATTACGTTGTCCACGTGGACAATTAATGAACATTTAGACCGGGACGTTAGAGGGACACGGTCCATCGGCCGATCGGACGATTGATATATGTATGTATGTGTGGCTGCGCGCGAGAAATGTCAGGGTTCGCATTACACGATAACAGCAGGATCCTCTTGGCTTCGAGACATTCGCAAATGGACGCGCACACGTGCCCTAACGAGTTCCTCTTACTTTTTTCACCGTTGCAGATGTATTTATGTTCTTTTGATCGGTGGTTGATGAACGCCGTGCCGCTGGAAATTGCGGTTCGACGGTAGCATTAACGTGGACTCAGCGGTTAATAGTGTTGCAACATCGATACCCCGTACTTTTTAGAACATATCACGTGCTTTGCATGTTTTTTTTTGGATCGTTGTTTGGCCGAGATACCAATGAAAATATTAATGGAACGAGACTCTGTAACCAATGGCAAGATTGAGTCGTTACGGCGTGATGTAAAACGAAGAATACTTACAAATGAATGGCGTACCAATAAACGCGAAAAGAGTATTCTTAGTAAATGTTTGCGTGTGCAGTAATCGCTGCCAGTAAAATTGCATTAAATTAATTGCTAACACTAAAATCGCGTTAACACCAGATTTACGGAACCCGTGAAGATGGCGGGTCACTAATTTTTTAATTTACGATTATTCGTATCGTATAGACACATTTATGAGTTATTTATTCAATTTACATGTTACTCACGGCAAATGTTACAATAACGCTTATTACAAATCAGAATAAACGTCTTATTGTCACTTTTATAAAGTAATATAAAACAGCTGTTTGTTGTGCTCCGTAAATCTAGCGTTAAATAAATACTATCTAGCTAATACTAGAATTGCATTAAATCAATCGGCAATACTAAAATCGCATTAAATTAATCGCTAATACTAATTATTCCTCTCGCGGTTCCCGCGAGTTCTAGTGACATTTTTTAACGTATTCATGCGCACGATCAAAGGCAAGCGAGGCGCTGAAACGATCAAGCTGCGGTCGCTCTTCTTGATCGAAGCGAGCCCGAACGCAAATAGATCAACGAAAGAACAACGCCGTCTTCGATCCAGAAAAATCCGCAGCCGTCCGGCGAAATCCAATTAGATCTATCGGATCGATGCCGTCCGGAGATCTCGCTGGCAAGAATAATGAATCCTTTCCCTTTCGCGGGGCCGCTCATCTTTTCCCATTATGATTGCGCGGCGAGAGCGCGACGAGTAGAGCGCGGCTCGAGCATTCGTGTGCACGTGCGCGCACCTGAAATGCATCTAACTAGACGCGTTGCACCGTGCCGCATACAAGAACTCCGTGCATGGGGCGCGTTGGCAGGGTGCACGGGCACGGAGGCGGGAAGGAAGGAGGAGGTGGAGGAGGAGGCGGCGGAGGGCATGAGCGACAGAGGCGGCGAGGGAGAAGCGGGGGTGTGTGCACCTACTTGTTCCGCGGCGGCGGTGCATGAGGTACACGCTCTCTCGCGGTATAATATATAATGAACATATCAGATGGCCGCCAGCGATGTCTGGGATTACATATTTGGATCCTATGTTAATGCCGAGTCGCGGCGCTATACATCACGGCGCTGTTATTGTGATTCAAAGATTGAATGGTTAAGGTACCGAGCCACGTTTCTACCTCGCGGGGGTGCGGCGGACGGGGCTCGCTCGAAAGCTGGACGAACAGGGCGGAGGTGTGCGCGCCGGAGAAACAGAGTGGGAGAGAAAGAGGGAAACGGATCGATGCGCTTGCACTTGGAGATAATATCGCGAAATACAGAGCCGCGACAGGCTCCGGCGACATCGCGACGACCGATTCAATCGGCGGCCGACGCCGTTTATCCGAGGAGATTTCATGAAATTTTTCGATCGCACCAGCCGTCTGTCTGCCCTGTCCGCGGAACTCGCGCAAGCCGCGCCGCGTTTTTCCGCACCCCCGCAATCCACCGCGATCGTTCCGCTACCTTTTTCCGCATAATGCTATCGAGCACCGCCGCCGTGTCAAAGGTTCCGGTTTTGCCGCGGAATTCGTGCCGATTCGAAACTGCGAAACGTGCACGGAAACGCGGCGATGCGGTGTTTCGCCGTTTTGCTCCGACTGGCTTTCGTAAGCTGATTTCACTGGTTTGTTCGAGCTTGTTTCGGCATTGGATTATTAACTCGGTTTTCGAACGATGATTTTCTGTTTAGGGAGAAGTTTTACGGACTGTCTGGTGAAGCACGTTCTTGTAAAGTTTAGTTCTCAGATTTATGCGTAGTTTCTGGGAGTTGGATATTTCTCCGGGAACTGCGGAGAATTTTTCCCGGGACTGAAACTGTTACGGAATTGTAGATCGAAGATTTCTCTTTAAAATGACTCATTAAAACTTCGTGTACGATTTTTTTTTACCTTTTTATGGAGCTTTGAAGGAAAGATGTGCAATTACGTAAAATACACCGTAATAGTTTTTGATGACCGAATTTGTTCTTCGTTTTTGTTTCGTAAAACGGGTGGAAAAAATCGTACGTGGAGATTTAGGTAGTCGTTGTGAAGAGAAAGCTTCGATCTTTAAAACTGTTGTAGTTTCAGTCCGGTACAAAATTTTTCAGTCGTTTTGTAGACGTTTCGAATTGTTGCATTTTTTGGGAAATTCGTGTCTTCAATTTTTAGTTGCTATGTCATACACAATCAGCTTAGAAAAGAATAAGCGATAGATCATGAAAGCAGAGATTTCAAGCTTTAAAACGAGTCTAATCATTTTGCGATACTATAACAATTTGAGTTTCGGCAATTTTTCAAAAATTATTGAAGACACAGATGAGTGTCATTCAACCATTTTTCATGGAAAAATCGTGACAATTTCAACAATTTTAAAATTAATAATGTTAAATTCTAACTGTTAAAAAAGAATTATTATAATATCTACACATTGACTTGCCTGTTTTCTTATCTAATCATGCCATTATAGTGATAATGAATTATTTCAAAATAAACAATATTAAAAAGGAATTCGAACAGTCTTTAAATCTTGTTCACGCTAATCTCAATTATGTTAAAAATTTTTGTCTTAATTTCATTGTAACTGAAAGAGAATATTTTCCAATTTTTATTTAATATTAACATTATTTTATTAATCCATTCTCTTGCAAATGAAATAGTGACCACATTTACATAAATATATTGAATAAAAACAGAAACATTTAGTCAGTTTCATTCGGTGACAACTCCTCGCATAGGATTAATTATATATAGCGAGCAAGAAAGTTCATCGAACCGGGCTCAATTCAACAAATCATCGGTCCGATCGTTTCCGCGTGGCGAATAAAACGAGACTGAGCTGGCGAGCGTCCTCTTTGTATGGAAATCAGGCATGATTTTTGGCAAAATTTATTTTAGCATAACGTCGCGCGATATCCGTCGCCGGAGCGTTTTCCATCGGGGCCGCAACAGAGGGGAAATAAAAACGACAAAAGAAGGAATTGCGGCGCGTTGACGACGAACGCTGTCTACCATGCTTCGCGGACAGATCATCGGGTGTGGGCGCGAAATCGATCGCCCCACGTCCCTTTTATTATTAAATCTGTTTCATCGTCGAAATAGTAGGCACGGGACTGCACTTTAGACATCTCTCCCGAGATCGTTGGATAAGAAGCGACGCGCCACCAGATTTCCATCGGCTATGTCTCTCTCTCTCTCTCTCTCTCTCTCTCTCTCTGTCTCTCTCTATCTCGCTTGCTCTCTCGATCAGCCCTGAGCCCGCGAAAAAGATCAAGCGACGCTGGAATGCTTTTAAAATGCTAAAATGATCGGTAGGTGAGCGATCCTCCGCGAAGGACACACCTTCGTCTCCCGAGCGAGCCCCGAGAGGACCAGTCGACCGTTTTGTGATTCATTGTCATTCGGAAACGCAAAAAAGTCCACTTTACCCACTCTATTATATTGTCTTCCGACTAACGCAGACATAGGGATATGACACGGCGATTCTTCCACTGAATTGTTCAGTTTCTATCACTCGGAACTACTTTCGATTGCTGTACACTCGCTCGTTCTGGCCGTCATTGTACCGCACAGCTGTGACTAGACTACGAACTTTCTTACATCCTTTACACGGAATAATGCCATTTGAATTTGAAACGGAAGAATCGACTTTAATTTCTTCCTTGTCTGCAAACGTGAGGTCTTCTGCGCCATTGTTTTAACGAGAAGGCGCAGAGGCAGGAATTTCTCTATTCACTTCTCTGTTCACTTAATTTGTAACTTTTTCATCGTTCTTCAACGCGTTTCCAATATCTATTTGTTCATTCAATTTGTAACTAAATCGTCGTTCTTTAGCGTGTCACCAATATTTATTCGTTCATTTAATTTGTAACCTTTTCACCGTACATCCGCGTGTTTGTAACATTTATTTGTGTGTTTTAACATTCTGAAAAATCTGTTTAGTCAGTCTTGAATTTGATCGATTAACAAGTCAGACATCGGTGATCCGGATAATCGAGGCTCCACTGGTATAATATCAAATTATTTACGATATCGCCCGGTACCAGGTCGGCGCATCCATCCGATTCTTCACGCACTGCCGCGCCTAACGTCAGAAAATTGTAGAAGAATGCAGCGATTTAAGGTGTCGCCGGCGGAGCACGGTTCGAGAAGGGGGGGAGAGATCGTTCTATCTTTCGGTCCTCCGGCACGATTCGTTCCTCGATCGAGCCCGAAAGAGGGTTTAGAGGCCTTAATTCACACAGGTGGCACATACATATTTGTATTCGCCTAAAAGCCCCCATCGTGCGGCTTCTCTCCTCTCTGTCGCTCCACCGGTTCGCCCATAGAGACAGAGCCCGTTCCGTCGGGAGGCATCATACGCCCACCTCGTGTTAGATAGGATCTTTTCAACGGCGGACCAGCAGCAGCAGCCGCAACAGGAACGAAACAGGGGCGAGCCACCCGGTGCGAAGCACCACGGCCATCATCCATTTCGCCGGAATAAAAGTTTCACGGCGTGCGAGAGCGTTTTGTTGAAGCGTCTCCGAGGTGTCGGCAGACAATGTGACACCGTGCCCGCCCCCGGTGTCCAAAACCGTCCGATACATTGTGTTATCGCGCGATTACGCAACCCCATAAATATCAAGGCCACGAATACACGCGGACCAGGCTCGTACATGGAAATGAGTAATTGGCGCTCCTACCGGTTAAGCCCGTGGAAAATCCTCACACTACGGCAATGCCACCGAACTTGTCCCGTTGCTGTCTAATCTCTTCCACTGTTCCGCTAACTGTTCGTGCTTCGATCATTCCGTGGCCGCGAGGAAGAACGCCATAAGTCACATATTTTCGCTTCCTAGATCGCAGAGCATTATTCGATCGCAGAGCATCTCGTTCTAACGATATTTTTATTTCATTATACAGACTTTCATTCTCTCTCATCATTGCAGGTCTCATTCTACTGACGTAATATGCAAAAACATGATTTTACTTTGACATTTTCGTGCGAACATTTTCGTGTAATCTCATTCCACTTGTTACACCGACTTACGCAGCCAAAAGTTTTATTACATTTTTCTACTGTCTGACGATAATGTTCTGTTTCTACTTACACAATCTACAATACATTTCTTAAATATTCCAGCGCGACAGAACTTCGCTGCATCTTTCTCGCTTGTTTATTCGTAGAAAATGTTTTGTAATATACAGGGTGTCCCAAAAATGTCTCGCAATCCGAAAGTGGCGGGTCCCTCAGGTCATTTGAAGCAACTTTTTCCTTTACAAAAATGTTCTCCGAGGCACCATTAACGAGTTATTAACGAAAAACAGTGACCAATGAGAGGCGAGCTCGGCTGGCGCGAGGCGACCGAGCCAATGAGCGGAACTGAGCTTCGTGCGCTGGTTGGCTGGGCCGCCTCGCGTCAGCCGTACTCGATTCTTATTGGTCACTGTTTTTCGATAATAACTCGTTAACGGTGCCTCGGAGAACACTTTTGTAAAAGAAGAAGTTGCTTCAAATGATCTGAGGAACCCGCCATTTCCGGATTGCGAGACATTTTTGGGACACTCTGTATAATACTATATGGTAGTAAAATGTTGGATGGTATAATAGTATGTTATAATTAGAATGCGGATTTTTATACAAAATAAAAATTCTCTAATTCGATTGCAATAGGTAGGAGTTAAATAATCATTTGTTTTCATTCTTACCAGTTTTAATAACTTGAAAATAATATGACAGTATTGTTAAATTTATCTCCTACATTTTTACCGTTTCGCATGCACTTTTCTATGCACTTATGTCACGAATGCATAAAATCTGCAGTCTAATTATAATAATATAGTAATAACAGTACATTATAGTATAGTATAATAGTGGTATAGTAGTATAATAGTATAATAGTAAATTAAAATAATATATATATAGTATAATAGTGTAATATTGGACAACATGATACTATATTATATTATAATATACTATTATAATAATACTATTATATATATTATTATACTATTATAATCCTATATATATATACATGTAGTATAATAATATATTATAATAACATATAATACACTATACTATTATATATTATTATTCTACATTGCAAATAATTATTTTACTTTCTGACAACAAACCACTTTCCACCGCAAACCGTACAATTCTTACGAAAAAGCAACCCTTGCCACAAAGACCAAAATTCAAAAAAGCATAATAGCTAGAAAGTTCCGCAAGGGGTGGTTCTATGGAAAACGTCTCCAGGCGTTCTATACGAATCTCGGGGCGTGATCGACCGTCTCGAAATCACGGCACGATTATCGATACCCCTTGGCGACACAGGACTTCTCCCTCGAAGGTAATTATTCCCCAGGCCGCGACGCCGAAGGAAACACATGTTTCTCCGCGAGAAAACGCAGGCACCGCGTGGACCGGGCGAAACAATAAACCCCGGACCCTCGTTGTAACGCAATTTCGCGTCATTGTGCCCTTTTGGCCCGGTTATGAAATTCAATTCTCATTGTGGACCGGCCCTGATTCCGTTCCCGGGGACCCCTCGTTTTATCGAGAAAAAAAAAGGTAACCCGTTGGCTGGTACACCGAGGAACAGAGGGTGAAGAGGGATGCAACAAGATTTCTCTCACTGTTCCCCTCATCTTTCTCTCCTTTTTCTTATTATGCAACTTTTCCATCGTATTTCGGTGGGTTTATAATGTTTATTACGTGTACGTTCACGTCTAGAGAAGTCTGCTTATTATAAGTTTTATTGACCATTTCGCTCAAGAGAAACTCAATTTTATTTACTGAAACGAGTAGAAAGTTTGGTTGCAAAACACTCGGTGCCCTGAGGCAATTTTCTGCTCCGATTATTCTCACTTCTATTAATTAGTAACGAATTTTTGTATTGAAATAAAATTCTATTAAGTTCTAATAATTCTAGTAATTGAGCCGTTTATTTTGAAAGTGGCATAAGTCACTTTGCCGTAATGAAAAGTGGTGATTTTTTAATGTTTATACGAAATTATTTTTTTTTATACTGAGAAAAATATATAATTATTTATACTGAGATAACAAATACAAGTAAATTTTCTCGAAAGTTAGCATCCATATTTTTAAACGTGTTAAAACGCAAACCCTTAGATCTATCGACTTAAAAACAAAGTGACTTATGCCACTTTCAAAATAAATGGCTCAATTGTACTACTGAATCGTCTTCTCGCGAAACGCGAAGTGGAAATATTTCTAGAAAGAATAATTGAATGCACATCTTCTCCTGTACTCGTCTCAAAATCCAAATCAATTTTGACTGCGTATTGTGTTATAAACACTAGTCCACTAACAAAGTTCGTGTCATCTGAAACAATCGAGGTAAAATATACGCGAGGTTGATCGAATAATATTCAATTCGGAGAGACCTGAAAAGACAAAAGTGTGAAAATAAAGGTAAAATGGACACCACGGAAAATCGAAAATAATAGAACACTGTTCTCGAATGTTCTGTATTTTACCTGTCCACTTTTGTCACGGCTGGCTGCCCGAGGGTGTTCATAATCTCCGCAGCGGCAGTCAAAGTGTTAACCAAGAAAGTTCGTGGCATTTCGAAGCCGCAAACAGCAGCGTCCTCGACAAGCTCGGAAGAGGGATGGAACCAGTTCCAGGACCTCTGTATATCTGGGAGGAGCATCCCGTCTTCGATATCGCTTCCCTCGCGATTTCTCTCCCTGTTTCTCCCGGCTGCTTCTCTTTTTCTCAGACAGTGGCCCGAAGGTGTTCACGGTGAACCGTGGCGAGACCCCACGAGAACCCGACAGGCCTCGCAGCCATGAATATTCGGGGACACTTCGAGGCGGCCAGGAGGGGACCGTCCCGGTTATGAATGTCATTCGCAAACGTTAATCGACGAAATACAAAACCCATTAGACACCGCCGAGGAGCCGTGGCCCGGCCACGGTTTAAGTGAAGCGCACGCCCATGTCATTTCCGCTATTGTCCGGCTGGCACAATTAGAGGCGACTTGACACCGCGGTTTCCCACTGATTGGTACCCATTGTCGGACACGCCGTACCGGCTCCAGCATCTACCTTCGACTCTGATGAACGTGTCGATCTTGCGATCCACAAGGCAACCGCGGCTTTTGCTCCTTTTTTCACGATCCCCCGGATACTAATTTTTCTGGGGGAGGGGGATGTTGGCGAGGCTCGCGGAGGGTGGGAAATAGATAAATTCTTTTCTAGGAGATTTTGTGCATTTAGAAGAAAAATTGAACAGATGACACGCAAATAAATTTTGTAAGTTGAAAATAACGTAAGATTCTAAGAATATCGTTGTCTACCTCGATTGTAATAAGCAGAAGTCGAAGAAAAATATATTTCCTCTGCAAATAAATTTAGTAAGTTGAAAATAACGCAAGATTCTAAGAATATCGTTGTCTACCTCGATTGTAATAAACAGAAGTCGAAGAAAAATATATTTTCTCTGCAAATAAATTTAGTAAGTTGAAAATAACGTAAGACTCTAAGAATATCGTTACGTTATTTTCAACTTACTAAATTTATTTGCAGAGGAAATATATGTTTCTTCGACTTCTGTTTATTACAATCGAGATAGACAATTTTTAGTTTGCATACAAATTTGCTATACAGCGATCACAGTTCTGATATTTCTATAAAAATTGGTTGCACAAAGGATCCTCGACGTTTTTGCTTTATATTTGATGTTGATTATTTTAAAATGAGAGATCCTGCTTTTATTTTAATACTGATCTTATTTTGTACTCAATTTAAAACGAGACTTTAGACAAATACATCTGAATGTTTAAGTAGGAACAAATTTAATGATTTATGTTGGTTGAGGACAAAATTAATGATTTATGATATCCAGGAACAAAGTTAATGATTTATGGTGTCTAGGATCTATTTTAATGATTTATGCCAAGGTTATGTCAAGGGTACGCAAGACGGTTAACGAAGAATTTATTATATCCAGTAAGGCGTTGCGCAATAATTAAAAATTGAATTCGAAAGTCACAGCTGCATGATTTTCGATCGTGGAATAATTAAGTTGATAAATCGAAGAACAATGCATGAAATAGTAGTTTGAGTGATGCAGTGTAGTAGGAATTATCAATTTTGTTCCAAACAAAAATAAAAATGACCAAATAAATGACCAAACACTGCGTGACATGAGTGTAATCGGTATGAAAATATTTACGTAAAATAGAAATTGCAGAAACTGGCTTCCGATAGATTTTAACGTTCATATTTGGAAAAATTGTCGGGGAACAGCGCATCCAGTAGCAGGGTGACAAATTATACCGTGCGAATGTGTCGCGCAGCCAAACAAGAGACCCAAGGCCAGACCCACCTACTTCCCAAGCGGAACTATCGTCCATTCATAGCACAATGGTCACCCATTCACAGATACAGCGCCGATGAATGGTGTACCGTTACGAATAACACTTCCTTGTATCGCTGGTCTGCGTGGGAAAACAAATTCCCATCGATTAATTGCAACCTGTCAATTACCTGAGCAATTTTGATAGTCGAATTCGTCCTCCCCCTTCGCCCACCCCGCTCCTACTACATCGCGCATTTGCATATTTACACAGGCCGAACTCTGATTACAGTCAGAATCGAAGCCGGTATGAATTTTAATTGAGTCTAGCTTGAATGTCTAAAGAGAACGGAAACCGCGGTACAGATCACAGGAAATTAAAGGTTCGAGCTCGGCTTTCCCGGACCGCTGACATCAATCGGAGTCGCTCCGGAGCCTTAATTAGTTATAAAACACGGCCGACTGTAATTTCGGCGTAATTAGATTACATGTTCGTTCGATTTTAACGGCGCGCTTCGATGATCCGAATCGCTCGTTAAGCAAACATTTCGGTTGTTATTTCGACTCGGTGAATGTGTGAAAATGGACCGCGGATTTTATGGATTTACAGTGGTCATTTGGAAGATTGCTAAATGGTACGATGATTGGACAGCAATTTTAATTTACGTATTTTTACCTCTTTGAGATGAATTTTATAATCGAATTTGATATCGAGGGGTAATAATCCGAATCGGCTGCTGGAAAATATTTGATCGTAATCAGTCATTCTGAATGCTGGAAAATATTCAATCATAGTTTATATCAATCATTCAAAACGGATGCTGGAAAATGTTTAATCATGGTTTATATCAATAATTGAAAACGGATGCTAGAATCATTTTTAATATCAATAGTTAATAATTCTATCTGGATGGTAGAAAATAATAATTTAGATGAATCGTCTTATATAACGCAGGTTCTATACTTGTTGTTACACTGAAAGGGGTTAACAGATACATAAAATCCACGGTCCGATTATAAACTATAAACATAACCTATGAACATAAAAGTTAGTATTTTCCTCAAGAATTTTACCGCGTGTACAAAAACTCTGTCCACAGAAAGTTTCAAAATCCTCGTAAACATTTATAAACGAAAACTGTCAACAAAGAAAAAAAGACAATTTCCTTCACCCTTTCCGTCTGGCAAAAAAAATCATTTGGAAAGAATTAACTCGATCTGGTCGCGGAGGAGCTCGAGCCGCGCTCTCACGAGCAATTTCCCCTAAACAATTTATTCCAGGGCGAGGCAGAAGAGGCCTCGAGGCAGGTCCTTTGTCGCGGTTACCGCAGAGCTCGGCCTCGTGAGCGAAATAATCCGTAAAATCGGTCAATTAAACGTCCCGTTCAAGGATTCCCGGAGTGGAGGGACAAAGTAGTCGAAGACAGGCGGTTCTTTGACGGCGTCGTTAGAGCAACGACGCGTGCAGGGATCGTCCTCTAAGGTCGCCATCGGAAGCGACCCCGTCCGCGAATGAGGAACGCGGAGCTCTCTCCTTGCGGCAGACAGCGATCAACCACGAAGACGTTGCAGAAAAACAGAGGCGGGCCGGGGGAAACGGCTGAGAAGCAACGTGACACGGGGCCAGATCAGGCTAATCCGAGGAGACAGGAATCGCGGTGACCTCGTGGAAACCGATACGTGGCCCCAGATCGACGCGTCCGTCTGTTACGCATCTGCGGATCATCCTACGGGCCGATGGATCTATGGGGATCGTCGAGGGTTTTCACGGGGTCGCGTAGGGGCACCACCCGGCCGGGGCAATGAATGAGATAATTGAATTTCACGCAGCGATGATTCCCGGAGCCGCGGACTCCCGGGAATCCTTTCCTGTTTCTGCCTAGGCGATTTCCGGGGGATTTGACTTTCGAGATCATCGGAGGATCCGAAGGATCAAGCCGGGACGCCGCGGAGGATCCTTCCGTGCTCGTAGCTACCGGTTACGCGGCGGCTCCTTTGCTAGGATGCGTTACCAAGTATCGTTTCTCCGGATCTTTTTGTACCGAGCCGGGTAGGGGATTTTCGAAATTCTATTACACCGTGTTCCGAGGCTTTATTAGCTCCGTGAATGAGCTGTTACGGGGGTTGTGCGTATTCTGCGCTGAGTGGTGATAGTCGAGCCTTTGTTGGGGAGGGGTATTGATAGGAAATCGTGCTTGTGTTAACACTAGATTTACCGAGCACTGAGAGCAGCAGTTTTATATTTGGTTTGTGAAAGTAACAATAAGACGTTTATTTTGATTTTCAAAGGGTGGTATTGTTATATTTTACGCAAGTGATACATGTATTGGATCAATAAGTAACTTATAAATGTATCTTTACGGTCTGAATAATCGTAAATTAAATAATTAGTGTTAAACGAGGAAATGGCGAATAGTAGTGTGTGCTTGACCTGTGGAATACTACTTTCCTAGTGTAATTGTTAAATAGAATTAAACGTGAATGTGTTTCTTCCAATGACTGCATTGTTGCAACAATATCCTGTATTTTAATATATTATATATTATATAATATCTCTTATTAATGTATTCACAATTTTATGTCTCATCTATTTATTTTTATTATGAATATATAAAATTGACTAGTAATAATTACAGCATTTTTGATCTTGTAAAGCAAGGAGTCAAAAATGTTCAACTATCTTGGTTAAGATGCTGGTAGTGTAAAAATATTCTTCCTCGATGGTATGTTCTATAAATTAGTTTATTTGCTCGACGAGCCAAACTCCAATAGCAATCTTTTTAAAAATTGTCTTTCTAAAGAATGTACAGTGTTACCAATTTTCTCTGCTACTTTGTTGCTATCAAAGCAACAAAATCTGCAGTCTAATAATTACCGATTGTCAATTATAAAAATGAGGTGCAAGGCTCGAATAATTGTATCCTCTCTTCCCAAATTGGCCATTTTTGTTTACAAGCTGCAGCAAAATTAGGAAGAATTTACTGTACCGTGTCTAGAAGAAGCTGGGCAATTTTAAATAATAATTTTAAAAGCACTTGCTACGTTATATTACTAAATATTGTTTTTTCAAAAAACTTCCAAACATTACCCCGTATTTAAAATACAGGGTGGCCCGCAGGGCACTGACAAATAGTAAAAATCAATATTTCGGAGTCGCGAAGAGATAGATTTATTACTATTTCCGTTTAAAAGCTGAAGGAAAATTAGGGAGAATTATTATTAAATTTATATTTTTAAATTTATTATTATTAAATTTAATTATTATTAAAATTACTGTGACTGTAAACATCCACAAATTATTTCTCTAGAAACCACTGCGTTAACAACTCTCTCTGTTAACGATTTTCAAAC
The DNA here is from genome assembly GCF_051020955.1 of Megalopta genalis. Lineage (NCBI taxonomy): Eukaryota > Metazoa > Arthropoda > Insecta > Hymenoptera > Halictidae > Megalopta > Megalopta genalis. The sequence goes on along the minus strand of NC_135014.1, from coordinate 34,299,134 downwards.
TAAAAAGATTCTAAATTGATTTTTCGTTGCGTTTTACTGTACATCCGAGGACATGTTTGAGATTCACTGGGAGTTTCGTCGAAGGTTTCCGCGGATCGCGGACTAACTAAAGGCGTCTCAGCGTACGGCGAGACAGCGAGATGATTTAGGGCAACAGGGGAGGATTCATTCGTCGAAAATCGCGTGATTCTGCCGGGAAGGTTTGCAAACAGGCGTCATTCGCATTCCCCCGGGCGGCAAAGCTCGCGGATCCATCGGGATCGGGGTTGCTGCACTATACTTACACCGATGTGTGTAAGGAACAAACGCGACGGATGAATAGTGTTTCGTATGCTCCATCATTGACTGTAATAGCGGGGTGGAACCCCCAATAGACGCCGCTCGTATTCACCAGATTGAACGCGCACCGTGAGCATTTAGCGCTTTCCCATTGTCCGTTTGTCCGGATGTCAGCATCACTCTCTGATTGGCGGAGAGTGATGCTGACATCCAATCGCCATTGAAAATCGTTAACTGTTGACTGTGGGGTCAACCTGACCGGCATTCAACCATTTCTCTCGTCGTTTCCCCTAAATAAAGCGGCCCCGACCAGTCACAACATTTCTGAACAAATTGCGCGAGCACTCTTTCTCGCGACACAGCCGACACCATCTGCTGGCATACTTTCTGCGACTACTATCGTCTTATGGAAAAATTCCCCATTGATTTCTGTCCGACTGGTCTCGCAATTCACGTTTTACGTTCCTCTGGATTTCGAGGTTTTTAGGTACTTCATCGATATTGTTTTATGCTTGTTACACTTTGAGAGTCATATTCGTGATAAATCATTCGATGTTGGCTCGTCTCCGGCTTATAGTAGATTTTTTATTATAACAGTAGCAGAATTTTTATTATAACATATGCTCATATTAAGATATTTATTGAATTATATTTTATTATTATATTATTTATTATTATTTATTATATTATTATTATATTATGTATTTTTATTATTATATTTTATTATATTATTATTGAATTGTAATAATTGTATTAATAATAAATTAAAATTGTCTTCATCCATTTCAAGGCACAAGAGTTACATACATAGCAATATTTTTCTCTTAATAATTTCAATAAGCTCAAAGTAATGCAACGAAGTTTATAAATTCTTTAAATGTGCTCACACCGTTTCGCATTCAAGTCATTCCAAAATTTATTTGAACTCGTCACAAGCAACATATCGAAAATGCTTAAATTTATCATTTCGATCTTGATGCATCATGATTCAGTCCTAACCTAAAACTTTCATTCGAGTTTCATGAAAAATTACACGCATAATAATAAAATAAAATATACATACTCGTTTATTAAAATACGCTTTACCCCCAAGTGGAAGATAATTTTCCGAAACGAGACAAATCTCTGCGATAACACCGTGAGATTGTACGTTTGCGACAAGTTCCATGAAAAATGAACGAATCGATTTGCAGGTCTGATAAAAGAAAAAAGGAAAAAGGAGTCGTGTCAGGCATACAAGCCGGCCGCGACAGTCAAAGTGTTAATCACCGTGCTCGGGGCCTGGAAACGTCGCAATTCCAAGATTGATGGAGTTGGCTGGTTGGTATCGAGGAGCCCGGCATTGTTCGTGTAACGGTCCCGCGAAGAAAGCCGTGGAACAGAGGAAGAAAGTCAAAAGGAATTTTCCCTATTTGATATGACGGGCGAACGGGGGGGTAGGCAGCGGGGCGCGAGAGACCGGGACGATGCGAATTGTTTACAACGTCAGGTCCTACTCAGGCGGTATTGCTTTCCGTGGGATTGAAGTGCTCGTAAAACAAACCCCCCTTGAAATTAGAGCAGTCCTTGCGGCTCCATAGAAGCGCGCGCGTAACGCGCGTACACCCTGCGTGCCCCTCCTCGCGCGATACAATGTCTGTCCCCCCACCTCTTTCCGTGAAACTAACACTGTGCATTACCATCACAATGGCTAGATTAAAAAAGAAGGGGAGAGTGGGATACGCACCCCTGGTCTGGCGAGAGCCTGTCTGACACGTACGGAACCGAGAACCGACGGAAACACGGACCGTTTTAGAAGCGGTCGAAAAAAGTGCGCGGAGCAGGGGTGCAACCCTTTCCCTCTTTCAGGTGAACCGATTGCGCGCGTAATCCCACCCCTTGGCGCGGCTCGGCCGAGACCTGTGCCTCGATAGACCCGCATTATCGATTGCTATTTGATTATCTTGCCGCTTCTTTAAATATTCTGCTCACCTACCCCTGGCGCAGCGCCTCGGGCTCGATGGCTCGCTTGGATTAGAGAGTTAGCGGGAGCTGAACAGGGTTAAGGGGGTTGCCAGTAGGGTGATTTAACTCCTCCAAGTTTGATAGCGAAAGCATCGGACCGGCTCTTGATTTTATTGTTTGCATTGTTCGTACGATCAGGTCGCTTTTGGGGGATGAATGTTGTTCTTCCTTATTATGTTAATTACATTGTATGGTCTGGTTTAGCAGACAAAGTGTCATGGAGAATCGATGTGTTTTTGTTTGGTCTTTCATAAATCGATTATATATTTTTGTTTATCGAATGTGGACAGAATAGAAGTGCTTTTTAATCGAAAAATGAAAAATTAAACATTTGTTGAGAAATGTAAATTTTCATTTGGCACATTGCAACCGATGTTACAGCGCATTCAAAGTGCACTAAATGATTAGTGCACAAAATTTGACTAGTTAAAATTATTACTAATCTTTATTTCTTTTCAAATATGACAAGATCGCATTCATCAAGACGTCGCACAATTTTTATTATAAAATGGAGGTAAATAAATAAATGCGTCCGGCAATTACCCACAAGAGCATTTCTGCAATCTGAATGATTATAAAATGCAAAACCTAGAATTTATGTGCTATTGTTAAAAAATGTAAACATTAAACTACAACAATCGAAGTGCATTCAGAAATAAGACATTTAAGTGGCCGCTCTTAGACCAAGGATCCCCGGCAACAATTACGGATCGACCACAAAACGACGCCAGTCGAGCTGCAGCAACGATGCTGAACAAAACCGAGGACAGTTTCCAGCGACACCCGAGACAACGAGGTTTCCCATTGGAATGACCGTGAAGGGGGTGGGCTCGGGCCAAAAAATCCGGCGTTAAAAAGCACACCGGGCAGCTATGGTAACCGCCTGGACAATGGCCGGTGCGTGGAAAAGTGTCCATAGCCAACAGGCATCGGCCGCGACAATGGACATTCGAAGAAATGTATGTTTGGGGCCCGGACAATGCCGGACAAAGGAGCGATCTAAGTGCCTACATGTTGCACACCAGCCAGCTACAAATACCCGGATGTCTGCCCAATGGATCCTGACGGGAGTCGCATCAACCGCGTGTCTCGGAAGCGTCCTCGCCGATGAAAGAACACGCTTCGGCACCAGATGACCGGAGGAGGTGTATCGCTTTTTCAGACTAAATCGCTCCATTCAGCGACCTTGCCGCTGGAGCACCGGGATTACTCGGACAAACGCGTCAATCGCGGGATTATGCAATTTCGATCTGAATGGCAGCAACTATTATCGTGCGCCCGGATAATGGGGCCACTCAATTTCTCGACGGCTCCGATGAAAATATATTTCCCGATGGCTCGTTTGAGGTGGGCGAACTCTTTTGTTGGATGCTTGCTTCTTTTGTCTGCGAGTAAAGATATTTTTACAGGAGGTTCAGGGTGAGCCACGGGAACCGAGCGGTTTTGGAATAATTATAAAATTTTCGGACTCTGTTGTAATAGTAATAATGGTGAAAATAAAAATAAATTTGTGTGAGATGCGAAATTGTAGAGGCGTTAGAAGGATTTCTAGTTTGCAAGTGGAGTAGAAAATTTTGCACAAACCTCCACGAAATGAAATAGAAAAGTTTTATTTAATAATTCCGATAAGTTGCTAATGGTGTAAGAGTACGATTCTGTTTGCGGCGGCTACCTCCAGCGCTCGCCAGCAGATGGATACCTTTCCCGCCGCGACTACCTGATCCGTTCCGAAATGAGCCTTAAGGCAGGGCCCGCTAGAAATATACTGACGAGTCCTCTAGCGGGACCAGGACGAAACGCTTCCCTTTCTTTTCCCACCCTCCTCCCACCAATCCGACTGCCCTGAAGTTCTTACGTCTTTGCAATTTGTGATACAGTATTTATATTAAATTAAATATACATATATTTATGTATATGTAAACATAATAATATTTATAATAAATATTAAATATAATATTAAATATATTATTTATATATTTATATATTTATTATATTTTATATATTATATATTACTATATTATTTTATTTATATTTTTACTATATTTTATATATTATATATTATTATATTATTTTATTTATATTTTTATTATATTTAATATTTATATTATATTATATTATATATATATATATTATATATAAATACATATAATATATTTAATAAATTATAAATTAATTTATTATTATTAATAATATTATTATATTATAATATATAATATAATATATTAATATTATTATATATTATTATTAATATTAATATAATATATATTAAATATATATATATAAGTCGCAGCTTGATCCGTTAACGAGGCTCGATATAGAAATTTTCTTTGCTCTGATTGGCTGACGATTCACTGCTGGGACAGTGACTATTGCGGATTGAATGCGCAGTGAAATGGTGGGGCTGCGCGCGCAACCTTAGGGAGTAAGGAAAGCATCTCGGGACAGGTCCCATAATTGTATGTATGTATCAGTTTCACCATAGATCTACAAAATTCGGTTTCCATTGATCAAATTCACAATGGTAGTAATTCACAACAATCCACATTAAATGCGACATTCTTCGGGCAAACAAGGTTAACTTCTCGCATTAAACAATAACGAAAAGCTGCCTTTACGGTATTCAGGTAAGCCTCGGTCCGCCTCTTTGGCTATTCAATGAAACCGTCGCAACCTCTGATTTATTCCTAATTAACACGGTCCGTACAAAACGAGCTCGGTTCTCCGGTGGTACAAGCCGAAAGAGAAAGAAGGCCCATTAGCCGTACAACGGTCACAGGGACGGAGGAAGGAAAGGGCGTGATGGAAACAACAGCGGTCAGGATTTATGGTGTCGACGTCCAGAGATAGCCAGGGCTGCGAGGGAGAAAGGGAGAGAGAGAGAGAAAGAGAGAGAAAGAGATAGAGAGAGAGAGAAAGAGAGAGAGAGAAAGAGAGAGAGAGAGAAAGAGAGAGAGAGAGAAAGAGAAAGAGAGAGAGAGAGAGAGAGAAAGAGAGAGAGAGAGAGAGAGAGAGACGCAGGGAACGTTTCGAAAATGGTAGCGAACGGGACCGCGATATGGATATATCGGAGAACGGTCCCTCCGTTTTAATGGTTCGCGTTGTAAAACGGAATGGTCATGCCGAAAGGTCTCCGCGAGCTGTAAACACTGATTTCCGGTGTTGTAAACACCTATACTCGGTGTCCTAGCCGGCTGTCTCGTCCCTTCCCGCAATAAACGTCTGCGCACGCATTTCGCCTCTGTTAATATCTTCAGTGGATTTTCGTCCGTTGACTTTTTGACGCAAAGAACACGCGGGGATTCCGACCGTTTTACGACTGGACTTTTCGACGCTGGACAACCGGGGCCCCGTGAAATATCCCTGTCGGACCCACCGGATCCATTCGATCACCGAACTGGCACCGGACACCGTGGCAAAACGACTTCTTTGCCGACGCTGACCCAACACGCATTTACTGGACCCAATGCGCTCCGGGAAATTGCTTTCGAACTGCCACGTGGTCTGCACGTTTACAGTCCGCATCTCCGGCAGCTGTTCAATGCGAAAATTACGTCAAAGATAACCTTGACATAAGATGTAATAAAAATGTCGTCGGGGAGGAGCTATAGGAGCTATAAATTCTTTAAATATCGTGTCGAGTTTTAAATAATTATATTAATAATAATTATAATAATAATTATAATAATAATTATAATAATAATTATAATAATAATTATAATAATAATTATAATAATAATTATAATAATAATTATAATAATAATTATAATAATAATTATAATAATAATTATAATAATAACATTAATTTGATGTTATTTCTGTGAAATATAAAATCTTGGTCGTCGCACACGTGTGACGCTGCTAGCGAATGTGTTAACCCTTGTACATAAGTTCCTCGGGGTGAAAATCTTCCCCTTTTTGTTCCTATATATAAATCACTGAATTTGTTCTTATTTAACATTTTATCTACCTGCAGTTTCCTAATAGTCCTTTGAAATTTTAATGTAATGTAACAAATTTTTTAAAAATTAATGTTTAAAAGAAGATTATCGAGCTTTTCTTAAACACAAATGAATAATTGAAAAGCTTTTTAAAATTATACTACAATGTAACAAATTCTTTCGAAATTAATGTTTAAAAGAAAATCATCGAGCTTCTGGTGTATATAGATGATTAATTGATAAGCCTATTAATAAGCTTCTAGTAAATACAGTGATGAAATTAAAAACAAATTCATTTGTTTTAGAAAGTCGTGGCTGGAAACAATGTTGAGCCCTTTTATTAAACAAATACGTTGTTCGAAAGTGCATGTGCATTGTGCCAGTGTAGAAACTGTTCTGCTGCTATCTTTAAACTAAAAAGTAACCAAGCGACTTAAAATCTTGTTTACGCCATTAAATTTAATGTTCCGCGACGCACAGTGTTTCCGGCGCTGCATCATGCTGAAATAGCTGTAACTCCGTCGTGCATTCGACTATCGCGAAACTGGGAACAAGAAGAAACACGAAACTTCGTGAACACGTTCCAAAAATATCACGCTCGAATAAATTGCCACGAACAAGTTCATCTTCCACGCCTTGAAAGAAGAGTGCCTACCCTAAAAGAGAACATAGACTCTTTGAATTGATGCACTCGACTGCATTAAATGCAGGAGCCACCGCCGTCTAATTTCGAGACGTCGACAATGCCGGCGTGACTGCGGCTGGATTTCCAGCCTCGGTAACGCGATTAAAATATAATTGCCGCGTAATATTTAAATAATTGCCGCGTAAGAACAAGTGTAATAACTTGCATCAAAGGGACATCAACACCGCGAACGCGAAGGGGGTTGTTTTGTGCGGCGCAATTGCCTACCGGCCTCATTCGTGTGTGCTCTCGAACAACGGACCACGCCGGGAACACCGCGGAATTTTTACAACGCCTCAGCTAATACCCTCTTTCAGCTCGAGTGGTATAAAACGCTGTAATTAGCGCGAATCAACGGTGACCGGGCTCGAAGGCCTTGCTTTTGCCTCGCCACCGCGAGCCCTGTCCCTCTCTTTCTTTTTCTCTTTCTCTTTCGCATGGTTTCTCCCTCTCTCTCTCTCTCTCTCCTCTCTCTCTCGCTCTCTCTCTCTCTTCATCCCTCATCTGCATCCCTCTCGCCCGACATCACTGTTCCTCACTCGGCCTTTCCAAGTTTCCTTTTCAGACGCAATTTGCACGAGCTACCTGTTTTAAATTAACGTTGAATGCGCTTTCCTATGATCTCGGTTCGTTAATAATCAGAAATTTTTAGCTCCGCGATTATTTCGATTTTCACGCTTTACAGCAACACTTGTTTGATAATTGACCAAATTACATGATAAGTTAGATTGATACCGGGATTCCAACTCTAGCACATAGGAAAATGTTATAAACAAATATCTGGACGGATACAGGTTGTTATAGCTGACAATTGAAAGATTAACCCTTTGCACTCGCTGATGACTCCGACTCATCGGTTAAAGTTCTTGTATAATGTTTCAAAATAATTTCAACATCAGCAAATTTGTTTATATTGTATTATTTTAGTTATTATATTTATTTTTATATGGTTTTTATATATTATATTTATATTATATTTATATGTAGTTATTATATTTATTTTTATATGGTTTTTATATATTATGTTTATATTATATTTATATTATATTTATATGTAGTTATTATATTCATTTTTATATAGTTTTTATATATTATATTTATATTATATTTATATGTAGTTATTATATTCATTTTTATATAGTTTTTATATATTATATTTACATTATATTTATATGTAGTTATTATATTTATTTTTTATATTTAATTATATATTATATTTATAGTTTATATTATACTATATTTTATTATATTATAAACAATTCAAAGTACAATTGTTGCACGAGTCACAACATTCAATTTTATACACATAAAATGCACTAAAATGCACCAAATGAAATACGCCCTTGTAAGTGTATTTCGACCGTTAAAATGGCTTCAGGTGCAAAGGGTTGTACTTAGGTACGGATGTTTGCGGAGTGTTTGGGCAGTTTCGAGTGACCTGAGTTATTGCTTAGGTAGAGCGTGAGTGAGAGAGACAGACATTGCTGGAAGAACGAAGGGAAGAGAAGGAAAAAGTGAAGGAAAAGATCGTTAAGGTTGGAAGAACCGAATACAAAGATCGGGTAATTTGAAGGAGAACCGTGACCAAGGCAACAAATGTCTTGTCCTTGTCCTTGTCGTTGTCATTGTCGTCATTGTCGTCGTTGTCGACGTTGCCATCGTTGCGTCGTGTCGTTGTCGAAGTCATCGTCGTTATTGTATCGTAATCGTTACCGTCGTTGAAGTCGTTGTTGCAATTCTTGTTATTGTTGGTTATCATTCAGGAGAAGTTGTTATGGTCTGGACCTTATTTTGTGAATAAACTATTGTTGTTACCGTTTTATTGTTACTAAAGTTGTTTCGCCACGGAGGATTTCCTCAAATAATCCATAGAAGATTTTTAGAGGAGTATCTAAACAGGACGTTCTAAAATGTAATCGACAGCAGCCTCGGCTCGGACCAGGGACGAGGTCGTCTGGGAGGCTCCCCCGTGTCAGCGAGGGTTCAGAACTACCCCTCCTTTCCGCGGGGTCGCTTTAATTAATTACTCGCTAGTTTTGTGCGCGCGACTTTCTCGCTTCCCGGCGCGCCTTTGAAGGCCCTGGCTACGCGGATCGTCGAACAGACCTTCAGGAGTCAGCGCGCGGGGGTGGTTCACGCGAAGGAGAAGAAAGTGCGTAGGGGCTGGAGAAAAAAAAAGCGCGCGCAGGTTAAACGGCCAGGTATTTACAGAAGGGTCGTCCCGGTCGGGTACTTAGCCTATCGTCACCACCTTTTTTCAATGCCAATTAGCGTCGAGCCCACGCTCCGGTTGGTCCGACTGCGTGCAATCCCCGGAGGTGGAACGCGAAAAAGAAAAACGCGAAGGAAAAGAGAACGGAAAGGGAAGCGAAAGAGAAGGAGAAGGCCTGGCGAGAGGAGCCAGGCCATTGAGAGAAAGGGCCGCCACTTCCGCCTTGTGGTGTGGAACCCGTCACTTTATTCCTCGGCGATAACGACGAATTATGACGAACGCGAGACTCTCGCACATGCTCCGACGTCGGCGTACACTGTCGAGGGGTGGCAGGCGTCAAAGATTTCCACGGGACTTTGACGGCGTTCAAGGTATTACGGGGATGGATAGTCAAAAGGTGATAGCGACGAGCTTGGGCGCGATTATCGAGCGTGGTTCGCTTTTGCATGTTGACCATCGGGTGTTGCGAGATTGCGTTTCATAACGAGATCAAAATCTAATTTATATAATTACTAATTTTTTGCGCGATTGATTTTTTAATTCTTGGCACTATGAACACGTTTTAAAACGAAATAACTTTTTTAGAATTGGACTACACGATTTGAAATTTTTTTGGATGATACAGGCATCAGTGTACTAGACATTGATTAATATCCGGATAGCACAAAGACGTCTTTAAGACGACTTAAAAACGTCTGGTGTAGGAGATTCGGGACGTCCATAAGAAATACGCTTTCTTTGATTTTTGTTATTTTTATCTTATATTGTTTTTTCCAATTGTAATTTCACTATACAAGGTTGAATTGAAATAAAAATCGTTACACTGCTGTGGAGTTAGTAATATAATTAATAAATAATTAATAGAAGATTTGCTGTTTTGATTTATGTGTCAGGTCATTAAGTGTGAAATGCGTAGATTTTATAGTAAAATTATAGAGTAAAGTATGCATTTCGTACTTAATGACCTGATATTTGACATGATTACCGTATATGACACGAATATATCGCTGTATCGCTGATATCTAAGTGCTAAGGGTTAAATCGTATGTATCGATCAATTAATCGAACTAAATATTTTCGTCGAATAATACACAATTTCAGGACGTTGATTATTTGGTTATGCAGTCCACTACAATTGCAATGAACGATTGAAATAGAAATTTAGTCGGCAATTGCAATGAACGATTGAAGTAGAAACTTAATCCTTAATTGCAGTGAATGATTGAAGTACAAATTTAATAGTCAATTGCAATGAACGATTGAAGTAGAAACATAATCCTTAATTGCAATGAATGACTGAAGTAAAAATTTAATAGTCAATTGCAATGAACGATTGAAGTAGAAACTTAATCGTTAATTACCATGAATAATTGAAGTAAAAATTTAATAGTCAATTGCAATGATCGATTGAACTAGAAATTTAATCGTCGATCGTTAATTAATTTTGTGGCCAATACCGGGCGAGACTATAAAAACTGTAAAATCGAGGAACAGGGATCACTGTAGTCGTGGAGCAAATTAAATTACCCTTACCAGGATGATCTCCGTAGCGCCACGTGTTCTCGACGAGCCGCAGCAGCTTCTCCGGGCTCTCGATAGTGAAAGGAGCCGCAGCTTACGTTTCTCCATTGAATCGAGCCGGCTGTTATGGCCGTTCGAGAAGAGCGGTTGCCGCTAACGACTAATTTTCGCTGATCCGCGCCGGCTTTCTCGTTGCGGCCGAGCCTGGTGGTATGTCCGGGCCGAGTGGCTTCACGCGGTCCAATCATCGGGGGACGCGCCTCCTCACTTTAATCCCCGGCCAAAGAAGGGTCGCTAATTTCTCTAATTTGATTGCGGCGAGAACCGGGCCCGACCCTTCCCCGGGTTCACCGGGAAACACCGGCGCGTTATCAAGGGCCGTGATTTCGCGATTCGAAGCCTCGCCTCGGCGACGAACGAAGCGCAGGGCCGTAGCAGCAGGAGAAGGAGGAGGGAGGGGGGGACACACGCGATTTTAAAATTCCGCTTGGCGTGCGAGCGACGCGCGTAATCGCGACACCCGCCAACAAAAAAGCTGCGCGCCGCTCGCGGCACGCGAGAAAGCGGCGAGAACACCGGCGCCAGACTTCAAAGGGCTCTACGCCAATTATGAGCGGCTGTGGTGGGAGCCGGTTGGGCACCAGGGGCGGCGGAGGAACCGGAGAAATTTTCGCGGCGAACCCTTCTCTCTCTTCGACCAGCCACAAAGCCGTTTCGCGCGCAAACGAAAGGAAGCCCTGACGCGACCCCGAGAGCATTGGCGTTTACTCGCGCGAACGCCTGCGCGTGCGCGATGCAACTTATTAACTTGTTAAGTGGCGCTCACCACTTTTGCCAGCCCCGCGACGCCTCCGCGCCGCCTCGCCGCCGGATATCGCGTTCGTTTGTTCCGCGCCGTACCCCGCGCCCCCGTCACAAGGGTAATTGGTTTTCTGTTTTTTATTTTCTTGAATTAGCCATCAGAATATCTACACATTCCGTAAGCCAACGTGCTAGAGTGACACTATATCATCGACTCCTAGCGGGCAATTGGTGAAACGGAACTCGTTTCCGGGAAAAGAAGCCTACTCGCAGCCTGCCGATGATTGCGCCATTCAAATGTCATTCAATCATGGCTATGATCCTTGCAGAATAATTCCTTCTGCCGGTCCCTGTGCCAACGGGAATGATTCGCTTGTCTAACCCTTTCAACTCGAGCCTCTCCTGTCGATGTTTCAGTTACTTTTCTACTAGGAATTCGTAATACAGCAATGTCTCCCTTACTGACGCTCAGATTGTCCACTAAAATGGATAATTTGGCAAGAGGAGATACGATTGTTCCAGGCTTGTGGCTCGTTTTTTATGGCTATCGATTGTCAACAACTATAAAAACGAGTTGCAAGGCTCGAATAATCGTATCTCCTTTTCCCAAATTGTCCATTTTTGTGCACAATCTGAGCGTCAGTAAGGGAGACATTACTGTACCAAGCTAGCGATAGCTGCACGTCGACTGGCGAAGCGAAGTGACGTAGCAGTATCTGAACAAACATAATTCACCGTTTAGGAACAAGAAAGTTTAGCAGCTTGCCAAAGAGGTAGCCGCGAAAGAGAAAAATGGCGCTGGAAGTAGCATCCAATTCGCGCAAAGCAGCTGCTAAATTAATCCATTACTTATGCATTTATGGCAAAAATGGAGAACTGAAATACGGAGCAATGAAAGCACCAAAACTTTTAACAATCTCGTTGCGCTGTTTTCAATTCGTTAGAACTGTTAAAAGAGGAAGTACCACTTTATTTAACTCGTGTGCTGTACGATTGCTGTAAACAATTTTTATTTTGCATAAAAATCCGCAACATAATTACGAGTATCTCTAATATTTTTGAAACGCAATTTCGAAGTGAAGTGAGTGACTTGCCAGTAGCCGAACAGAAATGATAAACCGTTTAGAGGCAAGAAAATCGACCAGCTTCCTAGATAAATAACCGCGATGGAGGGAAACGGCGCTGAAAGTAGCGTCTTATCGTCGCGAAAGCATCTGCTAAATTAATCCATACAGTCGCTAAAAGACGCGTTGGCTCGGCTGAAGTACAATAATCCCGTAGCGAAACGGGCGAGTCGAGCATAACTCTAATCCGCGGAATTGTCCTTGAACCGGGGTGCCGAACAAAACGGGTCCGCGAGCATCTTTCGCCGTCCTTTCTGCGCGCGTCGTCATTTTTCTCGCTCTAAACGGTGCGCGCGGGTTTCGGCCTCTAATTAAGTAAATGCCTGGCAGCAGGCTGCGGCCGGAGACAATGTTTTACAGTTTCAGCGTCCCTTCGACCCCGGGGCTACGCTCTTACGCGCACACTCCTCCCGCGCGCTCTGGTCTCTGTTCCGCCGGCGCGTGGTCTCATCCGCTCCTCGTCTGGCACGGTTGGCAGGCAGCTTCTTTTTCCCCGGCTCCCGCGAGTACGGTTCTCCACCATGTTCCATCAGCCTTGCGGGGTAGCGCTCGCTTTAATTAAATGCTTTCAACAGAGCGATTTTAGAGGCCGGGCGGGCATGCCGCGCGCGTCGGCCACCGCGCCGCGTCGCGCCGCGCCACGCCGTGAAAGCCGCCGCGGAGAATCGCAAGGTGTCAACCTAGAAAGCGGGTTTGAAGCCCAGTGTGGCCGCACACAGGCCGCGAAGAAAGAGGCGAAACGAGGCGGAGACAGAAAGGACACCGAGAAGCAGCCCGGAGGACAGGAAAAAGATCAGAGGGATGCTCCTGGCGCGTCTCCGCGCGCTCTCTCCTTCTCTCTCTTCTTCCTCTCTCTCTCTATTTTTCTCTCTTTCTCTCTTTTTCTCTCTATTTTTCTCTCTCGCGCCTCCTTTGCCAGCTAACCCTTGCCTTTTATCAACGCCTCCGGCTCGGTCCCCGTCCTCGTTCCTCGTCACTTGAAGCGGCGGGCCTCTGTTCAAGACGTCAAACAGCAGGCGAGAACCGTGTAACTTTAATTGTGCCGCCGACCTGCCACTTTGTCGCCCGCGGCCACCCTCGCGTGTTCGTGTTCGCGCGGACCGTTTTCTTTTTTAACCAGCTGCGCTGCTGCCGCGGCGCCCTTCTCGCGCTCCGCGAAGCCGGGCGTTAACGCGCCGATGACGTCGCGGTGAGGCGTTTAGGGTCGACGGCGTTTATTAGTCGGCGCGGGATCGTTGCTTCTAACGTCGCAAGTCGTTATTGCTGCGAGGAGATAGCTAATGAGGAATAATCGGGCTTTGTGGCTTGATACGCGTACGCTGGTATTTGGGGGACGCTTTGCAGCCGAGCGGGCGTTCCTAGCGCTTGCAGAGCCGTCTTAGCGCTTCGACTCGCAAACGGTACCAGCCAACTTTTACCTGGCAACGGTTTCAACGGCTACTCGCTTTCTTTTCTTTTCTCATTAACGCAGGAAATTCGCAGTCCAGTTGTGGCTATTCTCTTGGACGAAGGTGAAAGAAGCGTAATAAATCAAGAGCGCTTATGTGTCCTATGTCAACCGTGCTAGACAAAGGATAATCTGTCTCCGGATTGTGCGGCGTTCGTCATCGACAGGACGTCTTCCGTTGAAAAGTGTCACGCATCCATTAAGCAAACTCGCTTCTGCGATCAATTAGCCGCGCAGACGACAACAGGGCCGGCGGAGCCATCTTCAAAGGGAGCCTCCCGAAACTCCGGGTTCCCCTTCCGATGCTCGTCGTTATCCTCCCTCGAAGAATATCCCCCATTGATCCCTGGCCTAGGTCTTTTCTCGGTCGTTTGTTTGTCCCTTGGCGACAATACGCCGCGAACACCGGCACAGAGGACGCCCGACGCCCACCGAGTGGACATTGGCACGCTACGCTAACTGCTGTATAACTCGTAGAAGAAGCAACGACGGCGCGGCGGAGAAGAGGGAGGGTGGACCTGGCCGACCGAGAAGAGAGCACCTGGCAGAGTTTCTGCCACCGAGACTGTGCGGCATTATATTTGGTGACAATGGATGAAAAACATGGCTTCGCACAACTCGCGCACTCTCCTTTCCTGGACCTTCTTTATTGCCGGGGATAATGTCCCTTTATCCCTTCGCAGGACCTAGGACTCGTCCCGCCATTGTCCGCCGACACTTCGCCGCAGCAGCCTCGACATAGAATCTATCTCCGACCTGGCTCACCGATTTTCCTCAGTTGTTCCACGAACCATCGCGAACATAATTCCTGGCTTCTTGTGGAAGACCACTTTTGGCAAAAATAGCACTCCAGCACGGGGATCCTCGGCCCTGCGACGCGCATCGGTGCATCGGGATCTAATTGCAGGAATAAGCCAGCGTTTTTAACACTTGAGAGAATTGTGATCGGAGAATTCTTCGCTCCGTCCATTTCCTTCGAGATCTTTGCACTCCCATTAAATTTATATTTACATTGATATTTATATTTAAATTTGTATTTATTTTTAAGTTTATATTTATATTTAAATTTATATTTATGTTTAAATTTGTATTTATTTTTAAGTTTATATTTATATTTAAATTTATATTTATGTTTAAATTTGTATTTATTTTTAAGTTTATATTTATATTTAAATTTATATTTAACATTAGAATTACCGAGTCCTAAACGTGGCTAATGTATACAGTACCAAGTGGAAGATTGGATTTATTTAAACTTTCTACGATTTTTATCATAATATATGCTTCAGTGAAGAAGTTCATATAAAAATTTCTGACGGAAACATTTTTATGGCACCAGGAATTGTTGGACATTGCGTTCTAACAATTTGCATGGCATATTGAAGAAATTCATTCATTCGCATATTGAAGAAATTACATTTCTTTAGACGTCTTTATTTATTATTTACTTAATTCTTTATACATTCAGATTATTCATATATTGATTATATTATATTGAATTTTATCTTGTTCATTAATGTTAATTTGCTGTTGAGTTTGAATAACATATGAAATCATTTAGCATACAACTATAACAGAAATTGTAAAAGAAAAGAATCGGAAACCAACCAATTTGGCTGGTATAATTGTCTGGCATAATTGTCGTGTTAGTAACACAGAGTCAATTTCTTCTGCATAAAATGCAATAGTTAAAAGGTAGTTAAGAAAAGCTATTTCGAATTTCGAATTAAAATTTAGAGTTCGAATATGGCTATTTTGGATTTATATATATATAAAGATGGCAAAAAGTTAATAGCTTGGAAAAACTTTTGATATGTTGGTATATCTATTAATTAAGTTAATTAATAATTAATTAATAAGTTCTGCGACAGTGTCGCAGAACAACCGAATACATATTTCATAATATGTAGACAGATTTACGACAGAAATGTTAAACTCGCTTAAATAAATGAAGATAACATTCGATCTTCGGGGTGTTTAATTAAAACTTGCAATGATGTATAATTTCAATATACCTCTCGATTTCATCTAGAATTCAAATTCGCAACTGTATATTGAAAAATGTTCGCTCGAAGGATGTCAGTGTCTCGATCATAAATATCTAGCATGAGGGTCGTTAACGAAAGCGAGGCGCGGTGTCGATTTATCTTGAACATCGTACAATTCCGAAGCTAAAAGAAATGCAACCGCAGGTGCATCGATATATCATTTGGGGACACATAATTGCAGGAAGACGAATTTCGTCAAGACACGCAACGCGTCTCTCCGTACGGGCAGGCGATTTTCAGCTTTCGCGTTCAGAAACAAGCGGCGACACGCGGTGCAGACTTTCTAAAGAATTTTAAAAAAATTCTTTACAGTTGTTTCGTTCGAAACATTTACGAGCGAGATACAATAAAACAAGGGGAGAGGACTGAAAGCAATTTGAGAGAGACTTGCACAAACAATCGGTACGCGAAAATTTCCATAGTTTTACGGAGCGGTCATTGTTGAATTTCTTTGAGGCGATTTCTCTGCAGTTGTTAAATCAAATCCAAGGTCAAAGGTCTGAGGAAAGGACAACCCTTTCGATGGTCAGCCGGTATATTGCTTGACCTGCCAATCCCGTTATCCATGCTACTTTGAACTCTTGTATTATTCGACTCACGAAAACTGAAGGTAGTCATTGTCGAGGGACAATTGAATAGTATCGCTGGTGCGCTGTAAAACTGTTGAACCCGCATATTGCCGAACGCAAGTCATAACTTGGTCCGAAATATTTTCTTTCTACCTATTGTTTGTCGGATAGTCTGCAAATCGTTTTATTATTCCTCCCAAGTGGATTAGGGTATGTGTCCTTTATGACAGGGATTGCTCTTTCTCAGGAAGACCCCAATTAGGACACAAAAAGAAAATGTCTCTAATGCCGACAATGGAAACAACGACCTGACACTGAATGAATGAATAACCTCGACAGTACCTCCAAGCAAATTTAAATAACGATGATTCTCTCAAATTTATATGATATTCCAGTGTTTGCTAAGCAATCGGCTGCGCAGTTACGCGCATTGTCGCGTTTATACCTGTATAAACATCTAGATATCGATAGGATGGGATTTGTCTCAGTGTCTCGTTTATATTATGATCATTGTCATGCTGGCCTCGTACCTGAGACAGTAGCTTCATAACTGCAAAACGTAAACAAGCATACATATCTTTGTTTTTATTAAAAATAAATAATTTTTCACACGGTATGATTGGACACAACAATTCACGATAAAAGAGTCTCATTGTATAGAAAAAATACAGAAAATTATCACTGTCCACTCGAATGTTTGCACTTGTAGAGAAGATTCCAGAAATTGAAAGGTCTCTTGTAACAATTAAAAATCTACACTTTAATCATTTCGTTTCAGCAATTTACTACTTACAGACTCGATGAAAGGATAAATCCCAGAAACACCAGACGAATGTATCCCTCCTACAATTTACAAAAACACGCTAAAAGGAGCGACGTGATATCGTAGATCTTTCTAAGGGTTGGTGTTTAACTTTTTAATATTTTTTCACTCATATATATAATGATATAATTATAATAATATAATATTATAATTATAATTATAATATATAATAATATAATATTATAATTATAATTGTAATATATAATAATATAATATTATAATTATAATTATAATTATAATATATAATAATATAATATTATAATTATAATTATACATAATAATAATATTGTTTCACTCTTTAATATTCAATTTAATATTCCATTAAATTTTGATAATAAACTCAACGAAACAAGTGCTCGCATGACTTTGCCACCAACCTATCAAAAATTCGGTATTATCATTATTATTATTATTATTATTATTATTATTATTATTATTATTATTATAATGTGGCGACTACCTCCATACCCGCCAATAGATGGCTCCTCTTCCCGAAAGTAACCGATCCGCCTCAATTTGTATAAAGACTTCGTCGAGTCCTCTAGCGGGTCCTGAACGAAACGTCGCCCTCTCCTTTTTTCCCAACACCGTTACGTTCAGCTACAGCCAGAATTATTTAAAAAAATGGAATTTGGTGTGCCGTGGTGACTTTCCGCGTCTAAATACTGTCACCATTCCGAACAAATTCCCGGCTCCGCACTCGCATGACCTTGCCACCAACCATTTAAAAAATCGGTATTATTATTATTTAAAAAAATGGAATTTGGTGTGTCGTGATGACCTTCCGCCTCTAAACACTGTCACCATTCCGAATAAATTCCCGGCTCCGCACTCGCGTCACTTTGCCACCAACAATTTAAAAAATCGGTATTGTCATTATTATTATTATTACGTGGCGGCTACCTCCAGACTCGCCAACAGATGGCTCTTTGTGCCGCGAGTAACCGATCCGCCTCAATTTGTATAAAGACTTCGGTCCTAAGGCAAGACGAGTCCTCTAGCGGGTCCTGGACGAAACGTCTCTCCCTCCTTTTTTCCCAACACCGTCACCTTCAGCCACAGCCAAAATTATTTAAAAAAATGGAATTTGGTGTGTGTGGTGACCTTCCGCGTCTAAACACACTGTCACCATTCCGAACAAATTTCCGGCTCCGCACTCGCGTGATCTTGCCACGAACCATTTATAAAATCGGTATTATTATTATTATTATTTTAAAAAAAATGGAATTTGGTGTATCGTGGTGACCTTCCGGGTCTAAACACTGTCACCATCCCGAACAAATTCCCAGCTCCATACTCGCGTGAACTCGCCACCAACCAAAAAAAAATCGGTATGTACAAACCGCGATCTGTCAGTCTCATTTGCACAGTTATTATCATTTTGTTAATAATGAACATAAGTTCCGGTTGAGTTTAAATGTCCGAGTCTTTACCCCCTCCTCTCATCGATTCTAAGTTCCTGCGACTCCGCCTTTCAATCGGAACAACGAATCTCCTGCAAGCCCAATCGAAGGAGAAACTCCGAGATCACCAGAAAAAAATCTACCCTGCTTCAATTACCAAAAACATGCGCCGAAACAAGTTCGCGAAACCGTCTCGAAAAATTCGGCCAGAACCCAGCAGCAGCAGCAGCAGCAGCAGCAGCAGCAGCAGCAGCAGCAGCGCACGGCAGACGGGAGAATTCGGTCGCCGAGTCGGAAAAATCGAGTTTCTCCGGCGATCGGTCCGATGGAGATTTTTATTATGCGTGGTGCGCGGGTGTCCGACGGACAATGAATACAAATTCCCGGCGCGGAAAGAAGCGGTGCGCAGGAGTCAACGTCAGCGTCGATGGAACAAGCGTCCGCTCCCCTGCGCGCCGCATTCTCACCCCTCCCCCCCCCCCCCCCCACCCCGGTTCCTGTCCTGTGCACGGCAAAGTAGAGGGATGGCCGATAATGCCGCACAATGACAGCCCCCGTCGAACCACCCCCGCGGTCCGCGGCTGGCGTCGGCGTCGGCGACGGTGACGGCGTTCATAAACGGGGAAAAAGTCGCGTGCACGTCAATGCTGCTAACCGTGCTTCCATGAAAAGCCACGTATCTTATCGTCGTCGATCCGCGCGCGGAGCCATTCAACGCCCGGGGCTATTCTATCATTGCAGCCCGGGGAAAAATGCCGGACAATCCAGCGCCGCCACCGCCGCCAACCACTGCCGTCAGAGAGCTGGATACATCCCGACACGCGAGCACTGTAATTAAATGTACCGGCTGGGATATTCGAGATTTTTCTGTTCGGTCCCCCGTGAATGCCGGCCGCCGATGGGCGAGCGGCGCGAGGGGCGCGCGAGGATCGAAATTTCCCATAATCCTGAAAAGACTTGACTGATTGTATGGAGTGAGAGGGCCGCCGGCCACCGCGATATCCGCCGGCCAATTAGAATGGACCGGCGCGCTTCGGGTCGCAAGGACTCGCGTTACACGCCGCGAGCACTCATGAATCGAGGAACCTGATTGGCGGCTGATTTCGTTACGCCGCTCTCGAGTGTCTTGCCTCAGGTGAATGCCGCTCCGATGAATCCCTGCGACAGCTATCCGCAAACGTACGCCGCCAGCTTCCGCGGATTCGATTGCGCGATCTTCCCGAGATTCTCGGGGAGCACCTTTGACACTGAACCTACGAATCTATCGGGAGATCGAAAGAAATTCGGTCTTTCGCGTAATATAGTCGTCGAGACCTCTGCTTCTTCTTATTGGTGGACAGGTTTTCTGAAGAACCGACGATGGAGCTACTTATTTTCAGCAACAATTGGCAGTCGGCAGTTGCGATTCTACGTCAATAGCCGGTCGTTAACCCTTTGGAGTCTGATTTATTTTTCGTTAATTTGCGCTATATCTGAAGTCAAGTTTTACGTACATGTAGATGCTAATTATGAGAAATATTGATTTTATTAGCGTAGGTTATCCCTTTTAGACGCCAAGGGCTGGGACACGCAGTGGCCCACAAAAGTGTTCGTACACCTTTTAAAACGTAATAACTGTTTTCAAACTGGACTAAGTGACTTGAATTTTTTTTAAATGATAGAGGGACTAGTATACTAGACAATGACCAAAATGTCTTTTTTTTAATTTTGCTATTATTTGGAATGACAAGAAAGAAAAATAGAAAACGAGAGTTTTCTAACTTTTTTAGCTGAGCCTATAACGAAAATTTGAAACATGTCTTTCGTAGAACTCGGTAACTCATATGCATGCTGAGATCATTAGAAGTAACTTTTTCCTCAACGAAAAGCAGTGACCAATGAGAGGCGAGCTCGGCCGCCTCGCACCAACCGGTCTCGCCTCTCATTGGTTACTGTTTTTCGTTAATAACTCGTAAACGACGCCGCGGATTGCATGTTCGCTAAGGAAAAAGTTGTTTCAAATGACCTCAGCAACGGGAAATACTATAATTTTGGGACACCCCATATAAAAAAGAACTCTAGAGAACATATTATGCGAGAAGAAAGACAAAAAAATAATGCAGATAGACTAAGTCGTCCACGTTTGAGAACGAAAGGAAGAGTGCGAAGCGTCCAAAAATTGTAAGTTTCGACAGGAATCACCAATAAATCCGAAAAAAACCTTATTTCAGTGTGTACCTCGCTCATATTTTCAAGTCCACGTATCAGCGCATTTCGCCGCTTTTACATCTCTTGTTCCAGGTAATTACCCGGACGGAGAAGGCATGTCCCGAAGAATCTCGCAACCACGTTCTTTATCCTGCCAGCTCTGACAACAATGAGCTCACCGGGCATTCAGCGTATCTGCAACTAGGATAAATCAGGGACGATTATACAACGCCGGTCGAGCAAAACAAGACGTCAAACCGGAACCTATCGAGAGAAACACCGAACGGCCGGGCAAAACGAGCATAACCAAGCCCGGGGGTCATTGTCGTCGTAGGATCCTCTGCGGAGAGGTACGTAACAGGGTACCGACCCCCGGCCGTGCACCGGCAGAAAGAAGCGAACGGTTACGTTCTTGGACGTTGTTTTGGACGTTCTCCAAAATGCCGATATATAGGCTGTCGCGCAACGGTGTTCGCGTCGCGTCGCGTCCCGTCGCGTCCCGTCGCGTCGCATCGGATGCACGTGGCCGTAGATGCCGTAGATTCGAGGTGAACCCGGCTGGCTGGTATAGCCGGTCGAGGACTCCGCCGGAGCGCGAGGGGAGAGGGGGAGCGGTGTGGCGAGGAAGGGGTTGGTAGTCGGAACGGGGGTGGTGGGACGACAAAAGCGTTGGAGGCCTTCGATCGACCAGTCATCTAGGCAACAATGGGACTGACAATGGGCAGCGGGCCAGCAGTGTTTCATTAAAACATGCATTGAATTCGAGAGAGCCGACGAATTGGCTGAAACCGAGAGAGTCGGGGGAGCAGGGTGGCTACTCATCCCCGAAAACTCTCTCTCGGTCCGAGCGAGCCTCCTCTCTCCCGGGGGGAGCGCGCGGGGGCGTCGTCGGTATCAGGTCCGGTCGGAGAGCACGGACGACGGTCATGTCTGATTGAAATGTCGAAAAGTCCGTTTCTCTTGCTCTTCGGCCGGCCCTCCGGCCGCCGTTCGGCCCCCGTTGTTCTCCGCCGTTTGTTGTTGTTGCCGTTGTGTTGTTTCGTCGGTAAGAGAGAAAGGGAGAGGCCATTGCCGGGGACACACAGTGGAGAGATCGAGGTTCGGCAGAGGATAGGCCAGGACCTGCCCCCGGGTTAAATTGGAATTGTCATGTGAGGGAGAGCGAGGCGAATCAAAAGAAAAACAACTTGTATAGGATTGAGTTTAATTGTGAGCCGTCCACCCTATAGAACCCCGGACCGTGCACACCGGCGCCCTCCTCGCCCCCCGGCCCACGAACCAAGCCGACCCCCTTCTTCGACGGCCGCTGCTCGACCACGGACCCTGTGCCCGCGCTCTCCGCCAACGGGCTGGGGCATTCGCCGCCGTCATCGTCGCAAAACCCGAGTTGGCGGAAGCTAACGAAACGGATGGAACCGAGAAAAAGGACCGGGCAAAATGGGGCGGAGGCGGAATGGAAGGAACGAAGGGGCAGGGAGGGCGGGCCCTATCGAAAACTGCTGCCGATAAACTGGTAATTACAAAACCGTTGTCTCGTCGCTCTAAGGAGCACGGGCCATTCAGCCCGGCTTTCGGACATTTAACGCGGGGCTTGGTCATCTTCCGCCCCCGCTGCGGAAGTTTTATGCTTCGGCTCTTTCAACACGAGCCTCCGCCAAACGAGCCGTTCTGATTAACCGACTGTTTGCATCCTCTTTCGCCAATGGAATTCCCCTTTGCTCGCCTCGGCCACTGCTCCCCAACTCCGCCGTGTGCTTATAATATTTATTATTAGACCGCGGATTTTGTGCAATCTAGGGAGCGAATAGGCGAGACGCGAGATTGCGATGATGTTGGACAGATTGTTAAGAGTTTAGCGATCGGTAGACTATATGTTGGCTTTTTGTCGCCAACGCTAGATTATATCTCGGGTTTTTATCCCGTCCGATAAATCGATTGTCATGACAACTAATAATTTGTTATCTATGCGAGATTGTTTTCGTAGAGAGCGAACGCGAGGTTATGGAATAATAATGTGGAATAGTTATGTGGTATGATTTCGCAAGTGCAAATGGGGGTTGTAGTTAGAAGCGTCCTGTAAGAGAGGGTAATAATGAGAACTAAAGAGAGAAACTCGTTTATTACGTTTATTCATTTACATTATAAGTGTATATTATAATAAACTGGTGATAAGGCTTTTGATATCCACCATCAATCTATTATTGAGGAAAAAGTGTTGATTGCACTACTGTAAGCTCCTATATTATTATATAATTTTTTGAATGTTAGATATTCAACAATAAATATTGTTTAATGCTAATGTTGTGAAAATATAAAAATGTTAGATTTAATTACCTTATAGCAGAGAGCGAATAATATAGAAAGCACTTTTACAAAGTTTCGTTTAACAGTCGGTAACAAGTCGGTAACAAATTTTTACCGGTCGATAAAGTATTAAAATCATCGAAAGTCTCAGATGACGTTGAGCAGATGATTAAAATTGATCAATCATGAAAATATTGATCAAGTTATTAAAAATATCAAAAGATAGTAAAGACGTTAGACGAATTATTAAAATTATAATAATACGAAAATATATTGGACAGATTATTATAAAATTATCAGAGAATTGTGAAAACGTTAAACGAATTATTAAACGAATTAATGTGAAAATGATGAAAAGAAGGAATCCACAGGAAAAAATCCACAGTGTGAATTTTTGGTCAATATATTTTTTACACAGATCTTCAGATGTTGATTAGATAATTATTTCTGGGATAATGTAAATATTTGCGTTTTTAATATTGTTTTATTTTGCATAGATTTATTATAGCGCACATATTTTAACATACACAATGTATATTCGACAATCATGAACGTCATTAAATGACAAAAGAAATAAAGTTTGTATAGAACTTGTACTTAATTTTCGGTTATTGAAATTATAAAGATACATTTATCGAAAATATCAAGATCTTTAATGACCGATCTGTACATAAACGAAGTTCGACAATATCTCTGTTAAACAATAATTTCAAACGTACCTGTTACGTTGCATTAACCCAAATACTTGGTTGTATTACGAATGAAATGATTGTCGCTTTTGAAGAATTCCTTAAAGAAATATTCATCTGTTGATCTTCGATTCGAAGGGTAAATAAAGTGTTAAGAATGCCAGCAGCCATCTAAACGCATCGTTAACACCCCGCGTGTACCGCCGCGGTGTAAAACGGTTTTCCGAAATCCCCGAGAGGTTGATCGATAGGATCGATATTCGGCGGCGTTGACGGTCGCCGCGGCCGCATTGGCCCGTCTTTTTCTCTGTAAATGAAGTTCTTTGTTGGCTACGTCCGCAAGGACAGCCCTCAAGACAGTTTAACAATGCTCTCTCCCTGGACACACAGCAGCAACTCCCTCCCCCTCCAACGGCATTCCTGCTCGCTCTCCCGGCCCTCCCGGTCTCTCGTTCTCTATTTCCGACATATAACGTGCCGTCCACTTATCCGTCTCTATCGTTCCCACGTACAATCGGTCCTCTCGACTCCCGGCGCAATTTTGTTCTCAATTTTGTTCTACGTCGTCTTCGGCCCCGACAATCGGCAATAAGCCGCCCAACTGAGATCCAATTTAAACCGTTAATTACCACAGAGCCCCCTCCCTCTCCTCGGCGGACCGCGTCGCTTCCTCGTCCACCCTCTTGTGTCCGACCACCCACAGACCCACCCCCGGCCGCCATTCACCCTTCGGTACTATCTCTTCTGTGTCGCCCTCCCCCGCCCCGGTGCCAGAGAGCCACCCGCCCCCTACCACCATTCTCCGGCCACTGTATTTTTCCAATTTAAAATCCTATCTCTTAATTTCCTACGTGTCACCGCTACGTCTGGGGATTTTTATGGAAACGATGCTATCTCCTCTTTCGGTGTTCCTATGCGAGAGAACCACACCACACGATATCGCTCGACGATCCTATCTGCGGCCTCCGTTTTTTCCATCACCGCGGTACCTCCTCTGCTCGCTGCTGCTGCTGCTGCTGCTGTTGCCATTGCCACCCGGTACCCCGCGGCTAGGCAGCGCCGCGACGCGACGAGGGAAATTGCACGGAACAGTCATTCGATCCGCAAGCCTGAAATCGACATCCCCCGACGCTCGTCATTATGCCGCGGCCACGAACGCCACCCCGCGCTTTTACGTTGCGGCCAAGTGCCGTTTCAGTGCCGTTTCTGTCCGCCGCGGAACGCGATTTAACGCCGCTTCTCTCGACACTGGATTTCTCCTTTCTCCCAACACCGGTGCTAAATTCTTCAAACGACTCACTCGGATCTCTAGATTTTTAGTAGAATATAGTGGCCGGCCGATGTCCTTCATTCGTGTGCTGCGCGCGAGTGCCATTTCAATTTTCTTCGATTATAATATTTTTTGTTTCGTTCGGATGACAGTGTCGAACCCTCCAAATGACTCGCTTGGATTTGGATAATTGGACCACGAAATAATAAGATAACCTCGAAGTAACTAACTTGGATTTCTATAATTTTTAAAAATCGCTGTACTATTAATTATTAATATAACAGTGAAAGAATGTCGCGCGACTGCCACGAAAATGTCGCATAGCATCAACAAAGTGTTCCTTTTATTTATATATTTTTTAAACGAATGAGCTTTTGGCAAATTCGTATACGTAAGCGGATTCTCCATCGAAGAATGTGCAAATCGTTCATTTCAGTTGTTCAACCCCTTTTGGTTCTATGAGCCCATATATGCGTTCGGCAAAGACATTCACCATCGGCTATGAACACATATATGGTTTCTCACACAACCATTAAATTTCGACTATGAACACATATATGGGTTCACACGACACAAAATTATTAAATCATCAATTTAAAAGATACAATTTAATACTTTTTATATTGTTCATGTTATTATTGTTCAATGAAATAAATGGTTTCGTAGTTTTTGCAGTCACTATCCAAATTATTTCAATTGCAATCGACAGATTTTGCAATAAAATTTCAGTCAGCCCGGCAAGCGCTTCGTCATAAAAAATGGGCGCGTGCTTTGTAGTAAAAAGAGGGCAAAACTCAGGGCTCAAAGGGTTAATAAACTGAGTAGTCTCCTAGATACGCGACAAATTCGTAACCCCTATTTTAACGACGATTGCTAACAAAATATTTGTTACATTAAGTTACATTAACGATTTTTATTAACCCATCGCAACAGTATTAATTTTGTACGAAAATGCCATGTAGCTCGGAATTAATTTTCATTGAACAAACGCTAATAATACAGAGCAAGATTAACAAATAAAACATAAAAGGGAAGTAAAATCAGGGCGATACTTAGTATAAAAAATGCGAAACCGGTTATTTGGCACGTTTAGTGTCAAAGTGCATAATAATTTCCAAAAAGTAAACGCCATATAGAATTGAATGCACGATGATGTGGCTTATAAATTTGAATGCCACAGGCTACATATATAATCTTATAATTTACAGCATTCGCGTCATTTTGCATCGCGATGGAAATTAATGCAACAGCATCGACGCTCGCGACCGTGTCAAATGCTTAAATGTTAACAGACATTACTTGCACACTCGACAGATTACATTAACAAACAACATTTAACATTAATAGAGACGAAAAATTATTATTAAAATATAGCAGACTCGGAAACATCTAACGCTCTGAACGCCCAGAAAAATTGAACAAAGCACACGAAGATGAAGTTGAAACGGTTAAAACATGCTTCTGAGAGCGAACAATTTCGTTGATAACGAAAAAAAAAGCGAGAGGATCGCAGCAGGTCGAAGACAATGGCTGGAGGTCGTAGATAAAACCGGAATTCCGGCTGGTCGAGACCGTCGGAGGGGGGTGGATCGTGATCGCGGATGGCCACGTTCCCCAGCGGAATGATCGGCGTCGAGGCAGTAGCAACATCGGGCCAGTGCTACCACCATCGCCACCGCGAACGAGCCAGCCCTCGTCTGCGCCCGGTAATATCCACACCAGCAACAATCACGGATTAATGCCATTGTTCGCGCGTATCTACTCGAAATGTACGGGCGCGCAGGTCTATGGGTATATACGGTCGTGATGCATCGACAATGGGAGTGGGTCTGTTCGGCGACCCAACGAGGTATTACCGACCGAACAAGCATGCAGTTTGTCCCCCATTGTCGCCTCTCGATACAGTGGGAATAACGCCCACCCGCTGTATTTGCAGTATTCGGCACGGTTTCGTCCGGTTGCTGTTTGCCGTCGGCCCGTCTTACTCGACATTATATCCGATTTGAAGGATGCCCATTGTGCCCGGCATTGTCGCGATCGGACGATCGGTAACGCGATCGGTGCACCAGAGCTCTCCCAGAGGAAAAAAATACACGCGCGCGCACACATCCATGGCATAGAGAAAACACGGATCCGGGAATTATATCGCGACCTCCTTTATTGCCGCAAGGGGCGCAGAATGTCCGTCCTCCTCCTACCCCATAGGGCGCCACGCCGAGTAACGAAACATCCCCTTTTCTCTCCGAAATAGATGGTTCTTCTATTTTATTAACCCGATGTTCGATGTGTTTCTGGCAAATCCTTGAAACGTGGTCGCCTCGGCGAGTTAAGGGAGGCTTTCCGAGTGCTGGAATTTTAGGCTACCGCGATCTCTTTCTCTCCCCCTTTTTTCGTTTTTAGCGCTGGTATCGTCGTGCTCTGTCGTCGTCCGCTGTTGGAATCTCGCAGCTTGAGAAAAGTAGGTTAAAGCGTCGCGTATTCGTTGATACGAAATAATTGTCTACGATCTCTTAATGTCGCGGTGCTATTTATCGAACGCCATTCGCCGTTTGTTACGAACAGCGAAAACTTTTTTAATATTCACGAACGGTATGGAGATTTTTATTTTCACGTTTCACAAGTTCCACTCGACGTTCAGCTCTCCTTTGTCCGTTCTCGGGGACGTTTTTTAAGGAAGTTCCACGTTCGGAGCGGCGCCAATTAAAAAGTTTCCAATTAAAAAGAATCGAATAATCATTCCAACCCTTGATTCTGATACGTTATTGCCGTTCGATTGGACGTCAGAATGTTTCCGGCGCGCAGACTTTTAGCGCCTCGATGTCACGATCTGTTTGACGTGATTTCTCAACGATCCGATTTTCCCGTGAATCAGCAGTCTGTTTTCCCGATTTGATATTAACGGTGTACTCAACCCTTTTAGCCGAATTATAAGTCATCGTTAATATACGTTGATGTAACCGTTTAAAAATTCGCGTAATCGCGAATAATAATTTGCTATTAACTCGCCGAGTTCGCAGTGTTCCAACGTAAAACTTGCATTTATTGCTTTGAAAATATATAATATTATTATAAAATTATTATTGTATTATAAAATAAATTTACTGAAATTTAAAAAATTAAACAAAAAATTTACTGAAACAATAACCGACAGTAATTGCCAGTCCGATTAAGGGTTGATTCATACGAGACGCTGCGGTCGAGCAGAAAACGATGTGCAAAAATATTTTGCCCTTGGCTAATCGACAGAAAATTATCAAAAAAAGAAAAGCGAGACCATAATTCCAGAAAAACATCTTCTTGTGTAATTTGTCCCGGGAACGAAAGGGCTTATAGATCCGCATCGACAACAGAAGCTTTCCAGCGGCGAATTTCAAAGCGGAAAAAATATATCGGAGAGTAGAATTATTGTCTCGCCCTAAGTGCACGCAGATTCCGCGAATTTCCAGCGAACCAGGACCGGAAATCGGCGACGGAGGTACAGGAGACGAGAGAAGGGTGGCCGGAGAGGAGAAAGCACGCAGGATGATCGCGTGCAGTAGGCAGAGCGCGGATTTGGCGCGGACTGAAGCGCATCTGCCTGTAATCCGTAGTGAGACCGTTCGTTGTTTCGCTGATCCCTGCATTGTGACGTCGCTTGTATACTTCATTGTTCCGCATTCGGCGTCCATTGTTCGCAGATTGTGTACACCTACCAACACTAAAGTCCCACGCCATCGCGCTGGGCCACGCATTTACGCGCGTACACGCGTACACGCGTGCTTCTCTCTCTCTCTCTCTCTCTCTCTCCCACTCTTTCTCTATCTATCTCTCTATCTCTCTACATGTTTCCCTCTCTCTTTCTCTCTCTCTTTCTCTCTCTCTCTCTCTCTCTCTCTCTCTCCCACTCTTTCTCTATCTATCTATCTATCTCTCTATCTCTCTACATGTTTCCCTCTCTCTTTCTCTCTCTCTTTCTCTCTCTCTCTCTCTCTCTCTCTCTCTTTCTCTCTCGATTTCTCTCTCCGTTCTGTTACTGTCCGGCTTCGAATCACTCATTTTCCCTT
The DNA here is from genome assembly GCF_051020955.1 of Megalopta genalis. Lineage (NCBI taxonomy): Eukaryota > Metazoa > Arthropoda > Insecta > Hymenoptera > Halictidae > Megalopta > Megalopta genalis. The sequence continues at coordinate 34,269,787 of NC_135014.1, read as the reverse complement.
CCACCTTTCACCCTCGTGCTCGCCGCAGATTTTCCATTAATTTTTTATTCAATCTGACGGGTCTGAACTGCCTGATTCTACACCTCGATTGATGGATGTGGAATCGTTCTTCGTCGATGATGCTGAATCTGTGATCATATGCACACGTAAGGAATCCACGAGGAATATTTTGAAGATAATATGGAGACAGGAGATTGTGGTTAGCTGAATCGTTTTTTTAATTGAAGCAACCGTTTATTTGGGGAGAAAATAGAGATCGGTACTTGACAGAACAAACAGTCATGTTAGCTTCTTCAACCGTGTATTTAGTACACAAAATTTAATTAACACTTGGACGGGGAGGCTAGAGTCCATTTGGACCCAGTATGTATAAATATCGTTGTTTAACTTTCTAGTTGCTGACATTTAATTGAAATTTGCTCACATGCCATTAAGGTTATTTCTGCAAAATAGATTGCAAGAAATTTTTACTTCTCATTGAAGAAATTATATTTTGCGTAGAATTTTTAAAACAGCTACATTGCCCGTCGAAATGTTAATTAATATTAATATTAATTGATTATATTATTGTGTTTCCTTACGAGATGAATATAACATTCGTAGAATAAATATAATTTGCCTTTTCCTTTTAAGAAATGATCAAAGACGAAAATGTTCTACAAAAACCATAAAACAGATGGCGAAACAGAAGAATCAAGACAACGGCAAAAACTGATAAAAATCGCAAAGAATGCTAAAAATATTAATTCCATCAGACGTGTGAATTTAGCGTCACTCGTCTCAATTCAGGAGTCAATATCTAGAAAAACTATACAAAAGCGTTAAAATAAAAGGATTGAAGGACAGCTAAAATTGTTCAAAGATACAGAAAATGCTAAAAATATTTAGCATTATTTCAAAATAATAAATAGCATTTATTTCAAATATTTATTAATTTATCTGGCCAGATGTGTCACTTCAGTTTCACGTGCGAGCTCAGCAGTCAGCGTCAAAGGTATCCAAACAGCAATAAACGCTTGGCATTCACCCCATGCGGCACAAAGTGTTTCCAGCGGGGGTTATCCGAAATAATTACAAACGATCCTGCGTCAGCTCGTTGAACAGCACTTGGTGCCGCTCATAGTAAAGAACTATCGTTAACCGAATCCTCCCCTTGTTGGATTTCCAGTCGATTGAATCGACGCTGTCTTATCCCGTCGCGACGGGAATCAGCGGGGAATCGCGCAAGGGCGAGACGGGGGGTGCCTTCTCTCTCTCTCTCTCTCTCTCTCTCTCTCTCTCTCTCTCTCTCTCTGTCTCTCTCTCTCTCTCTCTCTCTCTCTCTCTCTCTCTCTCTGTCTCTGTCTCTCTGATGTTGCGCTATCGTGCGTTCACAAAAGGGGGGCATGTGTCGCGGCGGTGCATCCGTCCATTGTGGCCAATTCGGGACGATTAGGAGCCACTAAACAGTCCCGACGGCTGATCCACTCAGCTCGAGACAGCTCGTTTAGGAACACCTATGCCTAATCCCACGAGCGCGCACTCGATAGAGAAATGAAAGAGACGGGGCCTAGACGCGGTAACAAATGAATAGATCGGCGGATAGATTAGAGCAGTGTTTCCCAATCTTTATTGGATCATGCACCCCTCATCATAGGTTAACCCCGTGACGCACCATTTTCTTCGCAGTTACTGCGATTAGAAATTCTTCTATTGCAATAATTTCTTAGAGGAGGAAAAAATTGATGCTTATCGTGTGCTTAAATTTACTTGAATGCTTAAATATTGACGACAAGAGATTAGATTTTTATGCCAATTTTAAAGGACACACACACACAGAATAATATCTTTACTCAATGATTTATTACTAGAAATTTGCATGACCGCGCTTGTCCAAGTAGAGCAAAGGGTTAATAGTACACTGAGTTCATAAAAATAAATGCTTCAAACGAGGAAGACACGTGTTAAAAATTCTTGTCCACATAATTCCTTGTTTTATCAGTAAAGTTACGTTTTTCCTTCTTTAAGCAGTAAGATGGGGATGTTTATGCATTCATGGGGAAGATGATGATGTGAAACACGAAGGGAAATGTCGGGAGAATGTATGAACGTAGGTCATTATCACTAGAACCACCGAGTTCTAAACGGAAGTAATGTATATTACTTTCCAACAGTGTCAAGATTTGGTTTATTTAAACTTTGTACGAAGAAACGTTCTATAGAAATATTCTTATGATATCAGGAATTAGAAACGAAAGAGTCAGAAACCAGTCATTTCGATTGATTCGGTAATTCTATTGTTAAGAAACGACAGCAAGCGATTGGACAGATAAAATACAAAAATCGTCGCAATAATTCGAGACCGTTGTTATATCATTTCCAATTTGTTATTCAGCGTCTTTTATATATTTTCATTATCACGTAATTACAATTACGCAATTATACTAAGAATTTCGTGAACTTACGACAGAAACGTGCAGCAACTACATCCATCGGAAGAGCCGCAACATTACGTCGAACTCCTTAAAAAGATCACGATTTACTGAACTCCCATTTGCTTCTCATAAAGATCCCGCAATCTAATTACTACCATCTCGGCATCCAAAACTCCCCATAAAAGGTCTCCGGCTCGAATTCCCATCAACCACCACGGCCCCCGTTCGCAGAAAGAATCACGGACCAATAACATTTTCCCTAATCACCAAAAACCCGGGACAAACCGGCATAAACTAAGCCAATCTTGCGCTAGGGGTCCCAAGAAGGCCTGAAAAAGGAGCAAGAGAGGTTCTGATCGCGGCTCGGACGTAAACCACGAACGTCTTCTTCGCCATGGGCGGATCAATAGGCCCTTAATACGAAATTTCGCGCGGCCGCGCGTCCGATGGCGACCCGGGCCCCCATTCGGCCCCCCATCGGTCCCCATCGGTCCCCATCGGTTGGTCACCGGTTACTGTGATTTTTTTCTTTGTCTCTGGTCCGTGGCCGAAGCGGCGCAGCGCGCGGAGAGGCCTGAAATATTCGCGAATGCATAAAGACGTGAAATATGGCCGCATGAATCAGCTGGTCTTCCTGCGGAGTGAACGGGTCCGCAGGAGGGTTTGACAATATCCTCGCGGCGGCATTCTGCGCGGATTAGCGCCTCGAGGTTTTATGGGCCATTTTGTTTATGCACAGACGGGGCAAGGTTGCCCTTCCATACACGGGAACGCGCGAGCGCGTGTCCATGGGGCCCGTCGTCGTCTTTGTGCGGGAGAGAAAACGGACGCGGGATTCGCATCGATAGGGCCACCACACTATCTTCGCCTTCTGATTTAACCCCGGCCACCATTTCTCCGCCGGAAATGGAAACTGGGATTATCTAATTCAAAACTGTGCTGGAGAATCTCTGTGCAAGCGAAAATGGTCCTTCGATATTTCAGCGTTTGTGGACCCGCGGCGTGTAACCGCGAAGCTGGATTTAGTGATTTTGAAGTGACTAGGTCCTGTTAGGGTGACCGTAAATTTATTCTGAACACTGTACTCCTATCGGAGGAATTTTATCTGGCCGAGGTTACAAGGATAAATGGTCCTTCGATATTCTAGCGTTTTAGACTCGGTTATTCGTAGACTTGGATTTAATTATTTCTGCGGATTCTTCTGGAATTCTCATTTAGCTCGGGTGAAACTGTGTTCTGTTATATGAACACTGTATTTCTATTGGAGGATTTTTATGTGGCTGACGTTGCGAGGAAAAACGGTCCATTGATCGATATTCTAATGTTTAGATCTACAGCGACTAAGAAACTGGATTTAATGATTTGGAAGTGATTAGATTCTGTTGGAATATCTGTAGATTTATTTTGTACATTCTACTTCTGTCGGAGGATTTTTATGTGGGCGACGTTGCAAGGAGAAATGGTCCTTCGATATTCCAGCGTTGTAGACGTGCCGCAACTAAGGACGAAGCTGGATTTAGTGATTCCTAAGTGATTAGATCCTGTTAGGGTACCTGTACATTTATTTGTAATTCTCATTTAGCTCGGGCGAGACCGTGTTGTTTGTTCCTGTTATGTGTACATTTTAGTTACGTGATAATTGAACAGATGGATGCTAGAAAGTAACTGGGGATTCTTTAAAGAATAAACAACTGTGACAGCGATGGGAGTTGTCTCAAAATAAGTATAAATTCTAATGAGCGGTTTAGAAGTGGCGTCTGTTACGCAAGTTTTCGGTTCGAGTGACTGTGAAGAACCTTTCGCGCTAAGATTCGGGTGATTGGTCGATCTGTTCGTCTGTAACAATCGTCTTCAAATTACCGTATGAAATATCGCGACGATTGAATAGTATTAAAATTAAACGTAAATATTAAACACCGCACAAAGTAAATATTATAAAAATGAAATTTTGCGAACATAAATTACTACGAATTAACCACTTTGATCTTTCCACACGTAGTTATCTCGGGTTATTTCTAAGTGTACTAAATCTGAAGAAGTTCTCGAAACTAATATAACCAGAAATTGAAACTTTAGCTTCCCCCATAATTCCCGAGCGCCTCCATTAAGAAACCATGGCGTGTATTACGTTCTGTTCACATTGTGCCATAGTATCTTGTGTAATTTAAGAAGCCTCGGTCAATCGTAACACAATAATCCCCAGGGATAAATTTAATAAGAGGTCGGGACACACTGCCAAGCAGGTACATAATTTCCATTTAATGCCCGGTCGATCCTCCGCGGACGAGACCAGCTGCTAGATCAAAACCGATCCACGTCGTTAAGAGCATGGTAATCCACGCCGGTGGATTTTTTATTTGTCCCTGTAAATATCGCTTGTGGCTGCATGGCTACCCGAAAAATGTCCCTTAATGGCCGCGGAAAGAGAAGGCCACAAAGTCGCCCGTTCTAATGTAATTCACACCAACGTGTAAAATTCGTCACATACCGATGATGAGGCGACTGTCGCCATGAGATCTCGGCTACCAAACATTGGGATCCTCTCTACGACGTGAGCTGGACAGATCGAGAAATTCGAGGAATTCCGTCCCCTTGCTCGACGAAATCGGCTGGCTGAGCAAACCTGTAAATCTCACGGAACCAGTCTCTTAATTACAACGAGCACACTTGATATTCAACTAAACCCGCCGCTTTGCAATATTTCTCCGCGTCAATTGACTCCACTTTAATGCCCGACGAACTTTATAAATATTAAAATACCGCTGAAATAGCAAGCATTCGTGCTATCTTAATGCGCAATTAAAATGGCATGCATTGACGATACTTCTGCTTTATTCTTGTAGCAATAAATACCTCTCTTCACGAAATCATATTGTTCCAAACTCGACAAAATAATTTTGACGAGAATCAGAATTTGCGTCAAAATCCAATTTTATAACTTTTAAATTTCGCAATTCTAATACTATTAATTAGACATTTTTTAAGAATTCAGATTGATCATAAGAAAATCAATAATAATAATTATGTATGCAATCCTGTGTGGACTCAATTCTCCGTAATATTTGATCCGAGGGATGTTTAAATAACTGTTCTCTGAACAAGATCCTCTCCGTTTCCAGCGTGAAAGGAGATCCTCTCCTGGACCAGCGACGCTAACATTTGCGCCCTAACAAGATTTCCCTATATTTTCGTCACGGCGGACACAGAGTGGATCAACTAATTGGCGGTGTCGGTCACGGAAAGCCATAGAAAAGTGGAAAGCTCGATGTATAGACGCAACACGCGAGTACGTGTCGCATTAACGAAGGAACAGTCGCTGGGTACACAGTGGTTTAGTTAGCCAGGATGGGTTTACAAAGCACTAGCCACTGGAGGAGCCTCTATGCGAACACTTGCAACCTATGCAAACACGTGGCACATATCCTGCGCCTTTGGAGCGGCCTGGCCGGTGATGTTTGGAAATGATAATGACCATTAGAACGTCGTAGCCGGTTTCGTTCTGCCGCGATGATTCTTCCACTTAGCGATCGGCGGACGTGAAGAGCTCCCGTCTTGTGTTTGCTCAAGGACAAAGAGGAGACCTTCGTTCTTCGGGGACCGATGTTACTGGAGGGGATGCACGAGCCTGCTCGAATTTTTATTGATGCGGAGCTAGAGGATGTCCTTTGTGATCGCTCTGCAAAACTTCGCGATTTTTGGTGCACCGATCTGCTCGAATTTTTATTCATGCAACGCCAAGGGATAGCCTATCCGATGTATGCTAAATTTCATGATTGTTGACGCAGTAATTTGACCGAATTTTTATTGATGCACCGCGGAGGGGATATTTATCGTGATCGTTGCAAAATGTCAGCGTTTGTATGAATTCTTTTTTGAGGGTATAGTACGTTCGACGTCGTCGATTTTGGTGTAATTCATTCTATTACAATTTTGCAAAACTGTATAAGTTTCATGAATTTTTCTTGGAAATCGTGGTACGTCCAATATTATTGTTTTCTTTTTCGTAATATATCTGGTTACTTTTCTACTATGCATAGCAGTTTCGTATGCAATTTGAATTCATTGTTCCTTGTTTCATCTTGCCTGTCTAATAAATTTTCACTTTTGAACATTTCTGTGAACTTACAGGAAAAAACGTTCAGTAATTCATGTTCAGTAAAAAGTAGAATGAGAGAAGTTCGTTAAATAAAGCTAATTTAAGTTAATTTTTTAAGTCTGCTTAAAACTGTATTATTAGATAAAATCAGTTATTTTGTCGATGTCCATACGTTCTTCTGTAAATCGCTCCACTAAAAAGACACCTTTGTTAAGAAGCCATTATCAACACATTAAGTGCCGAACATTAACTGGAAAAATTCACGCAATATCAAAGTCATTCAATTAACGACACCGAAACTAGAAAGTGAAAATTTACCATAGGAAATATTAGTTCAGCTATTTTGTATTCTACAAATCCTAGCGATACTCAATTTATTTAATACATTACAATAAAAATGAATCTCAAAAACCTAGCTAAAAATTAATGTCACCATACGCGGCTTACACAAAACTGAACGCATTAAGACCACCTAAAAATAACAATTTAATAAAGAGTATTAAATGAAACTAATCTTACCACTGTGCACAAGCTTTGCGACAGCGAAATCTCTGTAAAATGCTTGCAAAAACAAGAATCTAAAAGACTTTCACACTTGAATTCCACCGAGCGAAACGAAAATCGAGCTAACGCAGTGAACACGTTTCCTCGGCGGAAAGGCTCGTCAACACCTCCCGGGGATCGAGTTCGCGGGCCAGAAGTTCAGCGGGCCGGTTTGTTAAAGAGTTAATGAGGCCTGTGTCTCTGACAAAGAGTGCGGCATGGAAATCAGTCACGCATTGTCCGTGAATACTTTACGACGCAGGCGAGCGTGGGCCCGGGACTGACAGTCATGGCTGCTCAAAGCGACAGCTAAGAAGATTGCTTATCCATTCCCGGTTGCGTCCTCATCGGGCCGGCTTTATCGCCTTGACGAACGGGAATCGCGGAATTACACAGGTCCCATTAAGTCCGTTCGCGGGCCCCGCGTGTCCACCGTCTCGCGCGTTTCGTATAACGTCTCCGGGCGACGCCGCATCTCCCGACGGCCGATAAGTCCGGCAATCAGATCTACGCGGCGAAGTATCGATCATCGCCGGGGATAAGCTGTTTTTACTCGTCGTAGATCGCGCTCGCATACCGAAATCGCTTCCCGGTATTATATCTGACGGTCGACGAAACGCACTATCGCGCCGTTTGTCCGATCGAATATACAGCGTGCAGCAAGAATGCGGTCGTGAATGCATGGATATTATGTACAATAAGATGTCGTTTATATCCTTACGTGCGCAACAATGATAACGTACGGTTGTACATTTAGTATCAATAATTATTGGACCACGGATTTTATGCATTTGTCGCAGAAATTGGTGCATCGAATGCGATTGCAATGACTGTAGACAATTCTTGTTTTGCATTAACACCGCGAGACACGAAATTGTCGTTTTATTTTTCCATTGAAGAATTTGCTGTTGCGGCTGTTCTTTTAGACGAAGATACGAATAAAAGCATAGCGAATTGTAAACGAATGATTCTCAATAATCTCGAACACATAAACTTGGACATCTGGAAACGATTTTTCGAAAAGCCGTCAACAAAATAGTGGAATGCTTGGATAAATTCGATTTTGTCATTCATACCAAACAATATGTGTCAGTCATTTTTGTTGCTCACTAGATTTAATGTTAACAAATTGGAAGAACAACTGAAGCTGTAGATTGTGATCTATAGAAACGTCAGAGCTATCAACAATTTTCCGAACATTCGAAAGGCGTTTCATTCGGAATCATTTTAATTGCGTCTGGTCGAAGATTATTTCGATCACGAGGATGATTTAATCTATCTAGTTTTATCGTCGGGTCTGATATTGTCGTATCGTGACATCTCCGATTGCGAGAAACAGAACTTACCCTCGTTGAATGGGAGACATCAGACCCGATCGTTTCGCAGTAATCCGGGCCGCACTGTATTTAGATTTATAAATCCCGTGGCACGGAGTCCCAAAGTCATAAGCAGCTGTACCGGTCGTACACATGTCATACGGTCCATTATATACGGATAATACCCTGGAACGTTTGTTTCCGTAATCTGCCGACGATACGCTCCGCGATCTCCCTCCGGAGACACTGTGTTCCTGTCGCACAATGGGCAAATACGCTTTTCTTAATATACTCGAACGAATTAATCTCACGGATTGGTGGACAACGAGGTGCACCCCTTTCGATAATATCTGTCGCGAATTTACGGGGAATCAAGCAAATGTTAAGCTTGTCGGAATAAACCATATCAGTGTATTATGAAAATTTACAAGGTTAATCTAATAATTTCTCATATAGAAACATTTTTACGATCGGATCTTTTAATTACTTTGACTTTAACAGCTTAGTAATTTGTCTTTCAATTGTATTTTTTCATTGTAATTTCTATAGCGAAGGATTCTCTATTGTTTGGGATCCTTTCTGACAATAATATCCGTGAAATTATGGGTCAAAAATAATGCGATCAAGACATTATGATGAAACATTGTGGAGCCAAATGAAGATTTAAAAGAGGATTATTAAACATTATTTATTTCATACTTAATCCTACATACATTCTTCTTAATAAATAAGGCTAATTTTTGTACCAAGCTTTTCTTGAATAAGTTAGAAAACAGTAAAATAATTATAGTCTAAATATTATCCTTATAATGTCTGGTAACAAATATTTAACGTTTGTTCGACACAGAAAAATATATTCCTAATTTGCAGTCTAAATGCTATAAATTTTTATTCCACATAAAGAAACGTATTTCTGACGAAAACTAACGGTATTTAATTAACGAAGGTCGTAGAATGGCACAAAAATAGTATTAATCAAAGTTAAAATGAAACAAGTGAGAAAGCAATAAATAATTATTAAGCAGAATTGGAAAGCAACGTTCGCATCTGAAGCGAGACATTTTGACGTGGGAGGAAGAATCTTCCTGTAAATAAGACATTTCCCGAAGACAGAAGACCGCCCAAGCCGAAGAATCGCGAAACGGCACGAATTGGATGTGCACACTTTATCGCTTAACGTCAATTACCAAGCACTTGAATCTCGTTAACGCGACCGCGGCCGGGCATTCCACGGTGGAAAGTACAAGTTCTTCGGGGAAAACGGTAGCAGGGGACAACATTTGTCGTCTGTCAGGGGGGAAGAAAAGTTTAGGTGCCGGTTTTAATAGGAGAGCAAACACCGGCTATGTGAACAGCTTTTTCCATAGAGGATAGGTGTGCATAAGCAAACAATGCCGCTCGAACCCGGCGAACGTACCTTGATAAACAAATACAGCCAGAAACCTGCATTTACACTTGGCTCGCTGTCAATGGGACAGTTCGAAAGAATTTTGATGACCCGTGACAAACCTCGCCTTTGTGTTCCAAATTGGAGTTCGTGTTTTTTCTCTCTCCTTCTCTCTCTCTCTCTCTCTCTCTCTCTCTCTCTCTCTCTCTCACTCGACGTGTTGCGCCATAAGTGTGCACGCTAAACAATTCTGGAGAATGCTTCAACGAGAGAAAGCCGACAAATAATGGGAATTCTCTTCTTTCGGAACAAAAGCTGCGGGAAAAACACTAATTTATATAGATCGTTGTTTGCGGACCTGTTACCATGTGTTTCAATACTCAATTTGTCACTGACGCAATTGTAATTATAGAAAGGATTACTAGTAAATTAACGTGCCCGATTCTGACTATTTCTAATTTTATTTAGAGCCGCAGCAGTACGAAGATCCTTGAATAAAGATGTATTAATAATTTTATAAAATAAAGATATTATTTATTTTTATACGGTATAATTGTGATAAATCATTTCCGGTACAGCTGGATTTTCTAATATCTTGAATAATCGTAAATAAAAAAATTAGTGTCCCGACATTTTCACGGGTTCTGTGAACCAAATGTTAGCTCGCACAACAATCTGCAATATATTAACACTAGATTTACGGGGCACAAAAAACGGCTGTTTTATATTAATTTATAAAAGTAATAATAAGGCATTTATTCTGATTTTTAACAAGTATTATTGTAACATTTGCCGTAAGTAACATATAAATTGAATAAATAACTCGTAAATGTATCTGTACGATATGAATAATCGTAAATTAAAAAATTAGTGACGAATTCCGTAAATCTAGTGTTGATAATAACTGAAGACTGGAACAAACGATCGAAGATCCAGAGGGACCCAGAGATCAATTACCCACCCATTTCCCATAGCCGCAATCGAACATAGATACACGTGACCCATTGTACCGGCCACAGTCGTCCAAACTAAGGACTCGCGTTCTCCCCGATTTCCCTCAAATTACCCGCGCGGCTTGCCGATAAGAACAAGAAAAAAAGCCGAAATACAAGTTCAAACCGACGCGTCGTCGTGTGACAGCGTAAAAACGGCGGCTACGACCGCGCGAGCTTTCGAAATATTCTCGATTTAGCGTGTCGGTAAACCGTCGTATCAGAATCGGCTAATTAAATTAATTCGCGCGTCAAAGAGGGTGCGCGCTGTGCCCGGTGGTTAGGGTCGAGCCGATTTCCCGGAGCGGCTTCGAGTCGAACCTCGGCCGCCATATTAGCCGAACGATACCGTTTTATTATTATTTCGTTCCTTTTTTTCCCCGGCGCTCGCAGCCGCGCTCTGCCTCTCGGCCTGGCAACCCCTTTGAGCCAGCGGATCAAACGCGAACTTTGTCGCGAGAGAAATCGCTCGGCTCGTGCACGGTTCGCGCTCTCGACCGGTTGCTCGCGCGCGTGCAAAATAAAACGCGGAAGCCGTCGCCGCGGCGAGGCCGACGGTGGAACCGACGCCGACGCAGCACCAGCCGACGTCGACGGCAGACGAACCCGGTGCCGCACAATCCGCAGATAATTACGACGTCCAATTAGCATTAATTACTGACCTCTTTCTAATTAGTGGCGCCCGGCTGAAATATATCGCCCGCTCGCTGCGTTCCCTCCGCTCCGGCTCCGCTTCGACTCCGCTCGGCGCGATTCGAGTGTCCTCTTCAAAGCTTCGGGGGCCCCTGATGCTTAACTATCTGTTACCCTATCGCGGATACACTTTCAAACATCCGATTTCCGCTGTACTTTTTCTCTTCTACCCTCTGCCACCCCCCCCCCCCCTCCCCAATCCCCCTATTACCGTCGCGGTACCGTCGTTCTCGCGCCACGATTTATCTCCGTGCGATTTAGTTCCGTTCGATCGCGAGCAAGGGTGTTAATAATTTGATCCCGGCAGCCGGCCATTGTGCCGAACGCAGACGCGTTTGATCGGTCGCCACCCCCGGCGGCAGTCGAAGCCGTTGAATAATTCGTTGATTAAAATCCGCGATGCCGCCAAGATCCGCGGGGTAATTACGAAAAATGAAGTCTCCGTTTGTCGTCGTGCGACGGTTCCCGCCGGCTAATGACGCCGCTTTGACGGATTCGAGGTACAATAAGCTGCGCTCCACGCATCCCGCGAGTGCTGTCTTTCGAACGCAGACGCCGATTCCGAAATCTGCTTCCGAAACGACTGTTCACGGTGCTTTTCGAGGCGTCGATCTCTCGCGGTGGAAATAGTTTTAGTGTGCTTTGAAGAGGTTGGCGACACCTTTTTTTTTCATTACCGCGTTGTGTGTCGAATTTGAATGTGTGACGAATAGACAGAGATTGCAGAGAAATGTAGAACTACTTTATGCATTTATTAACAGTGCAAACAGTTTATACGTTTTAGCAGTACTAATACACTGTGTTTGATACACAGTATTAACAGTTTATACATTTATTAACTGAGTCGTTTATTTTGAAAGTGGCATAGTCACTTTGTTTTTAAGTCGATATATTTAAGGGTTTGCGTTTTAACACGTTTAAAAATATGGATTCTAACTGTCGAGAAGATTTACTTGTATTTGATATCTCAGGATACTGATATTTTTCTCAGTATAAATAATTTCGTATAAACATTAAAAAATCACCACTTTTCATTACGGTTAAGTGACTTATGCCACTTTCAAAATAAACGGCTCAACTATTGCATTTTTAACAGTAGAAACATCGGCGGAACGTAAGAATCTCACCATGCTATCTTCAATTTATTGGAGATGTTCGAAGAAGAAGTACATATTTATTTAATTCTTATTTTTCAATTTAGTCGTAACAATATTTAGGCAGTATGATTAAACATAAGCAGCTTCTTTAAAGATAATTTATTTTTAATGAAATGGGAAGAAGTAGATCTACTATTTACCTCGTTTCAATGCTGCCTCTTTTCCAATGTATGATTGAAAAGCTTATTATTATTTATATTGAAATACCAAAATGGTAAATAAGAACAATATGTTAAAAGATTTTACTGAAGAAAAATTCTATGTACTTTCTCATATTTACCTGCATTCTTCTTTAATTGGTTTATTTCCTACCAAACTTAAATTGCACAAGACATAACCTAGAATTAACTTACCCAAGAAAACATCCCTAACCTTTTCACAACTATAGTACGTTCAAATTTATATATTTATAAATAGGATACAATATAAATAGGAAATGGTAGCAAAACCGTAAAAATTTATTTTTATTGAACTGTTGCTTAGAACCTCGATTATCCGAACTAATGAGAATATTCGAATAATAGAATAGTTAGGATATATATATATATATAGTTACAGTGCTAGACTAAATGCTTATTTATACAATAAATCGTGTTATCCGTCGACTGCCTGAGACTGAACAGTTTGCGTTAAAAATATATTTGCTTAACAAAGATTTCTGACATCGGACGTTGACATAATCGAGCTTCCACACTATTCACTTTCATTTTTCCAGAAAACCCTCAGTCTGGTCACGGTGCAACGCCCAAACTTCAGCATTTACACCGAAAGTAACCGGAGAAAACTCCCATATCGAACTTTCCGCCGTGACACCGACCATAAACGGAACGCAACTGTGACCCAACGGAAAATGTGCCCCGTCGGGGCACATTTTTTAAAAACGAGTCACCCTTTAACGACCATCCCGGTAGTCGTAAAAGCTAAAAACCAAGGTCAGTTTATTAACCGATGGGTCATTACCTCTGTCCTTCGACAATGCGACAGGCCTGTTTTCTCGTCGGCGTTTAGGCTCGTGGTTGTAGTGATTTCTTGGCAACACAGGAGAAAAAGGGACCGAAAGGAAGACGCGAGAAGAAGAAAAAGGTGGAGGACACGATGATGGAAAAGGGACAGCATCGTTGTTTGCGATCCTGTGACCTCATGAGCTGTCGAGGGTATGGACCCGGGCGACAATGGATTGCCACGTCGTATAACGACCCTTGAAGGTAATGAGATTATTCGCAGAAAACAGTTACATGACGTAACGCAAACAATGGGGAAAGTCGGCCCTCGGCTTCGGCGACTTTTACTGCTTTTACTACCTGGCTCTTTTTCTCTATCTTAGTTTCTGGAATACACGTGGCGGAGGATGCTGGACCAGAGACTTTTCCGCTCTCTTTTTCTTGCCCTCTTCTTCTTTCTCTCTCTCTCTCTCTCTCTCTCTCTCTCTCTCTCTCTCTCAGAGGCAGAGGTCGATTGCAGGGCGTGTAATTCTCTCTGAAATTGATAATGAACGCTGGACTGATTGATGGCATTGTCCGCCTCATGGGGGCTAATGAGATTACTCGGAAAATAAGCTGTCTCGTGAATTCAGCCCATTCCGTGACGATTGTGGTTGAGCCCATGGTGTCCCATTCAGGACTGGGAAGAATCGATTTTTCAAATAGTAAATAGACCATAAATATTCGGATCTTCTCTTTTAACACAGAATTTGACAAATGAACTGTTCTGAGAGAATTAGAAAAAAAACGTGATTCGAAGATAGTCTACTGTTTCGTATCAAGTAGCATTACGTGAATTATGCAAAATTGACATATCTTTAACAATCTATATTTATACAGATTTTTGTTTGTTGTAGTGTAAAGATACACAATCGTCAAGAAGATTGGACAGACACGACAAGTTTACAAAGAAAGGGACTACTTTCACGTCTGCGTGTCGCACGTGCCGTTCACGGTTATTATTGTTCATGAATTAATCGGGAACAAGAGCGCGGATAAAACGACAGATCCTACTAATCTCGTCGTTTCGGGAGAAACGGCCAATAAAACCGGCCGCGCTTGTAATAAGCCAAACAGCTATAACCGGACATTATATTAAAGGTCGCATCGCTGCAGGCCATAACCTCAACTATAAGTTTATTGACGACCAGTTGACTTTACCCCGGTCGTATATAATTATTGCTTGCAATCCAAAAATCGCAAGGGTGTCCGGTTTTCTGGATATCTTGCTCGCTAATTCATAAAGCTCTGCAAACAATGATTAATACAATAGTGAATCAACTCTCGAACGTTCTGGTAAAAATCCGACCATTTACTGTGCTATAAAATTTTTTGTGCCTCCACAATTATGTTGTATTTTCGTTTCGAATATAAAAGGCTATGGATTTTCCATGGATAATCCCATGAATTGTTTTATGTATTTCAGATATATTCTTGTTTAAAAGATTTCCTGCGATAATTTTGTGCATTTTTCAAACTTGCGTATATTGACGGAGGATCTTTTTATTTTTGTTAATTTGTTGATGCAAACGCGTCTGACGGAGTTTAATATGATAATTTACAGTCCAACAATAAGACTAATAATATTGTATCAATAATTTTTAATTGTTCTGGATACTAATCTTTTTCCGAGAGTGATATAGGAGAGAAATTATATAAAATAAATTATATATTATTATATGTTATATATTATATAATAATATAATATTATACAATATTATATAATAATATATTATTATACAATATTGTATAATAATAATAATATGATAATATAACAATATAATAATAATATATTATATATTATATATTATTATACATATATTACAAAATAAATTATGTATAAATTATATATTGTACGAGAAACAGTGACAAACAATCAAGAAAGCTAAGGAGAAATGTTTCATTTGAATTTTTAGTCGACTGTTAAAGGATCGTCCACAATTTTCCTCCGCATAAAACAGCAGGAACATAAAATCAGCTGAATATACCTTCTGTCAATCTTCACCTCCGGCCTAATTCCGAACGCTTAGATCTCGGCAAAAAGATCACCGCTCGAAACAACCGCGAATTCCCATCGGTCTGCGATCGTTCCCGTATCTCGGAACGCGCATTAGCGCATTAATTATTCATCCCATCCGACTGGAAATAAAGACGCAATCGCAGAGCGACGCGAGCAACCCTAATGATCGTGCCGTCCGAAACAACGTCACGCAGTAATCCTAATAAGTAACGTCGTAACAGAGTTATTATTCATCCGGCCCCGTTGTCTATTGACCCTCGAAAGCGTCTCTAATAAAATACCACTAACCGCATCATCAATCATCGCCGCACAATCGGAGACAAAACATACGCTTTTACGGTTCCGCCTGTCTCTCCGCCGTGCCCCTCTGCCCCGCGCTGCTCTCCTTCTCGCACCCCTGTTGCGGCGTAATAACACCATCTCGCTCCGACACGACGCCCATTCACCGTAACCACCGCACCGTCGTCGTCATCATACGGCGCCGTTTATTCGCATTCAAACGAGCGAGGAGACACACTGTGTCATATACATTTTTTTTTTATTCGGGGCAGCTCGGGGGAAGGGCGAGGGGTTCGACGGCAGTAAATCCGCGCACTGATTCGATTAATTTGTCCGGCGTTGACAAGCGGCCCATTGTCCCGCATCCCCACCAGCGGCGGCCTCGCGAAATTTTCGCCGAACGGAATGACGATTTTCGATAAATCATCCCCGGCGACCCCCGAGCCCCCTCCCTCCCCCCCGGGCCAATCCCATTGTAAATTGTGCAGGCTTATGGACAACGAGTCGCCAAATACACCGGGTATTTTTTCCCAGCAGTTTTCCCGGCGAATATTTTTCCGCGCTTTATTAATGCCGCGCCGCGAGACCGATTAATAATGGCCGCGCGGAAATCGCGCGGCGCGGATTCGGCCGGCTTTAGCCCTTTCTCTTCGAAGCCGCATCTTTTCTGATGAATCGCGTCGTTATGGATGATGGAGAAATCGTTCCGGTTTGTTATTAAATAGTGCAACGTTTTTGGTATCGTTCATTTCACTATAGAACTTAAACGCGATTATTGTATAATGTTTTGTAACAATGATAAAATTGAATTTATTTGAACTTCGTACGAGATCTCTGTTACGATCTATGCTGGAAGAAGATTATTTGAAAATAGAAGTGATTTTATAACAGCAGGAAATTGGAAATAAAATATCAGAAACCAGTGTTTTTCGACTCTGGTGTGAAAATTGTATTCATGGAGGATTGTTTTTAAATAATGTTGTAGACATTTAGACAGTCTGTTTTAATTTATATTTGTCGGTGAAGTGTTTAGAATTAATCCAAGAATGGTGCTTTGGTGCTTTAACATATCGAATGTTGCGTTAATTTCACGCAAATGCCATTCGTTTCAGCTACACAGAAAACATTACTGTACTATTATTATATTATTACATATATTACTGTGAATATTATGTTCACAACACTGAAGTTTTCACTGCATACTATAATCTGATCAATTCGTGTACAATTAAATTTACATCTAATGGTGTTAATATTATGGTACAGTGATATAGTATCAATGAGATAATATTAATATTAAACTTTATTACAATTAATATTATCTTTATTACAAAAATAACTGTCAATGATAAGAATCACTTTTGTTTGGCAAAATGAGTTAACAGTTAGGGTCGTATAATAAACGTTATATCGCGGACGAGTTATACAGCAGGAGGCAGGACCAGTTTCGGAAAAGAATCTCACTTCGAATTTACGACAATTTTGAAAATGATCTTTTTCTCGGTCGCATAACTGAATCAGGATAAATAATTTCAACTTTTATTGGACTGTGCAAACTATGAAGATTGAGTGCTTCGATACCAATAGCCGCCTTTACGTAATTATTCTATGCAGAGTGCAGACAATATGGCGCCGACTGTTGCGTCACCTAAATCCTGTACAATTAGGAACTCGTTCCATAATTCTCCAAAGAAAGTCGTAAAACGGTCTAATGAAACGAGTGATTAGCTTCGCTGTACTTCTGTCGACGATTTGTAGGTGTACCCTAATCGTTAACCATAATTCCTGCCACCGAACTTGTAAATATGAACGGCGATTAGCGAATTCATTTCGATGAGATATTAGCGAGAAACTTGTCTGAAAATGGTTATTGCATCGGCTTGCGTGTTCCGACATCGACTTTCCTGTAATTTATTTAATGGCTAGATTGTGAATGCCTATGCAAAATAGTTTTTATAGCGGAATTTGTGTTAGCTGTTGCAAAACAGGATTACATTTTCTACTGATAATGAGTAATAGTTGAGAACAACGTTGGAAATATTTTAGAATATGTGTTTGTTATTCACAGAAGGCACAGAATGAAATTGTTAAAATTAATATAATAAAATAAATTAATTAATATAAATGAATATAATAAAATATCGTTGAAATTGTTGAAATTATTATAAAGTGAATGAAATTGTTAAAATTTTCAATTATCTATGAAATACCAGCAATTCTAATCAGAAAAACTGAAGTTGTAATTCTAGTAGACTTTTCAATGATGTTGTAGGATAGACAAATCTAAAATTGAAACTTAGAACTTAAATAATAATTATTTAAAAAATACTAACTTCTATACTTTATCCTCATAAATAACTATCGAAACAAGCATTCTCCGAATGCACTTGCAACGCATGCCTCGAATTAATCGTATCTAAAAGAACCAACAGCACTGATCTCTATCAACACAATGAAAATAATATGCAATAATTAATATACAAAACGCCCTGAAAAAATAAAAGAACCGATTTGAAAATTCAAAGTTCGCTTAACCACAATCATCTACGAGAGTCGATCATTTCACTTTCCTCCGTGTTACTTTCGGCAGCAACCTTTCGCCGGAAACCACAAGAATTTGGCGCGAAATTCGAACGCGAATGGAAGTCGGTCACGCGGCCGGCGTGCACGCATCGTCGTGAAACCACGGATCGTCGTCTACGTGTATCGCGCGTTCTCACAGCGTCGATATTTTCATTGTAACGCGTTTTGGGCGGCAGCTGCTAAATAAATGCAGGTTTACGTTGCCGTCGGTGGCAGCGCGGCTGCAACAATGCGGCCGTCGGGTGCGAAAGAACACGCGTGCAATACGCACTTATCCGTACGTGTCCGTTGCGCGCCCTCCCGCAACCACGGAGGCGGAGCGTGATTTTAACCGCAATGGATAAATCGGTTCCCGGTGGATGCCGGGGCCCTTCCCCCTTTGTTCGCGGGCGTCCCGTCCTCATTGTTCCGTGGGGTCCGCCGCGCGAGAGCCACTTCTAATCATTATTGTCACCCGCACTCACGTCCCAGAAGTAACACTCTTTCGACTTGCTTTCACGGGACTAATGACTTTCGCGGGATCGCTCCGAGCGATCTGCGAACGCCGCTTCCTCTCGTTAACGAATTGATCGGGGGACGGCGAACAATCGCGATCTCAGACACTGCTGACGCCCAATCACCTTTGCCTTCGATCAGTCCCTGCTAACGCGACTCGCTTGTCGAAACGAGCTACAGAATTAATTAATCTCGTACAGATGCGAAAATTAGGCACGTACTGGTTTAGTGTACTTTCTTCAAGTATATTTCGTCAAGAGACTTTATTGTAAAAGAAATTACATTCAATTCTTCTCTTTAGAATTCTTCTTCAATTATTCTTTTACCTATCTACTATGTAAAACAGAATTGGGTGTGTAGATATTTGACATAGTAATTAATATTCATGTCGTTGTCGTATTTGAGTTTTTAACTCCTCAATGTATAATAATTTTCATCTACACGCGCCACTGCAGAACTGTAAATGAATTTTTTAAATTTGTTCGGACAAGAAAAGTTCACAAATAAATGTTTAAATTTGTTTTCACAACGAAGAAGATCGCACGATCGTGAAGAAAAGATTTGCATGGATTTTTACGAAAATTTGTAATATTATATTTTGTAATTATAATTTGTGATATTATTATATATTATATATTATATATTATATATTATATATTATATATATATATTTATTATAATTTGTAATATGTGAAATTTAAAATATTGTTTGTTAATTACTTCGGTTAAATCGTATTAGAGTTGTACTTGATGTCACTCCGTATAATTATTGGTACTTTCTTTTCTTTTTTACTTAGTTTTATGTGCTCGGTTCGGCTCCGCGTTTGTGTACGCTCATTACGGAATCCGCTGGATTAATCGTAGTCGTTTTTGGTATCATAAGTTGATTGAGGCATTATCAACAGGCGAACGTATCGAATCGCGCGTTTTGATTCTGTGTAAATTACAGGGGACTCGCTTTGTCACGGCAGAATTGGAGCGCATTACAATCGGAATAATTGTGTGCACGAACAATAACTCAGCTTTGCGCTAAAATGTATATTAACCTGTCTAAATAATCGTGTAACAGAAATTGCTGGCGCGCGGAACCGGCCAGCTAAAATTCGATAGAAAACGCTCGGATGATCCAATCCGCAAATTATTCAGATTAATCGATTCTATCACTTTTCATCCTTGTGCCAATACTGTGACATTTATTTTCAATTTGTGCTTGACATTTTACGTACGCTCTTGCTGACCACTAGCGAAGTTATCATACATTTCTACTCTATTGAATAGTTATGTATTGTCCTGTATTTGGCGCTATTTAAAATGCACTTCATCATTTTGTGCATGCACCCGATGACCGATAATAAAATTACTACTGATCTACAGTCGGTTAAAAAAGTATTCGTACACCTTTTAAATCGGTATAACCTTTTTATAATTGGGCCAGGCGATCTAATTTTTTTTTTTTTGATATTAGAGGGATTAGTTTACTAGACAATGGCTAAAAAATTAATTTCAGAAATTGTAATTTGTTGGCACGATAAAAGAATGGAAAATGCTGTTTTTCAACTTTTTTATCTGAGGCTATAATGAAAATTTGAAAAATGCATTCTGTAGACCTCGACTGGTTGACCTTGACATCCCAAAAAATATTTAGACCACTTGACCTAATTATTAAATAGTTATTTCCTTTTAAAAAGTGTACGAATACTTTTTTTATCCACTGCATGATCTCTTGAACAAATCATAAATTGACCAGTGGTAAAATAGATTCCTGCACTCTTGAATAATTATGAATTCTCTTACATTTTAAAATGGTTCTCAAAATTGTGTGTACACACCTGCTGACTAATAGTAAGATTGCCATAGATTTTTACTGTCTTGAATAATTATAAGTTCACGTCCATTTGAGATATGTCAAAATGATTCTTAAAATTGTGTGCATGATCTCGTTAACAAGTATCAAATTCGCTAGGAATCTGCATTTTCTTGTATAACTGTAAACATAATCATTTTCGAGGCACAAAAATATGTACCAAAACCACGAAGTTCACCAACTATAATACCGTTAAACATCCCAGAAGACTCAATGATTAGCTCAGGAGTTAAATTGCTCTAACCGCGCCAACAATCCCCGAAAAAGGCCCAGTTGATTGAATGGTACCTGACCGAAAAGTCGCCGCCAGAACACTGCCGGCATCTCGCGATTACAATAATCGAACGATCGAGCAACAAACTAGCGAGAACGTTCTCCGTTCGTGGTCCCCTCACGCAAATGAGAAAGTGAGAGAGAGAGAGAGAGAGAGAGAGAGAGAGAGAGAGAGAGAACTCGGTGCTCTGACAAAAGCGTGGTATCAACAACGATGGAACGGTGGCCTCTTCATAGAGTATGACCCACTCGAGGGCGAAAAAAAGAAGGGCCCCTCGCGTTTTCAATTCGCCGGTGGTGGGGGGAGAAGGGGGCAAAGGTCAATGCCTGCACGCACTCGACATCGCGAAACGTAAGAACCGGGCATAATGGCGTTCGAAAATAAAAAAAGAAATATATATACATATATATATATGTGCATAAAGAGAGGAGGAAGAAATCAGAAAAGGAGACCGGGCGAAGGGACGGCTCGGCGAGGGAGTGAGGGGCGGCGAAGGGGGTTGAAAGAGGAGCGAGAAAGAGGGCAAGAACCCGCGGCCCACTCGAAAAACCCCGGTCATATTATGCCAAAGCCCGGCAGAATCTTGACTCGCGACGATATTTTTCAAGTGCCGAGAAACCAACCTCCGAACCCCCCGTTTGCACCAACCCCCCCGTTCACCCCGCGCCGTTGCTGGTCTACGTTCCTTCACCGAGCACCGATAATACTGAAAGAAACATTTATGCGCGAACCCTCGAATGTTTTTCCAAAGCTTTATGCGGCTAAAGGGCGATCCTGCCACCGGTACGGCTCGTCGACAACGGTGCCGCTTCACAAAAGCTAAACGCTCGTTTCCCGTAATTCGTCTCGGATTAATTGCGCCGACGGGTCGCGACCGTGTCCGTCCGATAATGCGGGCCGCTGCCGGCTCTCTGCCTTCGAATTTATTCAAATTCCACGAACCGTTGAAATTAATCGTCCGACCTGTGTCGCGGTGCTGCGCGATTTGGTGTACGAAGCGACGTTTTGTTACATTTTTGGGGCAAGTTGACGCATATCGGCCGTGGAAAATTCATGAACAGAGGAAGGTGTAGCTTTCTGATGTGGCGAGTACACGATTTTAGAGTCAAGGTAGTTTTAAGACATCTTTTTAGATTCGTGGGTAATGTTATTTCTTCACTTTTGACAATGTTTTTTGTTGTTGTTTTTTGCTTTTTTGACACTGCAAGCTGTTTAAATTGTTTCTGGCTGAGTCGTGACATATAGTTCTTTCAATTGTGTACTTTCAGGTGGAACACAAGTCATTGATTTGTAAAATAAAATGATAGACTATTTTTGACAAACACGTTATGATGGAATAAAAAAAGATCGTTAGACATTGAGGCTTTTGGACCTATGTAATGTAGAATTACGAACGTTGATCACTAGACTGCGGATTTTATAAATTGATGATAAGAATGAGCGAGAAACAGTAGATAAATATAAATAAATTTCGATGAAGTCAAATTATTAACACGTTGTTTACCATGAAACGTTCCACTACCCTTATCACCATTCCTAAAATGTTTTATTAAATGCAGCTCTTTTTAATGCTAAACAAAATAAAACAATTTAATAAAAGTACAAATACTAAAACAATTTAATAAAGGAAACTCTAGAAACAACAACACGTGTAAAATTAGACTATAAAAACCTAAACGCTGTACGTCACATACGTAACTGTATGAACGTGTTATAAAACAGAATATAATATATATAAAATAATATATAATAAAAAAATAATAATATAATAATAATAATAATAATAATAATGATATAATAATAATAATAATAATAATATATATATAAAAAGGAACTTTTTATATAATATTTTTAACCATTTATATATGTTATAAAAAGATCCATTAATAACTGTCTCAATCAGAAACCAATATATGACAGCTCGAAACAGTTATTTCCGGAAGCTAGCCGCACGCAGCCTAGAGCGCATCTAAAAATCAAGCTGCGCCGTTCGAATAATTCCAGGAACATCAGCGACAATCTCGAAGCATCCCGCCGCCCCGGCCTGTACCCCGTCGCATCCGCGGTGCACGGTGAATGCAACGCGGCCGTGCATGCCGGCGTCTTCAGTCGCAGTCATTCATCCCGAAAACGGAGTGCTCAAAAGGGTCCCGGCCCATTAAAACGTTTACATTCGCGAGCGTTTATTTTTTCCTCTCTGTTTCGGCTGGCGAGGGTAAACGGGTAAGGGTAGCGGGTAAGGGTCGAGGGTCAAGGGACGTGTTTCCCGAAAGAGGAGAGCCGCGCGAGTGTCCACAGAGTGCCATTCCGTGCGGGCTCACCCCTATTCCTTTTCTACCCTCCCGCGCAAACCGACGTCCCCCCTGTCATTCAGCGCCGAAGGAGCGCGTTCCTTTCTCTCTGGCCGGCGGTTTGCCCCGCGAGCGAAATTATATCCTGCGTCGGATTGTCGGGGACGGGCTCTGCAGGACCAGGCCTCTTTATTCATCGCGGTTGCACTGGATGCGACGCGGAGCGGCGCGGCGCGGCGCGGCGCCGCGTGCATCCGCGGCCGTCGCGCGACGCCCGACTTTCGCGTATCCGCGTCGCAACGACATGCCGGCCTTTTCAGGCTCTCCTTGATACGCGGCCGGATATATTTTTCCCGGTTGAATGGCGGCACGAGGGCCCTCGTCGACGATGGGAGAAAAGCGGATGGGATCCGTTGCCGTGCCACCACCGGAGGACGATTAATCCGACGGCAAGGAATTAGTGAGCAAGGAAAAGGCATCGCGCGCGCTTTCTACGGCGCGCAAAACGCTCGCGGAATCTTTCAGGCCGCGGCCGACGGAATATTATTATGCCGGTGATTGTGCGACCGGGCTCTCTCCCTCTCTCTCTTCCTCTCCCTCTCTCGTGCGCGGGCGGCGGGTAACTTCGTCGGTTTTTTTTAATTGTGCCCGGGGTCCTCGAGGACCGCGTTCTCGACTCGAAGTCGCGCGCATTCGTTCCGCTCACTGGAAATACCGGCCGGCACAACGCGTCTTTTCCGGCTTTGTCGCGACGTTAATAAGAAACCCCGTTCAGCCCCCACGGGGAACCCCGCCGGGAACAATTGGCACGCGAGAAATTATTCAAACGGCCGATAATATTCATTATTTTTCAATGCGGAGATCCGATTGTGCGGCGGATGAATCGGCCGGAAACTGGGCTGGGAACATTATGGGCGCGTTTACGCGATCATGCGATTTCTTTTCCGCCGCGTTCGTTCGTTCGTTCGTTCGTTACTGTTCGGGGAAAAAGGCCGCGGTCCAGAATGGCCGCTTGCGTTCCATTCAGCCGTGATGAATATATCGTTTACGCGGACGCTTGTTGCCGTCCCATTATTTTTCGTATAATCCGGGCCGAGCCTGCAAAGGAACCGCGGCTGGAAAAAGGGAGCGTGTCCTTCGTCCACGGGACATTGTTCGCCGCGGGCTCTCCGCGGCGGCGCGGCGAGGGGGCGAAAGTTGTTGGCCGCGGAACAAATTCGCCCGCGCGATTCCGCTCCTTTCAGCCGGTCGAAAATAATTGTCGTTCGCCGTTCCTGGAGCCCCGGCCCGCCAAGAGGAGGAGTAAGTTCGCCGAGGGAAACGGGCGCGAGAATAAGGCGGGCCAACGCTTTGTTCGAAATGGGAAAGGCTTGTTTTTCGCGGGAAAGCCGCGGCAAGGTGCGGACCACGACTTCGGACCGTTCTCGACGACTCCCGGCTCGAATGCCGTCGAGAAACAATCGGGCGCCGCCCGATGCCAATGAGACTTATCCCTTGATAAATGTTGACGCCTTTGTCGGCCGCCGGGGGCTGACTCTAAGTGGATTTCTTAATTATTTAGTTGGCGAGTTCGCGCTCGGGGAAAAGGGTTGGAAAGTTCAAGCGTGACCAATGGGACACGATTTCAGTTTCTTCACTAGGAGCTTTCGTGATTGTTGATTGTTAACTGTCGTACGAAATTTTAATTCTTTGTAATTATTTCTCTGTAATTTGCCGGCTATAGCGTGTAACTATGAATTTTTCCTGATTTTTCTGAACCCTGACGCAATATTGATATCTTAACAAATTTAATCCTTTTTAACACTTCCACGACCGCGCTAGAGACCTTGAAAATTTTTATAAAATTAAAATATTTCATTCTATTGAACAAAAATTATTAAGCAAACTTATATGGCATCAATTACTTCTTCAGCATTCGTACCTCATGCAAGTCTTAATACAATTAAGCAATCAGTTTTAATTTTTCATTAATCACCCATTCGGTCGTCAATCGACTGAATTTAAAACGGGGAGATCTCCCCATTCGGTTGGCTAAGTGTTAATTTCGTTATACAGGGTGTCCCAAAAAATGCCTCGCAATCCGAAAATGAGGGGTTTCCGAGGTCATTCGAAGTAACTTTTTCCTTAGCGAAAATACAATCCGCGGCTTTGTTTGCGAGTTATCAACGAAAAACACTGACCAATGAAAGGCGAGCTCGACTGGCACGAGGCCCAGTTCCGCTCATTGGCTCGGCCGTCCCGCGCCAGCTGATCTGGCCTCTCATTGGTCACCGTTTCCCGTTAATAACTCGTCAACGAGGTCGCGAATTGTATTTTCGCTAAGGAAAAAGTTACTTCGAATTACCTCAGGAATTCCCCATTTCCGGATTGCGAGACATTTTCGGGACATCCTGTATATTTCAGGAAACAGCGAGCGTATCACG
Source organism: Megalopta genalis (assembly GCF_051020955.1). Lineage (NCBI taxonomy): Eukaryota > Metazoa > Arthropoda > Insecta > Hymenoptera > Halictidae > Megalopta > Megalopta genalis. Next base: position 34,243,980 of record NC_135014.1, on the reverse strand, counting down.
CGTATAAAATGAAAATGATCGTAGAGAACGCAAATTCTAAAATATTCGAATCAAAATATTCTAATCTGGCAAAAATGTCTCGACTTTATTAATCGGGAGTAGCTTCGAGTGTTCAGGAATTGAACGCAATTTTCCAGGGCTTTCACAATGAAGAAAGACATTTAATTCACGGGCCAATCGGCCCGCTAATTATAACCCGCGCGCGAGAATATCGACGTTGCGTCACGGCAATAATTGATTCGCCCACAAAGCAACAAAGTGCTAATTTCTAAAACAATCTCTGCAACAAATTGTCGGCGTTTGTTCTCCGGGCAACGGGGGACCTGGAAAGCCGTCGCAATGCTGGGAAAAAGGGGGGCGGATCACGTGGCGTCGCCTACTCGCCGATTTTTCAATCAATCTGGCCCGCATCTCGCAGGGCTGCGAGGTTCTCCGCGAGGTGTTCGAGGCGCGTCGGCTCCGAGGAACTCAATTAACTAATGATCCCTTCCGCGGAAATCCCGATTGGCTGGGAATCGGCGACGGGGGACAAACGATCGCGCCGCCATGCTGGATCCGGGCATATGTTGCGATCCGGATGGCAAGTATGGCAACGGCGAGGCGTATCGGCACCGACCGGCTCCAGGTTCCCGGGACATTTGGCCCCGGGAACGCAGTCGAGTGGCATCAAGATGGAGTAGCGACACAAGGTGGCACAAAGAACGAGACTTTAATAATGCGAGCGAGTCAAGAGGAAACGGACTCTCCCTCTCGCTCTCTCTCGCTCTCTCGGTCTCTCTCGCTGCGATCTGTTCTACGGGGGCACCGATCGGTGCACGGTGATGCCACTTTTCCATTTACGGCCGCGACGTCGAGCACCGGCCCGGCGAAAACAGTTAAGTGCATTATATCATCGCGGACGAGAGCACTGCTGGCCCGGGAGTGGACATTGTTTCAACCCGTTCGACGAAAACAATGCCGACGGGGACTCGAGTGGCCGGTACCTGGCCTAGCGTACGTTGGAAACACTTTTGCGTGCCAGTCACCGGCCGACAATGATCTCGTTAAAGAGGCCTGACCGGCCCACTTTGCCGCGATAATGCCTTTCTTTTCAGACCTCTTCGTTTTCACCGCGCCACAGAACGATTGTCTCGCGCCAGCCGCAGATTCCGTTTGTCAGTTCCGCTGACTTTCGACCTTTTTCACTCGCGGACCGTCGAGGGCTGCTGCTTAACGGATGCCGGTTATGGGGGGGGGGGGGCGACTGTTGCCGGCAACTGTCACTTTTGCCACTGTCAATGGGGGTCGTTCGGCATGTTTGTTGGGGGTGGATCTGCGAATGCGGCCGATGGTTCCGTCGGTATTGTTTAGCATTAGTGAAGTGGTTTAGCGAGGGTTGTATTCAGCCGATTCTTTATCGAATGGGCTCTGCCGTTGGGCAAGATGGCAGCTTAGATTTGCTACATTCGATATTTAGTTCGACCGTCGCGTGCGCCATTTATGTAGGCAATACTTGCTTTGCCTGTTGTGTTCTCCAGTTATACATAAAATAATTATTCTGTCAGACGTGTTTTTCATTTATAAATGCAACAATCATTTTGCCAGTCTTTTTCTCCTTTTATGCAGACAATATATGTATAGTTTGTCAGTCGGGTTCTTTGTTTATACAGAGTTTGAACACGTTCAAGTTAAAAAATAATTGATCAGATAATACAAATTTAACAATTGGATAAGACATAATTTATAAGCGGAAAATGAATTTTGTGCCGAAACTTTTATAAATGATCCATTGTTGTTGCTTCATAACTATGTTTTAGTTGATCAAATATAATAAGAGCTTAAAAGTTACATAAAAAATAAATTATAACTGGAAAATGAATCTTGTGCGAAACTTTTACAAATAATTCATTGCTGTATCTTTGTAACATTCTAACCAACATATACGACTGGATTTAACAGCGATAAAATAAAATACCCGGTGTTTATTTCTTTTCAATCCTGCACAAAACTATCGCATCAATCTCCACCGTCTTATTTTTACTTTGCAACATTTGTGCATTTCAACAGTTTAAGGTAATCAATGACATTTTATATGAATTTTGCCAGCATCTCTTCATTTCATAATAATCTACGCGTTTCTCCGATCAGAGGAAATTGATCAAGCAAGAATTAGTATCAGACGCTCGATGAACTGGTACCCCATAGCACCCTGGTTCCCATAACTAATCCCGCCGAAAACCGCGCAGCACTTCATCGTCCGCCTAAGCGCTGGTATTATCGCCGAATTCATTGTCCGCAGAAGAATACACGAGCCGGTTACCCGACCCGCGATCTCTAATGATATCTCGGCGGCGAGTGGAAGGTCTCATTGAATATTTCCCATGGCCCCGAGAAAACAGCATCGAACGGGAAGCCATTTGAAAGGCGAGCCGTGACTAAAGGGCGGTCAAGAAGTCCGGCCGGAAGCAACAGAGAAAGAAGGAAGGAGAGTTCGCGCCCCGTTATCGGTACGCGAGAACGCATAGGACCGCTCATAATGTACATACACAGGAGGAAGCAGAAAAGAGAGAAAAAGTGACAGAGAGAGAGCGAGAGAGCGAGAGAGGGGAGGAACGGAGACCGCGCACCCCACCGAGGAGACAGGCCAACAGAGCCAGCGGGGTTTCTTAGGGTGAAAAGAGTAAAAAGAGCCCCGCGCCAATACAATTGGCCTCTAAACAGAGGGTAGTTATAGCGAAACGCAATGCCCATTGGGGTGACACGATCCTTTTCGTCTCCCTCGCTCCTTCGTGGTCGTGTTGTGCCCCATAAAAGCAAAGGGTGGTCACCTTCCAGCGATTCGGGGTGAAACTTTTCAATGCACCGACCAACAGCACTTATACAGGGTGTGCCGCCTTACATCCTCGCCCCGAACCTTCCGAAAAATCCTTCCTGCAATAATCGCGCTCCTTTGTGCATTCTATACAATAACAATAATTTTTCGGGTAAGCCAAATCCTGGACTGTTAAATCATTTCACGCGCGGATCTAGCTTCTTTTGAAAATAATTCCTCTTAGATTCCTAGGTTTCTTTAGATTTTTGCAAGGTGAAATACAAAAATTGCATCGTAAATATTTGTCTTTATCTTATTATTCTGTAGATTGTTGACCATCGAGAAAAATGTACAGACGATTAATAATCGTTATTGTATTGTTGTATCCCATCCTCTGAATACATTGTACATGAAACGAATATTCGTATTATTTATGAAATGATATGGTATAATAATCTGCACCTCCATGTAAATATTGCAGTGAAAGATCGGAAAGTGAATTTCTAATTGACGCTCAGCTTGTAAATAAAAGTGGACGATTTGGAAAGAGGAAGTACGATTATACGAGCCTTGCAGCTCGTTTTAATAATCGTTGACAATCGATAACTATAAAAATAAGCCGCGAGGTTCGAATAATTATACCTCCTCTTCCCAAATTGTTAATTTTTGCTTCGAAGCTGAGCGTCAATTAGGGAGAATTTACTGTAATTGTAATTTTAAAGTTACTGTAACATCGAGAAATAATTGTGATTACAATTATTAGGGTGATAATTTACTAATACTTTACTAATTATAAAAAAATTGTGAGGTAAGAAATTATGATTGTACATGAGGTATTGTACAGTAAAAAATTACGATAGTAAATAAGTAATTGTAAAGTAAGGAATTGCGACTCTATACGAGGAATTGTAAATTAAACAATTGCAACTATAAAGTGAAAAATTGCAAAATGGGAACTTTCGATCCCAATTAAGGTATTGCAAAGTAAAACATTGCGATTAGGAAGTGAGAAATTGTAAAGTAAGGAAATGCAATTGTAAAGAATGGAAAAACAATTGCAAAATAAGGAAAAGCAATTGCAAAGTAACGAAAAGCAGTTGCAAAGTAAGTAAATCCAATTTAAAAATGGCCAACAACGCCGGAACTATGTCAGCATGAGTTTCGCCCGATCGGATTTCACAATAAAGCCGCCAATAAAGAAATGATTTCCGACTGCGAAAAAACGGAATATTTGTCGGAAGTACCGCGGCGGGAATAACAAAGGGCACTTCAGGTGACGAAATTAGGCGGTACACCCAGTATACACCCCTAGAGGGAGTTAGGGAAAGAACTGCACGCCGAAGGGTGCGCGAGAGGTGTCGTTTGACGAGAACCTGACGTCTCGGGGGCCCGGCTTCTCCTTTCGTTTTCATTCCCGTTCTCCGTCGATGGGTGGCCGGGGCCATTGAATGGCCGCCGCGCCGCGCCGGCTCCTCCAGTGTCGCGAGGAAATTCGAGGTTACGAATTTCGGGCCCCGGAGCAGAGAGAGAGAGAGAGAGAGAGAGAGAGAGAGAGAGAGAGCATTGTTGCCCGCAGCCGGCTGCTGCCCGCCGTGCGAAAACGTTCGATGGATCCCGATCTCGGCCGGCTCGATCCGGGATTCATCGAGGTGTACCTGGCGCGACCGATCGATCTGTCGAACCGCGACCAAGGTCGGACCACGGCCGAATCCATCTTACGTTGGCAGTTGGGGTCGCAATGAGCCGCCAAGGAACAATCGGTGATCTCGATAAGGGTGGCTCGCCCCGCTACGGTTAAAAAAGGATTAATAGTGTTCCGTACAGCGTTTTTTGCCTCGCAACCCTTTGCACTCGACGCTATTCTCGTTTCAGCCACTGAAAGTTTCATTGGACGGAGGAATTTCGTTCGATACAGCACGTTTTGAAAATACAAAGGGGAAACGGGGCACAGTTCGTTCGCGTCGTACTTCAATTTTTCGATGGGGATTTTAGGCAGCATCAAAACTGGATTTGAACGTTGCGCTTTTGTTTTAGGTCCGTTCTTCTGTAATCGTTGTTCAAATCTTTTCGTTTTAGGATATTGCGATGGACGAACTTCTAATTATTATAGCAGTGATGGAAATTATAAGACACGAGATGCATTTCACTCGGATGATTTTGCTTGCATCGTTCCATGACATTCGTTCATCTTTATTTAAATGCAGATATAAACATCGTGTTGATTTTATTAGATGCACACGCGAACGTTGTTTCTAACTTAAAATCATATTGAGGATCTTCTAGAAATGTTTTGATAGATCTCAGTTGATACAATCAAGAATCATCTCGTATTTCCAAAATTATGTAACGACACGAAATGACTTATAAGCTGAAATATTGGTATTGCCTCAGAGTTGGTATTACTCTGATAAAGACCGACGCAGCAGTTTTTAGAAATGATTTGGGATCGTTAAACGTTCAACGAATTGGTGAACGTTTAAAGCCGAGGTTTCTAGGATTACAGGAAAGAACGAAAGCAGACGGATTAATGAAATTCATAGAGTCATTTATTACTTCGATTCGTTGATAATAATAATTATTATAAGCTGAAATATTGGTATTGCCTCGAAGTTGGTATTACTCTAATAAGGACCGACGCAGCAGTTTTTGGAAATGAATTTGGGATCGTTAAACGTTCAACGAATTGGTGAACGTTTAAAGCCAAGGTTTCTAGGAATACAGGAAAGAACGAACGCAGGCGGATTAATGAAATTCATAGAGTCATTTATTACTTCGATTCGTTGATAATAATAAATATATGCACAGATACGATTAGAGACACATTGTTCCATCATCGTTTGCAACGATGAATTCTCTGGGCCCGATGATCTCGCGACGAACATCTTTAGAATGAGCGAATCACGACGCAGTCAACCAAACGGTTTTTCTTTTTAACATCTCAACAAACAGAACTGTACAACTTCTTGTTTCTCGCTTTTGTTTCGGACAAAACGCCGAACGGTATCCTCGTTGTTCGCTTACGGACTAGTATACGATATACAGGGTGTTCAAAGAGGAGAGACACGGCTCAAGGAGAGAGGATCGAAATGAACGGAAGAGATTCATTCGTTGGACGCGATCGTCCACCATAAATAACCCTATACACGGTGCAGCTATTTAGCGTGTGTGCTCCAGACGTTACTTACAACAAGAGGTACGAGTGTTTTAAACCTACGGAAACGACACGTACACGTGGATCGGCCGTGTTCCACGCGGAAACAACCCCTAACGGAATCGAGCGGCGTGATCGGCGCGGAGAGATCGAATAGTCGAACTCGAGGGTGATTCGCGGAGACGGGAAAGACAGAATTGAAACCTGCGAAGCGTTGGCTTGGCTGTAAACATTTGATCCGGAAGATCGGTCGACGTGTAAGAATAACAATTTCGAAACGAAATGTTTGGAACGTCCCGGCGCGGAATGCGGCGGACGCACTTGCAGCTGGCTGGCTCTGATCGATTATCGCTCATTAAGGGTTGTTCTCGGGGAGAACGCGCTTACGACGTAACGAAATCACAGTTAACGACTGGTCCATTTACATCCGGACCACGGCGACGAAAATACTTGTCGAGAAGAGCTTAGTAAAATAGCGCTGCGAATAACAAATAGAAAATACTTCGAGAAATTTACTTTATTCCATTGCACGTACTATCATCTTATATACACACGTACATATACATCTATTTATACATTTATTCATTCATTTATTTATTTATTTATTCATTCATTTATTTGTTTATATATAGAGAGAGATTCATTTATATATTAATTTAAGAAATATCGTCTCGTTAATTACAGATCGTTGATATACCATGTCAGAGATGAGCAAAATTCTTTTCCCGTGACAAATCACAACAACAAAAAATCCTTTTGAGAAAATCACTGCTTCCGTAGTTCCACGCCACTGTTAGAACTTACGGGACGGTTTTATATCAACAAGCACAGACGCATTATCCTAGACTTTTTACACGAAAATGTTCTGCTCATCGCCGTTCAAGCCCAGTGCAACCGCAACAAATAAATTCCTCGAACTATTTCCCATTCGCCGGCAGAAACTCTACTTCCGGAAACGGCCGGAGAACCAATCGACACGCGACTGACTCCGCGCGTCGACGATTCACGCGCATCTAGGCTGCAGATGTCTATGCGTTCGCATTAATTATGTCCTTAACAAGCTTCTCGATACGTTTCGAATTCTCGAATCTGTGTACAGACTGCGGACATGATTTCTGTAATAAAATAATAGCCTAATTGTACTTTGGAGTCCGACATTATTTCCGACGTGGTTGATTGATAAACAAATCGATGGAATGTGAATCAACGCCTAATTAGAATGTATCATGAATGATAAAAATTCTTTTCACTTTCTCTGCTAACGTTAATCATTTTTCTAACATTAATCGATTATGCATTTTGCTCGTTAACGCGTCTCGAATGAAACGTTCGCGGAGTTATTATCGATATTAACATTCATATTAATATTATCATTTCTGAATTAGGCGTTGATCGAAATTCACTCATATTTCTTAATGCTAGATTGGAAATGATCTATGATTTGACGTAGTTGGCGTTTATTTCAATGGACCAAGAACAACAGAAAATTGTGTGGATTTCTTCAACAGTTCGCATAATCTACAAACGCAAGTTTCGCAGTCTATTTACAAGTTACTGATTCGCACAAGCGTCCGCAGTCTACGCGGATCAAAGACGGAATATCACATAGTTTCTCGCTGGCGAATGCGTGCGACCTTGAGATCCTGCGTCCTGGACGAATCGCTCGCTGAGGACGGAGTTCTCCGTAGATCTCGCTCGTGATCCATGACACCGGCGTCTCCGAGATTCAGCGGCCTATTTCGACGACCATCGAATCGATCTTCTCCTATACAGATATCATCGGAAGCTCGGAAGTTGGCGCAGAGGCGTTACAAAAATACGGAAGTACCTTCCAATGATCCTTTTCAACACTAGACTGTGGATTCTTACGTAAAATAATTCGTCTTTCGATAACTTGAAGAAGTCAAGAATAATGTAACAATATTATTCAAATTTTCCGCTATCCTTACAGTCTTGCCGAGAATAACAATTATCGCGGTTTATTTGACACGTCAGGTGCCGAAGATCGACCCCTAAAATTCCCACATAATTTGCGTAGTTTGATTAATTAAACTGCAAGTAGAAGCGTCGAAATCATAGGAAATTTGCGATCATAAAAATTCTGGTAACATTCAGTTTCTTGTTTATACAGTAGAGATTATCCGGTCCTCCAATATCAGAATCGTCTTTTTTTAATACTGTTTGCTTGCAATCAGCTCAGTCTAAGGCGAACCATATACAAAATAATTTAATATAAAAATCAATAAAGATGACATCTGACACTTTAACCGAGTAACTGTTCTATTTAAACATTTATGTCACTTTGCTTAGACCGGATAATCGAGGTTCTACTGTATTACGATAAAAATGAATTTTGAGATCAGATAAAAAATGTGACATGCATTGCGCATGCCCGTGATGCGACCGACGCACATAACGTGTCAATCCGACGACAATTCAAAGACTCGCATTTCGGAGCAATCGGAGATTGCGCCAACTGCTAAGCTCCCAGTCGGAGACGCGCGTACGTTTTAGAAACAAGATCTGACGGAGACCGGACTCGCCGTCCCACGAAAAACCGTCTCAACCGAGCGGGACTGGTTCGGTGCTTAACCTACGCGGATCGTATATTACGAACTATTTACATCCCCGTAGAAACGGTATATATTAAAACGAACGGTAACGACGCGCGAGAGCCAACGAGAGGACGGGACGAGACCAGAGGCGACGTAGGTGCAGTCGAAATCAAAGGAACAATAGATCGTAATGTGTCGCCGATGGCAACGGATCGAAAGCGAACGGAAAACCCGGACAGAGTGAGAGAGAGAGAGAGAGAGAAAGAGAGAGCGTGAATGGGTGATCCGAAAGGACACGACACGATATCGTCGTCGCCGTCGTCGTTTGTCGTGTACGAATTTCAGGTTTCGATGGTCGTGTGACAAATGGGCGGATACCCGAGATTTCTGGTTAAAATCAGGTCGAATATTTTCTTCGGGTTCGGGGCGGGAAGCCGAAACATTTGGTCGCCCGCGGAAAGTTCGGGCAACCGAATTTGAAATCGAGCCCCGACAATGGCTCGGGTGCTCGATATCTTAAAAGCGCATTCTGGAGTGTTTATAAATCCAGAAATTCGTTCGAAACACAAGTACAGTAAATTCTCTCTAATTGACGCTCAGCGTGGAAACCAAAATGGACAATTTGAGAAGAGGAGATACGATTATTCGCGCGCGAGCCTCGCGACCAATTGTCAACAAAGAGATATTATGTATAACGTGATTATTAAACGTGAATATTAAAATAACCACTTTCGAAACGAACGGCTGAATTATTTTACTGACAATTCTCTCATCGACACGATGACATCACCGACAAATGTTATCATTTATTCCAGTTGTTAGAAAGTTATCCCCTTTTAAGATTCGTATTATTAATAAGTTTTCCATTTTTAAATTCAAAGTATACTACAAAATTTAACCTTAATAAAACATTAGCAAACAATTCCATATATGACAAATGAAATAGCTAATAGTTCTTCCTGGCGCAAAAGTATAATTGATATATAATTTACAATGATCAACTAAACAACGTTAAAAAACACATTTTGTACGTTGAAGCGTCAGCTTAAATTGCTTCGCCTTCGTTAAAATCGATGTTAAATCTGTGATGATTAATAAAAATGTTAACTTAATACAAAAGTATCATTATTGTCCCTATTTCAACATTTTTTATACGCGAAGGCCCCTTGAGTGTTCCACAAAATTGTGCGATTGAAGCTTCGTGGTCCATGCGCCCCAATTAAGTTAATAACAATATAGCTACCTATACAGTTTAAGTTTAAAGAATTTGACACTCGAAAGAAATTTCAATCGTTGTACTGTGCATATTTGACTCCGGCGACTAATGAGTTTGTCGATCACTGATCGTAGAAGAAAATGAGTCGACCGGTTCGGATAAACCAGGATTCGCACAATCGAACTCGATTGTTTGAACCAATTGAGCTCTCCGGGCCGATCGACGACGTATTCTCTCCCAATCTTTAACCCGGGATTATCCGCGTGAGATGCTCATGGACCCCGAATAAAACAAACTACTATTTCCTAATTAACACTTAGCCAACCGAACGGGGTGATCTACCCGTTTTAAATTCAGTCGGTTGACGATCGAATGGATGATTAATCAAAAATTAAAAATGATTGCCTAATTTTATTAAGATTTGCAAGAGGTACGATTGCTGAAGAAGTAATCGATGCCATATAAGTTGGTGCTTCATAATTTTGGTTCAATCGAATGAAATATTTTAATTTTATGAAAATTTTTGAGCTTTCTAGCGCGGTCGTGGAAGTGTTAAAATGTACGAAAATTTGTGGACTAGACCTCCACGTAGATCCCCACGTGGGTAAACCCGTGTCAAAAACAACACGTAAAGTCAGCACGTCAGAAATAACGCCGAGATCTCGCGCTAGAATAGCAACATTTGTCGGTGAAACGAGAGCGAAGTAAACAGTTTTCGATGGTTTCGACATCTCGAACCAGAAATTTTGGGAACCCGAACACCCCCAATGACAGATAAAAGGCACATCCATAATTAGAAAACATTATTTGAAAACAATGCGGTCCACCTCGCCGGTCGGCGCGGACGAGAGGGGGACAGGGTGGGGTGCTCTATTCAAGGGGCCACCGCGGCGCACAATGAAACCCATTCAATAAAGCAAAACGAATCCGGGGCCTAAACGGCTCTTTTGTTCCAGCGCATTAATATGCTAATTCAATTATCCGCGTGGTTGCCGGCAAGCCTTCCCCGAACGCCGGTCGATCCGCAATCGGCCCTCGTCCTTCGAGTCTCACCTCTCACCCGCCCCGCCCCACCCCGTCTCGCGCTGCCCCCTTTCATCCGAATGTTATAAAACACTCGGGAAGGTTAAACTTTTCCTTGGGGATTTCTATTTTGTCGACTTTTCAGTGTACGTTCCAACGGCTTTCACCGTGGAAAGTCGAGAAATCGAAGTCCTGAATCTAGGAACGCGATTAAAATAAGACCTGAATTCATTTGTTAAGAAGTCATGCTTGTCCAAACAGTCGACGAACTTCCACACACGTAATTTAATGAGCGGCAACGCTGGATGGCAGTCGCGTTACGTCGAACCACCAATAAACTTATAATCGAGAAATAACTATGACATAACTTGTCAGAAGCGCGGGAAAATTCGTCAAGTTTGAACGCGCGTGACTTTTTAACAAATGAATTTCAGGACTTATTATAATTACATTTCTAGACTAGAAAGTAATTAGAAACCCCCAAGGAAAATTTCAGCCCTCGGAAATATTCACCTGCGAAGAAAGGGGTCGCACTGCGTCGAATATCGTCAGCTGATCCCCAATCGCCGGCTCACGGAACACCTTCGCGATTTATAATTATTGTACAACATCGTCGGGTTGCCGCGACAGAACCAGGGATTGAAAATGTTCCGAAGATAACTGTTCCAAACCGTTATGTATCAGTCCTGACTGAAACAGTTATGGAGAATCGAAACAGTTTCAAAACAGTTACGAGGTATATCGGTTCTGACTTATATCGGTCTCGGTTTCGGTTCTTGGGAACCGATATTCTATCGGTTCTATAACTGTTATTTCTCGGTTCTGGATTTTGGTTATGCGTGCACGCATTGGCCAATCTCAATGTAATTAACAAAATTAAGCACCCATAGATTTCTATATGGTACATTGGCCGTAGTCGCAGCTTGTTAATACAGTAATGTCTCTCTAATTGACGCTCAGATGGTCCATAAAAATTGAAAATTTGGGAAGAGGAGATACAATTATTCGATTATTGCGGTTCGTCTTTATAATTACGAATTTTCAACAACTATAAAAAACGAGCTGCATGGCTCGAATAATCGTATCTCCTCTTCCCAAATTGTCCAATTCAAAGAATCTCATTAACCACGCTTCTAATCCCCAAAGGAAATACAATGTAAATGTCTGCTGCGTGACATAAAAGTAAAGTTAAATATTCTAGAGTAAAATTAAGTAAAATCTTCGGTTCGAAGATTTTCGAATTTCTTCTTCTCGATTCTTCGAATCGAAGTTCTTCGCAACTGTTTCAAGAACCGAAACCGACATTATAACTGTTTTCAACCCCTGGATAGAACATACATGTACACCAGGCATGGGCGAATCATTTTGGCCGTGGTACACACAAGCTCCAGTGCTATTACTCCACGTGCATCGCTACGCATGAAATGGACAGCTCCGCGTGCAGCACGGAAGAAACAATATCATAATTTGTGACAATATCGTGTTGCGCGAGTGTGCGAGGGTCGAGCCACGGAGAGCCATAAGAGTGGGAAAGAGCCAGATTTCGTCCACGGCTTGCCCATGCCTGATGTATGCGTAAGATAGCATAAGACTCGGGCCTGGGCGAGTCGCGGCTTGTGAGCCAAATGCGGCTCTTTCTCTCTGTTGCCTATTCCGTGACTCGCTGTGCACCTTCAAATATCCTTCAGACACTCGCACGACGCGAAATACGATTATTGTTTCTCCCGTGCTCCACGCGGGACCGTCCACGTCATGTGTAGCAATGTACACGTGGAACGATAGCAGCCCAGACCCGCATTAGACGATACCAAGTAAGAGCTAAAAATGTGCGCAGCGTCGTCCGAGACGCCTTGTTTACTCTTTCGTTTGACTATACAGTAATTTTGCTATACAGCATCGTTATCGAGCATTAAACACTGTAGTCTAACAAGGGGGAGGAGGGGGGGGAGGTCGAGTCAGTGGGGGTTCGATTGGCTCGGATCACTGTTCACACTAGAAGTACCCAAGGATCGTAATTATTAGACTGCGGATCTTTATGCAAATTAAAGATTTGCGTCCTCTTTTGTGTCGAAATGAAATTAGACGAAGATGTATTTCTTGTTCGAACGATGTTAACACGGTGGAAGTAATGCTGCGGTGTTTTCAGATGCTTGTTTTGTCTCCATTGTTTCGTGTTTCGTTTATCCGTTTCTCTGCTACAGTTGTTCAGAAAATTGAGCGTACACTGCAGTTGGCAACGACAATTAGCGGGAAAATAAACGGAAACGAACATTTTCGAAAGTGAAAAAATTTAATTCTTCGGAAACCGTTTTTTTTTTGAGAAATGAACTATCTTTATTTTACTCTAAACACAAGATTGAGCGTTCAGTTAATTAAGTATGGTAAATACTGAGTTTCGTGAAACTTGTTGTGTATTTTTTTCCATTTGAAATTCGTTCAGCCGTCTCTCGGTCACATTACTGAGTTCCTATGTTATGCTCGATCGTCATTTGTCACTGTTTATTAGCACCGCGTCTTCCAATAGATCGGAGGTTGATATTTCTTTAAATAAAGTAATTTCAGTAGAATTGTGCTGTCGTGACGAATCGTTAAAAGAAATAATTGGAAAGACTCGTGGTAATTATAAATACAGTGGAACCTTACTTAATAAAGTAGAATTTGGAAGAAAAGAAAATAATTAGTAAATCCGATGAGCGGTAGACAGTGAGACAAATTAAAATTGATCCCAAAATCAATGTTCTAAAATTAAGAAAAAATGTGTCTTTAAGAATTAAACCATTTCTATGGAAACAGTCCTATATAATAAAGGGTATCATGGTAAAATAGCGAGGAAAAGACCTTACATTTCCATGGTGAACCAACGCAAGCGTTTGGTAATATAATATAATAATACGCTAAATTATTATAATAAATATTATATTATTCTAAAAAATAATACGCTAAATTTTATGGCGACGAAATAAGAGTATTACTAGGTTTAGTGTTAAATTTCATTAAAATGTCTTTTAAAGGGTTGCCTGTTGAAATATCCAGATATTGTTAACTTTCGAAAATATTTATTTTTGTTTATTTTGCCGCTAATCGTCATTGCCTACTTAGGTGTACGCTCAATTTGGTGAGTAACTTTATTTCTTCCACGTAAATACAGTGAAAGCAATGCTGCAACATTTTTCGATTCTTGTTTTGTCTACGTTGTTCGGCGTTTCGATGATCCATTTACGCTATAAAGGCATGAAACCCGCAGTCTAGCAATTACAATAGTCAAAAATGATCGAGAATTCACCAAGATAAAGTATTTAATTTCAAGATGCCAGATTCTCTGTAACAGAATCATGGAAGAAGAACCGCTACATTGAAACTGTTGCTTCTAGCGTCAACAACTGTTTAGACTATAACTGTTTACAAACTATGTTCCGAATGACTCGACAGTATTGCTTATGGAAAGAATTCTTGCTTACAGAGGTTTCGTTTACGATTCTCCAGATTCGTTTCCACGAGCACTGAAACGGTTTCTGCGCGGGGGGGATGACGACAGTCTTCGCTGTTTTGAAACTGAAACAAAAGACCCGACAGAGTCATCAATAATCGAACATCGATTCCGTATTGTCAGCCGACGTGCGTCGCGCAGTTGGAAATAAACGAGATTCAGCGGCCAAAAATCAATTTTTCGGCGATTTCAGAAAGCTAGAATCATTTTTTTCTTTTAATTGAAAGAGATACGTTTACCACTAATAATTACTAAAAATGTTTTTCAAAAAATGTTTATTTTTGTGCGACATAATTGTTAATTTAATCTAAAAGGCTAAAGCAGCTTGAATCAATAATATAAAAAAGGCGAGATAAGATTATTTTGTTTGAATTTTCTTTGTAATAATTAAACTTTGAATCGTTCGCGATACAATGAACCAAATACATATACAGTGACATTGTAATACATACATACATATTGATATGTAGTTCGTCGTTATGTAAATTCGTCGTTAAATCGTACAATGTTGGTAACAATGCTTGGAAACAATAAAAGTTATTGTTTTGTGTCGTTTGTACATTGCTTGGACTGTTTTCCAAAAAAATGAAAGAAATGCATTGATAATTTACCGTTATAAAAATGAAAAAGGGTACAATGAAATCAAGGCAATTATTAATTATCAAATAAAGTCAAAGGTCTGATAAGAAACCGAATGCAACGAATGGGCGATGAATTATTCGAAAAATTAAAGATAATCCGACATAATAAATGCTCTCAAATTGGCATCAGGTGTTCGAAAATATTGAAAAAATTATCATAGTAGAGAATTGTGTGTGAAATGTGATAGAACATGTGTGTAAGTAATTAGAAAGCAAAATACGATTTCATAATATTACAAACAAAGTAAGTCTAAAGAACGTTTTACAAGAAGAATGGTAAGAAATGACACTACAATTTTGCAAAAATTTGGTCAAATCAATCCCTTGGCGATTACAATCTGTTAAAAACGCATGTGGAGATATCCTACAAGATATTAACATAAGCTTTATATATTAAATACTATTGAAAATATGTACTGTGTACGATTTTTACTGATGAGACAGTTCTATACGTAACGACAAATTTTATTGTATTTACTAATAATTATCGAAAGTTTTGTTCTACTGTTGTTATATATTAAATAAAGAAGCATTGAACTACATGTCTATATGTGTCATTTCCTACAATGATCACGTTTTATAAATGAAAATCAGCTGAATTCCTTAGTGTACAATCTTAAGTGACAGTCAATGTATACAGAAACATGTATTTGTAACTATAAGAATCATCTACAGTTATGTGTATGGTACGAAATAAAAATAGTCACGATGTAGTATTATTATCCATTTACCTTTGATCCGTCTACCAAGTATTATATCTGTCTGTGATCGTTTACAAATACTATATACATAAATTTGATCATGTTAGCACCGCGCAACGCAGTCGAAAACAAGATGTGATTTTATTGCAATAAATTATTTAAAACTAAATTTAATTGAGTTCACACACACCCACATACACACACACACACACAGTGTTAATAACTACAACACTGTGTGTTATATTTATAATAACTAGTGAACAAAGCCGCGGATTGCATTTTTGCTAAGGAAGAAATTACTTAGTATGAACCTCAGGAACCCTCATTTCCCGGAAATACGTTAATTCTGGTACACCCTGTATACTTGGTTCACGGTATCGTGAAAGATTCAAAGTTTAATTATTAAAAAGAAAATTCGAACAAAAAGATGTGATCTTTCTTTCGTTTTGTATAATTGATTCAAGCGTCTTTGGCCTTTTAAATTAGTTAACAGTTATATCGCATAAAAATAAAAGCTTTTTGGAAAAAGTTTTTGGTATTCATGAATGGTAAACATACCTTTTTCAATTAAACAAAATGACTTTACTTTTTCGAAAAGACCAAAAAATTGACATTTAGCCCCTGAATCCCGTTTTCTTGCCACTGTGCGACGTCTACATGACAGCTGTCAAATGCATCCTGTCCACATTTACAGAACTCGCACGTCTCAAATAATTTTTTAATAGTGAAGCAAGATCATCCTTGCTGATTACTGAACACGCCGAGCACTAAAATTGACATGTACATGCAACACCTCCATCTTTACTAAATAAACCATCTAGTACAAAGGACTAATAAACAACAACAAAAAAGACAAATAGAATAAATCTACGCACGAGTCATGACAAAATACATGACGATAATCCCGACTCGAGAGAAAAGGACACACATTAGAGCAAACCGTATACGAAACCAATACGAGGCTCTCCCCCAGACCCAGAACAGCGATAGCATCGTCTGGACCAGTCGCGATCGATTCGAGGAACCGTCGAGTAACCCCCGAAAAAGACTTACCCGTTGGATCGATCGAGTAGTCGGCTGGTAGATCGAACGTGTCTAGAATATCACGGGGACAGGTCTACGTAGCTGTTCCAGTTCCAGCGTGGTAGAGGTCGACGGCGTGGCCACCTGCTGATGGGACGACGGTATCGGAGTGGTTCCTGGACTGCTGCAGGGGCTGCTCGTGGTGGTGACGACGCTGCCGTTGCCAGTGGCCGTCGAGGAGGTTGGGAACATGAGGGGCGGATGAGGCGTGCTCCCGCCGACCGTGTGGTGTCCGGTGGGAAACAGTGGGCCAAGATGCGAGGCCGTGTTGTGGTACGGCTTACCTGATGTCGTGGGCGTCGAGTAGAAGCCGGAGTAGAAGCTGCTGACAACCGCGGCCGCGTTGTTGTTGGCCGCATCCGCGGCAGCCGCGGCCGCGGCCGCAGCCGCGCTCGACGGCGAGGACGCGGAACCTCCGTTGGCAGAGACCAGCTTGCTGAGGTGGACCGCGTCGAAGGGGGAGCTGAAGTACGGCGACAATGACGGGTAATCGAGGGGGTGCGGATGATGATGATGATGCGGCACTGGTGTAGCCGGCGCGGCGAAGTACGGCGGCAACGGGAAGCTCGGGAAACGGCCCGGGCTCATCGAGCCCTTGCCGGACAACGGTACCTTCGGCTTCCTCCGAGGCCTGTACTTGTAGTCTGGGTGCTCTTTCATGTGCATCGCCCGCAACCGCTTCGCCTCGTCTATGAACGGTCTTTTCTCCGAGTCCGACAACAACTTCCATTCTGCACCGAGCCGCTTCGAGATCTCGGAATTGTGCATCTTCGGGTTGTCCAGCGCGATCTTCTTCCGCTGTATCCGCGACCACACCATGAACGCGTTCATCGGCCGCTTGATGTGCTGCTCTTGCAACGTGGCGGTCTGCTGGCTCACCATGCTCATGTCCTGGCTCACGTGCATCGAGTGCAGATCCATGCCCGACAGGAACCCGTATCCCGGATGATGTTGGTGCGAGCTCATCATAGTCACCGGATCGTCGATACGGAACTGATCGGTGCTCCAATAGCACGCCGTGCCTCCCCGAGAATCCAACTTTGACACCTTCTCGGACGTTAATTGCAGCGAACTGTTCACACACTCACAAGCAGATTTGCGCCGTTCTCGATTATAGACCTGGTGATTGTCCTTCATCCACTGGTCGGAGAGAGTCCTGTCGTCGTGGGAATGGTCTTTGGAAACACAGACGCGCCGACGGCAACGAGATCTCTCTTTCTCTTTCTCTCTAAACGAAGCGTGAGCGCGACAAACCGTCCAACGTGCTCGAATGGAGAGCCGGTGTCGACTGAGCGTGCTCTATCCGTACGACCGGTCCTGTTCGAGGAATCCATTCGTCCTCTCTCTCTCTCTCTTTCCCCAGCTGGCCGTATCACTCCGGCAGGATTTCGAGGGCGGAACCGACGCACGGCGTCGGAACCGCTCGCCGCGCCCACAAACCGACCCTCTTCACGTTATTCGTCGAGTCTGCCACCGAGCTCGCTCACCTTTTCTACCCTTTCTCCCCACTAAGTGACGCCTGCACACCGATCAGAAACAGCAACCCCTGTGTACCATACTGAGGAGGGCTGCCGACGATGCTGCTGCTGCTGATGCCGGCCGCCGCCGTCGCTGCCGTCGCTGCTGATGCTGCTACCTCGGAGACCGCGGGCCTGCAATTATTATTATCGATTACCTCGATACGATGAAGTACAAATAGCGTATAGGCAACCCGTTATTGACTAGCTCTCTGTTCCCGTACAAGCCGCGCACGCCACCGTCGACGCCGCGATATCAACCGATAATTGGTTACGCTCTCTCCGCCGCCCCTCGTTCGCACCCCCTAAGCGAACACCAACCGGGAAGACTCTTGGTCAAGGACCTTCTCTAAGGAGGCTATCCCCACGGACTTCCTCCTGACAGTCAACCTGCCGCGATTTCCATCGGACAACCCTTGTGACTACCTACCTTAGGGGCGGTGGACTTTATTTATAGTTCTGCAGGTATTCGCTATTTTTGGAATCGCTTTTCTGGAGATCTTCCGAGCAGTAAACACACATTTTGTTTCTTTGGATGTTCATTGTTGTTGGTAATTTTTATGATATTTTTATGATATTTATTTTTATGATATTTTTATGATATTTATTTTTATGATATTTTTATGATATTTTTATTATGTTATTTTTTATGATGTCATGAATATTTTCACTTTCTAAACATTCGGAGGAGGCTATTAGGGAGGGAAGGGGGGAGCGTTTCTTTCTAGCTTTTTTAGTGGACCCCAGACACGGGTAGAGCATAAATCAGAACGAATCAGGTAGTTGCGAGAAGGTATCCATCTGCTGGCGAGCGTTTCTCTGATGGATCTTTTAGCAAAATATAAATTTTCCAGCTGAATTACAACGTGCAATTCCTGATTTAAAAAACTGATTTTCTCCATTTTGACGGAGTTAATAGATTGGAGACAATCTTTAAGTAAAATATAAATCTTTCAGCTGAATTACAACGTGCAATTGCTGATCAAAGAAACTGATTTTCCATTTTGACGGAGTTAATAGATTGGGGACAGTCTTTAAGTAAAATATAAATCTTCCAGCTGAATTACAACGTGCAATTGCTGATCAAAAAAACTGATTTTCCATTTTGACGGAGTTAATAGATTGGAGACAGTCTTTAAGTAAAATATAAATCTTCCAGCTGAATTACAACGTACAATTGTTGTATAAAAAATTGATTTTCCATCCTGACGGAATTAACAGATTGGAGACAATATGACAGTATTTTTAAATCCAGTATTTTTACATCCATACACAGGTTATTTCATCTAAGACAGATCACTTAATTATTTTCTTCGCCTGTATACTAAATGATCGTGTACATGTATGTGGAAAATCATGGATGATTTTAAAAAGGACATTGACAGAACACAATCAGAGATTACGAATTACGTGGGGAACTAAAAAAGACAATTAGGTATCTCATTTTAGCGCAGCATTATCTCCAAATTTCATGAATGATTCTGAAGAAGACATTGATAAAACACGTTCGGAAATTACAAATTGCACCACGAACTATTCAAAGAGATAATTAGTTAGCCCGATATAGTATTATCTTCAAACGTAAAATATAATCTCAAAAATATAATTAATAAAACAATATTAAAATTATACACTCTTACTACAATCTTTAAATACAAAGCCATCGCATTTCTTTGGTTTGACATCTTGCGGCGAATCTCCGAGGAAGATTGTTCAAGTAAAAGGCTGCAAGGTAGATCGTAGAGGGTACTGATAGACTAATCCGCGGCTCTCCGTCGAGTAATTAATCCGAGCTCGCATGTCGGGTCCGTCTTCGTCTTCTCCTCCCAGCCGTAGAAACAATGAGAGAGGAGGGTTCGAAATCCGCCGGTTCCTTTCCTGTGGGAAATCTGGGGAACAATGGAAAAAATCTCTCGACGACTGGCACTTGGATTAGAATGGAAAGCAACAGCGGCGAAAGGAGCGAGCGGTGCCCCTTTCCCAATCTCGACTCACCGCGCCCTCGACTCCCAAAGGACATTCAGCAATGCGACCGAATAAAAGCTCGCTCTCTGTCGGTGAACTGCATTAGTCGTTTGTGCTTTTGTTGTCGCGGAGGCGCGTACGCCTCGGCGCTGGTGTCTCCTTACTTCGATTCTCGAATAATCGATTAAGCTTCCTGCGTTTTCGAGCGCGGCCACCTCGGCCGGGCGGCGGCCTTGTAACGTTGCTACGAATCATCCCGGATAGGATAAGCATTCATCTCTAACACGCTTAATCCTTCTCCGGATATTTATTTCTGATCGACAAACGGCGGATCTTTGTGCAGAAGTGAACGTTTCTGTCGTCGTTTATGTGAAACAGAAGTTTCGTAGAATTGTACAATCGTGGAGAAATATATGCGGACACCTAAAGTTCCTAAAATTGCACCAAACGATTCGAATTCTTTTGGAATTGTAGAAGGGATAGTTTGTTAGACAACGCATGGAACATTTTTTGCAAAAATTATAATTAGATGGAAGAATAGAAAAAAGTAAAAAATCACGCTTGTCAACTTCTTTGTCTGAGCAGATAACGAAAATTTAAACAATGCATTTTTTAATAATATATACAATTATAGGAATTTATTGTTTCTTTGCGCTATTTTAGAGAGATGTACATTCTTCTATCCGATGAATAGATAGAGGATCATTATGGAAATTCCGATTTTCGTATGTTATTTCATAAGTCCTCATTGGAAAGGTTATATAAAAACATGCCTTTGTAGACAGCGTCGAGCTCAGCTGTTCGAGCTTCCAATATAAACCATCCTTCCAATAATCCCAATATCACACACACAAATCCACTACCTCTCTCTCTCTACTACACAGGCTGTATTCTTAATTGAAATTAACACAAATCATACATTATAGTAAATATTTTGGAATTGTCTTATATACCGTGTATGAATAATGTGTATAAATTTCATTGAAATCAAATGACACATATCCGAGTCAGAAAGACTTTATTTGATGTAATAACATATTGTAGAGCATAAAAGTATTCGAATTGCGTGTTTAACATTAATCAATGGCAACATTAACTGAACCAATCAAATATTTAGTATGAAGTTGAACTGTCAAAAATATTATATTTGCTTTCGTGAGAGAATAATACCATGCTCCAAAAAGAATAATCCTTATCGGTTATTATTTGATAGACTGTCAAGAATAAACATTCGGTAGCTGAAAATATCTTCAGCAGTTTTACGAATTGGGAATTAATTAGTGAGCGTCAAGTAACTTCAAGAGGAAGCATTTTTTAAACAACTTCTTTAATACAGTTCAATAATTAAAATTCTAAAATAAATACATCGATATAAAATTGACTGTGAGCAAGCAAATGTGTGTAAGCAAATGACCAAAAATATTGCAAACGAAATATGATTAATACATCGCACCATTCTTCGTCATCTTTCTTGTCCAATTATCAATCTTGCAACACGTCGAAACTCTTAGAATTCAATGAAAGAAATTAGCGAGCGTGCTCGCAGTTTAAGCTACAGCTTCGTTATGAAGCGTACCGCGGGGCGGCATAAAATATCCCCCTTTGAACCAATTACTACCAAAATCCGTTCCCATTTAAAGGCGCGTCGATGGCGTTCGTCGTCGAGGCACAGGACTGTAGAAAAACGGGATGGGTGGGTGGGTGGTTGGGTGGGTTCGGGGCCGGGTGTCGTCGACGCCAATAAGAGAACGGTAAACAGAGGGAGGAAGCGATTCGAAGCGCGAAAAAGAGGGGAAAAGAGGAGAGGAGCCGGACTCTTCCGGCTCGTGGAGGAAAAACTCTGTTCGACGGTCGCCATTCCGTCGGTGCTGGTCCCGGGTAGCGGTGTGCACAGGGTCCGAGCACAGACGCACACAGTCCGGCCGCCACCCTGCACACATTCGCCGAGGGCCGGTTTGTATGCAGTTGGGTGCAAATTGGTATTGAAAAATCTCGAAGTCAATTAAAACTCGAGATACAAAGGATTTGGCGAGACAAAATACCAATTATCTCATGTCCTCCGTCTATGCCGTCCCTTCGACACCCCCGGCCCGCCTGGCCTCGAAGGGCGGCGAATAGGAGGGGGAGGGGGCGGCGGCGGCGGCGGGGATCGGGCGCTTACAAGAACTCAATTCCATTAAGCATTGAAGTGAGTAAAACGAGGCAGCTCAGCGTGGATGGGCATCTATATAACGCAGCTTCGCATCTCGGTTATCTACCTAATAAAGGTTCGACTGCCGCCCCCACCGGCTCTTCGCTCACCCTCCGCGACATAAAGCATGTGCCAGCGAGGTGTCTGTGAGACAATCCCCTGGGATGACAATGCTTATCCCACGTGTGAATGCGGCCGATGCTTCCTAGGTAATTTAAGTATAGCCTCGAACGGCCGCCCCCCCCCTCCGGACCGCCCCTCCCTTTTCACCACCTTGCCATCCACCTTCGGCCATTCGAGGAACCCGCATATCTTTGGCCGTGCACGTATGAAAACCCCGTTGTCCTCGTTTAATGATTGCCCTCAGCGACGAAATCTTTTCGCGACCCCCACCCCTACCGAGCTGCGCCGAACCAACCGTCTCTCTCTCTCTCTCTCTCTCTCTCTCTCTCTCTCTCTCTCTCTTTCTCTCTCTATCTCTCCGCCGAGCGAGTTTTCGAATGAGCCCGAGATCCGGGAGCCTGGGGAATCTCCGTTGATGTTTTCGCTCGCGCCCTATCGAGCTATTGCCAAGGTCGATCTCTATGGAAGTGCCGTGAGAATCGCGGGGGCCCGGCACAATGGCCGGCTTTGTCTCGCCGGAGATTACGATTCCGAGAGTGCAAGCCCGCGAATGCGCGTCTCCGCTCCGCTCCGCGCCACTCCGCCTCGCCCCGATTCGATTCGACTCGATTCGGCTCTAGCTCGCGGCTGATATTTCTTTTCTCTCGGCTCTTGTGTCTCGCGCCTGGCTCCCGAACTCTTCTTTGGCCCGCGGATATTGTGCGTTAGTGGAGCAAACCCGAAGAGCAGCCTGAATAGACGGATCAGCCCGGCCAGTTCGAGGAGCCGCGGAAGAACCGGTGACAACGGGTCGCTCGATGGGCATTGAATCGACAGTGAACGATTAATCGACTACCCGACAATTAGTCGGATGTGGGAAATGAATTGTTGCTGCTCCGGGGCGAGAACCGCGGTGCCGGTTCAATGCGACTGGCGAACTTTGAGAAACTTTGCGCAGCCAGAGACGATGGCTGACGCTGCGATTATGTCGGTTGCGATAGCGCCGATGCGTCTGCGGACGGAATATGTACACCGAGATTGATTTTTATGAACAATTTATCGACCTTTGTTCTTTTTACATTTTTCCAGTACGATGTTTCACTCGATACGAAATTCATACAGTGGAAAGAAGTATTAACCCCTTCATGACTAAGGGAAACATTTTTACGTATTTTAAAATTGGTGATTATCGTATTTAATTATTGGTTAGTTTCGGTACAAAACGCAATCTACCAGCATGCAACATGTAAAAAGCGGGAAAAAATGGACGCATAATATAAATATGTATTATACTATGTGCAATGTTCATCTCTGCTTCACAACCAAAAGAAATTACTTCGCAGAATATCATAATTAGCACATTATTTTGTGTCGTAATTTGATTTCATAATTTTATATTGTTTTAGTTAACATTTTGTTGTAATAAACCAATAAATAAAAGACATTGCATAATATAATCCTAACCGTAATTTGTGTTACCTTTATAGTGCATTAGGAAAAATATTTTCCATAAAATTCCAAAGTAACTACACATTGCTATGTATTTTTCTTATGATTTTTATTTATTTTACATCTAATCAAACTAAAATAAACAATTACATATTAATAGTTACTCTTAGCAACCTTATGGTCCTGCAAGGATTAAAATATGTTCGAAAGATTGACATGAATCCTTTCTATGGGAAACGCTCAGGTTAGGTACGAATCACCGTCGCATATCAGACTCACCGAAGTACAGCAAGCGATTAACATTAAAACTACCGAACCCTAATCGCGATTTATCTACATTGCTTCATAATAATGCCAAAATTGGATTTATTTAAACTTCGTTCAATTTTGTCTAAAAGTTTCTCGTGGAAACATTTTCACAGCATCAAGAATCGTAAAAGGAAAACAGAAACCAGTCGTTTCGACTGGTTCGGTAGATTTATTGTTGACGTGACAGAAAACGTGAAAATCCTAAAGCTTATCTCGGAGTTCTCTATTCCAGGAGCATGACTGTCCCGAAGAATTAGCGGTCGCTTCGCTACAAAAAGACCACCCAGCGAGCCTAAACGTCGCACGGGTTCCCTGAGCGAGCCGGCCATTGGATTGCTCGCAGGGTGCCATTTCCGTCCGCAAATCGGCTCCGCCGAGAAACAAGCGTTTCAGGGTCGATCCCGGGGCGTCTCTCGCCAGCCGGCAGAGTCCCGGCTAATTAGTAATCGTCCTCCGCCTCGGTGAAATCTGCAGGTGCCTCGGTGTATCCAGACAGCACGCCGAGCGTGTGATTCGGATGCGCCGGATAATCCGCGCGACGTTCCGCCGTTGATTCTGCAAATTAAGTCGACTGCTCGGCGCGGCCGGGCTCGAGGCCGTAACAGGGGGGATGGTCGTAGGAAACACGGGGGGACGGGATCGCACGGAGGCGGGGGTCGGCTGGTCCTGGAAACAGGTGGGGCAGAACGGAACGCAATCGCAGCGTACTTTGGGTGATTATAGGCAATCGTAAAAGTACCAGAAAGCGACGGGTAAGAGGGAACAAGACAGGGGCTGCCGGGGGAGGGGGGTGGGTAGATGGAAGGAACGTCGGCGGGGGTGGATGAGGGATACACGGGCCCATGACGGCGCTACCTAACGCCACCCCAACGTACACGCTCGAACGCGTTGCGTAATTAGCGACTGCCTCTCCGGTTTTGTGGGTGGGCGAGGGGGTTGCTGGGCGGCCTGGATAGCGAGGGTGAAGTGGGCGCAGTGTTAGCCTGCGTCAGGATTGGGCCACCACCCCCGAGATACGTGCTCGCGCGAACCGACGACGACCGGTTCGCAGCCCGGAACACACGTGTGCGATCCACGGGCTGGTTCTCGATGTAAGATGGTGCTCGTGTTTCCGGCAGAACCAGCTCTACACACCCCCGGCACGATTCTCCGCAGCCGACTTTCTACGGCTTAGATTTTTTCGCCACCGCACCGTCGACGATGCGAACCACCCTGAATGTTGTGACACGTTTTAATTCGAGTGCGCGATTTGGATCCCGGGGTTCGTTAATCCCTAATGCCCGGGCTTATCCCGAGGGGCTTCTTTCGTGTCGTTAAAATTCTACGTTCTGTTTAACGTAATTAGCGTGTAATCCGGCGTGCACGACGTAGTTGTGATTCCTTCAATGTATCAGGACCGCTACTGCAAATCCTCGCGACTGAAATAAAGCTGCGGATTTTATGCGTTTATGGCAAAAATGAGTGGATGAAACTGAACACAGTGAAGAGATTGAAAGAAGCTAAGAATGTAGTTGCACCAGTTTCAACTGAATGACATTATTAAAGAAAGGAAGGAAATTGTTTTTGGCTCATCTGTCTTGCAATTGATGGGTTGTTGCAATATATATATATATAATTTCAGTTTTCCAAATAGATAGCTTATAAAAAGAAACCGAAATTACTTTTGCAACAGTCCAATAACTGTGATTCCGGGTGGCCGAGGGATAAGGGGAGGTCATCGGTTAGGTGATATTTTTTTTACATTCGTTTTGAATGACTATTTTCAGGAATGCTACTAGAAACTTGCGATTTTTCTACTGAATCTACCGAAGCGTATAAAATGATTAGTATCACATCTTTTTGTCTCAAGAAGCTATTGAAATTATAAACAATCTTTTACAGAAAATGTTTGAATAGATTTTTGCATTCGTTGTAATCAAAATCGCGCGGAAGATCTCACTATAAATAATAATAAAATAATAAAAACATCAACAAACCCTTAAGCATTCGCACGTGCAAATCCATGGAATCGGAGAACTCGTTTCCACAGATCCAGATGGAACGACGTATTTCGAACGATTATTACGAAAAAGATCGTGCCCGCAGTCTAATCAGCACCGACTCCAGCCGACCTCGCAAGCACCCCTAGGAGTCCGAGGTCTGGCACCGGGGTCCGGGAATTGCCTGCGGAGGAAGCCTCTCGCACAAACGGCGCGTAACGATCAATTATCGAGCATAACGCTCGGCTGGCAATCATTACAAAGCGGCAGCGGATTTTGCTGCGTAAACAACGTCTTGGAGGGCGCGATTCTCGCGCGAGTCGGCCGCGGATCCGATTTTCTCGAGTGGCAGCCGTCGCGAGCGTGAGAGAGAGAGAGAGAGAGAGAGAGAACGGGGCTCGAATTATGCGGTTCGTGGCGTCGACACTAATCCCTGTCGAAACACCCCCGCACTCGGCGGCGCGAGGGGCGAGCGGGGGCCTGCGAAGCGGGATGGCGAATCGAGGAGCCGGGGGGCGGCTAGGAGAGGAGAGAGGGGGCCATCGTAGCCGACGTAGACGCAATTAATGCAGGAACGGGGTGCGCGGACGCCGAGGGTGTTTCGGGGAGGGCATCGTCGCTACGCCGCCGCGCCGTGAGACGTAATGACTAATTGAGATTGGAAAAGAGGAGGGAATAATGCGATCCGGGTGGTCACGGTAAAACGCACTTTTTCTTTTCTCCTCTTCATCCTTCCGTTCCCTCCACTGTTTCCTCCTCCTCGTCCTACTACCCCGACCACCCCCGCCGTCGTTCCTCCGACCGTGTCGATTACAAAGGATCTCTCGCCTGCAGGCACACCAATGGAATTACGGGGACTACGTTGTCGCGCCGCGCCGCGCCGGCAGGCTACCGGATCGACGGCCCCCGCTCGATTTTAATGCGATCGATTTAGCGGCAGAACGACCAGCCGGCGAACCTACGCCCGCGATCTATCAATTTTCTTCCGCGCGCTCTTTTTTCGGACCAGCCGGATGACGCGGCGCCTCTGATTAAAGCGACTCGATTCGTGGAACGCGTCCGGCAAGTGACGGAATCACGACGTCCTAGGCGAGACACTTGCGAGCCGGGCTTCGAAACAGCTATGATGTCGGTTTCGGTGTACCGAACATACATAAAATTGATGGGAAGTCTGAATAAATTCAATCTTATTTGTCACACACACATTCTTATAAAGTAATAGGTATACAATTTTTTAGTGCTTGGTACGTTTAGTGCCAAACCCTTTTTGAACCATAAATTCAACCATACATATGCTTCGTGAAGATTAGTTTTCAATGAAGTTGTGTTTATTGTTATAAAATTAATGTTAATGTTGTTAATTTTAATGTTTGGCTATCTTAATTACTGCAACTCTAACGCTGGAACTACCAAACCCCAAAACATGTCTAATGTATACTCTTTTATAACAATAACAAAAGATTAGATTGATTTAAACCTTGTACGATTTTTATTATATAATAGTATATGCTGGAATGAAAAAAATTCCTATGTATATATGAAAATTCCTGAATTAAACATCTTCATAGAATCAGGAATTGTAGAAGAAAACAATCAGAAACCAGTCATTTTGACTGGTTTGGTAGTTCTAGTGTTAAAGGTGCTTGCTTATTTTAACCATATTTAAGATGAAGAATACAGTTGAAAGCACAGAAGATCGTGCAGAAAATCGGGGAGAACAGTTAGGAGAATCGGCGATGCAACAAAAACTCGAGCAAAATTGTGTTATTAACCGCCCAACAATCGACTCGCACACAGAAGCAGAGCCGCAGTGGAGCCGCTTTGAGATCGTTCCCGCACTTACACCCAATCATCCCATTATTCACCCCGAGTACCCAAAGCAGACATCAAAAGCCATCATCCCGCGCGCACCCTCGTCTGAAGAATCCCGAAAAACCGCTCTCAATGACCGGGGAGCACTATGCTTCCGCAATCTGATCCGCCTGGGCGACTGTGATCGGTTTGCCGAAAAAAATGGGCGGAATTCCTATCTTTGTTAGTTGCGAAATAAATATAACAGCCCCGGGGAACCTCAATCCGCAGAAATTGACTTTGCAAAACGGTATAAGTATACTCTTGGAACTAAACAGTTGCAGAATTATTTGACAATTAATGGTGGATTGATCGGTTATGATTTTGGTGTTAGGAGATGGTTGAGGACTTTCTTCCATTTTCATAGTTTATACGGACAAATTGAACATCTGCTGCAACCACGTTCGAAGAAATTCGCTTCAAGATGTATCCATTTTGCAGTAGTGCAAATCCTGTGATCATATCTTCTGTTTTTATTTTCATTTCGATTGGAATAATCTTCCTTTTGGTTGAAATGGAGCCTTGGAAATTTATATTGTCGTTAGTGCAAGATATTGATTGTCATTATTAAATTGTAAATCTTTATGCAAAATACAAATTTTCCAAGACGATTGTGAGGGGCAGAAATGAAATAAGAATAAATTGTTTCTTTTAATCGTTTTAATAAACAGAAAATAGTGTAACTATATTATTAAATTCTCCTTATGCGTTCACAATTTTATATTTCGACTATACACATTTGTTATAAATGCATAAAAATAAAATAAAATTCCAAAATTTTAGCCGTTTAATTATTATCGAACTCCGTCCAATTTTATTCATTTTTCAAAGCTATTTACTGTACACTGTATTGACTCTGACCAATGTTTCACGACATCCTGCACAAAGTCCGATTATTATAAACGATTTCGTACAACATTCCTGTTCACAATTCGAAGACGCTAAAACTCCTACCTCCGTCAGGCACAAACAGACTGACGAAACGAATCGACTGACTCAAGCGAATATTTCAGGACGCGTTACAGAACGTCGGATTATTATACGCGACACGGATTCGTGCAACGCTGCTGGCTTTCCGGAGTCTAAAGATAGCCGTGAACAATGTCAAAGCGACCGAGTGTCCGTCAGCTCATGGTAACATCCCCGACATACCGCCGCGTCGACTATACAAACAGAAAATCGACGATTGTGCAGGATCCCTTGCGATTAATTAGACTCCGCGAACGGACAGCTACTTTTCCCCAATATCGTGCCCGTTTTCTTGCAAATCGAGCACCCCCGCCTAGCCAGGCCTGGCCCCAGGCACTTCCTCGTAGCATCCATCAGCGTTCAGACAATCGCGGCCGCGTGTTGTGACACGATTTGTCACGATATCGCGGGTACGGTCCGCGGCATTGATATTGTGCCGGGTACAATCCGCATCCAAGAGCGAAACAACGATTCGAGCAAGCTGGCTAGGCGGCTAGCGGGGGGTCGGAGGGTGGTCGGGAGGATGGCAGGAAGGAAGGCAGGAAGGAAGGAAGGAAGGAAGGAAGGAAGGAAGGAAGGAAGGAAGGAAGGAAAGCAAAAGGAGAGGACGTTGGACGGAGGCGGGAGCAGGATGGGAGGAAGAGGAAGGTAAAGCAAGCGCAGTAACCAAGCCGAAAGAGAGCGAGAGAGAGAGAGAGAGAGAGAAATCTGTCGCATGGAAAGCTGCCGTCGCGCGCGCGAGTGTTCTCCATTCGTCGGCGCTCGGCTCGTCGACATTAAGATAATTACTTTCCAGCAGGACGTGCGCACTCATTGTTGCCGGTACCGCGGCAGAATGGCATTATGTATTGTCAGGAAGAAAGTGAGGGAGCGGCTGGAGGCGGTTTGGGGGTGGCCGGGGGGGGAGGAGGAGGAGGTAGTGCGAGCCCGGGGGCGGACGAGGGGGCACCAGCACACCCCGCCTCGGTATACGTTAGCCTGTGGGTGGAGCATTATTCCGTCAGTTCCATGTTTCGCCATTGAAACTAGCGGGGGTTGCTTTCCGTTTCTCGAGGAAGACTGCCGGAGAGGGTGGGCATCTACCCGATGTATCCAACGGCTTTTCTGCCGGCGACGCCATTAATGTAATTATTTCCAGCGAGTGTTTCCAGAGCCACGGAACGGTTCGCGGGAATCGAGACTGATCAACCCGCCGCCGCGAAAGAAAACGACCGAATCCTCCGGGACGCTCCCCGATGCCACGGCCTTGCCTTTCTTCTTCTTCTTCGTCGCCTCCTTCTTCCTTTTTCCTCGCCTCCGCTTCCTTTCTTCCATTTTTGTTTCCGTCTCCTCCCTCGCGCCACTTCCCACCCTCCCCCTTCTCCACCTCGCTTCTTCTACCGGCAGCCGGCTGGTTTCGCGAATTTTTCCTTTTCGGTAGCCGGTCGCTTCTTTTTCGCGCGCGTTCCCGGCACACACGCGAGATCGTTTTCTCCCTCGGTTGACAACGGGGGCTGGGGACGCGTCACGGCCGCGACGAACCGTTAAAACGAGGCTCGCTTGTCGGATTTGTGTCGCTCGCTTGCCGCCGCGATAATAGCCCGATTCCGCGTAATGGATTTCGCTCGCGGCTTCGCGCTTTGGCGATACTTCGCGACACTTTGCGACAATCCACCGGAAGCCGCGGAGACTTCTGCTTTCTCTTCGTCTTTGCCCGCTTTGTCGAGATTAGTTCGCCAGGGCAGATCACTGCCGGAGGCTTCTTTTGTGACTTTCGGATGGGTCTGCAGAAGTGTAGAGCGAGTCGGGCAAATGCGTTGACAGTAACCGTGCCTGTCAAAATGACCGGTTTCACGGTTTTTGTTTTCCACTTATCGAAATTCGAATGAAATTAGATTCTGCAGATAGTCCGATATATTCAACCATCTTGCTTTTTTTAGAGCTGTTGAGAATCAAGTACGGTTTAAAACAACTGTAATGCAATTTTTCACATCGGAAACGATGATTTGATCTCCACAAAGATCGCCCTTCAGCCCTCTGTCCCTATTGCAACTGTAAGTGTAGAATCAGCAGTGTACAAACGATACAACAAAATTGTTAAAAATATTTCGAATGCGTCCCCATAAAATATTGCAACGCCATGGGAACTTTTTATCGCGTTCGGAATGAAGTTGCGAAGTGAATTTTTCTGGAATGAAGTTGCTTCGTTTTGGGACAGGTGTCTGTGATCAGTAACCTGTTCGAGCGACATGTTTCGATGAACAGAAATTTCAGTGGTTCTGATTGAAAAATTCTAAAAAATATGTGCTAAATATGACTAAATTTATCGTGCTAAATTAGTTGTGTAAAAGAAATTAAAATTAAAATGTCTCTGCACGAAACGTTCATCGAAGAAGATGGATTCGGTATGATGCCAAGACCCAACCATAACAGGCATAAAACGAAATTTGATATTGTTAGAAGGTAAGTGTCATACGATTATTAAAAGGAGATATTTATAAGTTGTTGTTCTTAATTTTGGTAGGTATACTATGACCAATAAGCACAGAGCGTCGGTGCAATTGATATCGTGGGGCGCCACCATCCAGTCGATCAAAGTCCCGAACAAGTATGGCATTTTGGGTGACGTTGTTTTAGGATTCGACGATCTCGAGGGTGAGACGACTTGTCATAATGATCACAATATCACAAAGCGCGAAGTAACGTTCACGTAAAATTTCATTTTCCTCGCTTCAAATCTCGATGAACTCTTTTTTTGAAAATTCTGCACCGCATGATTCTCACAATCGAACAGCGTTGTTGCTGTCGTGGGTCGATAACAATGCTACGAAAATATAATTAGGGTATTTGAAGAACAGGTACATAGGAAGCATAATCGGTCGAGTGGTGAATAAAATCTCCAATGGTACGATGACAGTGGACAATAAGGATTACTCGTTGTCAGTGAACTATAGGGACGGTTGCAGTCATTTTCACGGTGGCTATTGTGGCTTCGATAACGTCAATTGGCAGTCCTACATACGGGGAAAACACGTGGTAAAGATCTGTAATTAATGTTTGATCGGCTGCCTTTCGGCGCTTCGAAGTTGCCACGAATTGCAACAGTTTCGTTGCGCAGGTGATGACGCATCATAGTCCAGCGAATTGCCAGGGATACCCAGGTGATATGTTGATACAGATCAAATTCTCTTGGACCGACGATAACCAGCTCGGTATTAACATCCGCGCACAAGCAACTCAGCCAACACCTGCCAATATCACTACTAATTGCTTGATGAACCTTGCCGGCCACGTAAGATCCCATCGCCGTAACTTATTTGTCCCTAAGAATACCGTAAAAATACCATTGCGAATCCTACCGACTGTGCAACATTTCAAATCAGTTAATACACAGCATAATTAAACAGGGAAGAATTGCATGGCATTGTTGCTTAATTTGTTGGAACAATTGTTATGTTGACTATCTCAATAATTTTTGACAAATCTAATCCTCGTTTACGAAGATTGATGATGATTGTAAGCCGAATCAATTTCAAGGGTTTGTTAAAATTCTCATAGGCGACGGGCCCGATCGAATTGAAAAAACACGTGGTCTCAATTAACGCTGATTGCTGGACCTGCGCGGATGTCAAAAACAATTTGCCGACAGGCGCTATACTTCCTGTCGATTATGAAGTCTACGATTTACGTTTACCGACACAGCTGACCAAGAACCGGCTTTACAACGTACCAGGGGGTGGTTACAACCAGAATCTCTGCATCACCAGCCCCAGCTGTTGGTGTTATCGATTCCACGCTAGGTAACTCGCATAAACGTCGAATACACCGAACGTTCAGTGTGCTTTCGTTGCTGAATTTTTTGGGTCCTTCAAACGTTGTGCGATCATCAGACATAAATCTGTAATATTCGAATCTAAATTCAATTAAATTTCAATTAGAAAGGAAAGTTAGGCGACTATTAAACTTAAATGAATATTTAAATTTAGATTAGAAAGAAAAGTTATGCGATTATCAAACTTAGATCAATATTTGAATTTTTTTGCAAATATCAAACTTTGAATATTTAAATTTAGATTAGAAAAAAAAGTTATGGAACTATCAAACTTAAATGAATATTTAAATTTAAACTAGAAAGAAATTTCTGCAAATATCGGACTCAAGCGAATATTTAAATCAAAGTTAGAAACGAACGTTATGCAACTATAAAACTTGAACGAATATTTAAAAGTTAGTTTAAAAGTTGTTTAAAGTTAGAAACGAACGTCGTGCAAGCATAAAACTGAAACGAATGTTTAACTTAAAATCGCTGACAAAAGCAACGCCGACTATCGAATTTGAATTTTCAATGTCTCGAATTACATTTGAATCGATGTTAACGCCGCACACGTTTTCACGGATTGCATGTGAAGGATTCTGCACCCGACCTCCGGAAGAACTTTAGAAGTTTACTCGAATCAACCGGGTCTTCAGTTCTCAACCGGAAACGACCTACCCGATCCTGAATGCGTTTGTCCCCCCGATTTCGACGACGCGTCCGTCTACGACAGCCAAGATTGTGTTAGACAATTAAAAATCTTCGACAATTTGGCGATTTCTATAGAAAACGTTTTCAGATCGCCGACCTCGTGGACACAGACATTTGGGGGAAAGATGGCGTCCGTTACCAGAGGCACGGAGGGTTCGTGTTGTCGCCGCAGAACTATCCTGATGCGATCAACATAAGCGATTTTCCTTGTTGCGTACTCTACCCTGGCAAGGTTTACGCGCATGACTTGACGTTCAAATTTGGCCTGCTTTCGAAAATTTGAATCTGTTAAAATCGAACTGTCAAACAACTCGAATCACTCGTTTTAATAGCTGTAATTAATAATTAATAGCAATAACCTAATTAATAGCAAACCTACTACTCGCGAATGAACAGTTTCAGATTGCTTACGCGCGCGTTGCAGTTAATGCGATTGTAACGATCTTTTAATGGAAAATAGTTAACCCTTTGCACTCGAAGCTATTTTAACTGTAGATATAAAATCATTTTTCTGACTTATAGTATTTTTATCTTATATGACAAAATGCATTTTACGTATATGAAATTGACTCTTGGGACCCACGCAACAGTTACACTCTTTACAATTTGTTAAATCTAAACTTTGTTAATATCAGAATTATCTGAAAACGTGATCTAACAAATTTTAGTGGTGCCTCAGAGTCACCACTCGAGTGATGAGGGTTAAATAGCAAAGGGTTAAATACATTATTCGAGTACAAATTACAAGAAAAATTCCGAGCAATCTAAATAATTCTGACATTTTTAACACTAGTCACTGTTCAGTTCAGTATCGATAACTTTCGTGGCAGTCAATAATGGTCTTGCGACGTTTACCATTGTCCTAGGTTTTTGTTAATCGGGGAGGGAGCTTCATAGACACATAAGCTCGTTGATTTATAATACATATATTTGTGAACGACCTCGGCTGGAATAATCTTCGCATCCGGTGTAATTGTACAAAACTAGCCATAATAAATCCTATTCACATATGTGTCGGCACAACAGTCGCACGCTACACCTTGCGTTTGCCATCGGCCGACGTAATTGTCGCCGCACAGCGATGTCTAATAATTAAGTTGTACATACTATCGTGACGATTAACTATCCTTACGTAATTCTCTTTCGATTCTCAAGCGAAGGCACACTTCTCCCTACTCCCGACTTCTTCACGAAAATTCGAACCACAAAACAACGTTTAATCTTCTCGACGATCACCGTTCACGTGATCGATTACGATTACATGCATTACGATCGCCGTCGCGTGCTCCAGATTTTCGCCACCGAACTCGTATATAATTTCACCTCGCTACTTGCTAGTTATCCATAAATATATATATATATAT
Organism: Megalopta genalis; assembly: GCF_051020955.1. Taxonomy (NCBI): domain Eukaryota; kingdom Metazoa; phylum Arthropoda; class Insecta; order Hymenoptera; family Halictidae; genus Megalopta; species Megalopta genalis. Next base: position 34,209,132 of record NC_135014.1, on the reverse strand, counting down.
ATATATATATATATATATTATATATTATATATATTATATATATATTATATATATTATATATATTATATATATTATATATATTATATATATATTATATATATATATATATATATATATATATATATATATATATATATATATATACATATATAATATAAAGCTACATCTGTGTGTACATTCACTTAGGCATAATAGACAAAATTCGTTTCCTTTTGTACATCCTTAGCGTGTTAACTCTACGTGTTATGGTCCGCGTGGCACGGGGTGGCAGTATCTTATGGCAGAGAGATTGGTGAGACAGCACCGACTGTCCGTGCGTCTATTGGCAGACATTGTTTAAACATATCCTTGCGTTCGCCGAGCTCTTATGCAACGAGAGTGTCTCAGAAACGAAAATCCTTCTCAATATACGCTTTCAACAGTTGATCACGCTGTTAACCATTCATTCTGCTGTTAAATATTAATTTGTCGTTGACTAATTGATTCGCTGTTGAACGTTAATTATGCTGTTGAACATTAATTATGTCGTTGAACATTAACTATGCTGTTGAATGTCAAATGTATTATCGACTAATTAATTCGCTGTGGGACGTTAATTATGCTGTTGAACATTACTTGTGCTGTTGAACGTAAATTATGTCGTTGAATATTAATACCATCAAATCTTAATTATGCTGTTAAACATTAGCAATGCTGCTAAAATTAATTACGCTCTTAAAGAACGTTCGTTAAATGGAATCTTCGACACTCGCGTCGCGAGACCTCGACCACGCCAAGAACAATTAATCTACGCTCGATCTACGGTATCTAAGAACCAGAAAATTATAAAACAAAGGCGAAGGCAGTGTTAGAGAATGAATCGCGACCATGCACAGCTACGTTCTATATAAAACAGAAGAACAAAAACATAATTATTTGGCAGTGGAACGACGCAAGTCTGGCGATGTTTCTGAACACAAATTTCATACGTCCGTAGGACTTATCGTAATTCTCGGAAACGGAATCATTTCTCGTTCGTAATACTCTCGGCCTAGCGTATTATTACACTCTCGTTCACCGTTTCGATCGCGTCGTTTCGGTGGTCGTACCGTGGAAACGTGGAAATTGACTAATTCGAACCGAAGCATACTGTCCGAAGCGTTACTCGGTCACTATCAAGTGAATCCTGAACGTGAGAGGCCTCTCCCAGACTTCGTTCTCCTCGGTGGTGTCGTTTCTCGAGCGGCCGTGGATGACCAACCGGAAGTGGCCGGGTTCCTTCATCCTGCTGCGGAAATGGAGGGCCCAGACGCCGTGCTCCTTCACGATTTGGAAGTGGTTGTCCTTGTCGCCGTGTGCTATCGTGTACTCGATGTTCTCGTCCTGAAAACGAACGTTAATTAATCGATAAGAATCTCGCACGAAGCGAAATTAACCAATAAAAATCTCGTCCTGTAAACGAACAAAAATGAACCAGTAAGAATCTCATCGAATGAACAAACGGAAATTAACCAATGAGAACATCAATTAACATTAATCAATAAGAACAATAACCATGTCTCATTAGACTGCAGGTCTTTATGCGAAATAAAAATTGTCTGCATTGATTGCAAGATGCTGGAAGTTAACAGATAATTATTTCTTTTCTTAAACAGTTTAACGAGTTGAACGTAATACCACAGTGTCTTTAAATTGTTTAAATCTTCTCACAGTTTTCAAATTCATCTACTAATTTTTATCTGATCAAGAGTAATAAGAAAACTTCACTGAAGTTTTAACTCACTCGCTCTCACTCAGTTTAACTCACTTTTCGTGTCGTTTATCTCAATATGGTATTTAGAAAATAGCTGGTACTTCTATTTATTCACTTAATTATTATAATTAAATTAATTAAGTATCGTTAGATCATATTTAACAGGACATTAGATAAAATGAGAACCTTAACAGCCGGCTGGAGTTTCACGATTCTCATTCGGTGCCTCGTCTGCATCAAGCTGATCTCGAGGACGTATTCCTCGCCGTGATGGTGTCTCTTCGCAGTCCCCGCGAATCGCCTCTTCGTGATCTCACTTTGTTCCATCGAATTCAATCGAGCGCCTCTTCTGTGTCTTCCGTTGCCGTTGATCTATTCAAAGAACATTATTTGATGCTTTTGTCTCGGTTGTTTTCATTGATAAGCATTTGGTATTGTGAAATGGCACCTTGCAAGAGAAGCAACCTTCTGTAGATATCGTCTTATTATCCGCCAGCGGTATGTGATAAGGATCCGGATTGATGACGAAGGTGGGAGCATTGCTGATGTCTTCGCCGTAGCGTCCTTGTGATAGAGGATTTATGGTCGACAAGCAATGGCCCTGTGACATTAAAGTTAACACACTTGTTAAATTCTTCAAATTATAATTCACTCTTGGGTTTATTAGAAAAAAGTGGGAAACTGATCAAATGTATTTTCGAAAATTATTCTCTACGATTACGCACCTGTCCGATTCGTTGATAACCCGACGGACATCCGCAGATGAAGCCGCTCGCGCCATTCGGGGTGCATCCGAATGCACAGGGGCTGCCGAGGCACCCTGCACTCACCTGCAACCATTTAATTCATCATCTTTGTTCAACCTAAATAATTGCAATTTTTGCAACTCAATCAATAATAATGTCTACGAATAGACTATACTTATACACATTTACAGAATCCGTAAATTTATAAAATATAAATGCATGCAAAATAAATAAATACTGCACAGAACTTACGAAGCTGCGAAAGATTAGTTATAAATTGAAGTATCACCTGCACACAAATTTGCAATTTAGTATCGAACTGATAACCATCGGGGCAGCCGCACTTGAAGCTACCAATCGTGTTGATGCAAGTGTTGTCTCCACAGGGAGATCCACTGCACTCGTTCTCGTCGATGCACTGATTATAGAAAAGATGCTGAACGAATCCGTCGGGACACCCGCAACGATAGCTTCCCATATAATTCTACGAATTCAATCAAATAAAGGAATGTCCCCGATTTATCGTGTAATCGTAAATAGTATACCTGACAGCCGTGTTCACAAGTACTGTCATCGGCACATTCGTTCTGATCGATGCAGAACCTGCCACTTGTATCCAACTTGAACCCTCTAGGACATATGCACCGGAAACTGCCGAGAGTATTGATGCAAGTGCCTGGCTTGGGGCACGTTCCTGGCTGTTCGCACTCGTTTATGTCTGCAATAACGTAACGCCACATTTTTAAACATTTCTCTGTATAAAAATCATTGATCAGGGCAAATAAAGTATTATTCAATTGATAATCATTTCAATTTCTCTGAATTTGTCTATCAAAATTTTAATTTATCTATCAAAATTTTAATTTGTCTACCAAGATATTGATTTGTCTATCGAACTTTTAATTTATCTATCAAAATTTTAATTTGTCTACCAAGATATTGATTTGTCTATCGAACTTTTAATTTGTTTATTTTTAATTTGTCTATCATACTTTTAATTTGTCTATCAAACTTTTAATTTGCGTAACAGCTTTAAATTGTCCACAAAGATTTTAATTAGCATGGAAATTAGCCGTTTAGAGATCACGAACCAAGACAAGTGTCGCCATCCTGGTTGTAGCCCTCCTGGCAGCCGCAAGTATAGCTTCCCTGAGTGTTGATGCAGTTCTGTTGACACAGGTGATTTCCAGTGGAACATTCGTCCAAGTCCCTGCAGCTGACGCCATCAGGATTGAGGATGAAGCCAGCGGGACAAGAACAAGTGAAGCCTCCCTCTGTGTTCTGGCAATTATACTTGCACGGCTTCGGGGTCAACTCGCACTCGTTTATGTCTACAATTGCATAAAGCGAATTTAAAACATCAGGCTGTATTCGAATTATATAAAAATGTTTCGTCGACGCTTTTCAATTTATTCTCCTGTCTCAATATAAATTACTTACCAACACATTGAGTCCCAGATCTGTCAGGCTTGTAACCCTTGTTACAAACGCATCTGTACGAGCCCAGCGTGTTGATGCACAAACCGTTCTTGCACAAGTCTGGGATCGTTCTGCATTCGTCGATATCTTAAACAAATTTGTTTACCGTATTTATGTACAGTCCTCAGTAAGTTCTGTGGACTTTACGCACTTATGAAATGATTGAGAGACGATACAAATAATTATTAAATCTATTTCTTGAGATTAAGGATGCGAATCTTAATTTCGCATTAAATTTCCAATTTGTAAATATTTCGATTCTTCACTTAAAGTTACATGTCAAATGTTAACAAATTAAATCAATCAGTACCTTGTCCATCCACGGAGAAACCTTTGTCCAAGCAAAGCTCGTTATAGTTATCAGAGTCCTTCGAGGGGCAAATTTCGCAATGTGGACCCCAAGCGGTTCCCATAGTGCAACAGCAATCCGCCTTAGTCACCGTCTTCAAATCGGAAGTCCTCGCAGTGCATCTTCCACCGATTGTTTGCAGGAAACAGTACCCTACTCTACGATCTATCGAAAAATCGAAATGAAAATTCTCGTTATTTTCTTGTTGTGCAATTTTTGTTATTCAATTATCAATATTTTTGGCTTATTCACCTATGCAAGATTTTCCATCAGCGCTCTGCTGGAAACCCTCGTAACAATGGCACTGATAACTGCCTTCCGTGTTCATGCATCGACCGTTTCGACACAGACCGGAGTTGATCGCGCATTCGTTCACGTCCTTGCACTCGTCTGTCATGCCTATCTGCTGGTATCCAGGTGGGCAGATGCACATGAACGTGCCGATTAAATTCTTGCACTGGTACTTGCAGTTGTTCGCTGGTGTCGCGCACTCGTCCACGTCTGCAGACAATTAAAACTGTTAACGACATCTTTCCACGGCGAACTTGTGCATTTCTGTAACTGTTCGTCACACATTTATATGTTCTTTTGTTGGTAACTATATTTCCTTGAACTGATAAATAAAATATTGTATAAAGCCTGTAAAGACAATGCTTAAAAGATTCTACATAACATGGCTTTTGTTGGTAACTATATTTCCTTGAACTGATAAATAAAATATTGTATAAAGCCTATAAAGACAATGCATAAAAGATTCTACATAACATGGCTTTTGTTGGTAACTATATTTCCTTGAACTGATAAATAAAATATTGTATAAAGCCTATAAAGACAATGCATAAAAGATTCTACATAACATGGCTTTTGTTGGTAACTACATTTCTTTGAACTGATAAATAAAATATTGTATAAAGCCTGTAAAGACTTATAACTTGTCATTCATTAGATAAATAAATTACGATTTGCGAAAAGAAAATTTTAATACGACATTAAGAAGTTGGCTTAATACGTTTTTCTAGTATTTGGTATTTTTCTAAAGCACAATTACCAATTACCAATTACCACTAGTAACAAGTATACATTCATGGGAAAAAATGTGATAATGAAATACAGAACCTTGAACATACTAGAAAAATTTTACAACAGTGTCATACTAATCCCGACTTGATAAAATTATTAAAAGATTTTTTAATTCATTATTTAATCGAAATTTCCATTTCGGTTTTTTACAATCAACTCGGCACATTATTATTTTGCACGAAGATCCGCAATTCGGTAGACAGCAGATCCCAACTGAAAAACATAAAGCGTACCTATACAATGTCGTCCGTCAGGAGCAAGCGTGTATCCATAAGGACAAATGCACCGGAAGGAGCCAGGTACATTGTGGCACCTGAACGCGCACTGGTTGCCAAGTTCCAGGCACTCGTTCACGTCCTCGCAGACCTGGTTCACTCCGGGAGTGAATCCGTCGTTGCAAGAACACTCGAAGCCGCCGTTAATGTTGATACAGGTTCCATTCCCGCAAATGTTCTGAACAGCTAAACACTCGTTATTGTCGATGCAGTGTCTGCCGGTGGCGTCCAGGACGTATCCTGAAGGACACTCGCACCGGAAGGAGCCGTCGGTGTTAATACATTCGCCACCGGAACAGACATCCGGCATGACGAGACACTCGTTCAGGTCGATTCCGGTGTCGTCCCTGCCTGGACCCTCGGGGCACAGTCTTCTGAACTCCTCTGAATAAAAGATAATAAATTGCTCGATGGTAAAAATGATCATTGTCATCGTTTATTAACCGATTTACACCCGAAAGCGTAATTATATCGAAGATTATATTAATTTATTAAATTTTCAAAATTTATTCAATTTCTTCATATATATATATATATATATATATATATATATATATATATTCTCTTTGTATATTCTTTAAATGCAGCATTTTTATAAAATATATTATTTAATAAAGCTATTTTTCACGAGAGAGAGAGAGAGAGAGAGAGAGAGAGAGAGAGAGAGAGAGAGAGAGAGAGTATACTCACCGCGAATATATATAAATTCTCTTTGTATATTCTTTAAATGCAGCACTTTTATAAAATACATAATTTAATAAAGCTATTTTTCACGAAAAAAAAAGAGAGAGAGAGAGAGAGAGAGAGAGAGAGAGAGAGTACACTCGCCGCGAAGAAATGCCACGATTTTATGTTATGACGTGTATACTCGTCAAAAACAGCTGACTGGTTAAAATCGGTGATAATTAATTAATCGGCGATAATTGAGAAACATCGCGCGCAGGTGCAAATTGGTTAATGAAATACCAGTCGCTGAGACACTCACCGCTGTTCTCAGGAGGACACTGCTCGCAGTACCTTCCCCAAGCCTTGCCCATGGTGCAGCAACAATGTTTCTTCGTCATCCCGCTCTTTCGGGGGTAGGAGCACCGTCCTCGCACGAAGCTATCGTAACAGGATTCTTCTCTCACGTCGATGCATCGCATCGAGTTAGGTCTGTCGCTTAATTTGTAGCCGACTGGACACTCGCAGATCACGCCGCCTTCTGTGTTCAGACAGCGACCGTTCTCGCAGATACCTGGCGTCTCCACGCACTCGTCGATGTCTATCGTCAATTTCAATGATCGCTTGAATTTGGATCTGCACAATTTATTGTATAATATTTTGACGAAGTCATTGGTTTACCTACCAACGCACGCTTTTCTTGTGTGGTCCAGCTCGTAACCCGGCGGACAGGTGCAGATGTAGGAACCCATCAGATTCTGGCATTTCCCTGGTGCTGGACAGAGTCCAGGTATCTGCAACAATTTATGGATGTTTTTAATACATTCGTCAATTAGTAGAACTGCGCTGAGCTGTTAGCCGAAGCTCTATCGGAAAATCTGTATTTTATGTGTTTATTGTATATGTTGAATAGTATATATACAATAATATAATATTTCTAACATACACAATTTAAACACATTTGCAAAAAATGTTGCGTGTTGGCCGATAATAGGTACAGCTCAGTGCAAAATAATAATGAATTATTGGCACGTTACACACGGATACGCGTGAGTGAATTGCAGATAATACTGCACGCGGTCATTAACTATTTAGCATTTGTAATGGACTCTCTTCGTGATGTAATCGGTTTCGTACACTCGCGAACAGATTGTAATAGTTTATGCGAACGATGTGCGTTTTTAACAGCAGATTTACGGAGCATAAGAAGCAGCTGTTTTATATTAGTTTATAAAAGTAACAATGAGAGATTTATTCTGATTTTGAACAAGTGTTATTGTAACATTCGCGTAAGTAACATGTAAACTGAATGAATAACTCATAAACGTATCTTTAATAATAATCGTAAATTAAAGGATTAGTGACCCGACATTTTGACGGGTCCCGTAAATCTAGCGTTAATAATATTAAGAATTGATTAACTCACCTCGTGACACTCGTCGATGTCTCTGCAATGCTGGCCATCCTGTGCCAGCACGTAGCCGTCAGCGCATTCGCAATTGAAAGCACCGATTGTGTTTCTGCATCTCCCGTTACGGCACAAGAATGGCATGATTCGACACTCGTCGATATCTGTTCCAAAATGTCCACGTTTTACACCATTATTATTAAATGAAAACAATAGGTACAATATCTACAATAACAAGCGAAGGTGTCTGGAAGAATATTTGTCAACAATCGCATCCACAGTGTTAAACATAGCGAGGCGGAAAAATTTAAACACTCGGGTACCGTTGTTATTCGCAAATACTTAAGATGAAAATTACTATTCATTCATCTTTTCTTTGACTTTCGTCAACTTCGACTCACCGGCGCAATCATTGTTAGGGCTCAGCTTGAATCCCTGGTAGCAGATGCACTTGTACGATCCCAGAGCGTTGATGCAGCTTCCGTTGTTGCAGATGTTAGGGTTGCGCTGACACTCGTCGACGTCCATGCAGTTGTCCCTGTCCCTGGTCAGAGCGAAGCCGGTGTGACAGATGCACTGGAAGCTGCCTTGCAGATTGTTGCAGGCGCCGTTGTTGCAAATGCCGGATCTCTCGTAGCACTCGTCGATGTCCACGCAATCTCGTTGACTGAGACCGAGCTTGTACCCGGCCGGACAGATGCACTCGAAGTAGCCCTGCTTGTTTATGCACTGCGCGTTCCCGCTGCAAGGGTTCGGCACCTTGGAACAAACGCGGAACAACATTTATGTCGAGACGCAGTTATCGCTTAGTATAAAAATCATTGTACAATTAATTTAGTATAAAAATCATTGTAGAAGCAATTTAGCATAAAATAAATATAAAAACAATTTTGTGTAAAATAAATGTAAAAACGATTTAGCATAAAATAAATGTGAAAACAATTTAGTATCGAAATCATTGTAAAATCAATTTAACATCAAATAAATATAAAAACAATTTAGCATAAAATAAATATAAAATCAATTTAGCATAAAATAAATATAAAATCAATTTAGCATAAAATAAATGTAAAAACAATTTAGCATAAAATAAATATAAAAACAGTTTAGTATCGAAATCATTGTAAAATCAATTTAACATCAAATAAATATAAAAACAATTTAGCATAGAATAAATGTAAAATCAAGTTAGCATAAAATAAATATAAAATCAATTTAGCATAAAATAAATGTAAAAACAATTTAGCATAAAATAAATATAAAAACAATTTAGTATCGAAATCACTGTAAAATCAATTTAACATCAAATAAATATAAAAACAATTTAGCATAGAATAAATGTAAAATCAAGTTAGCATAAAATAAATATAAAATCAATTTAGCATAAAATAAATGTAAAAACAATTTAGCATAAAATAAATATAAAAACAATTTAGTATCGAAATCATTGTAAAATCAATTTAACATCAAATAAATATAAAAACAATTTAGCATAGAATAAATGTAAAATCAAGTTAGCATAAAATAAATATAAAATCAATTCAGCATAAAATAAATATAGAACCAATTTAACATAAAATCATTAGCACGAAAAGTTCCATAAAGTCAGAACAACTTATGTAACGAAACCGAAATTGCAGTGTTAAAGTCTATTTTCAATGATTACTTCTTTAATTCTGTCGCTGTACCTGCAGACACTCGTTCTCATCGATACACTGATGCGAATCCTCGTCGTAGACGTATCCCCGGTCGCACTGGCACTCGAAGCTGCCAGGAGTGTTCATGCAGCGACCATGAGTGCACATCGTTGGCATCAGTTCGCATTCGTCGATCTCCTCGGTATGATTAGTGATCGGATTCTTGATTTGTCCTGGCACCATGCCGCACAGTATCTCATGTTCACCTTCAAAAATAGTTCAATCTTGTCAGAAAAATTCTACACTCTTCCTAGCTTGAATCAACTATCCGATATTTTTAATTCATTATTTATAATTCATTAATCACTTAATATTAATGATAAAACGGTCAGAATTCTTTTACGGTGTAATTCAATTCTTTGTAACTCTTTAATTAGTTACAAAATGGTCAGAATTATTTTGCGGTCCAATCTAATTCTTTATAATTCATTAATGACTTTAAAAATGATCAGAGTTCCTTTGCTTAACGAATGTAATAAGACTTGTTCTTACGTGTCCTTTCAGCAGGACACCTCTCGCAAGGACTCCCCCAAGCAGCCCCCATGGAGCAGCAACACAACATTTTCGTCTGCGAATGCATCATAGGATTGACACACCTGCCATCCTCGTAATCCAAGTAACAAGACTCCTTTCGCATGTCCACGCACTCCTCTGTCGATGCAAGCAATTCGATTATCATTCAATTTACCGAAACGGAATGATACGATGGAAATCGAAGTTACATTTACGTACTTCCTCCTGGCATGATCATGTATCCCTCCGGGCACTCGCAATGGTACTTTCCCTGATCGTTGATGCAGTATCCCACGCCGCAGATGTGTGGATGCAGTGCGCACTCGTCCAGGTCTGCAAAAAGGCACCGACTTGCAACATTATTCGAGCGAATGCATAATTCGAATCCGATTTAAAACAGTAGAGAGACTCAAAGAAATTGTTTCGATTTTTATTCGATTATTCTTCCAACTCGCTGAAATTATTATTATAATTTATTATCATAGTATATTATTATTGCTGCATGTCGAGAATCAACCGCAAAGATTGCAGCGCGATCGAAGTAATTTAATCAATGAAATTGAAACTAGAAAACTGAAATTTATTATACTGGATGGTACTTTAACTCTTTTCCATTTTAAACGTCCCTCTAAAATTCAATTCGTTCGAACATGTTACAATGAAAGTGAATTTTGGAAATCACTCGAAAATTTCTTCTGCTTCTTGCAATTAGGAAAATTTTTATTTCACATAAAATTTCAGACTATTGATTACGAGTCCATTCTTGCTTAGAAGCTTCGTAATAAATTTTCTGGCTTCTATAAAATGTCTGATACGAAAATTTTGATTTCTGCTGTCTCCAACGAAGCCTTAACATAATAATAACGAAGCCATTTTGTTGCCGAACAAGATTCTCGAATTTTACTTGAAACAGTCGTGAATAAAAGTTGTCATTCGAAACATTTTCTGGCGATTACCGATGCAGTTGGTCTTCGACTCGTCCAAGATGAATCCCTCGCTGCAGGAGCACATGAAGCTGCCGAACGTGTTCGTGCAGTGGCCATTTTGGCAGATGTTCTCGTGCTCCTCGCACTCGTTGATGTCCTCCAGGATCACGGTGACCGGATTGGGTCTGTAGCCGTATCCTCCGGGACACAACTCGTCGAATTCCTTCGTGCCAATCTGAGGACATTCCTCGCAGCGGTTTCCCCAAGCGTTGCCGATGCTGCAGCAACAGGTCGCTTTGGTCACCGAGGTGGACACGTCGAAGATGCACTGCGGTTTTCCGGTGCCTCGTACGAAGCCGATGAAGCAGAACGATTCTCGCCTGTCTGAGACGCAAAGATGCACGAGTACCATTATTTTTAATACTTTCATATTAGTGGCTGAGCAATCAGAGAGGCACGAGTTTTCGGTACCATTTTTTTAATGGCCCTACACATTGTCTTGCTTCTCTATTTTCTTGACACTCTTATTGACAAAAATATAACCGATCAGATCATTTTATTTATCAATTTTATCCAACGAAAGATGCAAAAAGTAAACTTTTATATTCGTCATTGTTGATCCGATCCGTGATACTCATAAAATGATCAAAAGTGTTAAAAACGTCTCCCGAAGAATACTCACCGACGCAAGCGTTCCCAGCTTCGACCAGCTCGTAATTAGGCGGACACTTGCACGTGTACTTGCCCTGGGTGTTGACGCAGGTGCCATACTGGCAGGACTGTGGGTTTTCGCACTCGTCGATGTCGGTGCAGTTGCCGCCGGATCCGTCCAGCGTGTAGCCGTCGTTGCACTCGCAACGGAACATGCCGAAGATGTTCTCGCATCTGCCGAACACGCACAGATTGCTGAACATCTCGCACTCGTTTATGTCGACGCAGGTTTGCTCGTTGTTCTCGTCCGGGTGCATGAAGCCCATCTCGCATTCACACCGGAAGGAGCCGGGGTAGTTGAGGCAGTGGCCGTTTTCGCAGAGGCTGTTGTCGTTTTCGCACTCGTCGATGTCCTTGCAGTCGTAGCCGTCGCCTCTGAACCCCGCGTCGCACACACACTGAAACGTTGAAGAATTTTTTTTAATATTTTTAACACATTTTTGCAGTTTACTAATAATTATATGGAAAAAGTCGCAGTTCTTTTAGAAATTTTTAATTCAATTTTTCGTGGAGAATTTTTGTGGCTCTTTGAAATGCAGAAATGCAAAAATGCGTAATTAGCAGCGATTTTACAGTAACAATTTCTATTTGACATGTTTGACAATTGCAATTTATATTCGATAACTTTTAGATTTACTTTCTTAAATGTGTTAAAAATAATGGAGAGAATGCAACCATTTTTTCACAGTGACAATGATTAGAACTTTTTCGATTGTGATAATTTTTTAAATGGGAAAGAAAATGTATATTTATTGTTTGCCTATATTTACTCGAATGCTTAAATATTGATAACAAGAGAACAGAATTTTATTCCGACTTAAAAGAACGGGATAACATTCATACCTAACAAATTATTACAAGAAATCTCCATCACGAGTCAGACTCATTAAACTGCTTAAATTTATAAATAAATAATCTATAAAGTACTAAATAATGAATAAAGTACTAAATAATCTATAAATTACTGAATAATTTATACAGTACCAAATAATTTATGAAGTACCGAACAATCTATAAAGTACTAAATAATTTGTAATGTACTAAAAAATTGTCGATCATTCGAAAACAAGTTTTACTTTGAAAGATCCCTCGGTGTTAATGCACTGCGCATTGGAGTCGCAGCCGCCATTGTTGGTGAGACACTCGTTGATGTCTCTACATTCGACGCCATTCCCGACGAAGCCCTCGTGGCAGGTGCATTCGTAGGAACCGTGAGTGTTCCGACAATCTGCGAACTCGCTGCAGGAGTACGCGTTCAATAGACACTCGTCGTCGTCGGTGCAGCCAGGACTTGCTTCCGGTTTCACGGAGTATCCTTCCTCGCAACGACAGTTGAAGGAACCGACGGTGTTGTAACATTCGCCATAACCGCAGATGTTCGGCTGTGTGGTGCATTCGTCGACGTCTGATCGAAAACAAAACAAAACAAACATTTATATTGTACCTTCTTAACATAAATTTTCATCCATTTCTTTAGGAACGTTCTAAAGTTTTTATAACGATAGTTAAACTATACTAGATAATTCGTTCGAATGCAAAAATGTTGACAGTGACGAATCTGAGAAGTGAGAAAAGCTAGAAATAGCTTCTAGAGATGATTAATAAATAATAAATTCTTTTTCTTACCTACACAGGATGCGCCATCCTTGCCGGGTAATAATCCATCCGTGCAGCTGCATATATAGCCACCAGGGATGTTGCTGCATTTGCCTCCGTTGCAGATGCGTGGATTCTCTTTGCACTCGTCGACGTCCACGCAGGAACGGCCGTCGAGATTCAGGGCGAAACCGGTGCTGTCGACAAAAATAAATGCAACGATTACTTTCCTTTTTATTCATGAGAGATTTACACATATCATATACATTATTGCTTAATAATAAATATCAAATTTAATCCTATTTATTATTGCTGAATTATGCTTAGTAAGCTAAGGGAATTTTTAAACAAAACTCCTTCATGTAGGAAGAATGATAATAGACAGCGGATTTTTATGCGGAGTGGAAATTATATGCAGTTGTCGCAAATTCCAGGAGCTACACACACATTTGTTTATTTTCTTAATCATTTCAACGAGTTCATATTAGCATTATTTCAAGGTGTCCCGAAATTATGATATTTCCGAGAAACGAGGGGTTGCTGAGATCATTTGAAGCAACTGTTTCCTTAGCGAAAATGCAATCCACGGCTTCGTTTACGAGTTATTAACGTAAAACACCGGCCAATGAGAGGTCATTGCTGTCGCTCCGCCACAGCGCGACGCGGCGTCGGCAACGAGGGCGGAGCGCCGGCCGCACTCGCACTCCGATTGGTCCGTGTTTTTCGTTAATAACTCGTAAACGAAACCGCGGATTGCATTTTCGCTGAGGAGAAAGTTACTTCGAATCACCTCAGGAACCTCTCATTTCCTGGAAGTACCATAATTTTGGCATTTGATTTACTGATTTTTGCTATAAATAGCAAACGAATATCCTAAATAAACTCACCCGCAGGAGCAAGAGAAGCTACCAGGGGTGTTCAAGCAAATGTCCTCGCAGCCGCCGTTCTTCATCGAGCATTCGTTTATGTCCTCGCAGTGAGACTTCAGTCCAGTTTGCTGGTAGCCATCGTCGCAAATGCACTGGTACGTTCCCATCATGTTCTCGCAGACGCCGTTCGAACAGATTCCGCTTGTTCTGGAGCACTCGTCGATGTCCTTGCAGGACTGCTTGTCAGGGCCTAGCTCGTGGCCTGGAGGACACTGGCATACGAAGCTGCCCTCAGTGTTGATGCAGGTACCGCCTCGACATAGTCCTGGCGTCTCCTCGCATTCGTTGATGTCTGAAATTTCATTCGAATTCGTTTTGATCTGGCCTTTATCACATTTCCACAACCGAAGAATGAAATTGTCTGTCGATTTGAAAAGAATTAACGCATCATTTACCGGTGATTATTTTATAATTTTCGAATGTCTACAATTTACAGCTACATAAAAACTTCCTAATATATTTTTTAGCACTACTAATTATTTATTTATTCCTACTGCGTTATTTATATTAATTTAATGCAACAAGTCGTTCCCAGTAACGTTATCTAATAATTTCTTTCCAGATTAACATGTGGAGAAAGATTGTTTAAATTTAATACATTTTTATACTATTGTTTATTTATAATAAACTGAAAACTTAATCAAGAGACTTCCGGTAGGCATAGTGTTAAAAACATTCATATTTAAAACATTCAGATTAGGTATAAGGTCTTCATCATAAGCCTGACTCGATGTTACAGTGCAAGGGCTTAATATTAATTTCTCAATCATTTAGAAAGAAAAACTTTGATGCCAAAGTTTCGGCGAAAATGTTTATCGACAATCTGCTCACCCATGCATATTTTCATAATGTCGCTGCTTCGGTATCCAGAATTACAGTCGCACTGGAAATTGCCAGGGGTGTTCCTGCAGGTGCCATTCCCGCAGACCCCATGCATGATCTCGCACTCGTCGATGTCTGCGATAAAATCATCGAATTCACATTAATATTTCAGTCAGTTTTCGTTCAATTAGCGTTTACTCTCTCTGATCTATGTTTTCACTTTGAAATTTTAGGACCATTTACAACGTACCATTGCACTTGATACCATGCTCATCCAACGCAAAGCCTTGGTTGCACTTGCAACTGTAACTGCCCACCGTGTTCTTGCATCTTCCGTTCAAGCACATCCCAGGAAACTCGATGCACTCGTTGATGTCGTGTTTGTCAGTGAAACCGTCTCCTCTGGGGCACAGTTCGTTGTGAGCATGGGTGCCCGGTTTAGGGCAGGATTCGCATCTTTCGCTGCCCCATGCTCGGCCCACTGAACAACAGCAGAGACTCCTCGAAAATTGACCTTCTATGGGGTTCGCACATTGACCGTGACGGTACTCCATGTAGCAGGTCTCTTGTCTTGTGTCCACGCAGGTGGTATCTGGGAAATATTTAGCTTTCAGAGGAAGGTATATTGTTTTAAATAATAGATGCGATAAGGCGAGTAGATAAAGTTATGTATGTTAACCCTTTGCACTCTAATGGCAATAAAATTTGCCATTTAATGATAAATTTGCCAATATAAAAATGACCAATAAAATTTGCCAAGTCATTTAAAACAATTTCTGCACAAATCTGTTGGTATTTAACAAACTTTGAGAAAAATCGAAAACAATAGGAATTTTCTAGGTCGAAAGAATTATTTGAATTCTGGAGTTAAAATATCTTCGAGTGCAAAGGTTGAGTGCAAAATATGTAATTGATGGAACATTTGACTCCGATTTAAAAATTAATTTGTAATCAACTACATCTCCCTAATTTTATTAGGATCTGCAAATCGTAAGGATGTTGAAAAAATAATCGATGTCATACAATTTAACTGTTTCATCTCGAGGTTTCATTCAATAAAATACTTGAATTTTATGAAATTGTTCAGCACGTTGGCGTGACAGTCGAAGTGTTAACACAGTGTCCAACAGATAGAACTCACGAGTTGCGTCCAAAGTTAATCCAGGAGGGCACTCGCAACGGTATGATCCAACGGTGTTGACGCAGGTGCCGCCGCCTTTGCATATGCCGCTGTTCAATTCGCACTCGTTGACGTCGACGCACTCCTTCCCCCCGAATTTCGCGTATCCCCTTTTGCACTCGCACAGAGAGTGATCGCAAATTTCGCAAGGACTGCCCCAAGCAACTCCCACGGAACAGCAGCATTCCGATTTCAGTGCCAGTCGAGGCAAATTGTACTCGCAGCGACCGTCGATCATCTTTGTCCAGCAGCTACCTCTCCTATTGTCTGAAAAACAGATCAACGAAATGAGCATTTTAATCTGTTTTAATTCTGATATAACTAGAATTCAAAATGCAGTATTTTCAAATTGTGCACACATCATTCGAGATCATTTGCAATAACTATACCGCGCATTTTTGTGCGGAAATAAAAATCCTAAGACTAAAATTTTGCGAATTAAGATTTCTAACACTAAAATCTTGCAAAATAAAATGTTAACGCTGAACCTGTCGAGATCTAAAGGCGACTAACAATCATTACCTTATAAAAATTAAAATATGGAGTTTATTTAAATTTTTCACAATTTTTATAATAGCATGTGCCTGAATAAAGAAATAAATTCAACAATTTCTAATGGAACCATACGACTTCAATAATTATGAATAAACAAATGTGAAACTGTTTAACGTTCAGCGTTAATAATTTGAAGAAATTGAAATTAGTAGATCAACGTTTGCGGTTTCACTGTTCTCTAAATCTTAATCACTCATTTTTGCCATAAACGCGTAACACCATCCTAGCAATATCACACAGTAGAAAAAGTGCATACCCATGCAAATATGACCGGTGTGATCGAGGACGTATCCAGAGCTGCATTCGCACTCGTACGAACCCGGTGTGTTCACGCAGATTCCGTTCAAACAGACGTCGGGACCAAGTTCCTCGCATTCGTCGATGTCCTCGCACACATGATTTTCATTATTGTACCTGGTGCCACTCGGACAAATGCACTGCACATTGAAAATTACATTAAACGCGATGAATTTAATAAAACAACATTTTTAAATTAATCTCGATATTACTTTGGAATACAGTAAATTCTCCCTAATCGACGCTCTGCTTCTACAGAAAAATGGAAAATTTGGGAAGAGTAGATACGATAACTTATAGTTACCGATTGTCAACAACTATAAAAATCACAATTGCAATTGCAAAACCGCAAGGCTCGAATAATCGTATCTCCTCTTCCCAAATTGTCCATTTCTGTGCGCAATCAGAGCGCGAATTAGGAAGAATTTACTGTATATTAATTACCTGGAAGCTGCCCGGTGTATTTCGGCACTGTCCACTGCTGCACAGTGACTCTTCCAGCTCGCATTCGTTGATATCTGTGCAGATTTTCCCCGTAGCGTCCACTTCGTAACCACTGTCGCAGATACACCGATAAGTTCCCATGAGATTCTCGCAACCCCCGTTCACACAGATGTTAGGATTCTGTGCGCACTCGTTGATGTCTGGTTCAACAAACAGAAAATTTAATTGTTTCCAATTGTAGGTGTGCGCTGCGTTAAATGTGTAATTGTTTAACAATCGAACATTTAATTATCAAAATATAATTAAGCTATTGATTCTAGGAGTATTAGTTTTATCTGTTCACCGTCTCCGTTGTAAGTCATCCCCGCGCCATGAGGGCACAGAGCATCGAATTCGCTGGTATTTGGCAGTGGACATGCTTGACAGGTGCTTCCCCAGCCCATGGGTTGTCCTAGGATCACAGTGCAACAGCAGCAACTCGATTTCGTTACGGCTGTGGACGTGGGATTCGAACATTGGCCGTCTCTATACTGCGAGTAGCACAGGTCCCTTCTGGTATCTAATAATAATTATATATTATATAATTAAGGAGTTTATATTATATATTATTATTATTATTCTATTCTATTATATTATTATTATTATTATTATTATTATTATTATTATTATTATTATTATTATTATTATTATTCTATTATTATATTATTATTATTATTATTATTATTATTATTATTATTATTATTATTATTATTATTATTATAATTATTATCATAATTATAAGATCGCACAAGATTCAAATAAATGCAGCCGTGTTAGTTTTGTAATACAAAATATTCTAGTTGCTTTTATTAACTGGTAGAATTAGTACTAATTTTTGTCGTAATATGCGAGGGCTCACCTAAGCAGGACCTTCCATCCGGTCCCAGATTGAATCCAGGGTGACACTCGCACCGGAAGCTGCCCGGGGTGTTGATGCAGCGGCCATTTTGGCACGGTCCGCTCAGACACTCGTCAATATCTATTCAAAAATCCTCAAAACGTTTTCACGAGATTGTGATTGCAATTCTGATTGTAATTGTAATTGTGACGATTGTGATTGTAATTGCAATTGTAGAGGTAATTGTAGTTGTTATTATAGTTAAAATTGTGATTGCAATTGTAATTGCAGAGATAATTATAATTGTTATTAAATTACAATTGTGATTGCAATTGTAATTGCAGAAATAATTATAATTGTTATTAAATTACAATTGTGATTGCAATTGTAATTGTAGAGATAATTATAATTGTTATTAAATTACAATTGTAGAGATAATTGTAATTGTTATTAAATCACAATTGCAGAGATAATTGTAATTGTTATTAAATCACAATTGCAGAGATAATTGTAATTGTTATTAAATCACAATTGCAGAGATAATTGTAATTGTTATTAAATCACAATTGCAGAGATAATTGTAATTGTTATTAAATCACAATTGCAGAGATAATTGTAATTGTTATTAAATCACAATTGCAGAGATAATTGTAATTGTTATTAAATCACAATTGCAGAGATAATTGTAATTGTTATTAAATCACAATTGCGGAGATAATTGTAATTGTTATTAAATTACAATTGCGATCGCAATCGTAATAGCAAAGGTAATTGTAATTATTATTAAATTGCAATTGTGATCACAATTTTAATTGCAGAGACAATTGTCAATATAATATTTAAATCGACTTTAGGAAAATGTCATTATTGTATCAAAGATTTACCAATGCAGTGACTTTGGTCCGGTCCAATTCGGAAGCCAGAGTCGCAAACGCATTTGAAAGACCCTTCCATGTTCACGCACTTTCCATTTTCACACATCCCACTGGTCGAACATTCATCCATATCCACGCAGAACGTATTGTCCCGCGAGGCAGTGAATCCTGATTGACAAATGCAGTGATACGATCCCGGTGTGTTCTCGCATCTGCCGTTCAGACATATTCTCGGATTGTCCGCGCACTCGTTGATGTCTACGAACAAGTATTATTCAAATCATCGTTATTAATTACATTCGGGGAAAAAAGTCTGGTTCAACAGTACCGATGCAAGTGTTCCTGGTAGGCGACAACACGTAGCCGTCGTTGCACTTGCAGTTGAACGATCCATTCATGTTGATGCAGCGGCCGTTGTTGCACATGCCTGTGTCTTGGCACTCGTCGTGGTCTGTGAAGAAATGATTGAAAGTGAACTTAAAACGCTTGGAGCAGGATGAAAATATTGAAACATTTTCCATAAGTGCTGCAAATGCATAATATCTGCAGTTTGATGCATGTAATCATATTATTTTCATTTTCACTTCTATTTTTATTATTATTCTACTATTATCACTAATATTATTCTTGCTACTATACTATTATTATTATTATTATTATTATTATTATTATTATTATTATTATTATTATTATTATTATTATTATTATTATTATTATTATTATTATTATTATTATTATTATTATTATTATTATTATTATTATTATTATTATTATTATTATTATTATTATTATTATTATTATTATTATTATTATTATTATTATTATTATTATTATTATTATTATTATTATTATTATTATTATTATTATTATTATTATTATTATTATTGTTATTGTTATTGTTATTATTATTATTATTATTATTATTATTATTATTATTATTATTATTATTATTATTATTATTATTATTATTATTATTATTATTATTATTATTATTATTATTATTATTATTATTATTATTATTATTATTATTATTATTATTATTATTATTATTATTATTATTATTATTATTATTATTATTATTATTATTATTATTATTATTATTATTATTATTATTATTATTATTATTATTATTATTATTATTATTATTATTATTATTATTATTATTATTATTATTATTATTATTATTATTATTATTATTATTATTATTATTATTATTATTATTATTATTATTATTATTATTATTATTATTATTATTATTATTATTATTATTATTATTATTATTATTATTATTATTATTATTATTATTATTGTTATTATTACTATTATATTATTATTATTCTGTTAAATTTTTGTGGAAAAATTAGAAGGGCATCTAACTCGTTTATGCTAGCTACGTAAAATTAAATTAGAATATGACTGAAAATTCGACATAAATTTAGTAAAATATATATGTATATAAATTCCAAATTTTCTTTTATCAAATTCTTTCTTTGTGATCCTAGTTCATTGATGCTTTAGAATCTTTCAGATACAATAAAGTTGCTCTTGCATTTAGAAACTAATTAAAAAGGCGATTACCAGTGCAATATCTTCCCTCGCCGGAAACGACGAATCCCGGTGGGCACTGGCAGGTGAAGGAGCCCTCGTAATTTTGGCAAGTGCCACCCTGACAGTATCCCAACAGACATTCGTCGATGTCCTCGCATCGGCCGGCCTTCTTGGTGAATCCTGAATAACAGTCACACTCGTATCCGTCGTTCGTGTCGATGCACTTCCCGTTTCCGCAAATGTCCGGACGCAGCGCGCACTCGTTTATCGCTGTGATCGGCTGCAGTTGTTGCAAACAGAGCCGGTTGTAATCGCCTATAATTGAGTAACAACGGGTGTCCCGTTACAACCACCGCCTGAGACGCTGATAACTGGACCGCGCGGATCTTTGTGCGAAGTGAACATTATCTCCGTTCATTGCAAAATGCACGAACTGCACAGACATTTGCTTCCTTTTTCAATAATTTCGATAAGTTTACAGCAATACAATAATATCTAATCTATAATATCTACTAATAATAATAATCTACTAATAATCTACTAATAATCTACTAATAAATCTACTAATAATAATATCTAATAATATCTATCTACTAGCAATACAATAATTAAACGTTTTGCTATCTTGTCTTCGATTTACTGATTTTTGCCGTAAATGCGAAAAATCCGCGATCTACTGATAACGGTTTCGATCCCGATTTCAATTTATTTTTTATTTCTTACGTTTGAGTTCAAGTGTATAATTTCGAATTATTTTTTCGTGGCCTTTCATCGGCTCGCTAATTATTTTAGCATTTTTGTAGGAGAAAGGTTTTCATTGCACAGAGTTGATGTTCTTATTAGTCGACGTACCACTTCCGGGATTAGGGCAAATATAGCACTCGTCGCCCCAGCCTCGTCCCATGTTCTTGCCGCAACAGCAATCTTTTTTGCTCAAACGCATCGACAAACGACTCCTGCATTCGCCGTTTCTGTTCACCGCCGTGTAGCACAGTCCTTGCCTTCCGTCTATTAATTAATACGCAAACATTTCGACGAGGAACAATTAGAACATTATAGAAAAAGGTTTACTTTTCCTAAATAACATTATCACTAAGTTTACTGACCTCTAAAAGCAATTAATTCATATTAATTTATAGAAGTAACAATAACATATTTACACGACTTTTTAACGATTTTTATTACAATATTGCTCTAAACGAATAAATTTCTTCAATAAATCCTCCACGAATGTATTTTTACAATACCAATAATCGGATATTAAAAGATTTGTAATCCGCAATTTTGACAGGTAAATCTAGTGTTAAACAATATTTGTAAATATTTTCTAACTTCTTGATTCTTAATCTTATTTTATAGAAGAATTATAGCCTTCCAGAATTAAAATAAATAAAATATCGGAAAGGGTTGTGGTCGAAGAAATTTAAACAAACTTCTAAAAAATGCTTCGTTAAGTTGGAAACAATGTCGTTACCAATGCAGTATCTTCGATCCTGACTCTGAATGAATCCAGGATTGCACATGCAGTAGTAGCCACCGTTCGTGTTTATGCACTTCCCGTCGGCACAGATTCCTTCCTCCTGGCATTCGTCTCTGTCCTTGCACGCGTTGGTTTCAAGATCTCTAGCCTGGCCGTCAGGGCACTCACAGGTGAACGAGCCGGGCGTGTTCACGCACTTTCCACCCTCGCATAATCCTGGTATAGCCTCGCATTCGTTGATGTCTAGATAACATTTTTAATGAAATTAGATTCAGTTGCGAATAATACTTTATATTTTGTTGTGCTTTAAGTTCTACTGGTCATTAATGTTCCGAAAGTTAAAAATATTCCAAGAATTCCGAAAATTCCGAAAGTTCTGAAAGTTTTGAAAATTTCACATAAAATTATTGAAACATGACAATTAAAATATTTTAGGTTCTGTTGGTCATTAATACACTGAGGATATTTGTGAAAAATAAAGATTCAAAATATAATTAATATTCGATATTTCAATCTGTATAATAATATCAAAATATTATTTTAATATTATTATATTATTTAATATTATTATAAGTAAGATAATATATAACAATAGGTAGGTTTTTAAAATTCCAAAACCTTCATAACAGGAAGCATACACCTAAAAGAAAATTATTATGTCTGTGTCTCTGATTACTATGAATTATTATGTCTTCTCTATAATAATTATATTTTAGCAGCGCCGAGAGGAGGAATGTTTTACTGCGCAAATAACAGCTAAAAGAACGATGGAAACTAGCGATTAGTAAATGAAGGCATCGCTGAGTCCTTCATATCATCGCATCGTTAGTGCTGAATAGCATAATTATAGGGGAGTAATGCTATCTAACGACTCACCGACGCACTGGCCTTGGTTGGTCTTCAAATGTCCCAGCTCGCAGTCCAGTCTGGCGGGACATCTTTCGCAGGGATGGCCCCAACCCTTGCCAACAGTCGCGCAGCACAGTTGTCTCGTGCAGACAACACCCTGAAGATTCGCCAGACACTGTCCGTTCTTCACTTTGGTGTAACATGGACCGGTTCTTTGAGAAAATACAGTGAAAAGAAATTGTTTACAAGATGTTTATTAATCGAGGACGAACTCTGCGTATCTTCTGTAATTTTTTACATTGACTGTAGATTAATTGTTAGAAGGATCGATGATACTTTTCGATGATTCAAGTTACGGCACAATAGTTACCTGTAATCTGTCTCGCACCGTCTTCCGGTGTAACCGTAGATGCAAGCGCAGCGATCGATCCCGATGCATCTTCCCTGGTTCAGGCAGGGCTCTCGACAGATCGCTGTGTCATTTAGTCAATTAATTGAAAGATAAGTAATCTAATTACATGCTGTTTATACACTGTTTATTGACAGCTCGGAACTGTTCGCAAACTTTTAATAAAATCGTAACATGTGACAATCTTTTTCTTCAGCTGATGGCCCTGAAGTTTTTAAGACTAAAACGTGACACTTTTGGAAACGAGTGACTACAAAATTTTAATCAGTGTATGACCCAAATTGCAATTTATGTTTCGTGAATTCACCTGATAATTAATCTAAAATTTTGCTGGGTAAAAAATTCAGCGAAAACAAATATAAAAATTCGTGTGAACTCACGTTCGTTGCAGAACTCTCCTTGATATCCAGGACGACATTGACACCTTCCATCCACGCAGTTGCCATTTATACAGTGCACCCTGCATCTGCTGGATTCTCCCCTGTCTATCGCGTTGCCGTTTTCGTGTGTGGAAACTGCTCGAAAATATTTTCCTCAATTTTCACAGTCGTGCTCGACGTCGTATATTTTCAGAGGGTAGGTTCGTCAGAGTTTTTTTTTTTAGCAAAGAAGAATCGTTTACCTTTGGTTTGACTACTCGGACAAAAGGAGGCCACGCTGCCACCCTCGCACAAGCAAATATTTGGCCTGATGCATCTGCCAGCCGAGCCGCATCGTCTTGTGCATACAGCTAAAGGTTCAAATTAATTTCCACATTTTACAGAAAGCATACCATCGTTTACTTAACATTTTATTTACTATAACATTTGAAAGAACCCAAAGACACTTATTTCTACAATTGAATATTTATTCTTTAATTTCACTTTGGTTAGCAACGAAAGCAATGTAAATTAATTGAAACAGTTTGTTTGCGATAGAAGAAATATTTGCTTCTTATATGATCTTTATAACTTTATATTGTATTATAAAAGTATATATTATTTTTTTTTTATTATATATTAAGTATTTATATGTAAAACGAGTGAACTGCAGATCTTCATCGCAAATAAAAATGTTCTCAATCAATTGTGGAAGGATAAAAATGAAATGAAAACGTATCGTTTCTTTCGACAATTTTAATAATTTCGAAAATAACGTAACACTCTCCCCAAAATTAAAATGTTTTCGCGATTTTATATTGAATCTATACATTTCTATCGTTATAATAATTAATTAATACATATTTATAATAATAATAATATCATATTTATGACAATAATAATCATAATTATAATAATCATCGTTATAATAATTAATGAATACATAAAGTGCACATTTAAAACAAACTCCCCCAAAATATTAAAAAAAAATCACGGTAGAAGTTTAATAAGAATCTCACAATAAAATAGATCAATGCAAGCAACTTCTGATATTTCACGTATTCCCGAGCGTCCAAAGGCGTGAAGATCCGCAGCGTACTCGCGCGCGATAAATCGAGCTTCGAGATCGGCTGGCTCTCGACGTTGCATGACAAGACGTAATATATAGAACAGGTATCGAACTCGAGTGTCGCGTCGATACGCAACCGATCCGCGCGAGACGATGCAATCAACAGGAAGAACATGCAACAGTCCATTAAAGCAATTTCGCTCGAGGAGCGGATCGGCGATGTCGCATGAACGCCCTGTTCGTTCGCTCGCTCGCTCGCTGGTCAATTGCGCAATTATTATCATCGTGTAAAAGCGAGATCGATCGGCGATCCTCTCCGTTCCGACCGTGGTCGATCGTCGACGCGAAACGTCGAGGCGAGCTCGGAACGCACAGGCGTTTATGAGATCACGCCCAATTACAGAAGGGCCAAGCACACCGTGGAATCCTAATTGGCCTTTAATGATTCGTATACAGTAGCAGACAGAACATTAAGACGAGAAGAAGGCGAGACAGATTGATATATAAAATGCACTGTGGTTGCAAATCTTCTTCAAAATATAGACAAATTAGACGTTAAGTGTTTCCTTTAAATCGGAATCAAATTCTTCGCTTCTGCTATCAATATTTGAACAATGAAGCGAAGGTTGAAATGCAATCGATATAAATTTTCTTTCTGATCTATAAATTGATAAATCTGTGACGAAGTAGCGCTAATCAACGTAATTATAGAAGAAACCGTAGTGCAAAGGGTTGCGAATGTGAAACAGGTGTCTGTGGATTTCGAAACAAGACTTTTAGACTTTTCTAGAGACTTTTTCTAAATAAATAAGCAATAATTATACAATGTGGGTAGAATTGAAATTAAAATTCATCATCATCAAATTTATAACCGCTACTGTACGGGCAACTGGTACTTACGGATCACGCAGAGCCCGGTCTCCGTCTTCTTCGACCAGCCGGGGCAACAATAATTCTTGTACCTTGACCTGCATACGTTCGGCCTGAAAAATTAGGAGCACTCATTGTGACCTTTTTTCATCTTTTCAATTTAATTTAATTTAACAATTTTTATTAGACACGTTGCTTAACGCAACATTAATATTAACATTGATATTTGCAACATGTCTGGTTATTGTTATTGCTAGAAACGCTGGGAAGATCGGAGGAATATCTCTAGGCGACCTTGAACCGTCTATCAACTTTGTTCTTGCATACCCGATCGGGGTCATGCTATTTGATACTGTCGAGCGTGTTGCAATTTTAATCTATTTAGGTTACATAACATTTGCCCTGCGGTACGGATCATCAATCATCGACACAATGGTCAAATGATCAATTAAAAGGTGGGACTTAGTCTCCTTCTGATCCTCATCTTATCTCCGTTATCTACGAAATTCGAATTTAATGCTAACATGACACACATTATAATCTTATTATAGTACAATTCGATGGGACCACCTTTTTCTCAAAATTAATGTTTATCCGATTACGTAATTAACACTTCATCGGGATCGAAAGTTTCCTAACAGGATCTTCTTCGTCGAAAAGCTGCTCAAGGTTCCTTATTCACTGAACAACCCTAATCGACGTTATTTAAAGATGGATCAGAAAAATGTTTACACTGAGCTATAAATTAAAATGGTTCTACATAATCGTCTAAAAACATGAATTAAAATTATTATTGCTATTGAAAAGTTAACTGAAAAAATTTGTACCGTGAATCACATATTAAAATTGCTATATGCAATTAACAAAACAATGTGTCGAGAAATCTCCTACTGCGAACTACGAATAAAAATTCCTATTGCTGCTAAAAAACGAATTAAAATAGCTAGTGCTGTTACAAAATGAATTGAAATAGCTACCAATATTAAAATAATTATTTAAACTAGCTACTGCTACTTTAAAAAATGATTTAAAACAGCTGCTGCTATTACAAAGCGAATTCGAACAATCACTGCTATCGAAGATTAATTGAATTAGCTACTGATATTAACGAATTAGTTAAAATAACCACCGTCATTAAAAAAACGAATGAAAAACAACGAAACAATCGACGAGAAGCGTGTTAATGAATCGCCGACAGTGGGCTCTCAGTGGGAATAATCTCGCATCTGCCGACACACATTCTGCAATTAATTAACATTGACAGATAATTTGTTTCTGATGCGTGCCGCCGAGCCGACCCGTGATCGCGCGGGCCCGAGTTGGTTTCGCCTGGAAATCCGCGATCCGGCTGATATCAGGCTGTACAAACGAGGTCGGCCGGCGCTATCAGAAGGCGGAAACGTGATTTTTTCGCGCGGTGTCATGCCACGCGCGCAGCTCGCCGAAGAAAGAACGGAAAGAAGGGTATATGTGGTGCGCCACCTCGGAACAAGGCGGCCATTCACATTGAGCAGGCCCGTAATTAACGTCAGCTGCTATAGACAGCCTCTAAGTATTTCCACTTACGCGCCTCGGCGCCGCAAACGACGCCACGCCGACACATTCGCGCGCGTTCACAGCAATGCTTGCGAAAGTGGCCGATACCATCCCCTGAAGAACGCTGCGAAGATCGAACGGGGTGGCGATTACTTCCGGCTATACTGATGGTCGTTGCGTGAAAATTAGGAGCGATGAGAGCATCAAAAAAGAGCCGATTTTGAAAAATGCATATGTTTTGTCTATTGTGTAAGATAGAATTAAAATTGCAGGGCTTTGCACTCGAAGCCATCTTAACTCTAAATTGCGTCTCCAAATTTTCTGACTCATGCAACAGTTAAAATTTTAACAGTTCTTCAAACATAAACAAGGATAAAAATTATCTTGGAATGTGATGTAACAATTTTCAGAAGCATCGCTCGACTGCAAATTGTTAATTTATCTTCTTAAGGAAACAATAGACTCGCGAGGTCTAAAAATTATATTATAATATCATGAACTGTGATAGGAAAAATCAAAGACCAGTCATTTAAAATTAATTTGATAGTTCTAGCGTCGAAAAGGTGGCTGCAGAAACGACATGTACACTTTTTCGAAATTCTGTTATTAATTGCACGAACTGTTGTAATTTAATAAAATAGAATTCTACAACGATAAATTTTGGCTCATTCGGTAGCTTCAATTCTGTCGTTAATTCACTTCCAAAGTATTTCTGCAGCGTACAGTTGACGAGAAAACTAGGCTCACGATTTGTCTTGCACTAAAAATATCAGAAATTGTTTGTCATCCTGAAATCTCTCGCGGAATGCTACGCATCGTAGACGCCGCTGTGCAATCTGGTGTAGGAGAGGCAGTGATTATGTTATTGCGAGCAATTTTTCCACCTAATTACAGACGTCAGGTGCGCGTAGCAGTTGCATGAATCGTATATCACCGGATTCGCAGCGTTATCGGGCGAGTAATGCACGAGTTTGCATGGGGATATCAGAACACACGCGATTACCGTGTCGTTTAGCAGCTTTGTGAAATCACTTTCGTGTTGATGAAGCCGGAACAAATGTACCTGAAGCTGCACTCAGCTCAAACGTTCGCCTGGTAGCAATACCTTCGCATATTACGGAAACAACGGCATGTATTTCGAGTAAATCCGACGAAACGTTACATCGCGAAACTGTGATCGCTTTTTCGGTCCAATCGCTGTCGACGAACGATTATGATAATTGGCTGGCAGGAAATTGCTAAGCGACGAAATTGTCCGTGAATCATGGCGCAGAAATGGCAAGGTGTCGCCGTGACGAATATAACTCGACACCCGACAGAGATTGATTCTGATCGTAGCGACTAATTGGAAGATTGTGGTTCGGCCATCGTTCGAAAGATTAACATGGCTTATTATCGCAAGGGATCACGCGATGCGCGTGAAAGTCTGTGTTGAATGCTCTCGCAGCCAATATGTATGGAGATCAGCGGCCATTCGGATGATCGGTTCATTACCAAATTGGAAATCGGTTTATTATATGGGTCCGACGAGCGATCCGGGATCCGCAGGCTGTAATTTTCACACCTGAGGTAATGATACCCTTTCTTAACAAGCCGCCAGCCGATATCAATGACGCCAGCGTCTCGACCCGAAGCCTTCTGGCGAACCCGTGCTCTCGAAACGATCTGGACAACGTCGGATGCGCTCTTTAAACAATTAACATCCTCTGTTCGCGTACAATATTGTGCGCAGGTTATTAGTAGACTGCTGATTTAGTGTATTTAGGGCTAAAATGGAACACAGTGAGGGCATTCGTAGAATGTAAGAATCTCCTCACGCTATTTTTAATATAATGTTAAATAATATGATAGGATAATGTCAAATCTTCATTATTTAATCTTTGATTAAATAATATATAGGATAATGTGAAATCTTTGTTTCATTCTTGCTTTGTACAATTCATGTGGACAATTCTTGTTTTGCACGAAGATACGCAGTCTAGTTATTAGTTATAAAGACATATTTTATTATTAACATCACTCTATAACGATGGCAAGGCTGAATTTATTTCGACTTTCCACGATTTAGTGTAAATGAAAATGAAAAGAATCTTTTATCTTTATCTATTTTATTTCGAAGCTCGATAATTTCTTTTTAAATAATAATTTCGAAAGGACTTGTTGTATTATGTTAGTCTAAATAATTCGGTAGATAATGGACGAGATTATTGTAACTTTTGAAAAATTGTTGAAGAACGATTAACGCGTGTTGCTTCATAAGAATAACAAAACCGAATTTATTTAAACTTTTCGACGTTTCTCGCATATCTTGATGCTTTAATTAATTTCCTACGAAAGAGACTTCGTCCCTCGAACAACCCTAAAAGAATAAATCTGCAGCTTTCCTGTCGATGGAGCTATTAAAAAACCGCCAGCAGACAAAAGCTTGCGGTTCCGGCCGGAGAAGATCGTTCGCTATTTGCGATGGTACTTCGTCTATCTCTGGAACGTTTGCACGAAAACATGTGGCGCGTGAGATTTTATTAAAGCGAAACAGCCGGACAATTGAATTTTTCTGGAGGAAATGCCTTGGCGACCCGGCGCGTTCCATCGTTGTAATTCGCAAACTGTTTCGCGGTATTTGCGCTGGCGCGCGCAATAATCGAATGAACGGGCTGCGCAAACCCCGATGCGTGTCTAAACAGCCTTAGCTCTGCGGGTGTGGGTTTAAAAGTTCAATTGGAAAGTGCACTTAATGGATCTGAAACGGCTGCTGGAATGGCTCTCGTGATGGCGGATTACGGTCCATTAAAATTAAACCGATCAAAAGGCGACTGCGTTGCGCTTAAAGGTTGAGCAAACAGCAGCAGCCTCCTCCTCCTCCTCCACCTTCTCCCCCCCTTTATTCTTGTTCTCCTCGCGGTTACGTCGACAACGTCATCCAGACGACGTCGACGACGAAGAGACGAGAAAACGAGGAAGAGAAAAACCGTCGTCGTCGTCGTCGTCGCCGTCGCGCGAGACCACGAATTAGGTAGAACAAACACCGAGCATTATTTACGGTTGTTTAAAACACCATCGGGAGAGATTAAGGGAGGCTATTGAGGCCAGCCAGTGTTACGAAACCGACGGCATTATATCAGCGATTATGGTGGAAATTTATTGTCCCGGTTATTATACTACTCGCGCTGATAATTAGCACGCCGGTCAACGGCTACGTTCGGCTACGAATCGGTTGACACCAGTTGCGAACGTAATTGCGACAATTGGCTCCATTGTTTACCTAGTGCACTGTCCGAGACGGACCTAGGCTAATTCACCGCGTAATGCGAATTAACGGGGAATTATCGGATTAATGACGCGAACGTCAGAAACGGGGACAGCGGTTCTGTAAACAGATCTGTCCTTTAACCCCTTTCGCCTGTTTCTGCGTTCTTGGTAATTAACTGATCGATGATGGACCTGATGAGATATCTTACTTTACACTTCGAGTTTGCAATTGGCATGATTGACACTGGAACCATCAAGTCTGAACGCGATTACATGATTGAGGTTATTTAAACTGTGTACGATTTCCATTAGGATATATTTCACAGGATATAGGATATTATATATATAATAATATAAGGAGGTATTATATATATATAATTTTATTATATTTTATAGGATATTATATATATTATATTTTCCATTAGGACAAAGGATATTTTCATAATCACTTTTCCATAAATCTTTCGCGGAAACTATTTTTACAATAGAAAAAGATTTGTATAAATAAAATATTCAGAAACCAGACATTTTGATTGTCATAGTCCTGGTGTAAAGAGGTTTCTTTCGTTTGTAAGCATAATTTTACCTTTGATCTTAGAACATCATTTTCTTTTCATTAAGATTAAATAAAGTAATAAAGCAATAAAAAGTAATAAAAACCAAATAAAGTAAATAAAGTAGTAAAACCAAACATGTCTAGCAGAAGTGCACTAAAAAATATATTGAAAATATTGCTAAATAAAGTCATAAATGACCCTTGGTTACATTAAGTTATATTTTATATATTGTTATATTTATATGTTGTTCAATTGTAATCAAACTACAAATCTTCATACAAAATATTGTTTGACTAAAATGAATGAAGCTTTTAATTTTTCGACCGAAAGATTTCGATTTTATTTAACTACATAATTGGAACGAGCATCACGCTCGGAACAATGGACAAAAGCAAGTGCCGGACAAACGGATATCCGTTTCTTCCATTGTAAATGGACTCTTATGTTCGTCCGAGACTGAATTTAGTCTCTCATGGGATCCAGTAAGGTTGAGTAACTCCTGAACGTCCAGTGACATCATTTTTATCGGGCAGGGCTCTTTATCTGGCCGAATTGAGATTTCGCCGAAACCGAGTTAGCCTCTGACCCCATTCCGCGAATCGATCCTAATTGGCGAACAATCCGCGTTGCGCGATCCCAGCTGAAACGTGCCAGTATGCAATAAAGATGCCACTTTTCCTCCCTCCAGTACCTCTTTCACTTCCTCCCGCGCGGGTTACGTAAACCCCCACTTAGTTTAAACTAATCTAAGTGGCGGACTAACCGTGAATAATTATGTAAGTGGTGGTCCCGCATTAGGCGTGAAATAGGTCCTATTCTATTTTTCGAGTCTGCCAAGCTTAGAGCCACCCTTGTAGCCTTCGTCGCACGGCCGGCTCCTTCTATTGTGCCACCCTCATCGCATATAAATCACAAATTCCACGAGAATTTTTCGAAAATGTCCCTGAAGCTTTCGCTTTACGATACAGATTTTTTTATCAAATCTTTTGTCCTCCATTGTAATATGTAATTTTTAGTTTCAAATGCTTTTGTTTGATTGGACTTCTGCTTCATCTAGTGCTGTTTGGATGTGTATGTGTACATATTGTTCTTTAAATGTAGATGTGCTTTGCATGACAGCAATAGAGACGACTATAATGTGGTTCATAGTTTTATGAATCAGTTGAACTGTTTTTTTTTTTAATATTCTACTTAATACGTTCTGTTTAAGATGTTCTGTTTAAAATGTTCTTTTCCTAATAATATCCTTTTCTAAATATTCTTTTTTAAATGTTTTTTTCTGATATGTCGTTTTTAAAATGTTCTATTTAATATATTCGTTTTTTAAATATATTTTTTTATATGTTCTTTTCTAAATATTCTCTTTTAAAAGTATTTTTTCTGATGTGTCGTTTTTCGAAATGTTCTATTTAATATATTCGTTTTAAAATGGCTTTTCTAATATATCTTTTTTATATGTTCTTTTGATATATTCCCATTACTGTCAAGATCAGTGAAAATCAATTCACTCATGTCGCGACAGTTTCGATGTGATTTCAGGCGAGAAGTGAAGCTGATAGTAATATTCCGTCACGAGTGTAGAGGAAGTGAAGTTGAAGTATATAATGGAGCAGTCAGTGGTGAAGGTTAGATCCACCGGTGGGCAGAGAGACGATAAGAAAGTGAGCCACTTGTTAAATTGCTTTCGCGTTGCTCATCTTTCCGGTTAGTTTTGTCGTTAGTCTATTTTTTCGCCTTCTCGCCTAGTCACCTTATCGCCGACAGAAATTATCATGCTTATTAGCAATACACACTCACAACGGAAAACCATTCTTTCGCTATTCCCACGATTGGCCTTAAATAACGAACCGCGACCGTTGATTCTGTTACGAAAATCATGTTGCAGTAGCTACGGTTACATCGCGGATTGTACACATCTTCAAAGACACCTGTGCGTGAAACAAAGTTCCTTCGTCCGTTGTCGAACAAAATTTCAACAATTATAGAAAAAAAAACAATTATAAAATCTCAAAATCAAGATATTTATTCTGACTTTCAATGTTCCCATTTTGTGTCACTTCATTAATTTTTGCCCATTAAATTGAGCACGTTTGCTCATACGTCACACATGTTCTAAATCTTTTATTAAACGTAAACGAATTTAATGCAAAAATTTAATGTAAAAATTTGATGAGAATACTTAAGGTGAATATTTAATATAGATATTTAATGTAAACATTTAATGTGAATATTTAATGTAGATATTTAATTGATTATAAAAATTGAATGTAAAAATTGAATGTAAAAATTTGATGCGAATATTTAAGGTGAGTATTTAATATAGATATTTAATAGAAACATTTAATGCGAATATTTAATGTAGATATTTAATGTAAAAACTTAATGTCAAGATATAACTTAAAAATAAATGTGAACACTTGATGTGAAAATTCCTACGAAAAATTTCGTAGCAATTTGAATCGGTCCGAGGCCCGATTCGAGCACAAATGTTTAAGAAACTCCGGTTTGGCAGTCGTACGCCGGCAAATCGGAGTTCGCCGAACGCTGGCGAATCGGCGGGTCCGCTCGCATAGATGGCCGATCAACTCCGGCCGCGTCCGAATCTATTAAACGCAGATTAAACGCCCCGGGAGACAGCCTGTAAACAGTTTGCCGAACCGTCGCGCGCGCCGAACTCGTCCAACGTTATTTAATTCGGCCCGGAGCATTCGTTATCGTCGCGGCCCAGCCGATAAATGACAAAGTTCATCGATTGTAGGGCACGCGTTATCTCGCCGGGTGCCGATTACACGCCTCCTAGTCGGCCACCGAGCGTCCGCCACCATTTTTCTACGATCGTGGACGTCCACGACGACGACGCAAACTTCCCGTTAGGCCAGCTCCATAATTGAGAGCAAAACGAGCGCGATGAATTTCGATCCGGTCGGATCGATCGGGACCGATCCGGACTATGCGATGCACGCCCGCGGACCATAATCGATCCGACGTCGTTAATGCCGCATCGCCGGTTCAATGGTACCGTGCCAAACGCGCCTCTAATTGGCCGTGACAGGACACGAGCTAATGCGTCTTTATTAATGAAAAAGTTGCTGCCGGTCACGCCGACACGTACTGCCGATTTGCTCGATTTTCGGTGGCCTTCCTCGCCGCTCAGGGTCGATTATCCCGCGGTGATGGCTCGTTCACGCCAGTTTGACGCTAGATAGGTCTCTGCTTCATTGACACGATGTGCGAATTGGATTTTACGACGCTGCCACGACCTTCTGGAAAAATTCCTTCAATTCTCGATCATTTCTCATTCACGTTTCTGCGATGTATAAGTTGTGCTCGTCATAGTTGCTGGAACGTCGTACAGAAACGATGAACAGCAATCACTAGACTGCGGATTTTTATGCAAAATACAAATTGTCCGAACTAGTTGCAAGACACGGAAGCTGCATTGATATTTAATTCGTTCCTGCGTCACCTTAACGAGTTGGAAATTAACGTAGCGGCATTTTTAAATCGTTTCGATGCTTTCACGGGTTCGTATTTAATTTATTCGTTTTTCTCATAAGCGTATAAAGTCCTCGGTCTAGTAAATTACATTTACTGCGTTTGCATAATTGATAACTAATTTTCCACTTCAACACGTCTGTTGATTTTGACGTTGCATGATCGATGGTGGCTGAAGACAAGTTTCTCAAAACTTTGAGAAACAAAAAAAGTTCTTCGAAGTTCATTTTCATTTTACTTCAGTGAATGCATCGTAAAGCTGCATCGATTTATCACACGATTCTATTCTAATTCTTTCTTTCTTCTCTGTCGAAATACTGCATTTCCAACGCTGCCAGAATCAAGTCACCAATCTTACAAAAATGATGCCTGCAATGATCGTCACCAAGACTGTTCGCAATTAAAGAACATCACGTCGATCACAGCTAAATTGCGTAAGTATTGAGAACTACAAACAGATTTAAACGTAGATTTATCGTTTGAATATTATTGATTATCATTTTATCGTAAGAACCAAGTCTTTTAACATCTACATCGAAGAAGCGACAATCATTGTCACCATGGTATGCTCTTTTCGAATTCGACGATATTTCAAAGTAGTCAATGCCTTAATTTGATCGATTTTTTAAGTCGGAAAATGTAAAAATTTTTTTGCAACGGGCATAAGCGAACCTTGCAAATGTGACTGCAAAAGGTGTTATATATTCTTCGCGAGAAGCTCTCAAAGAAAGTTAAACAAAACCACAATTTATCAAGAAAACTTCCTTAATCGTTTGCTGGACTCTAACGAGTCACTCTCGAGGTGCAAATTTTTAATAATTAGGTATGAATGTTTAGGTATGAATGTTGTTCCGTTTCTTCAGGTCGGAATAAAAATTCAATTCTCTTGTCGCCAATATTGAAACATTCAAGTGGATATAGATGCAATTAATGCAATTGACGCAGTTTAAACAGACAATAAATACAAAGTATCGCTTTCTTCAAGGAAATGATTGCGATCGATTCGATCATTGTAATCGTAAAGAAAATGGTACGGCAAGGGGTTAATGACCGGTTGATTCAGCGTTAGTTTTCACGTTTCCTAAATCAGTTGCATGCCGACGACAAAGAAATGTACACACGTTTCGCTGTCGAAAGAGGAGCTCCGCGCGTTTTTTTTCACCGAGGATATAATATCGAAGGAGAGAAAAATGTAAGGTATCGAAAGGTGAACGGAATGTCGGCGTAAATGGAAGCCGGTGGCGCTTTATTATACAAAAGCCACCAACTGACAGTATTAGCCACTCTCGCGTAAAACTGTCCGACATTACTGAGGGTATCGTATAACTGGGACCAGAGGAACTAGTTTGTTACGGTAAAAGATTCTTGGCAGCTCGTTGCACGCGACGGTGGGACCGCGCGCGCGAATCTCTCTCTCTCTCTCTTTCTCCCGGCCTCGCAGCCGGTGAATCTCGATACGGGAAATAAGTAAAATCGGAATAAGACGTGATCTCGTGATTTCACTTAATACGGAGTATTAGCCGTGGCGATAACGTCAATCCAGTCCCCGTGATTTCGCCGAGTCCCCGAGGTTGTTGGCATTCGAACGGAGACGAATACGTTCCGACGCGAGCACGAATTTCCCGCCAGATTTATCGAACCCTTGTTCGATGTTTCGTTGGAATTTTCGAGTTATTTCGAGGCAATCGAATTTTGGGTACGTTCTTTTATTGAAATAAAATAGCGACTGCGATGTGTAGTTCTTATTATGCAAGTGGCTGCAGGAGTTTCAAGTAAAATGAAATAAATGTTATTGTAAGATGATTTTTAAATATTAGGGATATAAATTATATATTTAACAGTTGAAAATTGTTGCACTCATTCTTCAAATTCGTGAGAGACTAGATAAGCGCGTTTGATGCATCTTTTTTCATTGTTCATTTAACACTGAATAATAATGCAGTTTTCTCAACAACCCTCGAAGAAATCTTCGCTCTGAATATGGATAGAAAACGTACTATTTGAATTATTATTATTACATTATTATTATATTAAATGAAATTGTAGTCTCCTTATTATTCCTCTTAAAAGTCTCCAAAAATTCTGACGGAGAAATGAAAAAGAGAACGAGGAAGATAAAATAGAGAGAGATTATTAAAACTCAAAATATAAATATTAAAATATAAAATATATGTATAAAGTATATGAAATATTGCTAATACAATAAAGAATTAAATATTCAAGTGAATGATTACCAAGATATGAATTTCAAGAGAGAGAGAGAGAGAGAGAGAGAGAGAGCATGAGATAAAACTGTTATCTCAATGATAGCCACACCATTCAAAGTTCACACCTACTTTTCACACTTAATAACATTTTATTAACACACAACTACAACGACTGCTCCTCCTAGAATTCCTTTTACGACTCCGCAAAAATTCGAATGCAAAAACGGAGCCCACGTAGCAAAAACCAAAGTGTAACGACCCGAAAGAGGCAGAAGATAAAGAGCTTCGTCGAGAATCTTCTTCGTCTCGCAACTTTGGAAAAAAAGTGTCGCGAGATCGCAGATTGTGGCAAGCCCGGCCATAATCCCGGGGAGCGTCGTCGCGTCGAAGAAGCCGCGATAACACCTAATTGGGTTATCTCGCGCGTTACGTTACGCCGTCGCGTTTCTTTCGCGTCCTTTCCGTTTCGCGCTCGCGCGCCGCGAAAGGCGCGAGGTTCCGTGCGCCGTCGCCGTTTTCAAACGATTTCGAGAACCGGCGTTGATCCAAATGGATGATGGACTATTATTATCCGTTGATTCAGCCCAATTGACCATGGCTGCCGGTTTCAAGGCGGAAACGTTTTTCCGCGATCGCCTGGGAACGTTCTCAGCCTGTCGGCGGCGCGGCGTTTCGTCAGCGCGATTTGCCAGCTTCCACCGTGACCTTCGGGGAAGCCTCGATTAACGCCAAACCCACGTTGGTGCCGCTCGAAATCGCCGATTTCGCGTTTATCCCTCGAAGATCGTCGAAGCGGAAAGTCTCCGCGTCTCGGGTTTTCCGGAAACAGCTCGCGGAATGGGAGACAAAAATCGTTATAAAAGCTAATAGCTGATCGTTAAAACAACTGAAATCGTCCACACGGGTTAATAAAAGATTGTTAAATAAGTTCTAATAATCAGCTATCAGCTTGAAGCGAGTATTCCGTTCGCAGACGAGCGTAGGATAACAGTATAACCGCGGCCTAATCCCCGCGCATTCCGCCGCGTGTAATTAGCCAGGATCCGCGAGATAATCCGGTGGAAAAGCCGCTCGATCGGAGCGGTCATCGTCTGTTCCGCGAGCGTGCACGCTTCGAGTGAACCCTAAAACCAACGTATCAGCCATAAATTACACGCACGAATAATTTATATCCCGAATTATGATCCGATAATCCGCGTTAGCCGCGCGGTCGCTTATTACGCGAACTCGCGGACGCTTCGGGATCCTTTCCACGATCGTAATCTCGCCTATCGGGATCCTGAACGTGGCTCAGCGTGGCTGCGAATGCAAATGAAACGGAGGGCTGAGAGAGAGAGAACGTTGGTTATTTTTCTGGAAACGTCTCGTCGGGATTTTGCATTTCCGTTGAAATAGTTCGCGATGACGTTCGTCGATACGCCGTTAATTTATCTGCCGATAATTGATTCAATAAGACGAATTTTATTCGGATTTGTGGCGTCTAAACGAGTCGAAGCTGCAATATTTACAGATCGGAGAAAATATATCCACCTTCTGTATTCAGATTTTTTGAACTGTGTTTCATGCGCTGCAATTTCATACGCTCGTTTAAAGAGCTTGAACTTGTAAATTTATTTCTTAGGCTGAAACATGAAACAAAAGTAAACGTAGAGAAAATCGGAGCTCGGAGGAGAATCGCTTTGATCACGAGGAATTTTTTGGCATCGATATTCAAAGCGTCAGCTTTGAACTACGCGATAAAAATGGCACCGGACCGATGAAATTTTCCAGCAAAATCGCAAACTCGATCAGAGAACCCGAGAAGAAGCTATAATAATATTTGATATATTTATATTTATATTATATATATTTATATTATATTTATATTATATAATAATATTTTTATGCATAATTTCTTTAAATTCTGTGATACAGATGAATAAATCGGAGGAATATATCGCGATTATCAAATCGCAATGTTTAAGACGATTGACAATACCATCGGCGATTATCGTGCTAATGGAACGTCAAGGGATCCTCGCCGCGTGTGAACGTGCTGCGCGACGATCTTTAACGACGGTTAAAGTAATTAAGTGGCGGGATCGATCGGGCAGATCCACGATCAATTCTCACGCGGCAAGTGGCAGCCGTTTGACAAGTTCCCCAACTTCCAGGGCGTGGGAATGCCGGTGATAAAGCTGTTTTCAGCTCGTTTCTATTTTTACTTGGCCCTGCGACGGAGGGCTGCAGTGAAATCGCTTCGGCAACGAACTTTCTGCTCTAGTTTCTTTTTTCGATGCGAGTGACGTAATGATGCGCGCCTCGCCATGGCGTTATGTTTATCACGTGTCCATCGTTTCGATCTATTCGCTCTGGTACACACCATAGAACCCTGTGGCCGCGGCGTGCCATGCGAAAGAGTCTCGGGGGAACGAAGGTAGAGGCTTCGAGCATCGGAACTAAAGCTTCGGAGATTAAAGTTCGACCATTTTTCGGAAAAATCGAATAGTAATTGTTCTAGGTAATGATAAGTAACTGTTCCATTATCTGAGCATTCATGTCTCGTGCTTCTATTGTATCTCGAAAACTCTCTTCCCAATTAATCGTACAGAGCACTATTACAATTATTTCCTTCGTTTCCACGCACGAGTTTTGTTAGTCATTTTTTTTATTTCGAGGTTGTTGGAATTGTAAATTATAATGATTTTAGCAACAGTTGCAATAAGATTATCCAGTCTTCTTAACAGTAGAAAATCACTAGTCTCAAATTTGTTATTTCTCAACTATTCGAATCGTTAAGATTCTTTTGTAGGAAACTGATTAGCTGTCTTTATTTATTCGAGCACATATCACACGAATGTTTTAATTTATAGTTGCACAGATTGTAAAGATACATTTATGAGTTACTTGCTGCAAATATTACAATACCACTCGTTTAAAATCAGAATAAATCTGTTATCGTTACTTTACCTTTAGTGATCCGTAAATCTAGTGTTAAAATAATGCAGTCTTATCGATTCGATAAGGTAATATAAATGAGTCGTGCGTAGTGTTTTTGACAAGGCAATGCAAATGAATCCAGTCATAGCGTTTGATAGCTCTGGTAATAATTATGTATTCGCGTGCTAATTTGGCGCGAATTCTAAATTTAAAATCTAAATAAAAAATCTAAAATCTAAAAATCTAACATCTAAAAATCTAAAAATCTAACATCTAAAAATCTAACATCTAAAAATCTAAAAATCTAAAAATCTAAAAATCTAAAAATCTAAAAATCTAAAAATCTAACATCTAAAAATCTAACATCTAAAAATCTAAAAATCTAAAAATCTAAAAATCTAAAAATCTAGAAATCTAAAAATCTAAAAATCTAAAAATCTAAAAATCTAAAAATCTAAAAATCTAGAAATCTAAAAATCTAGAAATCTAAAAATCTAAAAATCTAAAAATCTAAAAATCTAAAAATCTAAAAATCTAAAAATCTAAAAATCTAAAAATCTAGAAATCTAAAAATCTAAAGATCTAAAAATCTAAAAATCTAGAAATCTAAAAATCTAGAAATCTAAAAATCTAAAAATCTAAAAATCTAAAAATCTAAAAATCTAAAAATCTAGAAATCTAAAAATCTAGAAATCTAAAAATCTAAAAATCTAAAAATCTAAAAATCTAAAAATCTAAAAATCTAAAAATCTAGAAATCTAAAAATCTAGAAATCTAAAAATCTAAAGATCTAAAAATTAAACATCTAAAAATCTAAAATCTAAATCTAAATCTAAAATCTAAATTCTAATCGTTATAACTTTGAAGAAAATGGTACAGCAAGAAACTCGTTCGAATAATCGAGGTCCCACTGTGCAGGCAATTTTTGCTATTGGCCAGTGAACGTGGTCAAAGATCTCTGACCCACATACGATGCAAAAGCCTCCAATAAGGAGAGCCGATCAGCCGATTAGCAACAAACGGGGAGGAAGAGAAGTCAGTCGGCGCGGCGCGCAGCCTTAGTGATCAGAGCTCGGAAATTACTGTGCCGATCGGTTATCATAGATCTGGGTGGGCCTCGCGGCGATCGGCCGACAGCGATTTCATGGGAATGGGCGATAAGTCGATGTATACTCACCCGAGAGGTGGTACCGACTGCAAGGTGTTATCCAGATCCTGGCCGGGGCTGGTGGTGTTTCGTTGTCCCGTGGTCGACGCTCCTCGGAGAACGAGCAGCAACAGCCACACACCGGCGAACAACAGATCCCCGGACTTCGGCATTTTCTCCCGATCCCGATCGGTTCCCGCGGATCGAACGACAACAGCCTGCTTTTCCACGGTCCGGAATCAACGAGCCACGATTATTCGTTAGTCCGTCGCGCGATCGATGACGGCTCGTTGCACGCGCATGATCCCCGATCGATCCTGGAACGCGAGCACTCCAGAGGGCTCGGGACGATTCAACAACGATGCTCCGCGATCGCCACCACGATCGCAGCCTCGATCATGGTTCTCGATCCGATGGGTGCTCGGTTGTTTCACGATCGCGCAAGCCTGAAACGATCCAGCGTACTTTTTCACGCGATCCCGATTGGAGGAGACTCGCCGAGTTAGAACGTCGTTCATGATATCAATGTTTTTATAAACTTTTCAATTTCTTCCTAGATCGATTCTTATGTCAATTGAACTCATTTCGTGATTATTCGGGTCGCCGAGTGGCCGATTTCAGTGAAATTTTAGACTTATTTTAAAGTCGTGGACGAATATGTTTTATTTTATTTTAAGACGGAATGACTTTTCTTAGATTGGACCAAACGAGATGAATTTGTTTGACATGTTAATAATGCTAGTTTGACAGTGAATGTATTGAAAATTGTTGAAAAAGTTGAAATTATGTGGAATGACAAAAGTTTTTAACAGATCAAGTTTTTCAATTATTTCATCTATGAGCTTGCAACGAAAATTGTACAGGGTTTTATATAAATTGTATAAATGTTATGTAAATTGTATAAATATTGTATAAATTGTATAGTGTTTTATATAAATTGCATAAATATTGTGTAAATTGTATAATGTTTTATATAAATTGTACAAATATTATGTAAACTGTATAAGTTTTATTCACATTGTATAAGTTTCATTCAAATTGTATAAATTTTATATCAGTCACAAATATATCTCTATACAAATTTTGGCTTTCAGTTCTACAAATAGTGATTTCATTTTATTGGCTAATAATATTATCGACATAAATTATTTTCGGTTTCGGATGACAGTAACAAAATCCTCGTTGCGTCAATTTTTTATATTAAAAATTTTAAAATGGTCTAATTAAAGGACAATCTATGATAGGATACATTGTATGTTTAAATATAGGGTTGCTACAACCCCCGTAAGGTTTTCAACGACCTCATGGCAACCATGACTCGATCCGTTCGACCCTTGAAGCATCGATTTCTCTTTTACAGGATTTTGTACCTACTTCATCGAGATCAACATTAATCTTTGCATCGGATCCTGTCTCATTCTTGCTGCAGTTTCTAGATAACTTGTTCACAATGATTATAGCAATATTATAAATAGACGATGATCGATGACCTTTCCATCAGAATCGAATTTTAAAGTAACTGCTAATAATGCTGATATTGAATCGATAATTCGGGTTCAAAGAGTAGGAAGACTAGTGCAAACAAACGCATCATCGGCAACTATGTCTGCGGATGTCAGCAGATCGTGATGATGGAATTGTTGCTCAAGGTTTCTCAGATAATGCAAAAACCGTGCGCCACGGAAAATTGAATAAATGTATCGATTTCGTAATATGTGATCAACTGTTTCGAGCTCGGTTGAAGGCACTTAGCAACTCGTTGCGAATACAGCGTTTCATCTTTGATCATTTATTTCGCAAGAGAAACCGAGAATTTCGCCACGTAAACCGAGCGGAGTGACAACAGGCGATAATTGTCGCGATTCCGCGCTGACTATGACGCCTTTCCGGAAGCACCAAATTAGTACGATGAGATAGATGGAACTATCTTCTGATATAAATATCCACAATAGCTGTTTCTCTGGCAGCGAGGAATCGCGAGCGAGCAATTTTACGGTTTGATCAAAATTTCAGAGACCAGCGTTGTGCTCGATTTTTACGAAACCGACCCCGAAACACCGACAGAAGTTTATCATTTAATAACTTCCGACAACGTCGATCATCGATGCATTGATAAAAATGTGATCCTATTCTAGAAAACAGTGCAACCATGATTGTTTGATTCGTCCGCTTTCTAATTCATTTTCATGAAAATCTGCAAAAATTATCGACTGTACAGTTTCTTGTGTTGAACGTAGAACAATTATATAATTAATATTTCATCATATTTCTAAAATTTGCGAGTATCGTAGACGCATGAAGATCCGCAGTCTAATCGTGACTAGTCAACAAATGTGTACTTTGTAACGCTTTACAAGCACAAGCGGCGAGAAGTCTATAAAATAGTCGCGAAAAAGTAAAGAATCCAAACGAACAAAAAAGCTCAACGATTTATACAAACAACACTGTTGACATTACCGGGGAAGTCAGCGTAATTTTCGAAGATTTCATTCAACTATCTAGAAACGTGCGTGCACCTCAAGCAACGTTGCTAATACGTTAACAGCAACGACCGAAAAACAATCTAATCGCGGGGAACTTATCGTCAGTCCCTGACACATTTATCAAACTAAGCAGCCATCGCACTAAATATTTCTCATCGAAACGGACGAGCTCCTCTCGCATGGAAATTTCTCATCCCGAAAACGCCGAAGGACTCCGCGGCAAGAAAAAGAGTACACGGGGACGATCTCGCCTAAGAGATACACGCCTAACCGCTCTGCTTTCCCTCGTTATCATAACGTAAAAGCGGGCCGAGCAGAGGCTATCATTATAGTTCCATAAAGCCTGGTATGCTCGTGCAAAACTCCGGCAAAAAGAGATCGGACTTGTTCGCACGTTCTATCAGAAGCGGAGCGGATTGACGCGTACGCGCCGGGGCCGAGAATATCGCGGCGACGAAACGCGCGACTCGAAAACGTTTA
Organism: Megalopta genalis; assembly: GCF_051020955.1. Lineage (NCBI taxonomy): Eukaryota > Metazoa > Arthropoda > Insecta > Hymenoptera > Halictidae > Megalopta > Megalopta genalis. The sequence goes on along the minus strand of NC_135014.1, from coordinate 34,165,321 downwards.
TTACCGTCGCGGCTAATTGCTGCGGCGAAGCGAATCATTCGCTATGGTCACTTTAACCTTTCCGCGTTTTATGTTCACTGTAATAGATGCGACATCGCTTGGAATCCTACTGAATTTTTATAATCAGCCTACGGAATATTCTCTCCTGCTGCGAATTTTAATATATCGAAGATGATATCCTGCAATTTGTCCGACGTCCTAGATTGAAAAATACGTTTTTCAACATTTCGAGTAGATCGAAGATAATGGAAGATGATTGATAAGATATTTCGATGTCTCAGATTAAAAATGCATTTGTGTCTATTTTTTAAATGGAAGATGATTGATAGGTTATTTTCGTGTCTTAGATCAAAAGTGTATTTGTTAATACTTTTAATAAATTGATGATGTCTGCAGCAAAATGTTTTGAAATTCTTCTAACGTTTTAGATTGAAACTGTTATCTCTTAATATAGGATTTAATAAATTGAAGAAAATAGAATAAGTTATTCGGATATCTGCGGCAGTGTTTTAAAATTCTTCTAACGTCTTAGATTGAAACTGTTTCTCTTAGTGAACGATTTAATAAATTGAAGAAAGTAGAACAAGATTTTTAAGCTTCTTGAACGCCTTATATATAGATTAGATATTTGATTGTATAATATTTAAAATATAATATTATAATAATATATATGATATAATATAATAATATAATATTATAAAATTGTATAATAATTTTCGTAAATTGAACAAAAAATGGAACAAGATTGTTCAGCTCTTCTTCCAACGTCTTAAATTAAGAATTTACTTCTTAACATTTTTAGAAGATCGAAGAAGATGGAAGAGGATTACAAAGTCCGTCCCTAACGTCTTCACAGTTTACTATTCAGTCAAGACGAATCAACCGGCAGAAACTCGGTTCTCCCGTTCGATCTTTACTTTCAAAATAGTTTTCCGTAGGATCCGTATCTTTAATGAAATTGACTAGCTCAGACACAGTTTCGGTTCTCCGAGAACCGTCGAGAAACCTGGAGCAACAACTCTCGCGACACCTCCGCCTAACCGGGGATAGCATACCTGTCAACGAAACCATCAACATAACTCCACGACGAGCTACCAATAATCCACAGTATCACCAGGAGCACTTAAAATCCCGATCCACCCACGTGTCCCCTCGATCGCGTCGGTCGCGGGTTTCCTCGTCGAACGGGGGGGTCTTTACACCCCGAGAAGAGGCTGCGCCCGGACGGCGTCGAAGAAGTTCGGACTCGATCGATCAGATCGAGAATCGCGATTTAAGTGAGATCGATTTCGGGGCGAGCGCGGTCGATTAATCGGTGGGAAGAATGAGTTCTTCGGGGGTCACTTGACGCGACACGCTGCGGCGACGAGAATCGGAGGAGCAACGAGGGAACGAGCCCCGAAAAGATGCGCCGACGGGACTCGACGCGAGACTGGAGCGGCAAATTGTGGACGAGCGGTTCCGAGAGAGGGCTCATCTGGAGAGAAGAGGCTCTCTTTCCTCGTCTTCGCGTCTCTCCTTCCCCCCACGCGCCCTTTCCCTCCTTTCCCTGCCCGTTTTCTCGCGGCCCCGTCCAGCTGACGACCGAGAACGCGAACAGCGGCCACGGATCGTCCCCAACCCTTCTTTTTCTTCCTCGCTGTCAACAAGATCGGCCTCCGCTCGTAACGTAACCGAGAGACGGACCCTCTGGCTCTCCAATCGGCGCCGTTCTAGGCTGCAAACATTTTCCCGTCGATCGACGAAGAATTAGCGCGACGCCCCGTCTGTTCCAGTGCCTGAAATTATCCGAAATTGTAACAATTCTCATTTTATTGTAACAGAATTATTAGTTATCGATCGTCCTATGCATACAAGATCGCTTTTGTAACGATAGTAGATACAAGTTAGATACATATTTAGTATCGAAAAAACCCTAATACGATTCTTCGCAATGAGCCTTCGTTTTCGAGATATTTTGATTTCGAGTTTCGTACTAGCAAATTAATTATTTAACACTTTTTAGCAGAACAAGATCTGCGTAAGCTTGTAGTAAGCTAAATAATCACGAATCCCCGCTGTTGTTACTATATTTTTTTATTCGCGGAAAATTATACTAGTTAAAGGAAGTTTTATTTTTCTTCTGATTAAACCTTTGTGAAAGGTTTCCCTAATTGACCCTCAGCTTGGAAACAAAGATGGACAATTTTGGGAAAGGAGGTACGATTATTTGAGCCTCGCGGCTCATTTCTACAGTTGCCGATCGTCAACAATTATTAAAACGAGATGCAAGGCTCGAATCCCCTCTTCTCAAATTGCCCATTTTTGTGAACAAGCTGAGGGACAATTGGAGAGAATTTACTGTATCTACGAAGTAACTAATTACCAGACTGCAAATTTTATGAAAGTTCACATTCAATCATTTCATAAAACACCGAAGAAGAAAATGATTTCTCACACCAATCAGAAAATTCCTTGTGGCGAATGTAGAATGAATTAATTTCTGTTAATACGAGACGCAGTCAAGCTTTATCAAACGAGACTGAAGCTTCGATTGGGAAACGCGAACGGCATTGGCCTCTGTGTTCTGGACCAATAAACGCGTTAAGAAGCCATTACTTCCGCTCGGAACGATTAAAAACATCTATTGTCAGCTGACGACACTGTCAAGGCGCTACGATATCGCGACGCTTCGAAATAATGCATCAATCTCGGCTGCGAAAGTGCATCGAAACCGTATTGCGATGATCCTATACATACTTCATACTTCATCATTTTCGCTTTGTGATTAGTAGACTACGGATTTTATGAATTTCTGACAGATAAGAGTAATTGGAAAAGAAAATTGTGAAGAGATTGAAAGGATTCAATAATATTGTATTCATTATGATTATTAAGCTAGAATTATATAGCTTCCACTGCTTAGAATCGACTCGGAAGATTTTTATTTTGATGAATATATATGAATATTTATGATTTATTAATATATATAATTTAAATTAATATATTAATGATTTTGAATAAGATATATGAGTATTTGTATCTTTCTCGAATAAATGCAGAAAAATTTTAGGCAGCAAGGAGGAACCTAAAAATGTACATGACATAGATAGAATTTTTTTCTATTCAATTCTCTAAATACTTTGATCGATTTGCATCATAGTTTACAAAAAAGTGTGCACTCAACTGCCAAAATCACGATTCCCGAACTACTTAGACAAAAGTCCTCGACTGGACGTCGTCGATGAATCGTCAACTTTCTTTGCCCTTTTCAGAATCGTTGTGTTACCTTGTTCCATTAAAATGGTCCTCAATGAATAGTCCCGTTGGTGATAAAGGAAGTCGCATGCGGGTGCTGACGGTCACAATGAAACAGAATGTCTATTCTTAACGTGTTTATTACAACATCCTTTTCTTGATGCCGAACGCGGGATTATCTCTCCAGTTCGGAATTTCCAAGTTACAGAATCCTTAAAATTTCATGAACAATTAACAATTGAGAATTAACATACAGCGCATTCAATGTTTCGAACACTTCGAAAAATAATTTAGCTTAGATCCTGTATTAATTTTGCTTCTACCTTTTCGCATTGGTCGCTTTTATCTCAATCGATTTCCTACGAACGCTCAAGAAAAAGATAAAAGAAACTATCGGCAATTGATTTTAGGCAAACCAGTGGCCACTTTCGCGGACATCGAGCGGAACTTATCGCGGACGATCGTAACTTTAGAATTATTGAAGGAAATAGACGCAGAAACTTGAACGGCGAAGCGGAAAACGCGACTCGGCGCGGTGCACGCGCGACGAAACGGAGAGAAACGTCGACAGATGGCACGGACCTAACGGGGACGCATAAATCGCGCCGGTGCCTTTGTTCCTTTGTGCTCGAGGCCCGCAAAACCGGCGAAGACCGGCTCGTAAACCGCGATTTTCCGATTCGCGATGACGATGGAAATCGCGCGTTGCGGCTCCGCGTAGGAAATCGGCGAATGATTAACGGCAGCTATGCCACTTCTTTTCTCTGCCGGCCGTTTACAGAGTTTTACTACGCCGGCTTTCCTTCGCTTTATCGCGGGAACGTTAAACTAACCGCCGTATTTTACGCGCGACGGCGTTCCGCGGCGCGCGTTCACGGCGCCCGAAAATCAGCCGGACGTTCATTGATAAACCGACGCGGCAAGAAATCGAGCGGAGACATTGTACTCTCCGTCCTTTCTTTTTCAGGAATCCTCCCGCTTTAATAACTCACCGAGATTTATCGTCGGCCCTTTGAGGCCTCGAGATGACGAGAAGCTTCTGTTTCAACGGCTCGCTATAACCGCGCGCTTGATTTCTGCCGTGAATGCCTGCTGGCAAACGAGCCGCACGAAACGGAGTTCCGCGGATTCTTCCGCACCGCGAGACTGCTTTGACGAAGAGCATCGTGTAGTCGGTGGTCCTCGACTGCATTAGACGCGCTAAATATTCTACGCTATTTTGTTGTTCCGGTGGACGCCGATTTTAGATCTGCAAAGGACTGCAAACGCTTCTAAAAGACTATTTGCTTCCTTCAAATTTACCGAATTTTGACCGATTTCAACCCAGCAAATCGGAGCGAAAGTGTCCACGCACCTTTTAGAACGATATGACTTTGTTCAAAAAGGTCGAAATAACTCGAATTTTCTTTAGTTGTAAATGTTAGAGGGGCTTATAAAATTTTAAATTTATATTAATAATTATTAACTAAATTTAATTTATTATAAAAATTTTAAAAAAATTAATTCACTGTACAATGATTGAGATGCTTTTCTTTTTAATTTCGCTATTACTTGGAATAAATGAGAATGTAAAGAAACTCTCTCTCTCTCTCTCTCTCTCTCACTCTCACTCTTTCGTTTTCTCACTTTTTCATTAATAGGCACTTTTTCTTTCAATGGCTGAGTTACATGTAAAAAACGCTCGACAACTCCCTTTCAAACAATCGTTTTGAGAAGAAACTTGTGTTGTTGCAACCAGCGTTTTTTTTTCACCGTATGCAGTACTGATCCAAATAATTCGAAGGATAATCGATAAAATTGCTGTCACTATGGAAGAATTTCTTAAGAAAATCACCGCCGTCGATCTTCGATCTTTTGTCGGTAGGCAAAATGTTCGGAAGAAAAGATTGTTCATTCTCATTCGCGTTTCACTTAATCAAACTCGTTTTCGTCTGGTCGAAGTGCAAGAATCGCTACAAAAATCGCCGAAGCGCAGTAAATTCTCTTCAATTGACTCTCGGCTTGTACAGTAATTTCTTCGTAATTCGCGCTTAGATTGCGCATAAAAAGTGAACAATACGGGAAGAGAAGTGTACGATTAATTCGAGCGTCGCGTCCCGTTTCAATAATTGTTGGCAATCGGCAACTATAAAAACGGGCCGCAATGCACGCGACAATCGTGTCTCCTCTTCCGAAATTGTCTATTTTTATGCGCGATCCGACCGCGAATTAGACAGAATTTACTGTATCATGATAATTACAGCAGCGTTCTGGTTGAAATGTTACAAGCGCCGCGGTCTCGGGACTCGAGGAATCTCGTCGCGTCGTTTTTCTTTTTTTTTTCTTTTTTTTTGTTCTCCGGCGTACGAAGGTGGCAGCGTGTCCCGGTGTGCGTGCGTTGATTACAGGTGCACCGGCGTTCGTGTTGCAGGTTGCAACGTCCGTGGAACCGTCGGCGACCAGCACGGCAGCAACGGGCCGCCCGGTTGGCAGCCGACTGGTAATCACTGTCGATCGTGTTTGTTAGCCGGTCTCGTCCTTCGCGGGACGAATTACGATCAGGGTGGCACGGCGGCCTTTACGGACTACCGGTGGCAATTTACCTAGCCAATGTCTGCTACCGTGATCCACGAGCGTGTACGTACACGCGCGGGAACGTGTCCCTGACGACGCAGCCGAGCGGGCCACGGGCTTCTACCGCGAGCAAATGCCGGATGAGAATAGGATTTTCAGGGGTTGCCACTGCGTGCTAATTTTTGTCACGGCAATTTCTAATTCTTCTGCTGTTTCCTTGATTCCACTCGTTCGCGGATCTCTGTGCGAAGATTGTTCGGCATCGATTTCGTGAGATAAGAGATGAATAGTTGAAGATTGAATTTATTAACGCGTTCAAGTTATAGTCGCGTTCTAATTATAGTCTGAGGCTAAATAAATTCAAAGTTGATATTTAATATTAATTGAATAAACGATAATATTAAAAGTACGAAATTGCCGTCGACAGGATTGCGATATATTTATTTATTTATTGCAATCCTGTCGACGGCAATTTCGTACTTTTAATATTATCGTTTATTCAATTAATATTAAATATCAACTTTGAATCAGTTTACTTGAGAAAGTACTTACGATGTACAGTCCAGAATGAAGAAAGACAAAATTTACTAGCATTTGCTGCCATCAACGTTTCATAGCATTGTACAAAAGATTATACTTTTAATATTATTTTTTATTCAATTAATGCCAAATATCAACTTTGAATCAGTTTACTTAAGAAAGCACTTACGATGTACGATCCAGAACAAAGAAAGATAAAATTCACCAGTATTTGCTGCCATCAACGTTTTATTGCATTGTACAAAAGATTATACTTTTAATATTATTTTTTATTCAATTAATACCAAATATCAACTTTGAATCAGTTTACTTAAGAAAGCACTTACGATGTACGATCCAGAATAAAAAAAGATAAAATTCACCAGCATTTGCTGCCATCAACGTTCCATTGCATTGTACAAAAGATTATACTTTTAATATTATTTTTTATTCAATTAATGAATCAGTTTACCTAAGAAAGTATTTACGATGTACGATCCAGAATGAAGAAAGATAAAATTCGCCAGCATTTGTTACCATTAATATTTCATTGCAGTGTACAAAAGAGCGTACTATAAATGCACGGAAATAATTGCACACCAACCGGAATACCTAAAATTTCCAATCACGGGTATAAAACAGGTAGAACGATGTTTCAGAGAACAGTAACCTGGAAGATAAATGAATCGCCGGCTCGTTAATTCTCGAATCGTTGCCTAACAGATTGAAATTTCCGATTTAATTAGAAATCGCGCGACGCGCAGTATTATCAAACGGTGGATCGGCTTGGTCGAGGGTAAAATATCGCGGCTCCCGAGCAGATTACCTGTTCTCGCGCTTAACCTAGACCTCTTCCTCGGCTGCTGGCCGTAGTTTCGTAATAATCTCGCCGGAGTCCGAGGACTGGTCCCGGATGAAAAATGAACGGAACGGATCGGCGTGCTTCTCTTTTCGTTCGCGCAGGCTAGGGAAGCGTCGTTAAAAGGTGTCCCGTCGTCGGTGCCTCGAGTGCCATAACCGCCGGCTGATAGGATGCAAAAGAACCGCGAAACGTTCTGTCCGAGTCCCGGAACATGTACCCGCCGATCGAGATAGTCCCGGCTTGAAAAATCGATTCCGGTTGGCAGCTCGCGAATCACCGATTATTATTGCCGGCCGCGATTAGGGACGTCGATGTGGAGCAATTTAGAAACCGCCGTGGTCCCGGCGACCTTCCAGAATCAACGTAATCAATATCCCGGCACGTGGACATTTATCACGTCGCTGGATCGGCTTGTTATTCAACGACGGATTAATGCGCCCGACGGTTCCGCGAGCTTTCTGCTAAATCACGCTTTTTTGCTGCGTGCGAGAGCGCGTCAGAATTTTATTGGATAACGAACGGGGTCCTGAGTCGGTTTTTACTGCGACCTCTCTTCGGAACAAGGACGCGGAGTTTTCATCTTTGGCGACGCTGTTGTAACTTTTTCAGTTGTGGGAGACAATGAACGTCGACTAGTTTTCAGCGTGAAAGGCACTTGTTTATCAACGGTAATCCTAAGAAGACTCTAATAAATTGAAACTGTGAAGACTGTTTGATAGGAAATAATAGAAAGAATTGCTAAATTTTAAGCATACGTTATGGTAAAAATGGCAACAAATTTAAATACATTCTACGTTGTCTTTCTTATAAAGAAATTCATACTAATCGCTTCTGATGCTCGGCAAGTTTAGTATCGACATATTTTAGTCGTCGAATGAGTTTCGCACCCATTAGTTTCGCAGTGTGTATTTTTACCTACGAATTAAAAATGAAATTCGTATACATGGTTGTTTCTTAAGTCTCCATTTAGTTTGCGGATTTTTATGCGAAGTAAAAATTGTCTTCATCAATCGCAACAAATGTGAACTATGAATAGCAAGTTCGTCCTTTCTTCGATAACTTGAATAGATTGAACATAATACATTGACACTTTCAAATGATCTAATTGTGTCTACTGCCTTAAATTGCAGCCATAAAATTCTGCCATAAATGCATAAAATCCGCGATCTACCTCCATTGTCCGTTTCCGAGAATCCAACATTTCCAATCAAATTGATTAAAAACCCAAGAAAACAATTAACTATTGTACCATCTTCGCAAACGATGACATCAAACTTTCTTGGACTTCGAACTCCTGGTCTTCATGCTCTTCCTGCTGCCCTTGCCGCTCTCCGACTTCATGGTCGCGATATAAGACTTCCGCAACTCGTAAACGTCCTCCACGATGGTCCTCCTCTTGGACAGCTGACCTTGGTGTTCCTGGAAAAGCATCCGATACCGTTCCTTTCGGTTTTTCATCAGTCCGCTCAACTCCTCGATAGAGTAATTATAGTCCTCCTGGGCGTAAATGATGTGCGCCAATCGCGTGTTCCTCAGGATCTCCTCGTCGTAGATCGTCTTCAACCACGGGACGTCCTCCTCGTCCTCTTTCACCTCGTAATCGGACAGTTTCAGCAGAGGAAGCTTGCGAAACGAACGAGGAGGCTCCAGGGTTCGTTCCTCTAACATGGACCTCGGAACGTCCGGGCAACACTCGCTCATGTGCCTCTTCCTGGTGTCTATTTCGGAGACCTCTGGCACGATCTCGTGTTTCTTTCGGAACTCTTCACGAAGCTGCTTGCCGCGCGCCATGCTGTCCGGATTCTCCGCGAACCAGGCTTCCTTCATCTTTCCGATTTTCTCTTCCTTCGATTTGTCCTCCGCTATCTGTTAAGATCGTCGCATCAAACTAATGACAGTAAATTTTTCCCAATTTTCCTTCAGCTTGTGGACCAAGATTGGAGACCATTCGAAGACCGTTTGGGAAGGGGAGATGCGATTATTCGAACCTCGCGGCTCATTTTCATAGTTGCCGATTGTCAATAATTACAAAAATCACGTGCGAAGCTCGAATAATCGTATCTCTTCTTCCTAAATTGTCGATTTTTGTTTACAAGTTGAGGGGGGAATTTACTGTATCGATAAAATACATATTTATATATATTTTAATATTTATATATATATATATATTATAATATATATTAATTATATTATATATATATTTTATATAAATATAAATATATATAATATTATAAATATAATATTTATTATATTATATAATTTATATTATATTATATATATTATATATAATAATATATATAATATATATATATATATATATATATATATATATATATATATATATATTATTATAAACACAATAAATAAATATATACTATACATTATACACAATAATATATTATAGAAACAATGCTTATGTCAGTTATGTGCGAACGTTGCATTTTTACCGATACAGAAGTACCAATTTTCTGGGAGAAGGTACCACTGCCAATTTAGCAATTTAGGTTACTATCGTTAATTTCTTTTTTCTCCATAATCTTTCGTCCGCTAAAAACAAACAGTGGTCCCTTCAACCAACCATTGCAAAATCGCACCTCGAAGCCGCTCCCGGAATCGGTGACCACCTGGAGGACCCAGTAAGGCTTCTCCAGCAGACCGATTTCGCTGGAGGTTCTGGAAGTCCTCCTGAGCCTGGACGACTCGGACTTCGCCGGCTTGCCTAAGCTGACGACGGACGGCTTCGCTCGAACGATAGATCCAGCGCGTCTAGATTTCACCTGTGTCACCACGGCCCACTCCGACTTGCTGAGGGGCCAGCTTTCGTCGAGAGCGAAGGCCTCCACGTAATAAGTACGAAGGATCAGCGTCTGCGCGCTGATTCCGCTCGCGTTGACATCGAGCTTCTGGATGGAATCTTTCGCGTCGCCACTCCCATCTCCGTTCGGAACTCGGCTGCAGAGTTGGTCGTTATTTAGCCAAAGAATTATTTGAATAACGATTCGAACGAAAAATATTTTACCTTCTTTCATTATTCGAACGTTGGAAATAATGTAAGTACGAATAGAGTCGGATAAATTATTATTATTATTATTATTATTATATATATATATATATATATATATATATATATATATAATAGTAATATATAATAATAATATATATATATATATATATATATATATATATATAATAATATATAATATAATATATATATATATATATATATATATATATATATATATATATATATAATAATAATAATAATAATAATAATTTATCCGACTCTATTCGTCGGATAAATTCACGTCGAATGAATTTATTTATTCGACACTCGTCGAATAAAAATGCATTTCCTTTATTAAAAATGCATTTCATTATTCGAACGTTATAAATAATGTAAGTACGAATAGAGTCGGATAAATTATTATTATTATTATTATTATTATTATCATTCGTCGGATAAATTCACGTCGAATGAATTTATTTATTCGACACTCGTCGAATAAAAATGCATTTCCTTTATTCGAACGTTCGAACAACGAATGAAACATTTTTATTCGCGCGTTCGAACAACGAACGAAATTTTCTTATCTTCCGTTCGTTATTCGACATCTTTATCTAGGTAAACATTTTGCCGAACTCTGCTTGGTCGTTGTTAGCGCTGACGCCGGTCAGTCTGCGCTCGCCGGAAGATTCGAATTTGAAGTGCACGGTGCTGGGCTCCGTTGTCAGGCCCAGGTAAGCAAGGGGCAGGATGACCACCGATGTTCCGTTTATCTCGGACAGTGTATCCTCGTCGGCGTCCATCACTCTCAGGTGGATCTTCACGTTGTCGTAGGACGTGCTCAGCCGGAAGGACGCCACGGTAGGTTTGGTGACCCGAGCGATCCACTTCGCGATGCAACCCCTGTTGTTGGGTATGTAGTAGTTGCTCAGCTCCTGGGTGACCAGCGGAGGAGCCTGCAGTTTGCTGGACGGACTGTCGTCCATGGTGTAAAAGACCGGCTCCGCTTTCTTGGTGACGACGAGCAGGGACCAGGGCGCGTCTCTCGTTGGCTGATCGTCGGCCCAGCCGTAGGCGAGCACCGTGTACCCTAAGTTGGTGTGCTCGTAGCGCGACGGCACCACGTTGTTCACCACCCGCAGCATCTCCTGCTTGGTGTCGTTGTTGAAGACGCGCACGCAGTACCTGCAGAATTCGGCGAAACGATTATCCAAATGAAAATAGAAGCTAGAAGAAAGTACCGAATAAATATTGGGTTGTCCGCGGAAAGTTCGTGCCGATTTTCGGTAGGTAGCGTGAGAGACCTGACTGAATATATCACAATTATTGAAAACGAATGACATGTGTACGTATTCTAAAAGAGATAACTTCAGCCATTTTTAGAAAAAAGTTTGTGGTTACGATTCGTTCATTTTCATCAGTTTTGTACGCCTTAGAATATGGTGGCAAATAAAGTGCATTACAGGCATTTTTAATGCTTTTCTTTTTCCGAAAGGGCAAAAATGCCACACAAGCGGCAAATAAGATATGCGCTGTTTACGGCGAGGATGCTGGCGCCGAAAGAACTGTACGAAAGTGGTTTGCTCGGTTTAAAACTTGGAATTTCGACCTTGAAGATCAAGAACGACGAATTTTTTGCCGAAAAACCTGAGAGGTTCTGGAAGGACGGAATTCTCAAGCTGCATAAAAGATGGAGAAGGGTTGTGGAACAGAATGGTACCTGTATAATTGAATAAATGTATGCCAATATTTAAATGAGCTGCGTTTTAATTTTCCGAAAAAATCGGCACGAACTTTCCGGACAACCCAATGATTTCGTTCGTCGGGAATTTATCCGACGAGTAAAGATACATCTTTCTTATCCGAACGTTCGAATAACGAATAAAAACAATTTAACCTTTCATTCGAATCGCTGTTTAACCCTTTCGCTACGGGCGGATTCTCCGTCGCGGTACTTCTGCTGAACAGAGCGCTGCGACATCACTGCGGTCGTCGGCGGAGAACCTAAGCTGTTTGAATTGAATGAATTTTTCTCCAAAGGGTATTTATAAATAAAGGGTATTCCAGGGTATTTTATATCGTCTTAGCATGCGCTCTTTAATTTACAGTATGAGAGGAAATAACATTATGCAATATAATGCATCTTATGGAAAGCCACTATAGTGATCCGTAGTACCTCAGTGGCACCAAATGGAAAGCCACTATAGTGGTCCGTAGTACCTCAGTGGCATCATATGGAAAGCCACTATAGTGGTCCGTAGTAGCGAAAGGGTTAAATAACTGTTCGTCGAAGTAATGCTCAAAATAACCTGGGCAAGTTGACGAACAGGTCGACGCTCGCGAATACGGTTTCCTGGACGCGAGCGTTCACCAGCAGCCTGACGATGGGTGTCCACTGACCCGGCTTCAGTGCTGGCAACGTCCCGGTCAGCTCTTGCTTCTGGATCGTGAACTCGAACTCCTTGGAGGACGGATACATGTCCCGGAGCCTGTCGAAGTGCTTCAAGATGTACCTGAACAGCTGGCTGGCCAAGGACTCCCTCTTGTTGTAATTGAACAGCTCCACCACCTTCAGCAAATTCTCCAGGACCTCCTGGTGCTCCTCGTGCTTGGGGCTGTGGATCCGCTTGTACTTCCTGATCACAATCCCCCTGAAGAAGGACTGGATAACGGACGCGAAGTAGTCCTTGTCCAGGATACCGTTCTCGATCGAGGTTTCGGCGAGGTGCCTGCTCCTCTCGATCGAGGTTCTAGGCGTGCTGCCGTCCCTGATGGCTTTCAACGCTAGCGAGAACGGATTCACCTGTTCTCCGATCAAAGGATTCAGGAAAAGTATCTTGAGCGCCCTGAGGATGCCTCGCGCCTCGTCCTTCGGCACGAGCTCCTTGATCAGCCTGGCCTCCTCGCTGATGAAGCACGCGTGTATGAAGTGGTAGAAGATCTTGATCCTCTTCTTCTGGGCGGGCTCCGGCGGCATGTAGCTCTTGTAGTACATCTTCATCGCCTCCTGGAACCTGTCGGTGCCGAACGACTGGTACGCGTTGCTCACGCAGTTGCTGATGTGCTTCACCGTCTGGTCGATCGTGTCGGACTCCGTGGTCATCAGCTCGTACATCTTCCGGCGGTCGCCCACGTGGAAGATCGTGTCCGAGGAGATGGTCGTGAAGCAGTTGCCCTCGAAGCCGCAGTAAACTCGCAGCAAGTGTCTTCCGGGCTCCAGCTCCAGCACGGTCGCCCTGGTGCCCGCTGTCGGAAGATGGACCAGGTCGTTGCCGTACTTCTGTCTGTGGAACCAGCTGTGTCTCTCGACGATCAGATAGTCCCTGCTCGCCGCGGATTCAGCGAAGCCTGGCTCCGGTGGCGGATCGATGCTGTTCTCTCTGGAATTAGTCGGCGGGAGCTGAGGCTCCCCGGGCATCTGGAACGTGGCGAAGCTGATCAGGAAGAACTTGCTGTCCGTGGAGTCGGTGAAGATGTACAACGGCTCGTTCCTGGTCCTCGACAACCCCCGGGGCCAGTGATAGACGTCCACGAACTTCGTCTCCTCCTTAGTACCCGGGACGGGAGAAGCTCCTCTGCTCCCCGTTTTGCCACTCTTCTTCGACTCCGGTTTCTGAACGCTTCCTTCGGCGCCTCGGAAGCGATCCGAGATTCTGGCGGTGTAGTCGAAGTAGTCTAGCTTGTAGAAGAAGTGGACGTCCCTGATGTACGGCTCCAGCTTGTTGAAGTCCGCCCAGAAGCTGATGTCCGGCAGGCTCCTCCCGGCCTCTTCGACCTTCCCTGGCGACTTCTTAGACGACTCCTTCTGGCTCTTCGACTCCTTCGACTTGTCGCGACGGCTCTTCTTCTCGGACTTCTCCGATGTGTGTGCAGGATCGGCGGTGACTTCTCGGTTGGTTTCGTCAACGGTCATCGCAGTGTATTTGCCGACCACGCTTTCGTCGAATTCTTTCAGGGGACTGACGATCTTCAGGGAACGGATCGGGACAAAGTACTCGACCGGGTCAATTATTCCCATCTCGATCGCCCATTTCAGCCAGCGGAACAGCTTCCATCTTGCCAGAGGTGGCTTCACCTGCGCCATTTTTACTGGTTTTATTTATTGGATATATACGAGAAGTTATACACGAAGGAAAAATACAGGAGGTTAGATATAAGATAACCGCAATTGCTTGAATTAATGAGACGAATTTCTACGGACTGTAATAACGGTGCGATGTTAAGTAATAAAACTATATATAATATATGAAAACAAGTAATAAAACCTTAAATGTAGCCTTAGAGTGTCTTAGAATGTAGTGATATTATATCTTACAGTATAACATTTATCTAGTTTAAGCGACGATTTGTTTAAAGTATAATAAGATAACCGCAATTTCTTGAATTAATGTGACGAATTTCTACGGGCTATAACAACGGTGCGATGTTAAGTAATAAAACTATATATAATATATAAAAACAAGTAATAAAACCTTAAATATAGCCTTAGAGTGTCTTAGAATATAGTAATATTATATCTTACAGTATAACATTTATCTAGTTTAAGCGACAATTTTTATAAAATGCACCAATTCAGAAGTTTATCCAAACCGTGTTGAAATAAAGCAGTGCAGTCATGGTTATCAATGGCAATAAAAAACGAAACAGAAACGAAAAACCTTTGCAATCTCACTAACAAAAATAGAAAAAAGAAAAGGACCCAGATGAGAACCTTGCGGAATGCCCGACGAGACGTATGTCTATAGGCACAAGGTTATGAACAAGGTTGAACAAGTTTATGCGAAACGTGAAGATAGGTCGTACGTCTTTGGGGTCCAAGGGAACGTCGCGAGACTGCGCTACGTAGATGAAATGGCTCCAGCAAGGCGACAGTCCAGGCACAGTTCCCGAAGCAAGCGTCCTCATGTCCTCCAACCCGAGGAACAAGGTCACCGGTTCGGGCTTCTCCAATACCACAGGCTTCCGTTCGCCCTTGGACCTTTTGGATCGCCCGGTGTCCTTCGATTTCTTCGATCGACCGGTCTCCTTGGACTGCTTCGATTCGGCAGTGTCCTTCTTCGAGTCCTCTGTAACCTTGGATTTCTTCGACTTCGACGTTCCCTTGGATTTCTTCCCTTCGCTGGGCTCCCCCGGCTCCGGAGTTTCTGTTCGCGAACGGTTAAAACTACAGGGTGTCCCCCCGAAAAATGTATACACTATTTAACAGAGACACTTTTGGAATTTAACCCTTTCGATACTACGAGCCACTATAGTGGCCCTCCATAAGATGCCATCGAGGTACTAAGGGCCACTATAGTGGCCCTCCATAAGTTCGATCGTTTGTAGCGAATAAAGTCAGTGCTTACTGCAGAAAGCTAATTCACCTTATTTTTCTCTCAACAACGGATAAATAGATATGCCTTATTTTTTTCAATTTTGTTCAACTTTATTTGGATTAACCCTTTTGCTACGGGCGGGTTCTCCGCTGCGGTACCCCCGCAACGATCGGCGTCTTGTAGCGTGCAGCGATGTCGCAGCGCGCCGTCCAGCAGAAGTACCGCGGCGGAAAATCCGCCCGTAGCGAAAGGGTTAAGTATGAATTATATGCGAATCAAAACTGTAGTTATAATCGTTCGAGCTGTGTATACATTGTTCCGGGACACTCTATATAAAGAAATTGTAGCGAGCGTCGTTACACGCGTCGCGAGACCAACCCTTCTCGATTTCAGCTTTCCATTCGAAGTGGTCCGCGTATTTCCTGAGGAAATCCCACTTGTCCTGCGGGGACAGATAGCCGATCTCTAGTCGCAGGCAAACCCAGCCTGTAAACGAAAAGGAACGTCGCCCTCCTCTCGAGAAATCGCTGCCAATCGTCTTACTTTACCCGTTAGGCAATGAACCGGATGGAAGTCGACGATTTCGCGACCGTCGGACCACGTCGCAGAGCACAGCTTCAGCAAAGCCTTCGAGAGAAGCATCGGCCACAATTCGTGGTCGTTCGAAGTGCGGGGTAAAACGGGCGCCCCATTGGAGTTCACTGGTATCATGTCGTCCACGACGATGTAACGCCAGGATCCCAGAAAGTACAAACGCACCACGTACTTTCCTTTCGTGCGTACATGTAAAGATTCCAAGCGACGGTTGTTATTTAGCGGAAGCGAACAACGAGTAGAAAAGCGTCGATCTAAACGGATCAATGCCGAGGCGGATAATCGAAGAATCGGTGGCGGTATGCGCCGAAGCCAATGGACAGAAATGAATAACGTTCGAGGAGGAAGATCGCGATTTTTCAATCTTAATCGACCAGATCGTCGACGTTCCGATCTCTCTATGCTAATAATTACTTAACCTTTTAGGTACGGCTGAATTCTGAACGGCAGAGTCTGATATGTACTGTACAGAGTCTGATGCTGTATATTCTGTCAACTGAAAATCTAGAAAGACTGTCTTAAAGCAGAAATTTCAAGCTTTATTTCGAAGCAATAGTTATCATCCTACGATGATTTTCTGCGGAGTTATCGTCAGTCAAAGTTGGCCAATACTTATCCAAAATATTTCTACAATATAATTTGGTTGAGCAATGTATTTGTCTAATTTTGATCAAGTTAGGTCAAATGATTGCTCTTATGGTTCCGTAAGCTTCACGTCAGAATATACAGGATGTCCCAAAAATGTCTCGCAATCCGAAAGTGGCGGGTTCCTCGGACCATTCGAAGCAACTTTTTCCTTTACAAAAATTTTCTCCGAGGCACCATTAACGAGTTATTAACGAAAAACAGTGACCAATGAGAGGCGAGCTCGGCTGGCGCGAGGCGATCGAGCCAATGAGCGGAACCGGGCTTCGCGCGCTGGTTGGCTGGGCCGCCTCGCGTCAGCCGTACTCGATTCTTATTGGCGCACTGTTTTTCGTTAATAACTCGTTAACGGTGCCCCGGAGAAAATTTTTGTAATGGAAGAAATTGCTTCAAATGATCCGAGGAACCCGCCATTTCCGGATTGCGAGACATTTTTGGGACACCCTGTTAGACTGTTGTAAATCGATGCGAAGACAAAAGAAGTGCGAAACAATGCGTATGAAGACGATTATTTGGTTCAAACGATGAGCGAGTGAGCTACTAAAGCAAGCCACTATAGTGGCGCGTCGTCCAGAGAGATGGCATCCGCGAAAGCCGCTATAGTGGCGTGTCGTTCTGAAAGATGACATCCGCGGTAGCCACTATAGCTAAAAGGTTAACGGAGAAAGGAGAAGAACGATGCATACCGTTCGGATTTACGGTGGGCCGATGATGCGCCCCTTTGCCCGCTTTGTTCATCGAATACACATGCATCCAGCCGCGCCATGATTGGTGCCGCCCATTCCAAATGAAACTGTCGTTCGCGCCACTTATTTCCAATCCGTCTCGGCCGCAATACTGAAGGTTTATTAGCGCGGAAATGACCCACCGTGCGAACTGAAAAGTTGTTTTTAATTGAGCCGCGGTTCCGATCGAACACGGGACTATTTTAATCATTATGTTCGGGGCGATTGTATCGCGCCGATTGTTAATCGAATCGCGCGTTTTCCATACGCGGGCAAGTTTGGGATAATGAATGGACACCGTTAGAATATTTAATAATTAATTATAATTATATGCCGGACGCACTCGTCCCTGCCTTTTATTCGAACGCAATTAGAACGAACGTTCATTCACCGGCGATGATGAATCATTTCATTTTAGCAAAACCTGGACGTACTTCGCTGTGCAATATGTGCCCATTGTTCGCGATTAGGTCTGGATACTCTGAAGTGGCGACGAACACTGCTAACGGTTCCTAGATTTATTGTTAATATTAATTGTAGTTTTGCCAGGCGTTCAAATGGAACGGTCTGAGAACATTTCAAACTATAATTTATGCACAAAGTAAACCTACAGTTAGGTTCTTCAAATTTTTAGCCCTTATCCATTCGGAGGATTCCAACGATGGCGGCAAATCGACGGGCCGCGTGTCCACAAATAACCCATCCGTGCCATCTGCAATTCATATTACAAATGGACTTCCAACTAAATTTGATCAATTGCTTGTTACTTTTAGGACCGAGCCAGTTTTCTTTATTTAACGTCGCGTCAGACCATTCCGGCCATAATGTTGCATCTTTGGTAACGGACGAGTTAAATTCGGACTCTGGAACTTTTTTAGATTTCAGAGACATATTTGAAGTCTCTGCGAATGGTGAAGTACGACAGTCACTTTTTATATCATGCAATCGGTTTTAAATATAGAAAATATAATATAATAATTAAATAATATAATAATATAATATTAATATATATAATATATAATATAATAATGTAATACTAATATATATAATATATAATATTAATATAATATTAATATATATAATATATAATATAATAATGTAATACTAATATATATAATATATAATATTAATATAATATTAATATATATAATATATAATATAATAATGTAATACTAATATATATAATATATAATATTAATATAATATTAATATAATATAATAATTAAATAAATATCTAGCAGAAAATTCCATAATCAAACATAATCAAGACAATTCTCCAATTGGATTGCCCCTCTACTTTCTTTTTAATTATTATGTCAGCATATGGTTATTTGAAACAATATACCGATGATACAGAATTATTCAGAAGAATTTGCTGTATCTGTATCGTGCAACAAAAGTTTATTTATTATTATAAACTAACAGGACGAATGATTATTGCCGCTAGTACCATAAGGTGTAATGTCAAATTCGGCACGAATTATCTGCTCCTGCAATTATAAATATAGCGCCATTCGGCGTTGCGGCGAAACACTCAAACTGGTAGACAAAATTATCGACAGGGTAAAATATTACGAAATACGCAAAGAAGCAACTTGATGTTTTTAAAAAAATATTTGCATACGATAATTTCACTAACAGTTTTAGCATTTTGCAACTACGTCTAATGGCGCTACTTTTATGTTTTTTTTTGGAACAAATAATTTCTACCGGATTTTACATTGTATCTTATGGTAAAAGTGACGGGAATCTTTAATCGCAATATTTACAACAATGAAAAAATTGTTCTACTACATAGATGCTGAAGAGTCTCTTAAACATTTCTGCACCCACAAAATATTTTTTTAGCTCCCATGTTGACAGATTTCATGCAAATATTTTCAATATTACCACCGATCAAATTCGTAGACGCCGCCAATCTCTTCGAATATCTATATATCCAGCTAGCGTTATTGTAGTTTTAAATTGAGTTTCTTTTTCATTCCTAATAGAAAACGCCAATGACGCCATCTCGTATTTATCAGGTAGCTACACGTCTCTAGATAATACCACTTATGTATGAATCCGTAAAATCACGTGACCACTCCCACCAAAACTACGAGGGCAGCACTGTTTACCTGCTTCATAATTCTACCTGGTTGCCTTCACAGTGGTTTACTATGGTAAGGCACTACAGTTGATACTGGACGATCACGATGGACGCACGAAGACGCGATAGAGAACAAATTGGGTTATGTGGTGTTGACAGAATTTGGGGTAAATCACCAACACGCATCGAAGAGTATGTATTAATTACAGCTTCTGTCTAATTCTCATGATCTCGAGTTTTAATTTATTTGTTTGTATACTGGAACGCAAAAGTTTCTAAAAACAAGTATACATTCAATCATAACATGTTTGTTGTCTATTCATGTCATAACAACTGTCATTTAATGGCAGCTCTGACGAAGATGAGGAGCTTAACAGACACAAAGATAGTATCATCACAAAGGATAGGAAAAGAAAACATGAGATGAAAAAGAAGAAAAGCAAGAAGATGAAAAAGGAAAAGAAATCCAAAAAGCAGAAAAAGAAGAAACGTAAAAAGAAGAGCAAGAAGAGATCAGACACTAGTTCTGATAGTGAATCGGAAGGATTAGAGTGGGTAGAAAAAAATGGCTCTAATGATAAAGCGAAAGTTAGAAAGGGATCTAGTTCCGATGACAGCGGTGATGAAAGCATATTAGGTCCAGTTCAAAAACCACATGTAACATTGTCTGCTAAAGACTTTGGTAAAGCTCTTTTGCCTGGAGAAGGTGCTGCTATGGCAGCGTATGTTGCGGAAGGAAAACGTATACCTAGAAGAGGAGAAATTGGCTTAACCTCTGAAGAAATTGCTTCGTATGAATCCGTTGGTTACGTCATGAGTGGTAGCAGGTAATCTATACTATTATATTTTATGAGAATTCTATAACAAAATTAAATGGATTTAATATAAAAATGAATTTCTAACACCATAATTTTTTTACGCAGACACCGGAGAATGGAAGCAGTTCGTATTCGTAAAGAGAACCAAATTTATTCTGCTGACGAAAAACGAGCATTGGCTATGTTTAGTAAAGAAGAAAGACAAAAACGAGAGAATCTTATTTTGGGACAATTTAGGGAAATGGTTAATCAGAAGTTAGCACAGGAGCAGAAAAGTAAATAAGACAATTATATATTTTGTGTAAAATGAGTGGTCTATATTTTACATTATCGAGTAATGGTAAAGAATGATTGATGAAGTGTTTGCATATGTACAATTATATGTATACAAGCTCTGAACTATGTGTATATATATATATAATTAATAAACGTAACTCGCGTATTATGTGACTAGTACGAATTAAAGTCGATTTAAACGATTTTTATTTTGAGTAATTGATAACAATTTATTGCTGAATAAATTTCACTAGATAAGAGTAGATAAGTCTATCCTTGTATTTTACTTTCCCAATCTAACCATCCACCAACATAGTTATATGCACTGAAACATAGATATATCTAATTAGATGATTCTAACCTACATAAAATATAGTTTACTATGTGAAACTTATTAATATTAACAAAGTTTTAATACTTTTTGTATCCAAGCTTTTGTATCTCCTCTTGTACCATTCCACTTCTTTTACCGGATCTACAACTTAATATGATCTTTGTATCTTTTGTAGGTTTTTCTTTGTCAAATTTATTTTTAAAGTCTTTGTCAGACAAGTTAAGTAAATTATTAGATACATCTCCCACTGGAATAATATGACACAGTAATTAATATTTAATGTCAAACAGAATAATATTGTAACGAATATAATAAGTAACTGTACTTGGTATATGAATACTTCCTGGTAGTTTTCCGGTCTCATCAATCTCATTTTGTTCCCTGACGTCAATAATGAGTACATTGTCATCTTTCTGAGCTTTTATAATATCTTTATAATGAACATTGAGTTCTTTTACATCACCTTCTGCCATAGTCGTAGTACTAGACTTTGAAATTCTTGACGTTGAAAAATGCAAAGTTAACTGACCTAAAGAACACAAGATAAATATAAATAAACCTTGTTGTCTGTAGAAAATATGTAACAATTAGAAGAGCTTACAGTTAATAACATACTACTAGTTACCGTCGATAAAAGGTTTATGTAATGTGGTTCTTATCAATTTATCGTATACACACGATTTTTGTACGATGTGTGAGTTGGAATAAAACGATGTGGGAGGGTGTAACAATCTGCAAAACTGACGTGTTTTGCTACATGTCATCATTAATTTACAAGTAGTGAACATGTTTCAGGTTTGTACAGAAAGCTACCGACAACTACCTTACACCAACGTGCTACTGGAGCTACTGGACTTTTAAACACAGTTTATCCTATACATGCAAAGGTGACTTAAGGTTTAAATCTTAAGGTACGTTCTAAATGAACTGATACTTTACAGGTATTCCCTACATTGTACATTTCAATCCATTACGTCCATATAATGACATTTTCTGAAGACGTTGAAGATAAGATAACAGTATAATTTCCTATTAATTTTGTCCGAGGTGGTCGTAATGAATCTGAAAAAGCGTGTCAATGAACGTGGCATAAAAATGTGTTCAAAATAGAATGTTGAATAAATTCTTATGTGCCAACATTGCATCTACATTTTATTTAACAATGTCATTCGATTGTAGCTGGAAATGCATATAGTGATCGAACAAAACAACATTAATGTAACAAGTGTTCCGTTTTGATTTATCGATATCGAGAAAGCAATGAACCCGGCCTAAAACTTCGCTGCGAAAGTAAAACGTAAAAATCTTTATTTTCGTGGATAAAAAAAAGAAAGAAATCTTTATAGCGATTGTGATGCAGGAAAAAAAAGCAGGCACAAACATGAAATTTTTGTGTGCATTGTTTTGTAGTGAATCATCTGCGGATGGAGAAACTAGTCGGGAAAGATTAGAAGAGTCAGGAAGAGCGTACATCCCGTTTTCGTGTACGTCGCACCCTGATGAGGAATGCGGGAACTAGCAATTTTTATTTCTCGTGCGTGGAGCAGTAAAGTGTACTAATTTATTGAAATAATTACGACACTCATCCCGTTTTTGCACCTGCGTATACTGTGAGTAATTAGAGAACAATCTTGTATGGCCATCTATTCATGATTCGATCGTGCAGCATGCGAAAATCCTCGTCGGGCACACGTCGGGGATATTCTTTTGTTTATTTATGCAGTCCTTCAAGTTCAGAAAGCTATAAAAGTATTCGGATTCCGTGGAAAAGCAGCGTTCTCGGATATTCTGTAATCTGTGTATGCGCATAGACGAGTCCGGTTCACGGGACCTCGAATATTTTCCCGCTGCGATGTTACGCATCAACGAAAAATCCAATATCTCCGGATTATCAACATTCCAGAGTGTTGACACCTCTGTCAGAGAGTGCTCTGCTTTACCATTACTATAATATCGCCGTCTCTCTCGTGGACACGGGTCCCTGCATAATTCCCTTTCGGTTTCTCGTTTTCGAATACCGCGTAGTGTCAAATAAGAGATGCATGGATAGGTTTACGTTCCCACGTTCCCAGTGATTTTTAGTGTTCCAAGATGTGTGAGTGTGATTAATCTGTGAACAATTGTCCGCATCCTTCTCGTTCACCTGCTCCACGAGTTCCTAAAGAGATGAAGTGCTTTTAAAATATTTCGTAGCGTACAGGGCTCGAGGAAAATCGAAACGGAGGTATTTGTAAAATTATTTTGAACAGTGAACGACGACGTAAATGCGGTTGCGATATAATGCTTCGCGAATTCCAACCTGAAAGCTCAGGAATGCGATGGGGTATTTAAAACAGTTGAAAAGTGAAGTGATAGTATTCTGCATAAGACTGCGCTTAAATTGTTGATATACTTTTGAATATTTTTAACGCGATTATGTAAAGTGGTTTTACATATGTATCTGGTTTAATCTGTTACCGATTTTAATGGAAAATGTAATAGCTGGGAAAGTGAAACTTGCAGGATTGCGTATATTTAATGAAATAAGTTTGCAGCTGTTCAATCTATTTAAAAAGATGTTTCGTAGTTTTAGTATTAATATTTTTTTTATTACAAAATAGAGTTTTAAGATTCGAGCGTTTGATTCAACACATTCCTCTAAAAAATAATATATCTTTATTTTGTCATTTTATTATTCAGATGTTTTAAATAATTTTAAAACAATGCTGTAAACGTTTGCTGTTGATAATAATACTTCAAATACTTCTACTTCAGTCAATATTGTATATTTATATGTAAATGAAATTATTAAGCTTATAATTGATACATTACACTTTCAGATAAAACTAGGAAGGCATAAATGAGACAATAGAAACATGAGTTCTTTGCAACAAGGTAGCAGATTCTTGCCTTTTTCGAATAACAATATACAAAGGAAACAGTTATCAATGCAAGGTATAAATTATTTAAAAACATGTACTTCACGTTAGAGCACTGACTTTTTATTATGTACTTTTTAAAATATTTCTGTTGTACATTTTGTAGGAGGTCTTCCACAAAGCTTAAGCGGTAGTGAAACCGATGTTTCAACATCGAATGAAAATTTAACCAATGAAGATCGATATGTAATAAGGCATACAGCTCGCCAAGAACCCCAAGGTCAAGAGAATCAGCAGCAAAGCCCATCCAGGTCTTCCAGTCACAAAGAAAATATACCAAATATACAAGTAAGTATAATTTATTATAATAATAAATAAAACCTCTCGATCATTTCAATGGTATTTTATGTTTCCACTTTTAGAAGGCATTTTTTAATTTTTTAGTATAATTTTTGTTATGTATTGAACTACAATTTATAGTATATACTATCGCCTACGAAGTAGGTGTGGTAGGTGTGGATGTTGCCTAATGCTATCTATCTTGTTTCTATATATCACGAATTACTACAATCGGTGTGATTAAGTTACATAAGTGTAAACTGTTTCATTGCAATCCAGGGTAATGTGCTCAATAGAAACAGTTTGAAGGACAGTTTGAATGGTTCGAACAGAAACAGTTTGAAAGAGAATTTGAATGGTTCCAATCGGAATAGCCTTAAAGACAGCATCAATGGTTCTAATAGAAATAGTTTGAAGGATAATTTAAGTAATCGTACCAGTGTTGGCTCAAATAGAAGTAGTCTGGATGTGTCTACAAGTTCATACAATACACTTATCATTCATAATGCTAATGATGACAACTCATGGGTACCATCTGGAAGGTAATACAAATGTTCGAATAGCAAATCTTATTTCAAATTTTTCGTTATACTTCAATTTAGTGAGCAATTTCGTCTAACTGGTACTAATTACTTAACGCACAGGTTATCAGGTGTTGTGAGAGAGCATGGCGATATGGGTTATTTGTACTGTGATGGTGGTGGAAAAGGACATTCTAACAGCCCAACTATGCAGTCCTTATCGAATTTATCGCACGAAGATCATGTTTACGAGCAACCCACTAATGGAGGGTGTCAAGAGATCACAGATATACCAGATGATTATTTGAGTCAATCACAGGTGACTTCATTAGCGTTACAAACAAAACTAACAGTGGTATTTCGATGGAATCGATGCTTTATACCGATATTTTTAACCAAGCAGGTTCTAAAACATCTTGCAAAAGAAGTGAAAGTACCATCGTATAGTAAACTTACAAACAATGGTGGAAATATAGACATGCGAATGCGAGATGGCGATAGAGCAAAACAGAATGACAGTGAATCCGAAGATCGACCACCACCTTCTTACATGTCTGTTTTACTACCGTTAAAAAATAAATCCAGACTTGTTGGGCCAATGGAAAAGTTGACGTTGTCGAGATCGCAGCCTGATTTATCTAGAATTGGCAAACCAGACATCGACAACTATAACTTGCGAACCACTTCTCCACGGTAATTACACGAGGTTTATTAATAAATGTACAGAGAACCACATTGTAATTGAAACGTTCTTTGCAGGCCTCAAACGAAAGGGAGAGAGGAGACAGAATCTGCAACCGGTGAAATTTGGCCTCCATCAGAAATGATTCAGATCGTAATTCAAGAGAACAGTGCCTTAAAATTAGAATTAGAACGGTGTTACAACAAGGTCGCCAAATCTCAAAAATTGGAACAAGAAATTGCGAAAGTACACAGAGCGCACGAGGAATTAGCGGCGTCCTGCGAGCGTAGAGAAAAGCTGGAACGAGCTGCTAGATTGAGGCTACAAAACGATTGTAGACGATTAACCGAATTAAACCGCGCACTGAGAGATCAGATAGATTTATTGTCCGCACGCACTGATAGTCCGCCCGTCGTAGAATCTATGAGGAAAGAATTAACTCAACGTGAATTACTAATTGCACAATTGATCACACAAAGTGCGTTATTTTTCTTACGTTAAGCCGGAAAATACAAAAGTATATTTTTCATTAAATTTATTATCCACAATCGATTTCGTTTCAGATAAAGAATTAGCCGCGGCGAAAGAAAGACAAGAGATCGAATTGGCAGCGCAACGGGCAACGTTGCAAGAGCAGCGTACACACATAGACATTTTAGACACGGCTCTCACTAATGCACAAGGGAACGTTGTGCGCCTTGAAGACGAAGTAAATAGTTTTAATTAAACTACGAAACAGTTTCTGACTCGGATGTTACAATGTTGTTGTTTTAACAGAGTCGGAAGAAACAAGTGTACGTGGATAGAGTTGGCCAGCTTCAACGGGCTCTGTCTTCTCTTCAAGCGTCCTGCGAAAGAAGAGAGGAAACAGAAAGACAGTTGAGGCTTCAATTAGAACAGGAATTAAGAGAATGCGGCGGCGGCGGCGGCGGTATCAATGGTATCGACGGGGAAACGATTGCGGAATTGAAACGACGAATACGCGAAAGAGACGAGAAAATCATGTCACTGGAGGGTGATGTAGCGAAATGGGAACAGCGTTATCTCGAGGAAAACGCATTGAGGCAAGCCGCAATTGATGCGGCTAGTCTTCCGAAGTAAGTTATCTTGTGAATTCAAGAAGATATTTTTAAATTACGTAGATAAGTAATAAGTTTACTAAAGCGAACGCACGATGCATGGTTTGTAATAGGGATGCTAAAATAGCTGCACTAGAGAAAACGAGCCAAGATGCTGAGAAATTAATCGCGGAAGCACGGTCCGAAAAAATGAGACACATGGATGAAGTTCATGCTGCACAAAAGAAATTGGCTGATCTTGAATCTAGGTAATAAGTGTTTCTATGCACATCCGCTCATCGAATTCGTTAAATGTGCTTCAATAATTGCGTAATTATTTTAATGTTAAACAGAATGAAAGATTTAGAATCAAAATTGGCTGAGAGAGATGCAATGATCAGAGTCCTTCAGAAACACACATACGATAAGGATAGTAGTAGCAGTAGTGGCGTTGGCAGTTATCCTGCTGCTCATTCGTCCCATTCAAGTACATCGGCTGAACATCACAATGCGCTGACGAGCACGCCAGAACTTGGTAAATTGTTATTTCCTATTACAAAAGTTGATACTATAAATGTCTAAGTATCCGTTAATTAGTTGTAAATTAGTAACTCGTTTACAAAGTATAGTAACTAATTTCGTATTTTTGTATTTAAAAGTGAGTAGTGTATTGGGTGGAGGCAGTGGTTATGGAAGTACTGGTTCTTATGGTGTTACGGACAGCTATAAGTACAGGAAGCAAGGCAGTTTCGAGCAAACAAATAAAAGTCTCGATGATCAGTTAAAAGAGCTAGATTCCCAGCTGCTTAGTAAGGTATGCACAATACAAGTAAATGTATAATTTTCAAGTCACTAGCATCCACATTTTTCTTTTCTACGTAAAAATTTGTACAAAGAACGGCCGAAAATAGTGGAAATAATTTTATTTATTCACTGTTTCACATTTATTTCACAGAATTTTAGTTTTCATATCATCTGCGGACAACTTAATATTTTTATTTTTGCGACGATTGTATTTTATATCCTTTAGCATTTATTTCATAGCTACAGATACAGAACATGAAAATATTACTGATTGTACGGTTAAAGGTATTCGAGTGTTATGTTCCAATTAGTAGTTTAGTCGAGAATAGTTAATGTGTATCTTATAATATAAAATGGAGTAATTTCATTATCTATTTCATTAGTTTAATTCAATGTAATTACTATTTTAAAAGAATTAAACGTTCGCTTCGATAGACTCTCTCTCTATCTCGATAATCGAACATTTTTTTAGAAATAGTTTACTTTACCGTTTAGATAGTGACACATCGACGCATTAACTATTCTTTTATCGTTTTTACGAATGCTATTATTCGAATAACAATGTGTGCTCCATTAATTCGTTATTTTTTGTGAAAACTTTTATATTTTCTTTTCTTTTCTTTTATTAATGGGAACTATAGAAAGTAAGCTTTTTATTATACAGCACTGTTTTGTCATGCTGCCGGCATGTCGTTTTGTGTAACAAAAATGAAACGTTACGTTCCTTTACACAATAAGCAGGATAAATAATAATAAAAAGCGAACTTTGTATAACGTTACAAAACCTTTTTTTGTAGGCAATATGTAAAATATGCATTCATCATTTATTTTTATTCACAAACACCCAGTAAAATTGTATTTTCACTAATATAACTTTTTGTGTGCCATTGATTTTTGCGTTTTACAATTAACTACACAATTTCGTAACATATTCTCGTTACCCTGAAGAAAGAATTGATTCGAGAAACTTTCATAGCCAGTTCTTCTGTGAATCTAAGATAATAACGAAACTGACTTCTAAGAAATAGGAAGACGTATCACCTTCGTTTGTAAATTGAACATAGTAAATTAATTTTCACGTTTGGTTTGCATCCATCATCTTCATCCTCTCCCACCACTCTACCAGGGTTGCTATTTTTCACAGCACATTAGTCATAGTTCCAAAACTGCTAAAGCGCGATAGCGAGTCGACCAAACGGGAGACGCGAATGTCGAATCTTTCTTCGGACGGGCCCTAGTCTAATCAACAAAACCGACTGTCCCCCTAAAACCATTATTAACCCGCCACCAAATCCCGATCGATCCCAGAGTGTGCATGCGCTGTTGTGGCGAGCACTAACCCCGTTCCAGGTCCCGGATCTCCTCTCCAACGCAGCCGTTTTGTTGTCTTGTTTCAGCGGGCACTTTGCTGTTTTCCAGGATTCTCTAATCCAGGCACTGCGTCGCGAAAAGGAAAAATACCCAAGCCACTATTGGCGGGTGTAGATAGCACAGGTACCTCGAGTACGGCCTCAAGCAAGAGTCGTCTGTTGGACGACTCGGGGGGCGAGGTCTCGCCGAGTATAATGGAATTCGCAAGTGCAGCCTCGCGGCTGAAGGGCACCGTCTCGCGATTGTCCGACGGCAAGCCCGAGGATATGATGCTGTTGGAGAAGCAAGGCCGGAGCTCGCAGAGGCAGAGGATGCAGGAGGGCGAGCCCCGGCGCGCCGGAAGTCTTCCACCCAGCTCGTTGCCGCGGCCCCCGAAGACCTTGAAGTCGACCAACTCGCGTTACTGTCGGCTCAGCGACACGGAGGCCAGGAAGAAGTCGGACCCGGGTCCAGCCCTGGACGCTTCGGCGAGCATGAAGGTGCGGGACGCTGGCAACTGCAGCATCGAGTACGGTCGCTTCGACACGAAGGCACAGCGCCGGAAGAAGTCCTTCGCCACGGAGCCATTGGTACCCAGCAGCGTGCCGAAGAAGCCGTCCACCTCGGTTGGCCACGAGTACGAGCGTCTTCAGGGCGAGAATCTCCGCAAGAAGCAGCCATCGTCGACCACGGAGGTCAAGCACAGGGAGACCCAGAGCCGCTCGCTGATCCCGCCGCCGTCTCGTCGCATCGGAGAATACGGTCGCCTCAGCGAGGGCACTCTGAGGAAGCAGACAGGCTCCAGGGGCCAGAGCACCGGCAGCACGGTCAGCAGCAAAAGCGGAGGGCGCGACTCCGGCGGCACAGCCAGCAGCGAAGCCTCTACGTCCTCGCTGCCGCCATCCAAGGCCAGGTCCATACCGCGTCCCAGCAACTATCGTATTCAATTCTGATTCGCCAGACTTGGGACAGGTTTTCTGAACGGACACGGAAGCCATCAAGAGCATTGCCTCACCGCCCCCGTATTTCACCCCTTTACCAGGAGGATTTCGATTGTTTAATGCGTTACGTGCCGGTGGCTCGACACCGGTGACTTCAAATGTTCGGTACATATCAGTCGAGGCGAATCGCAGTAGCGCCCCGTTAGTTGTACTAGATCTTACTTTGGTAGATCCAGTTCTCTTCGACTGGCTTTGTGGAGTCTGCGGTTTGTTGTATTTAATGCTAGAAACGGAGTACTAGAATCGAACAAGGAAGAACTGCCTTCCTTGACAAATGATCGGATACGGCTTGACCGACTAACGCGGCGTTACTGCACTCTTGGAAATCCAACGCGAGTCATCAGGGGTCTGCATTCTGATTGTAGTAGTAAACGTGCTATATGGGTGTTGTATAGTGATATTATAAGTTATTTCAAAAGAGTGAAGCTCTCTCAATAGCGAAATTCGCGTGCGGCTGATATGTAGAAGAACCGTTTAGCTTAATTGTATCGTGAGATTGTAGGTCGGAGATAGTTTCCTTAAGTATGAAGATCGTTCTTGGTCACCGGTGATCCACGCGGCACGAAACTGTCTAAACGGTTCTGTTTTTCTTCTTTCTTTCTTTTTTTTTGTCATTGAAAACTCTCAACTTGCTGGGAACCATAGAGAAGAACGAGGAAACCGACGAAGGAGCCGACGTCTACAGCGAATCAAGTGGGGTGGAACATATCGGAAATTGATACTGATCGCAGAATCAAAAGCGAGACCATCTTCTCGAGCACCTTTTCTTTTTCTTTTTTGCTTCGTTCTTCTGTAGTTCGACTGCATAGAGTCCTAAACGTGCGTATCTGCGCGAGCAATACGCGAACAGCCATAATAATGAGGCGCCGGTTCTCTTCTCGCTGCATTGCCGGGAGAACCAGATGCCAGTCGCACGATATAGCGGAGTCGTTGGTATATTGTTGCGTAGCGATAGTGCATGACCTAGTCATTACCAAAGTAACTTCTATTATGAAATGGAATTGATTTCCTCTCATTTTTTGTATACACCGTGCCTACGTCTCGGAAAACTGTGGCCTTACGAAATGTGTATTCATTTTACAAACATAAAAAGAAAAAAAAAATACGTGTGCCTTGTAAGACTGCGTAAACGCTCGGTATAACTATATAGTCTAAGGGAGTAACGTTCAGGAACATTTTGAAAGTAGGAGGACGAGTTTCTCGGCCACGCGCGTGGTCCTCGGTGGATACGGTCGGATCAAAGTCAAACGGCTGATCAGGACTACGACGAAAATCCCCGATCAACTTTACTTTTACCTTCGTTCAGCTGTTCAATCTCAAAACCATTGTAGACGTGTAAAAGCGGAATCGGTTGGAAGCTCTTGTACTTTGATAAAATTGTGTTTTGGTACACTAAACGCCTCAGATATACTTTGCCATTCGGTACTGTCCCTGGCTGAAAAAAAAAACACCGTCGCCATCGTGCACAGAGAACTGTTTTACGCGGATGGAAAATTCGGTAGGAAATTCTACGAAATGCATTGTTATATATTTGATAGAGACAATACGATGTTATCTCATCGTCTTCTCGAATATCGAGAGATCTTTTACGAAGCACGATTTCGACGGAAAACTTTCTGCTAGGGGCAGTATTTAACATTATTTTTGCTCCTCACAGCAAACAGATTTTCAAACGGTGCGATGTGTCCTACAACTCTCTACGTATCATTTCGACGAGGAGGTGCGAAAGTCGCAAAGATTTTCTTCAAACTTGTGTTTGGGAACTCGCGGGAATTTTCCATTCCAGCAGCCATAGATATTCCGTTGTTAGCATAGAATTTTGGAAGATTTTCGGAGGAAGCGATGTAAGAAACACGCACGAGGCTTTACCGGTGGACGGAGCTTCTCCGCATGCACGTATTGTCTCTGTCTCACACACATTCACAGTGAAACGCGCGCGCGCGTGTCGAGGAGTAGAATACCACAAAAGGTGTCTCGCCCGTAGACAGCAATGCATCACATTAATTAGCGCAGTGCTGTCCAACATAAGCTCCAGGGCTTAGGGAACTTCCACTTTGCTATCACAGACTCCCTCAATTTGCCACCATTACGTCCCTTACTCTGTTTCTACAAGCACAATACCACTCGTGTGTGTTCTATGTTATGGGGAAACAAACTTCCGCAAACTCGTTATCAACACGATTAAGTATTGCGATGTCCAAGTTACGTACGTACAGTGGTAACGAACAAGTCCTAATCAATTTTCGTCTTCTAAGCAGCGAAGCGGTCTTCAGAGAAATTAGACGATTCTTTATCAAAACGAAGTTTATAAACATCGATCTTGAGCAATATCTTTTCTTTCCGGAGTTAGAAGAATCGGTTCGAAGTATCTATTTATTTCCAAGGAGAGATCGAGCTCGATCTTAATTAGGTTTAATAACGCGCTGATTATCTGATCCGAAGTTCATTAAATCTCATCGGACTTTTCTCAACGAGTCTGTTCCCAGGTATCGAGTTAAAAGTTACAAAAATCGTAACAATAAATAATTCTTGCTCTCCTTGATCAATTCCGTCGCGTTCATTGATCGCGTACGCGCCACCTTCTCGTTTTTAATTCAGCGAACATACGTAGGTATGTAATTAATATCCACTTAGCGCCGCCGACGCTGGAATCTCATAAATCGCAATTACGTTCGTTCATTCTCGTCTCTGATCAAAAAATTTCTTCTGAAAGTGTGACGTTCGTGTATCGATCAATAGCAGCGAGTAACTACCACGAATCTTTTTCTAGATTAACAATTGCTCGTATTTTGTTAACGATCAAAAAACGTGCGTAGC
The DNA here is from genome assembly GCF_051020955.1 of Megalopta genalis. Lineage (NCBI taxonomy): Eukaryota > Metazoa > Arthropoda > Insecta > Hymenoptera > Halictidae > Megalopta > Megalopta genalis. The sequence goes on along the minus strand of NC_135014.1, from coordinate 34,132,920 downwards.
TAGTAAACAATAAGAAGAAATGATCTAAACTTGATCTTCGTATCTCAGAAAATCTGCATTTAATTTGAAAAAATGCCTCTCTTTCATCGTTTCACGAGAACGCCGGACCGCGTGAGCCGACAAAATGGCGGGTTCCAAATCTTTCAATCTACGATTATCGAGGTAGTACGAACGCATTCGCGGGTAATTATTCAAGAAATTGTTTTCGATGTTTCGTATATTCTGATAAAAATCGCTAGAAATCTGAACGATTATCAGAGACTGCAGCGTACTAATTTATGTTTGAACTCGATGCACTCTGGCCACTTTCGTAAAGCAATGCAAAATAGCGACACTCAAGCGCCGGTAGTGTTAATTGACGAGGCAGAGGACGCATGTAATGTCCACGTCGCAGTAACGAAGAGGAGGAGAAGATCTGCGTGCTCCATAAAAGTAAAAAGGGAAACTACGTCTGAAGTAGCCGGACCGGCGCGAGTGGTCCTGAGTAGCCAATTGAGTTTGCTCCGACTGCGCATTAAATCTCTCTATTCGTTTTGGTTTTGTCTTCGGACCGTATTTGCTCTTCCGCCGAGAATACCGCATTTTTCTTTGTGCGTGCCGTTGCGAAAGCATTTTCTATTTTTTTCGCGGCGAAGTATCTTTGGGTGCGTTTCTGTGCCGGAAACGCTGCGATGATACACGATGCGACCCGGTCCCGCTTTTCCCGCGGAAAAGCGCGACAGATGCTCGGGGAACACGAAGCAAACCGCAGCGAGGGATTTAAGATAGGTTTCTATATTTTTCTGTAATCGTAGATTTTTCTTCTTCTTTCTTTTTTCGTGTGTACGTCTCGACGATTTGCGTATCCTGTACGCAGCGACGGAAGACAATCTGTCTCGTAATACTGTTAATTTAAGGCGAATGATGCGAACGCAGCGACGGAGAAACCATACATATAAATATATATATATATATATATACAATATTTAGGAATAATATATTTCATAATGAAAGTATATTGTCTTTTTGTAAAGTCTACTTCATCCACTCGTGATGGAGTCTCTCTGGTTTGACGTTCCGAATACAAGGCTGTTCTCGGAATTTTTTGAAAGAACGACTTTCAGTATTGTAATTTCAAACTGGGTGCATTTGTTAATGAACATTCGGAGAACGCACTTAAATTTTTTCAAGCCACAATTATCATTTTCTTTTAAGCTTAAGCGATGATTATGAGATGCTGGTGACTATTATAGTAATCTGCGTACTTTTCGCATAAATTAGGATTTTCTTGGATTCTCTTACTATTGTTGTACATGCGTAAAATCCGCAATCTAGTAATCATGATTGATCGGCCACTCTGAGTCCATAGGGAACAGCATAAAATCTGCAACGCACCTAAAGAAGTATTGCGGTACCAAGTAATGCGGTTTTTAAGTTATCAAACAAATATTTTTGAAGAAACAGTCAAACTAGAGGGAGTCCAGAAAATACGTATTCGGAAAATACTTTTCGCCGTGCTCGATCTTCACGCCGCGCGTCTTGTTTCCAAGATTTTCGCCCTCAGAACGATCAACGGGCGATTTCTGCATCGATCCTGGACTGCATGCTTCAGACTAATAATAGCGAGCCGGTACGAGCATAAGATCGAAGATGTTACAAAAGATATCGTGTGAATTTTTGTGCGACTACATATATCTCGGCTGTTGCGTGAAAAGTTCCGTAGAAACAGATGCGTGAGTGCGTATCGCGCGGCATTCTCATTGTCGTTCGCAGCTTCGTGCGTTGAACCGCGGCATTGTCCTGATCTTCGACTCGCAATTAGTATAGGTACCAATAAGACTGAAAAAAAAAAAATGAATGAACAGAGCGACGAAACAAATGTCTTCTCGCGATTGGCTACCATGTTTTTTCCTCGCCTCGTCCATCAATCCTTTTCTCTCTTTCTGTTTCTCGTTTTCCTCTCGCTGGACACGCGAGAAATTACAGGTTCGTTCGGTGATTCTTAATTGAGATCTGCTCGACATTTACGAATTTCTTGTTGTAAAATAAAGTACAAAATTACGGCGCATCTCGAGCAACTGTTCGTTTCGACGTTAACGATCTACAGCAGTTGTCTTTCCTTTCATAAGTTCGTCGGAGTTCTCTGTATATTATTAACAAAATCTCGCAAGATAGGCTTCGTCGAGAATACTAACTCGCCGTACAAACGCTACGAGCGTTTAATCGCATTAAACAAGCGTCGTCGTACCTAAAACGTCTAATCGAGATGATTGTGTTCCATTCTAGCCTGCGTGACGCGCGTCGAACAGAATTATCGAGAGATCATATTTTTCTACTCCTATCTACAGAGTTTTGAAGGTGTTGAAGCTGCTGTGTGTCATTGGTTTACGCTGTATAATGTGTAAGTACGCGGTACACATTTTTTTTCTATTCCCCGATTGTACGCAATATGACCGAATAAAACGTGTGCTATCATAACAGGTGTCTCACTGTGAAAACAAATAAACCAGCCGAACGTATCGCTTTCGAGACAGATCGAAGGTGTGCCCGAGCAATTTGGATCATCCTGCATGGATTAACGGGCTAGTTACAGCGGATAATTATGTGTCAACTAGTGCGCTCGATAGCGAACATAATAAATAGTCCGGTGAATTTCTATGCAAATTCGTTTGCTTCGAAGCTGATTACAAAAACAGGACTCGGACTGCACTTTATTTACCTCGCTCGCGGCTTTAACAACGATGAAAATAACGTAGGAACCTCGCCGGACGGGATTAAAGCTTTATCAGCCGACGATTTCGTCTATTTACGTCGATCGCGGACACGTAAACTCCAATTATGATCGCAGCTCAGATCGATTAAGAAAAGATCAACGTCGAGGATCGTCGTAAAGCACAATCGAGGAAGCAGCGCGATGGTTTTGTATTTTTTTTTATTTTTTTTTCGAACAACTTTGCATCGAGAAATATCATGCGCTTAGAAAATGCTAGAAGTCGGTCACCGTTCGTAACAAAGTTTGCTCGGGAACGTGTCTCGGGCACCCGAAATTTCAGGATTTCCGATATTCTTATTCGGTCTCTCTTCCCGACTACCTAAACGTCGGGCATTCATGGTTTCGGGTTCTCCAAACTCGCTTGTAAATCCTCCGTTTGTAAACTGGTACTTTTGGCATGGCGCATATCGCGGGAAGTTTTTGGAATAACAGGAATACATTCGGAGTTGCGTTACGAGAGCGAAGTATAAAAGATGCCGAAAAATGCGTTGCACTTAACAATCATTTATTTGTTACTGCCCACAAAATCATTATATTTCAAATATTGAAAAAATATCATCTTTCATACGAAGTTACATTGTGGAAGGAAAATTTCAAGTATTTAACAATCGTTCGTGTGTAATTGTCTACAAAATCATTACATTTGGAATGTTAAAAATAGCTTTTAAAACAAAAAAAGATGCAGTAAAATACATTGCATTTAATAATTATCCATTTGTAACTCCACGAAGATAACTTTATTTTTGATATGTCAAGAACATCTTTTTGGTTATCTTTTAATTAGATTGCGAGAGTACAAATAGCAGCGGTGCAATAATTAATTTAAATGAATTTTCAGCTGAAAGATAATGCCGATCGGTGCATGTTCTGCGGAATTGATTTTCAAAGAGTGAAACTGTTCCGATCAACCAGCGCACGTTCCGCCGTGAAATAAATTTTGATCTTCCTTTAGCTATTTTGGTTTCCGGGACGATGTGTCGGTTCCCATGACTTATGGCTGCACGGTTTGTGAGCAGTCGACCCGAAGGTTACATCCCTTTCAACCGGGCTCTTGCTCAGCATCCTGGATAGCTTGGCAGTGCTATTTTTCAATAGAATTCCTTTTTCATCCTAGAGAAAAAAAATTCGAAGTATTAGTAACATTCGACATAATTTAATAATTTTTAAAATTATCACATATGTACGCGTATGATGGAATGCGCAAAATTGACGTTTCTAAATCGTCTACTTTCAAATCAATGATATTTTTCGGTACAGAAAGTGTGTCTTTCTTTTTTGGCTCGCTATCGGAATTACGCGAGCACTCGTTTTCTTTCTTTTTTCATTTAATTATACTTCGCGAGTGAACGATCGCAAATTGCAGGTCTATTCCTTCGTCGAGCGGAGAGATTTAATTTCAAGATTTTTATTGAAATGAAGCGAACCTATATTTTGCCAAAAATATAATTTGGATAATTGAAGTTTTCTTCTAAGGTTGAAAGCGGCCAACGAGTTCCGCCATAGCTCTTATCGATTCTTGCTTGTCATGAAGAAAATTGCTCTCGTAAATAATAACGGTGAAGAGGAGTACTTTCAGCGTTGCGCCAGTACGAACACTGTCGCTGAATTTCGTGGAATTATTTTAAGACGTCGTGCACGCTTAAACCGATGATAGCGATACTTGTTAGAACGGAGATGCGATTAATCGCGAATGAAATCTATCCCGAAGAAGCAACGAAAAGTGAAAACTTGTTTATCTTTCATTTTTAATTCTGTAGGAATACGTACTGCCGTGATTAAAAATGAGAAGACCCGGGTTTTTTTCGCGAACTTGAATGCACAAACAAAAGACAACATCGAAAGTTATAAAAAGAAATATTCTTTAGTATTTTGTACAATGTTTATATTGTTGAATAAATTTTATCATCTCTTTCGCCAGGCATAAAATAGTGATTTGGCTATGAAATGTCATTAAATTCAATTTTATCGATACTTAAGAATTTCTTTTTTTATCTTCGCCGAACAAGCGTCAAATAAGTTCGACAAGAAATTCTGTTGTCAATCAAATGGCACAAGCGATAAAAAAAATGCGAATCTCGTGCAATTCCACCTTAAAAAATGTCGCGTCGTGTTCTAACTGTTTCATAAGCATTCTGTATTTCACGTCGTGGCTCCGACATTTCGCTAGTGAAGCCTGATGGTAAGATAATCCTGTGTCATGATACGTGTGTATAAAATATGAAGAGGACAGATAATCCCCTGCTTTCCCGTCATACTAGACTCCAGCAGCTAAAGCTACAGCATTAAAAGTGAACAGACTGAAAAAAATGTTCACTGTTTCAAAGATATCAGTTTTTTGACCTAGTTTAGTCAGAACCGTTCTCCTTCATTCGATGGATAGTACTACTGACCATTAGCCCTTATGGCAATACAGATGTTTTATGCTAGAATACGTTGTCCGTATTATCGTTGAGTGCCAGAATTGAGAAATATTTTCTAACAAAGTTCCCACTGCCTGTGTAATAAATCGAACAATGTTAAATAGATATACATATGATACAGAGATTACCAAATAAATTAAAGCTAATAATTAACGAATTAAAAACAGTACTAATTATATACATATTTACTCGTTTAATTTTCGCGAAGCTGATCACATCATCACAACTAATGCGAATCTGCTTTTATGATTTTAGAAGGTAAAATATAAATCCAGATTAGGTGAAATCCCAGACAATTTCGGTACTAATAAGCTAACCTAAGAACAAATTAGTAATTAAAAAATTGATTCGATCTTGGAGAAAGATTCTGTCTCATTGCTTTCTATTGTCGCGATTTCTGTATGCTGTCGAGTTCATTACTATTCTAAAATATGTGAAAATTACGAATGTGTTCTTTAAATGGTGAAAGCGAATTTTTCCCATTACGAGCATACTCGTGAATAAACAAACAATTGTTATCTATCATCATTAGACTGCGGATTATTAATATTATTAATGACACAAAATTTATTATTAATTATCATTGTCATTAATAGATCGAATACAAAATAACAAAAGCATTTATATGAATATTTATTTGAATATATTATGTATTATTATTATTATTATTATATTATTATTATTATTATTATATTATTATTATTATTATTATTATTATTATTATTATTATTGTATCATCATTAGAATGATTAAGGAAAGAAATAAATGTCTATGTTGCTCCTACATCTTGCAATTAATGAAGACAATTTTTATTTTGCATAAAAATCCGCAGTCTACTTGCAATAATAAATGAAAACACATTTTATCACAACGGATGATCAAAGAATTGCAAATATACATGTCAATAAGCAAGGAACTGTCATTTTATTCCAACAAAATATATAAATATTCGTCAATTAAATGTTTATTGCGACGAGTATACCCATCAGTTAAATCATTATTGCGACGAGTATACTCGTCAATGGAAAATATTGTCAGGTCGAGTATACTCGTCGCAAACACGGCAACTTCTCGAGGGACGATTTCCCGGGCCCTTTTCACAGCCCGAAGATAGCGTCCTCCATTTGATCAAACTTCCGGTAAACTGTCGCGGAACCCGAACTTTAACACGTTAAGCGCCGAGCCTGTTTTGCCTTCCATTCCGTTTAGCCAGCGTTACAACATTCTGCGAAAGCTGCCAGAACATCGGCTTTTAATAACGCTCTTTAACGTTTTCGTTTGGTAACAACCGACAGCATTCGAGTAAATGCATTCACTTACGATCGCCGAATTATTTAATCCTCTATGGGCCCATGTAACTTTCAAGTCACAAGCTAATATATCCACATTTTACCAAATAGTTTTAGTTTTTTTTCACAAGATGATGCTTACGTCTTAATTATATAATGCCTCTGAAATAATTAATAACAATATTGATGACGGTTGGCAGCACCGTCAATCTGAAATGTCAAAATAAATGCCTTGCAAGTTGTCTGCAGATAGAAACCAAAGGGACCATCTTGTGCAATTGAGATTATTTGTGCTTTTGTCGGTGTTTACTAAATAAAAAAAAAAGCGTATATAACAGCTCTCGGTTCGTATATCACTAACAATTTATTTATTTGCATTTCAATAATCATTTTGTTACTATTTGTACATGATACAGTTTTGTAACTTTCAGGTTACATTGGGATATTGTTGTAGATTCGAGTGTATTTCTTCTATTTTCAAATTTATATATCAAATACCCCCAAAATACGGATACAAAATCATATAAAAATAAAAGAGGAATTATTATTCGACGCATTAGCGGTAATAGATCCGAAGATTCTTTATTAGATTCTGAGTCCGATGATCATCCAGTAGCATTTACCAGCCGTTGTTACTTCAAAGTTACAAATTGAATTAATTGTAATAAAGTTGTTTAAACTGTTAAATATTTTTTAAATTAGCATATATAGGTTTATAATAATAGATTCTCCGTTGGATAAATTTTTTTATATTTAAGAAAAAAATTCTAACGCTAACAGAAAGGCATAATGTCTGAAACGATCCTAACGCGGCCGGAACGGTCAGCGTGGCGTCAGTCAGCGGTGAACTGACACGGCGCTTAACGTGTTAAAAAATGCAGTTTCCGGTGGACTTAATAAAGTGCGCGGACAAAGAGCGCGCGAGGGAGGGTTTTGAGAGCGTATGTGGCGTTCGCAGCGTAAGAAGGCTCGGTGTGTCTCTCGTCGGGTCGCGATCGGAATAATCGTTTCGGACTCGGGACGCGCGCGATAGGGTCTGTGTGCGGTGTCTTGACGACGTTTTCCCTCGATTTTCCGCATCTGCGTTGTTCTTCTGATTCTCATCGTGTCAAGTGCTTTGCGTGCGCACTGCGCTCTCTCGCCGTGGAAGCCGTAGGGGTTGGGAGGTGCAGTCGGATGCTGGTCGGCGCTGTGGGTTCGTGCGCGGTCGCCGGCGCTCGGCAATCTCCGTGGATCTCTGCGGGGGCAGAGGCCTCCTTCCCTTCCGAGCAACTCCACAGTGTTCACACTCCCGCGTAGGTGTGCGGCGGTACGTGCGAGTTTTATTTCTTCGTCCCGCGATCCGAGTGTATACGAGTACGTGTTCGCAACGGTCTCCCTTAGACGGAAAAAGTGAATTAGGAGAATTTTCGGCTGGGGACCGGCGCGTCGTTCCGGATCGTCGACGAAGTTCCGCGAACGTTGGTTGGATCGCGCCGGACGGCAGCGAGAAACGTGCCTGGGTACCGGCGAGGCAAAGGGATGATCATCGTTTGACACATCGTCGGGCGCATCGAGGAACAACAACGAGAGGAAAACCGGGCCCCGCGACAGCGCGTACGGGCCGCGAGGAGGATACATACCTGCTCCGAGTGAAAGCCGATCGGCGAACGCCGCGGCGACCGACCGTCGTTGTCCACCTTGACAGTTCACCTGTTACAACCGGACTCGCGACGCTGCCACGGTGCGTCGTCTCCGGGCCGTCCGCGACGACCGTTCGATCCCCCCCGAAGTGTGTTGATCGTGAACTTGTGTGTTTCGCCGGTGTGACAACCCCCGGTTCTATTGGATACCGATACGTGACAGCCGCTCGTGCCAGCGACGGGCGAAAGTGTGGAAAACGCGACAGCCGAAACCGGGGAGAGAGCCTCGAGCGATCGGGAGTGCGCGCGGAACGGACCGACGGGCAGATCTATCGTCTCGTCCTCGTCTCGTGACAATCGAGGAGACCGCGCCGGGGAGGCAACGGGCCACACCGGTGTTCGAAATATTACACGCTCGGTTTCGAGCCCCCGTTTCGTTTCGATTCGCGCGTCCGAGCCGCCGCCGCGGCCCCGGCGTGCCGCGATCGACCGGCGATCATCGGCCGTCGATCCGTCGATCGGCATCGATTTCGTGGAAGGCGTGCGCCGCGCGCGAGACACCTCTCGCTTCGCACGGCGGCGGTCAGCGCGAGCTTTTTAATCGGCGGTGGAGCGCGCGCGAACGAAACCGACGCGACGACGTTTCTTCCGTGCCCGACGGAAGGACGCATTCACGGACGGCGATCGCTCGCGGCGAAACTTGTTACGCTTTTGCGACGAGAGCACCGGGCGCCGAGAGTGGCCGACGGCTCTTCCAGCGACAGCCGACCCGCGCGTACAGAGCTTCGGCTGCCGTCTCTACGCACGCATTTCGCGGACAGTGCATCCACGGTGTGTGGTTGAACGGCGACCGACCGAGAACCCCGATTCCTTCGAGTCTCGAAAGGACAGATTTCGTCGAGGCCGGCTCCGTCGTATCTCGGTGAAACCAAGTGCAGCCAGTGGACCGTGAACCGACTGTTTCGTTGTTTGTGTTGTTCGGTCTTCTGTACCACCTTCCCCCTTCCTCCCTCTTTCTCTCACTCTCTTTCTCTTTATCGCTGTTTCTACTCTCTCTCTCGGGAACACGTTTCGATCGTATGAGAGTGGACCCCACCTGTGTTTACATACGTTCTATCGTGTCCGGTGTGTTTATCTATGTTCCTGTAGCGGACTCTCGAGCCAGCCATGAAGGACCACGGAAACAAATCGTCGACGATGAGGCTGATCCTGTTTTTCGTCCTGCTGCCCGCAACGACCCTCGTAAAAGGTAAGCCGTCATCGATGCTATCGGCGAGCCTTAATTCGCGACGGGAGACCGTCGCGTTGATCTCTGCGACGATCTAGGATTTTGCTGCGAGATCGAATGTTTTTAAAAAATGCGCAATTAGCCTTGATTAGAAAGGAATATATCGGTGGCCCGGAATAAGTAGTGTTCTTAGTATTGTATTGCATTTAGATGAAACGAGTACAATAAATACTCTCTAATTGAGCCGTTTATTTTGATAGTGGTTTTAACACGAGAAGATTTACTTGTATTTGTTACCTCAGGATACTGATATTTTTTTCAGTATAAATAATTTCGTATAAAGATTAAAAAGTCACCACTTTTCATTACGGTAAAGTGACTTATGCCACTTTCAAAATAAACGGCTCGATTGACGCTCAGATTATTTACAAAAATGGACAATTTTGGAAGAGGAGATACGATTATTCCAGCCTTGCACCTCGTTTTTAAAATTGTTGACCATCGACAACTATAAAAATGAGCCGCAAGGCTCGAATAATCGGATCTGCTCTTTCCAAATCGTCTATTTTTGTTTACAAGCTGAAGGAAAATCAGGGAGAACTCGTTTTGACACTGATTCACAGCGAGAACGTTCGCATTTGAATTTTGAACTTTTCCACTTACTTTTCCAACTTGAAATTCGAACTTTTCCACTGTTCACAAGGTGTGTTTTTAATACTTTTTATTGAGAAATTGTCTACGTGGAATATTGTACGATGCAAAATGTGATCACACGAGATCGAAGAACTTTTGATTGCACTTTTCATTACGGTAAAGTGACTTATGCCACTTACAAAATAAACGGCTCAGTTACCGATGCTTGTTCACTGTTCACACGAATCTGTCGTTGATCTGATCGGTTCTTTCTTGCTTGTGTTTACAAAGCTTTACTTCACGGCAGACAAATATTACAAAATATCAAAAATGATTACAAATCATGCCAGCAATTACAATCGAACGCGTAATGAAAAACAAAAAAAATATATAGCCATCGAGAATGAAGTCGACCTAGATTATCGAAATATCGCACTGCGTGCGTCGGGCGTGTATCGGTTTTATGATTATTTAAAGACGAGCAACGTCCGGAATATCGGAAACCGTTCTCGATGGGAATCGGGCCGGATTTCGAAATTGTTCGAGAGAACTCGCGGGTATCTTAGACGCCGTGTTGCGAACCAGTTCGTCCGGACTGGTTTGGAAACGGCGCCGTTCCGATTTATTCGCCGTTCATCAATTACGGGCGCGGGCTCGGTCGTAACAGCCCAGCTGTTGTTGCGCAGGTTTTTTTAATTCTGTCGATGTCGATTGATAAGAGAGACCCCCGCCGACGTATCGACGCGGCGGAAATTCGAATTGTCCGAAACTCGAATCATATCAAATATTTAAAATTGCTGTTGTACTTCGTTAACGAATTCCCTGGCAACGATGTACCGGTTTAACGAGAGCCGGGCATTAATTGACGACGGTAAATGAATAACGTTTCGATTGAATAACGAATGCTCGGAACGGTGTAAGTGGTCGTAGTGCACAGGTCTAAAGGAGCATTAAGTCAAAACGGCCGGAATTCAACGTTTCAAGTGGCTAGTTATCGAACGAGAGGAAGAGGAAGTCTAAGGAGTCGATGATAGACATATTTTCTGAGAACTAATCGCGATTAGGCTGTTTCTATAAACCCATCCTTGTTGCTACAACAAGTATCGGATGCATAGGTTTTAGTTGAAACTGTTTTCCTTTGTACGATCGTAAAAATCGTCATCCCAGAGGAAATTAGATTACGTTGCTATTAGATCCATATAATTCGTCTGATTAGAATGGAAAGTGATATTGTTCTGGAGTAATTTATTGTAGGAATTCTCAGTTCGGGTTTCTGTTCATTTGCGGAACTCTTAACAATTTCGAACGTACTGCATATCTATGATCGTCGATAAACTTTTATACAGATTCTGAAATTTTCTTTTGCAATCACAGTGGGGGGAGATTTACAATAACAGTTTTATAATAACAGAATAAAAACGAATATGATATTCAGGCTGACAAAGAATCGGGAAAGTAAGTAAACAGTTTGTGAAAACTTGCTTTGAATTTTGGCTGTAAATATGTCTATTTTATTGCTGTCGCCATTTACAAGTTGAAGGATATTGTAAAAAGATAACAATTATCCATTAAAGAGGTTTCAGAAGAGAATATATTCTACTGTCATCATCATAATTAATGTTTCTACAAGTAATTAGACACAAGTTCAGTGTTCTGTGCTTGCTACACAGAGCTCCATTTTTTCCATCAATTGAAAAATCCCGTTTTTCTTCTAACGCAATGACGCCCTTCAATCCTTAATTATGAAAGAACCATTAGGCAATCGCCAGGCAGATATCGTTCGATACTTTCGGACTGTTTCTTATGAGCATCGAACTGCTCGGACAAGTTTCCGAAGCAGCCCCAGCCCCGCGATACCTCCTAAACGAGGGAATTCATTATGTTCGGTCTCAGTTTCGCCGATTTCGTCCACGCAAACTCGCGCACAGTTGCTCGAAGAAAGGGGAAGAAAAAATTCTCGGATCTAGGCTCATTAAGTTATTAAGTCCCCCTTCTTGCGGCGTAATTATTTCCACGAGAGTGCTCTAAGGACCAATTAGAAGTTGAAAGGATTTCGAGTAAGCAAAAATGGCGGCCGAGAGATTTCGAGGACGGCCCGGCCCGGAGACGGAACTTTTGTCAATAAAGAAAGTACACGTCTTGCCAAAGGGAATCTCTAAATGCGCGGCGAAAGTACCGATATCCGAACCGTATTCGGCCGATCGTGATCGCGAAAAAACACGCGGACGGGATCCGCGTCCGCAGCCAGAGCGCGACGGAACTTTTTTTCACCGGCTCTTTCGGTTCTTTCGCTAGAAATTTCCATACACATATTACACGCGACAGATTTCGTTGTTTGTCCCTTTCGAAATTATTCAGCCGCGAACGAATCAAAACGTCGCCGTATTTCATGTTCCTTTCATAGATTTTTGCTCGATAGTTCGGCTCTCCCAAGGGACCGTTTCCCGTTGCCCTTTTGTTCCGCCGCCGTTTCTAGCCTCTGTTCCCGCAGTTTTCTATTCCGCTTTGCAACCCGCGGATCGCTAACAAGTTCAATGAACACGCGGCCGGCAAACAGGAATTGTTTAAATAATGTATGCCCGGCCGTGTACGGAACGCCGACAAATATTTTACGTTCGAGCGATACCATTGGCTATTCGAAAACGGCGCAGACCGGTGGAATTGATTGCAAACCGTACGAAATAATAAATTACAACGGCTGCAGTTCGTAGAGAACGATCCTTCGCTGCTCGAATTTTTTACTTGTAGAAGTTCGTCATTTGAAACCAGATTTAACACTAGATTTACGGAACCCGTCGAAATGACGGGTCACTAATATTTTAATTTATTCATATCGTAAAGATACATTTATGAGTTATGTTACAATAACACTTGTTAAAAATCAGAATAAATGTCTTATTGTTACTTCTATAAACTAATATAAAACAGCTGTTTTTTTGTGCTCCGTAAATCTAGTGTTAAGGAGCGCTAAAAGCAGCTGTTTCATATTAGTTTATAAAACTAACGATGATATATTCATTCGGATTTTTAACGATTTCCATTATAATGTTCGTGCAAGAAAAAAAATGCATTGAATGAATTCCTCGTAAATGTATCTTTGCAGTCGTAATAACGACCGTGAATTAAAAAATTAACCTAAAAAGTGAACAAAGCTCTCCTTCTCGAGAAGTTAGTTACAACGAAATCTCGATTATCCGAACCGTTGATTAAAAGTCATAGGTCATTGTTCTACCAATTTTCCTCTGACTAGTTTGAATAACCCAGATTCTACGGTGTGTTTCATCGTACACGGTTTAATCCGTTGGGCGAGATGAAAAACGAGCACGAGAAGTGACGAACGCTCGTTGCCTAATAAGACCGAGCCTGTATAATATAACAACGCAGCACGTATAACATAACAAATGATTTCCCATGAAAGAGTCCTCTGTAATATCAACGACTTGCAAACGATTGCAAATGACAGTCGCGAAGTCTGTCCATTTTTTGGTCTAGCGTGTTAACGCGATGCCAGGAAACCGCAAGTTCGGCTGAAACCAGCGTTCGCCGAAAAAGCGTCGGAATTATTGGACGGTAAAAATAAATAATCAACAGCAGAAACAGCAGAGCCAAATATCCAATAAAATCGAAACTTTAGCGCCGCGTGGCGCAGTGAATAATAAAGAGAGAACAAGTTTCTGCAAGCGAATCCGTACGAACAATAAATTCGGCTAAACATATCCGCGGCGCGTCGATGCAAAAAACAATTCTACCGACCTTGCGAACGGTAGTATCGATTGCTATAAATTCAATCCGGCGGCCGGGCTGGTGGCGGCGTTGCTAAACGTCGAAAAATTACCGATCCACGTTCGTTCGTTACGCGGCTATCTGGAAAAAGTTCTGTTTGCAACGTTAGTTTCCGTGACGCGAGTTACCGTCGGGCACACACGAACCTTTTAATCGAGTTTCCACAGCCGTGTGTAATATGCTTAACGAATTTCCCCATTTTTTTGCCGGCCCCCCGCCTGTCCCCGTGGCCCTCGAGACGAGAGGGTGGACAGCGGCGTCGCGCATCTTCGGCCACCGGGGAAAAACGAATCACAATTTCTGCTACGAAGTTCCAGCACACGGGCGCGATGTAATTCAGAAATGAGATTTTGACTTCGCCCCTCGTCTCCCTCCGACGCCGGCACTCTCACAGCTCTCTATCTTTTTCGCCGGCTCGTTCGCCGATTTTCCCGTTTCCCTCGATTTCTCCGAGCCTCGAATTAACGAGAAGAGCACTCTGATTTTCGACGTGTAGACACACGTTAATCAAACGCTTATTGTCCGCACGGAAAAGTAACATTTTTGCCCGAGTTCCCGGGATGTTTGTTCGCACGCTCCGCGACCCATTTACGGGGCCTGATTAGGGAGTTCCCCGCGGAAGTTTCGACAAGTTCGCGATTTTTACCGGCGCCGAGGATAGTTCGTCCCTTGCTCTGCGATTTCTTTCGCGGCTGAGCTGATTCGAGACTTCTTTTTAGGTCGTTCTCTACGCGATCAGGCGAGTTGTGATGGCTAGACTGAGGAAATTTCTGTGCATTTAGGAAAACGGCAGGCAGAATATCAAATGGTCGTTCAGCAGTTTTTCAAAACATATTTTTAAAGACGCTTCTTGCAGACATATCAGCCTTTCTGTTGTTCATAACGTAATGGTAATTTATTTTAGTTGATAGCCGAAAGTTGAGTAATTAAGCGAGCGATTTAAATATTCCGGGTCAACATTGACATAGCCACCGCCTTGCGAGGGTCAAAGAAAGAATCGAATGCATTTGTGACGAATGCCAAAAGTTTGGATGTCGCAGAATGATCGACAGTCTGGTAACGACTAAACGTCTGTAATAAAAAGAAATACATAAATGCATAAAATCTGCAGTCCAATGATAACTTTTACCTTCTTCGAAATCACGTTTTTCTAGATAAACGATCTTTTCTTCTCGTATCATTTCTCGTATCTCATTTCATGTAAATTCAAGATATAAATAAACACAAATGCGACACTAATTTTTAACCAGGTTTTTGAAATTCATTTTTATTGTAATATATTGAACAAATCGAATGTTACTGGGATCTGTAGAATACAAAATAGCTGAACCAATATTTCCTATGGTAAATCTTCACCCTTTGGTTTCGGTGTTATTAATTAAATGACTTTGATATTGTGTGAATTTTTCGTGTTAATATTCGCCACTCGATTTAGTTAAGAAACGCTATACGACAGATACTTTACACTTTGGGCGGTAAAATCTCCCGAAATTGGAAGCAGCTCCTAGTCTCAATTTGTCACCCGGTGGCAGTAGATTTGAGCCGAGTTTTTTTTTTCCCTCCGCGTCACCCTTATTTATCTTCGGTTAGCTGACTCCTCGGGTTAGCTCCTCCTGGCTCTCGGAACCGTCTGGGACCCGAAGAATCGCCGTGAGGTGGCGAACGCTTGAAAATCCAGGTCATTCCGAAGCAACCGGATCCCATTCGGATGGTCACTGTTTTGATGGGTTGGCTGGTGTCTAGAGCGAAAGTGTCCGCGTCTGGTAAACAGATGGTCGAACTTCAGAGCCTGGAAACGTGGATTTTCCTTACAGATGTCTAGAAATTACCGCGGCTAACAAGGGGGTCGCGGCCTCGTTCGGGCCGGTTTTTCGAGCTGAACGAATCACTTGGGTCGGCTGAGCGTAAACATGCTGGGACCACGCTGAGATGTTTATACTTTGAACTGGCTGTGAAAGATTTTTACGAACGCGACACGTGTACTTGAACTGATAGTTGGGCCAGAGTTGGGCAAAAAGTAATCCGATTAACGATTGACGATTATAATTCGTTTGTTGTTATAGCTAATGCATAATAATGTATAATAACAGTTAGAATTGTTAATCATTGATCAGATTACTTTTCGTCCGACCCTGTGATATACAAAGGTGCATACGTTTTTAGTAAACCGTCAGTTTTTGGAATGTGTATGAAACTCTGGATCGAGGATTTTGTTATTTAAATTTTTATTACTTAGTTTTTACTTTATTACTTTTTATTACTTTCATTATTGCGAGTAAGATCGATGAAACTACAGAAGGACCTCGAATAAACCTCGATTAAACCTCGATTTATGTTGTTGTATCAATAACTTATCTATAATAAGAAGAAATTAGATTTTGAATTCGGATAATGGAAGTTCTACTGTGCATGTCTTAAATTTGTATGAATTATTATTACACGATGTCCTTTTATCGGAGCGATAATCCCTGAAAGAAACTTGAATATTCCGCCAGAAGTGGCTCGAGTACGGCGAGCAAAGTGACAAAATGGCACAAGTTTCTGCAGCAACGTTTTTACAGCATTTTTTGGAAAGTTTTTCGTAACAGAACGTTGCACGCGGTGCTGGGAGCATGGACTCTCGTGCTTAGGTTCATTAAACAAGTTCCCGGTTTTTGCCGAGTCTTACAAGCTGCTGAAACCGCGGTCTCGTTTCACCACCTTGTTTGCTCTCTTTGGAAATTGTTTAATTTCCGTTCGAAACGTTCTTTCGCGGAATAAATTAACAAACGGTCGCCATATTCAGCGGATCCTTTTGTATCGAGATTCGATTATAATCGTTTTTATTTTGCTGTTGAAGTAGAATGGTCGCTGTTTCATACGTTTCTCGAAAGTAGATCCTTCTCTTCTTATAAAACTTTTGTGAAAGTATTTACGAAGGGACTACGTACTTACAACTGGACTTACAACTGGACTACGGATTTTAATACAAATTCATATTTCTGTGAACTATTTCATAAAACTCTGTGAAGGTGCAAATTATTTCTCCTTTTATTTCGATCTGCAATGGTTTTTTACAACGCGTCGGAAGGGAATGAACACAATTTCCGCCTTGTGCGCAGTGGTTTTGTAGTTAAATAGGTCGAGTGATCGAGGTTCGACTGTATCCGCAACATTCTATTTGAAACAATATGTCCCCGCATTCATCAAGTGTCGCGCGACAAAAGTAAAACGTACGAGCGCGCAGAAAATTCAATTTCCACCATTTTCATTCATCTCCGGCGCCGCCAGTGGCGCAGGACCACGCGATCGAAGCCTCCGCATCCTAATATTTATGACACGGTGCAACGAGTGCTCCGCATTATTTTCAATCCACTTAGAGTACGTTCAGCCAGTCACCGTATCTCGTTAATAACGGTTTTTCTCGCCGCGCCAACGAAAGTTCTCCGGCGTTTCTTGTCGCCGGTTCGCTCGTTCGTTCGGCGGACAGGTTGATGCCGGGCTCGCCGGCAGAATTAAAAAGCAGTTACCGTGTGCACGCGCGTTTTCCTTTCGCCGCCGCCGAAAAAACAAGCGGCTGCCTCACACGGCGGAGAAAACATTAGAAAGGGCGCGTATTGTGCGCCGCCGGACAACGGGCGCACGACGGTGTGGTTCGAAGAAAAGAATATTAATTACAAAGCGGCTCCATTTGCGCATAATTACGGGGCCGCGAAACTGGTCCGGTGTTTTATGGTCCTTCCTGCGAGTTTCCCCGCGAGACGGGGGGAGGGGGGGGATCCACGGCGTTTACCTTGACGATCTCCTCTTTTTTTCAGCGAATTTCACCGGTTTCCCGGGGACAGAATTTATAAATGAAACTAAACGCTGAGAAAATGCGGCGAACAAAAGAGCGCCCCTGGCTTTCCTTGTGCAATTGTGTAGCGCATTCTTCGATATGTGGATTATACGTATGAATTTTGGACGATTTTATTCGCGATTTTAATTCAGCGCGATGTTATACGAGACTTTTTTAAAGTTACTTACTCGACAC
Organism: Megalopta genalis; assembly: GCF_051020955.1. Classification (NCBI taxonomy): domain Eukaryota; kingdom Metazoa; phylum Arthropoda; class Insecta; order Hymenoptera; family Halictidae; genus Megalopta; species Megalopta genalis. The sequence goes on along the minus strand of NC_135014.1, from coordinate 34,115,181 downwards.
GGAGCAACTTATGGCTTTCAACTTGGCGTTCCAAATCGAACCGAACACTGTTGCGTAATATTAACGCTAAACCCATCGAACGGTAAAATTGACTGTTCCGCACCGTTTCATAAAAGTGAGAAGATTCAATTTGTTCGGATATTGTACAGCTTTAATTATAACGGTTGCTCCAATAATTCACGCGATCATTTCTCACGAAAGGTGTCTTCACGATTTTTGTCATTGTGTAACGAGGAACGCGTGCATAATGATCGCGTGTGATCGAACGTAGAGATCCACAGGAGTCAATATTTTGTGCATGTAGATGTCGGTTTCGAGTTCTCCACCTTATAAATAAAATAAAAGAGGTTTAATGTTAGTCTACACCTTGTTACTTCTGACAGGAATGTTGTATAGTTTCTTCTGAATGTTGTCTCGTAAATCACGACTTTTCGCACGACGATTCAACCGGAACTAAACGCTCGAACAGCGGAACACAACGAAAGCAGTGCACTCGCGTTTTTAAGAGAGCAGAGACCGCGCGCGTTTTTTTAGCAACGCGATCGCGTGCAACACGATTTCCAACATGTGAATAATTTTGACCGCTCTCGATCCGCGCATTTGCAATAGGCGCGGTATATTTCGCAGGTGCACGCGCGACCGCGTCGAATCATTTTCAGCTTAAGTCGTCGCAATTATTCACGATCGGATTTGCTCGGGAGAACGGGCGATTTTTTATCCGCGGTTTTTATTGCGCACGGTCAATAACATGTTTTCAACGCACGCCGCCGCTGACTAATTCAGGAGCACTCGCCGCTGACTCGAAAGTCAACAAAATATCGACGCTTTTCCGCGGTGTTCAATGTTTCAGCTTTGTAAGTTCATTGATCGAAGCGCTCGCGGCTTTTTTTCTCACCGCCGTTGTTTTTCTAATAATTGCACGAAGCGAATTAGAGTACACGGGCACAGACAGCGTCTATTGAACTGCGGTATTTACGATCGATTTACCTTAATCTCTGCGCGATTTTGAACGCGCTATGGGGATGCTGCGCTGAATATTCTACGGTTGAAAAGTCGTGTTTGAGTAGATCGTAAATAATGGATATATTTATGGTTATAATTAGACCGCGGATTTGATGTGTTTATGACAAAAGTGCCTATGCTGCATATGATACATTAAAAGCAAAATCTTTACGCAAAATAAAAATTTACCAAGACTTCTGTTTGGTCGATTTTATTATCATTATCACATTGCTATACAGATTCTCCTTTTCGTACGTAATTTTGCAAAAATTAGAGTTCAAACTTTCTCCGTTGACTAAAGAATTATTTATCGCAGAAAAGAAATAAAAATGCTGTTATTATTTACAAGGATATGGGCAAGGAAGCGTAGTGGATGGATCTCGTCGGGAAGAGCGAAATCCGCGGACCGATCTGTTGATATTTTACAGCACCGCCAAAATAAAAACAGAATAAAAATTTCACTCCTCGAAACCGGGCCATAAATCGGAGCGTATAAAATATTGATGGCGTAAGTATACTAAGCTTAAAAATCGCTTTAGTCCGCAGAATACGAGCGGAATAAAGTTCGAATTATTCGAAAATATCTCGATATATATTCACGCTTGCGAGAAGGAGTTAGAGAACGTCTTCGGCAGTTCCGTAAAAATGGCGACGATCCATAAACCGTGGATCGTCAAGGCGGAACTGTATCGTAATCGATTACGCGAGTGGTTTTAAAGCGGGGAAGAAACTTTGGTAGAACGTTCGTGGATCGTCGTTTCTCGTAATCGTGGTTTAATGTCCCCACTAAAAGACGCTCGTGGAAGTTCACGCCGATGGGTGGTGTCCTTTTCGCGCGGATCCGCGAGGATTCGCGTCGCGTTACCCTATTATTTTAATAGACGTTTCGGCTGTAAATTCGCTCGGTTGCACGTGGCCGTGGCCCGTAGTTCACGGGGTTTAGGATTTATTATTGTGGGGTTGAAAAATTTGCTAGTTTCGACCGTCCTTTTCCCATATATTCTCATAAATTCACCCTAATTAACGCTCAGGTTGTGTACAAAAATGGACAATTTTGGAAGACTAGATACGATAATTCGATAACCTTGCGGCTCGTTTTTATAGTTATTGGCAATCGGTAACTATAAAAACGAGCCGGAAGGCTCGAATAATCGTGTCTCCTCTTCTCGAATTGTCCATTTTTATGTAAAATCCGAGCGTCAATTAGGGAGAATTTACTGTAACTCGCGCTCTCGATTCCATTCGCTGGAAATAACAAAATTCTGCGATCCCTCCGCAATTGTTTAACGTTCCCATGAGCCGAATGTTCAGATAAAAATATTGATCTTTTTATTTTTATTTTCGTCATTCCACTCAATTGCAATGTTTGCAAACATTTGTCTACGCTTTGTACAGCAAACCGCCCCTTCTGTCGTCTCACCGATTACATTCGAATCGTCCGTTCCAATTTTGGAGAAGTTATTTCGCTTGAAAAAAGAGGTTCAGGGTTACGAGATCAAGAGTAGAACAATTACGAAATCACGAATGCTCAGCGCGAGCACGCTAATCGCGAGCAGAAGTCGCGATTACGTTCCGCAATGGGCAAATTGATAATGTTCAGGTGAATTCGGTTTCCCGTGCGGCACCTTTTACGAGGCGCGATCCTGGCTCGCGATAGGAATAATATTTTGCCGGACGGTTACGCGCGCGGCGACGCATAACGCCGGAAATGTTTGCGGCGGTGAAAAAGCCTCGGCGCGCAGAAATATTTCTGAAACGAGAAATTCAAAGGCGATACTCTGCGGCCGCGACCGATGATAAAATTCTAGAACACCGGCGATCGATACAGGGTTAATGCAGTGTGATCGCCGTTGAAGTTCGCGCCGTGCACGCGGAACTTCGAAACAAATGTTATAGATCATGCACGAACGGCTCTCGTAACAAATTTACGAAGCTCGAGTAATCGTTATTATGATGTCAGAAATCGTAAAAGAAAAAATCAAGGATTATTCTCCGGTCGTTCTTTGACGTAATAGATCACGGATTTTGTGCATTTATAAAAAAAAGAAAAGAAAATGGCTAAATGAAATTCCGAAGAACGAAGGCGTTGTAAGAATTTAAGAACATGCGCGTATATTGTTCTCATCCCGACGCAGTAATTGGAAAAAGAAAGAGACAGCAAGGATCTAATTTTGCGTACGAAGGTACAATAACGAGGAACGCAGATAATCGAGGGGCCGGTGGGGTAGCTGTTCGCAACAAAGTTTCCGTGCAAGTCTAAGGTTGATAATTGATACTTGCTACGAACCGACGATCGAATATGTTCCGGGAGGGTGAATTTCCGCGGAGCAGAATCCCTTGAAGCGAGATGGCGTTCTGTTTGCGGATGATTTATACAGGGTAAAACTGAGCGCGCGTCTACTTTGTGCCGGCTCCATGGTCGAACGGGTTTCTATAGTTGTCGGACGAAACCGCTTCTGTTCCATATAGTTACACGCATAGTTACGATAACATCGTCCAACAGTTATGGAAATTCTGGTATTAGCTCTGCGATGGCGATAGTACGCAGCCGAAACGGTCGTTTTCAGTGGTCCGGCCGAGATGAAAATTGATCCATTGCCAAAACTATCCGATACTAATTCCCTAGGGCCTGTACAAACTTAGAAAACGTATATTGCTTGGCTAATTTCGTTCGACGGAACAACAAATTACTTCGAGGCGTTCCAGAAATTAGAAACTCGATCCGGAGCGGTTCCCGTCGGAACAATAGTCCCCCCCCCCCCTCCCCCCCGTAAAACGATGGTTCACGTGGAAAACTATCTCCGCGCGTTTTCGTAGTATCATAGTATGCTGCGCCCAGGTCCGTCCGCTTCTCGATTGTATTACGAAAATATGGCGCGAGTGCATTAACGCCATGTCCGCCATGATTAAGTGGTTATTAACGATGGGAACCTGCGCGAAAATGATTAATCGTTAAAAATTTGATGCACCGGCGATTTTATACGGTGTCCCTTGCACTCACGCTTCGTTAATTATAACTTTCATCTATCCGGTGTACGTTACACTTGCTTGCGCGCGTCTTTCATACTTCTCTATGGCTGCTGCTTTAACGATACTAAATGCACGCGACCAATGCACATTGTTTTATGACAATGGCAAAACTGGATTTATTTAAACCTCGTACAATTTATATTATATGCGACGATACCTAAAAATATCTCCTGCAAATGTTTTTTTTAATATTGAAAACCGTAAAAGAAGTCGCAACTTGAATGGTTTGGCAGTTCTAGCGTTAATTATTCGACTGCTGCGTCCACACTTTGCTAATGAGATTGCAACGTTAATTTTAGTTCCGGTAGATTGAGTTCATTAAATTTGATTACGGTCTACGAAATCCCCGAAAGTTGACGCAGCAATTAATACTAGGGATCAGAACTTTTGGATCGCGCCATTTAAATTTGTTGCACTAGATTGCCGCATATTATTTGGCGCGAAATTGAAAGGCAACAGGCTCAGAAATGGACACCCTATATGTATACCAAATACGTATATTCAAACGCATATATCCATGCAAACAAATCGATTCAGAGTCAACAAACTAATTGTTCCACCATCCGAACGCTCGCGTCGCCCCGATCGGTTCCGAAAACCGAAGCGAAAAGCTTCGAACAAAACGCGCATGCTTCGCCGCGTTTGCTCGTAATATTTTCGAGAACCTAGCAAATTTCTTCGCCTCGGAAAATCCGACCGCAAAACCGCCTTACGTTAAACTTTCATCCGTCGCACGGCGTTGTCCACGAATCGGAGCGGATATCAAACTTCAGCGATCTCGCCGAGTGCAATTTCCGATGCGCCCGGGTTCCTCCGAAAACCGCGAATTTAATATCACGCCGGCAGCCAGATTTCTATTTCGAAAGGCGCGACGCAGGGAACGGGGGTGTAGCGGCGGGCCATTATGAAATATTAGAAGGTCCCCGAAAAACGTGCATGGCCGTGACGAAACACGGACCTAACCGACTGCTTTTTTCCGGACCGACGATGGCACGATTGCGCACAATTGCGCGTCCAAACAGCTGTCGACGATTCACAAATTCGTGAAAATTTGCAAATTTTTGTAGAAACCAGCGCTCCATGTGTTATCAAAAATGCAGATATAACATTAATGTAATAAAATGTCATAAGTAATTTATAAACTTAATATTAATGTAATAAAATTTCATGAGTATAAAATTATACACAACATATGTATTGTAGCAGCTTTTTACTGCTATAGTTCAAAAATTGCATTTTGGTCAATTCTTTTGGGAAAAATAAGGTGACCTTTCGACCACTCGCAAGAAAACCACCCCTAATTTCCCTTTTATTTATTTAGCATCCTAGTATAAATGAAAAGTGGGCTAAATGTCATTTGAATTTCTCTATAAAAATTCAACACGATAATAATAATAATAATAGTATTAATAAAATAATAACAATAATATGATTACAATAGCTATATTCACTGATAAAAAAGTTTCAAAGTTCCTTCCCGCGGATTATTTCAAATGAATCAATTTGGTAACACTGGGCTTGCTTACAGTTGGGCATTTCCAGCAGATCCGATGGAAATTTCATATCGTCTCGAAATAATCTGGCACGCTGTCTCGCCGAGTTATCTTTTCCGAACAATGGACGCAATCGAAAGGACGGGCGAGCTTCACCGATGAAATTAGACGTTTGCCCGTCGCTGGGTTCGCGAAACAATTCCGGCGCATCGAGTTCCGGGGAAAAAGCAGCCGTCGCGATTCCTCCACGGTCTTTCCGGAAGCTAACAGGGTGTCTTGAAATCGGATATCTGTCTCGAATCTCGCCGATACCCGGCGAGATCGATACTCGGGGTCTTTACGCGCGCAGCTCTAGCGAACGCATGGGAAGTTCGCGAGCGAAAGGCCATAAAGTGTAGCGAACGAGACGGGGGTCAGGATTCACTGGGAGGATAATGCGACGGGGGTGGAGATTCGACGGACCCCAACGTGTCCGCGAGCCGTGAAATTATGCGTGTCGCGGCGAAACTTCTGTCGGAATTAAACGGCTGCTGGTGCTAAAAGAAGCGCCCGTCGACTCTCGCATGGAACACTACTATAAATTGTGATCATCGCCGATGACAAGATCGCGCCGAGTTGTTTTTTATACGGATCGAAAGTACCGTCTCTTGCTCGGAAGAAGTCCGTCGTTTCGGCGGAGAGGCAAGGGGGGTGATCTCCCGAAACCTACTTCTATTCTTCGAAATATTTATATGAATTTTGTAGTGTTTCTGAAGAACAATAATTATTTACTAAAATACGAATACATTTGGAAGTAAATCAACATTTATCATTATGAAATTATTTAATAATAAATTCTAGAGATCCGATGTTCATACTTTCATTGTTGTTGCAATTTTCATTGCAAATTTTAATTACACGTTCTAATTGCTACGTTCCTTTTTCTTTAAATTAAAGGGGAAGGATCGAACTATATTCCGCTGCAAGCGGCATCACCGATAAAAGTTTCGCCAAGTCTGTGTATTTCGTCGAACTTGGAAACTTTCGATATAACAAACATGGTATCATATTTAATGGGTTACAGTAGTGGGTGTGTATCAAACTTGAAATTCAGGAACGTTATCTTAAAGTAGAAGTTTCAACCTATAATTTGAAAAATCGATGATTTTCCGCAGAGTTGTCCGTCAGTCAAAGTCGGCCAATTTTTATCGAAATTTCTCCGTGCTAAAATTTCGTCGAGCAGCATACGTTATCAGCACAGATGAATAAGTAATTAGTGGCGGCGATAGTAATTAAGGGTTAATTGACTGCCAGGCCAGTGCTGTTACGCGCCGATGCGATGGGCTCTCTATAATCCATTTAGCAGAAAAATTTCTGCCGCTGGAACGGGTCAAGGTCTACTTCTCTTGAGAGCTTGGGCTTCAGGAGCCGCCGGCTTTCAGCGCCACTTTTGGCGTCATGAATCCACCCACGCCCTGCTGCCGTAGTCTAGGTTCTAGAGCCACCAGCCAAGAGTTCACATCTTGTTCGTTTAATGAAAAACTCTAACTCTGTACGTGGGAATTCTGGCATCTGGAGCGGTGTTTTATGGTTTTCCACGACGCTTTCTAGCTTTAGACGACGCTCCTGTTTCCCGACATCTTCGGCTTAGTTCCTTCGCGGCCATGTACTCGAAAACCCCTTGCGTTTAATGCGTCTGTTATGGTAAACTGTTTTAGATTTGTGTTCGGCAAGTTTTGTCACCGGGGGGATTCAAACTTCACGAACGTACCAGCACTTTGCTCGTCGATCTTTGCGCACTTTCTTTCCACAACTTGAAATCCCGCTGTTACGTTTGTAAACTGTTACTCGGCTCCCTTCGCGAACTGTGATATCTCATCGACGCTCGAACAGTCTTCGGATTCGAGTACAATTTCATGCTTCCGACGAGTTCAAGGAATTAGACACGTTCTACCTAAGAAGATAAACGTGTTCTACCCAAGATGATTCGTCATCACACCGGCGAATCTTTTGTTCAGAACATTGCTCCCTCTCTCTCTCTCTCTCTCTCTCTCTCTCTCTCTGCGGTGATTAATTTACAAGTTAGTTCGCTTTCTACAGTGACTAATTCGAGGCCGTTCGAGCCTTCGCTAGACCGCGGATTGTGCACATTTTGCGCGCGAATTGTAAAAATACTATTGCATTACCTCCAACTTTCTTAAAACGATTGAGAAACAAAATTTGCAATCTGTAGTGCAATTAGTGTAGACAACGTTCATTTTAATTGAATTGAATTCAATTTATTTATGTACACGGGTAAACGCACATTTTTACAATAACAGAACAAATACATATCACATTTAGACTGACAGAGAATCAGCAAATTAGGTAAACAATGGCCAAAACTTTTGGCCAGAAGTCAAGATTTCGTCAGATTTTTCTTGGACTTCGTAATTCAGGGTTTTCGAGGTTGTCGATAACCAACGTGAAGCAACAAATTTGAAATCGCTCTTTAACCCCTTAACGCACAGTTCTTTTGAAAAAAAAACGGCCAAAAATAATCAATTCTTTTCCTGATTCAACTTTTCTTTTGGTGGAGAATTTTGATATACTGCGCTTTTGTTCCATGGAAAAAGGCTATATTTTATTCTTGAATAAATAAGTGTTATAACTTACACATGTAAATGATAAATATCAATAAAACGATTTTTTCTTTGCTTTCACATTGTTATTTTCAATTCTCGATTATATTCGAGTGAAAAATTATAGCAGCATAAAGTACAACACCGCTCGAATTATCTCGAGTGTACACGGTTTGGCTTGTTTAGTGCACTCGAATTAACTCGAGCGTACAAGTTAAGGGGTTAATTTTGTTTATTTTTTAATAAAAACATTCGACAAATATAAAGTTAATTATGCTGGAAAACGGACCAAAGGTGCAGCGATTGCACGGCCAGCGAAACGAGAAGGAGCGTTGACGTTGACGAGCATTTTGCCCTAAAATCCGTGGCCTGGCCGTCGCGTTATCGATCATTCTGGGAACGATATTCCCGTAGGATGTCCTCGAGAAGGAAATCAGTCGCTGATAAGGGAAGGAGGAGAGATGCGGCGAGATATTTCGCAGAGGAAAACGTTTCGGCGAATCGGTGGACAGAGAATGTTAGCGAGTTTCCAAGCGATTGTATCCGTCGCATTGTCTAGGAGCGGGATCATCCGTTCCGTGCCTACGCGTTGCACGCTGGTTGGCAGTCGGTCCTATTTCTCGAAGGGAGGATCGGGAGGATCGGGAGAATCGGCAGGGCCACGTAGCTACTAACCGTTGCGTTGGCGCGACAGTTTGGCTCGGTGCACCCTCTGCATCCTTTTCGATTCTTCTCCCGAATGGCAGAAAAGCTCGAGCGCCAAATGTCTCTGCCTCTGGCGGCGAGAGGCAAAGAGGATCCCTTCTCACCCTCTTCTCACCCTCTTCTCGCCCCGCCGTCCCTGGAGAGGGCCGGGTGGACGGATTGCGACCGGGCCACGAGGAAACGGATACAAGTTCCGTTAGGCGCCTCTCGATTTCGCTGCCGTTTTCGAAAACCATCGCCGGCCGTTTGTTCGACGCGGTTTTTGTCGTTGCCGCTGTCGCGGTTCACAAGGAATTCCTTCGCATTCAGACGCGATCCCGTGCCGCCGGTATCTCGATTCCTCTTTTTTTTCCACGGATTCCCCGGCGGGATTTCCGAATTTCATCGGGACCGCCCGCGCTGCTACGGCTTCTTTTATTTGGTACTTTCGGCCGAAGGATTTTATTTCGAGGAAACGCGAATTCTGCAGCTTTCGCATTCGAGCTCCGCGTCTGAATTGTATTTTGCGTGTTTGACGAGGAGCGAGCCTGCGTTGAAAAGAGATTCTTTACGCGGCGATGAATTTCGAACAGTTTCCTCGCAAAGAATGTTGCGCACGTGGTAACGCGAACCGCCAGGTTTTCAGGCGCGTTTGGGCGAAGCTTTAATCGATTGTTGCTTTAACGTTAGATTTACGGAGCATAAAAAACAGCTGTTTTATACTAGTTTATAAAAGTAACAATAAGACATTTATACTGATTTTTAATAAGTGTTATTGTAACATTTGCCGTGAGTAAAATACAGATTGAATAAATAACTCGTAAATGTATCTTTACGACATGAATAATCGTAAATTAAAAAATTAGTGACCCGTCGTTTTGACGGATTCCGTAAATCTAGTGTTAATAATTATTACCAGGTGAACATTTTTTGTACAAGAGATGCTCAACTTGTATTTTATTATATTTAATGTAACTGTACATTCACGAGCTTTTATCGTTCGAAGTCGCATTGATATCACAGATTGTCAGCGACAATCATTGTAAGATTTATTAAATTTGAACAGAAAGTTAATCTCATTGAAAACGATCATTAGTTTGTCTACACCGAAATTAATACGAATATATTGAGCGGGCTGATCAAGCAAAATGTGTATTTATGTGTATTTATGTGTATGTTTATATTTTTCTTCTTGAAAAGATAAGGTTTAATGTACAACGCACATGAAACATCCTAAAATTACAGACGTAATAGTTATGGCTTTTATCAAAATTAGTCGAGTATCGTGTTGCGGTACTCGTTTATATGATTTGGTAAATTTTGTGAAATTTTGGGTCTGTATAATTGAAAGCTAGCCGTACCGGCACATTTGTTCGTGACAGTACATTAAAACGCAAAAGTTATAATGTTACTAGTTGAAACATAACTTCCTGCAGTTGGCCACGTTACTGCCGGTCGAAATGGTAAGGCATAAAATGTGAAAACGTATCCTAACTTATCGTACGATGTAGAAATATCGTCTGCAATGCGAAAAACGCAGTTGCGGTATGTTCACATTATTTATTAAATATCGCGTCGTTTGGCTAGAGATTTTCAACATTTTTCTTGTCGAAATGGTTTATTTTTAATTTAGAAAACTACGAACTACCAAACCAATTCATATGTATTTTTAATATTTCCTGTTTTTTATTTCTTATTTTTAATATTTCTATTAATATTTCTCGAATATATTTCGATTACAGAAACCATTGAATTTTGTATGGAAACAATTTCAATACAAACCACGATATTTCAGACATTTCCAATAATCCGGCGAAAAAATGTTTCCAACAGTTTCCGACTTTTTTAAACGTTAATACATATTTTTAACTCGATAATGATCCAGCCGGTGTCGTGGCGAATTTAACGACCCGCCACACCATATGCTTAAACGTCGAAACAACGTTCAAAATAATTTCCGCCGAAGAAAGCGAATTCCCAGGCCACTGTGCGCCGCTGTAACGGCCGCAGTAATTGGCGCACTTGCCCGATCCGTTTAAAAATCGTCGAAAGTGGAAGTAAACCATCGGTTGGCTGGTCCGTTAAAAATGGCTGAAGTAAACCGGAGTCGACGGTGCCGCAGAGATATTCGCGCGATACAATTTGATTCCCGGGTTAAAGAGACGAAGGAGACCGGAAGTGGTGGTGCTCTCGTTGCCGAGACTCTGTGTTTTTGCCTGGAACGGAGGAATATCGATTGGAAAGCGGGAAACAGCTTTTTTCGCTTTCACGAGCGAGCGAGCGAGCGAGCGGCCAAGCAAGCGACAAGAAAGCTTGCTGCCCGGCCAGATTATTAATTGCCGCGGATCGATTGGTATCTGTTCGCGATCACGATGGCGTTGCCGTGTATGTATCGCAGAAAACAGCGGATCCCTCGATCGTGGCGATACCGCGCGGCCGCAACAGAATAAAAGTGCAACGAGGTGAACGAGTAACCTGCTGTTCTACCGCAGAGCTCGCTTATCTACGGTGAATGCGGTTTTTCAGCCGCAGACCCGTAATTGCCGCGTCGTAAGAGCATCAAATTACAATCGAATGACTCCGCGCGATCGTCATTAATTGCGATCGCCACTGGCTCGATTTCCGGCCGTGCTTGAAACCGTTAAAGCCGGCGAAAGTTCAGAAAGAAATCGATATCTGTCGTTCAACGTTTCCACGAATCATAATCGCTGGTATATAAAGCCGCGTTCTCTGCGAGAAGATCATAAGCTGCCTCGTCGTTGTCCGTCGCGGTAAATCGGACGGAAATTCAAGCGATCGCACAGCGTTGCGATTAATGCTAATCACGTGGACAAAACTTGTAATTTGATTTCGTAAAAAATTGATGCGAGTCGTATGAAGTGACCTATAAATGCGATAAGAATGTTAATGTTTCTTTTAATTAGCATTTTAAGTAGTTAGCATTTTTACAAGTTCTTAGTTGAGATTAACGTGAACTTAACTTTTGTTTGTCACGATTTTATTGTTTGAGAGAATTCTATTGCAAAAAGATACAAATCGTTCGATCGGTCAAATGACCAGTCGTGGTAGATAAGACAAACTACACATTTTTCTGAGAGAACAAACAATGAAAAAAAAGAAGCGAATATTAAAAAATGTATCGTACGTATATTTTAGGAAAAATCGTGACGTTTAAAGGCGATGCAATAGGAAATATATAGAAAATTATTCGAAGAAATAATTCGTCGAATATAGGAAATTCCAGTCGAAACTTTAAAAACGGTCATTTGACCGGTCATGGTAGGAGTGGCGTTAAAAAAAGTCACGTTCCTACATAGAAGCTGAAAGAAGGAAAGCCCGAAAGTAGAAGTAATACAAGTAAATCATCAGATGAGCGTGTGGAATAACAATCTTTTTGTTTCGTTCTCGTATCGCGTACCATTTTCCACCATCCCCGTCCATAATTCACGCCTTTGTTAAGGCTTAAAGGGTTTATTAGCCACGATAAATAATAATAATAGCAAGCATAACGATCCCGTAACGACGAGCCGGCAATAAGCTCCGTATTTATGCTTGTCGAATCTCTTTCTTCCGTTTGAACTTCTCGCCGAACCGGAGAACAACAGCTCTCTATGATTATTTGCGTGCGCACACGGGTTTCCGGCGATTCGTTAGCCGGCCAATCATCGTGGCTTGCAATTAGACATCAAATTATAAAACGTCCTGGCGAAGTTAACTACGCGTCGGCGGTGCCCGCGTATAATTTCTCATGGAACCGCGCGACTATTTTGCACGGTCTTCGTCTTCCTTCCGTTTTCGCGCGCGCGCGCGCGCGAGGCTTCTCTTTATTCCCACACTCGGACCTTCCACGGTTTCCTCCGGTATTCTCTGCCTCCTCGGAGCGCGACTGCAATTTCACGCGTTCCTCGGAATTTCCTTTGTCCTGTCGCCCAGTATCCCTTATTACTTTCCTCGGGTTTTCGCCGATTCGCCGCCCCGACCCGCGTCGCGCGGTGTCGAGAGAGGTCCCTCGTTTTCGCGCAACTCTTCCCGCGGCTTTCCCTCGATTCGTCGCGATCTTATTTGCACGGATCGATCGGCCCTCGATTCCGCGGCGGCTTTATTAACCGGCGCGCGAAACCATCGGCAACATCTGGCCGCGAGGACGTGATCGAACGGGACATTACGCGTTAATACTGTGACGGCTGGCTTCTGCGCTTGCCAGCAGATGGGTACTTTTTTCGCTACTGTCTGATTTGTCATCGATTTGTATGTATTCTCTCCGATTGACCGTCAACTTGTACACAAAAATATACAATTTAGGAGGAACCGACGCGATTACTCGAGCCTTGTGGCTCGTTTTTATAGCCGTTGACGATTAGTAACTATAAAAAAGCGCATCTCAAGGCTTGATTAATCGTATCTCCTCTTCCCAAATTGTCCATTTTTATGTACAAGTTGACGGTCAATCAGAGAGAATTGATTGAATACATATTCTTCTTAACAAGTTGTACAGAACAAATTTCTAAGAATTATTTAAAACGAAGCTAGGCACACCAATATAAGCAATCTAAATAAACAATTGAACAACCCCGTTGTTGAAAAATATTGACTAAACTCCCTTAAAAATACGCACCACTACGAACACCGAAATCCATCAATAGCTAATATTGGACGCTGCGATCCAAAAAATATCCCAATGAAAACCGAAATAAAAACAATCAAACAACTCATACCACTGTCGGACTAAAAACAGTTAATTCTCGAACGCAACAATTAACATCTGTAGCAAGTAATATAGGTTCTTGCAACTTTTTCCTAGAAAATACTCGTGACAACCGAACGGAAATAACCAACACACAGACACAGAAGCAAACAATGCGCTACCTTCACAAGGATAAATGCAGGTTAAAGGTTCAACGACCTAGGTACAGTAAAACATGAACACACGAGGAAGATAATAAAAAAAAGAAAGGAGAAAGGAAAAATCTCCCGATATCTCCGCGTCTAAGACAGGGCCCGCTAGATAGCCTTACTGATGAGTCCTCCAGCAGGATCAGGGCGTGAAACGCTCCTTTTCTTTCCCTTCACGTCTCTCCATCTTTTCAGCACACATCCCACAATACGATTTATTCGATGGGCTCGAAACACGCCCGAAAGGTCCTGGGAAAGAAACAGCAGGACAATGCAGGTGGAACAGTGTGAACCATCGCCGTTACGCTCGCCTTCGCGACTGTTGCGAAATAATTACTGGATCGAGCATGCGAAGCGTTAGTTTTTAATAGTGTGAGACTGTGGAATCTTCGGTAGAACACGCTTTTGTTTTCATAGCTTCCTTCTGCAGAACTAATTAGGGCAGCGTGATTGCTGGGCGAATGAAATGGGCACTCGGTGACTATATAGTCGACGAAGACAATTAACGACAAATAGTATAGGGCAGACCGGGGCAAAGTTCAGAAAAGCCCAGGAAAGTTCGCGGAAGGATATCAAACATTTTCTCTGATAAAATCGTACTAAAACGCAATTTTAAATTATTATTTCTTACTTAAATTATAGTTCTAACCTTAAGGTAGTGTTAAAACTGCATTATAAAAAAAACGAAGTAATTAGCTCCCTTTGTCCCACGTATGGGGTAAGGAGATCTCACTATCAGGCAATCAGAACTATTAATCAAAAACAGAATATTAAATTAGGCATTAAATGAATCAACTGTTCGACACGTTGATCAGTTTTGTAAATGAACACTTTTAGGTAGTTACATTTAATTATATTTTTCTAGGACACTGTACATTCGCGCATTTTTCATCTGCCCTTCAGAATTGATTTAATTCATTAATTTAATCATTCTTCAGCCATTTTACATTGTTATTAATAAAAATATAGATGTTTATAGAAATCATGAACATACGGACAAAGATTTCTAATGAAATTTCAAATGTATAACTTATTTATCTAAATTACAATTTCCAGAAAATTACCGGTGTCGACTGTATCATCTTATTTATTTACTAAACGAAAGTATTATTAGAATTCGACGCGCGAATATTTATTAATAATAATAATATCTATTATTAATGATAGTGTTTATTGATAATTATTCGACGCATGAATAAGTTCTCCGAATTGAAATATCTATCAATATCTTTTTTCGCAAATCGAGAGCGGAAATTTCGCAATGGCGGTGAATAGCAGAGTAATTCCTAGCATAGGCCGCGAGCGTTGTTGAAAATTCTGTTTCCGTTCGGCAGCTGCATAGGGGAACGCGCTGCCAGATCTAACGGAGTCGATGAATCCCCCGGAATACTGTCAGATTCGATCTGGACCACCATTAACCGGCACAATGCGCGTCGAAAGAGAGCTTACGCGAACGCCTGCGCTAATTAATACCTGCACAAATGGAGTGCCCGATGAAATCGTTCGTTGTAAATAGCCGTTTCAATCCGGACAACTGGAACTGTAACGCTGTTCTCCGTTTTCCCGTGAAATTGTTGCCGGGAATCGCTGCGCGAGTTAATTGACGCGTATCCGACACGCGATCTCGATCGATCGAGAAATTATAGAACGACGGGGAAAATTATTTCGCGCGGGTACCGCGGGGTAATGTGTAACCCGACGAGCCGGACCGTGTGATTTATTTAGATGACATTCCTTTGATGCAAACGAGCTATTCGCTAATGGCGCCGAATGACGGCCCGTTGCCCAAGTGTCGCTCTCCTGCCGACCCGCGCCCTACACGATATTCGCAATAAATTGTTGCCGCTAATTTTTCAACGTTTCGAGTGCCACTCGGGCTCCCCTGTTTGTCGCCCGGCCAGGCATAATCCGAAACGCGTCATTTGTATTTTATTTGTTGCCTTTGCGCCGCGCCGGACCGTGCCGCGCCGCCAGCACTCGGATTCGCGTTATACGATGCCGGGCCGCGCAACGCCGCTCACAGAAACAGTCGGAGCACGTCCTGATTTCGATTTTATTAAATCGCGAAAAAATTAAATCGCGATGTTTGCGATCGCAAACGTTTCGAATTTTCACGGGAATCGTTTCGACGCTCGCGCAGATCGCGATTATATCGAAGCTTGCCGTAAGCGACAATTTTATGGGCCAGTTCTTACTTCTGCGACGAGTCTAGAGACAATCGTTTCACTCCTCGTTCCTCGTTCTTTTATTTTTAACGTCATATTTTCAATTTGTTAGGTTCGCCTCTCTCTCTCTCTCTCTCTCGCTTTCGCTTTGCAATATCACGGATATCCCCACCTCTGCGAGGTCAGCTGATAGTGGGCGGGTCTTGCTGCTCATTGGTCGCCAGGGATAGCCGCTAGCCAGTGAGATTGCGGTAGAATTTGTTCACTGTCCCCTGCAATCGTGTTACGTGTCCTAATTTATACTATTCTAGGCAGGAACAGATTACAAAAATCGTCTTTTAACGCGAACGATTTAACGCTACACCTACTCAGCACTAAATGTAACTAATTGTAATGTAATTTGATTTAATTTAATTTATTGTATCACATATTGGGACTAGCCCCTTAGTGTAGCAAAAGTATTGAAAATTGTACAAAAATTATATATTATACGAGAATTATACAAAAGTTATGCATTATACAAAAATTATACAAAAGTTATACATTATATAAAGATTATACAAAAATTGTACAAAAATTATACAAAAATTATACAAAAGTTATACATTATACAAAGATTATACAAAAACTGTACAAAAATTATACAAAAATTCTATAAAAATTCTACAAATATTATACAGTAATTATACAAAATGATAATAATAATTATACAAAAATTATACAAAATTTATACATTATACAAAAATTGTACAAAAATCACACAGAATCATCGTAATATTATTTTCACAAACGCAAAAGCTCCAACCGATACCGCTACGAAAGCATCAATATAACAAGGGACTAAACAATGGTTTACGTGACTCGGACTCAATTTCTTGCATCCAACACATGGTCGATGCCGTAATCCTTCCCTGCCGTTCCTGACAAGTAGTTACGACTTCATTTTCCCCTGTGTTTAGCAAACTTTCATTCGGCTTAGCTCTCGCGATAATTGTTTTTTCGCAACTTAAAGCTTCCCGCGGCCCAGTTTTTCGCTTCTCCGACTCGCGTTCCCTCTGATTTCGAATTTCGTTTTTCTCTCGGCGCGGCGGCGGCGGCAACGGCGGAGGAATTAAGACAAAAGTTTCGCCCGGTAATCCTGTTCGCGAGTCGCGCGCAGATGATTAACCGTAGATAGGATCGGTGCCCGGCGTTGTTGAACGATATTTAAAGCAGATGATCCGGCTCCTACAAGAAAACTCGACCAACGCTAGTCGGAAAGGTGAGTAGCGAGTGGAAACGGGACGCGGAGAGGAGACGGGGGCACGGCTCGGCTCGCAAAACAACGGGGCCGGGGCTCGATCGAACGACAAGAAAGCATCGCGCGACGAATGTCACCGAACATTCTTCGAAGTATGCGCGATCCCTCGAGTACCGCGCGCAAGACGCCTCCTCGACTCTCTATCCCTCTTCATTCCAAATCCCTTCGCGAGCCAACTTTTCGTTCCGCGGAAGTGAGAAACGCGACGGAATTTCTGTACCTTCGTCTTCGGATTGCAGTTCACGCTGAAGTAACGTCTGTCTAGATGCGCTCAACTTCGGACGATTAAGGGTGTCCTTCGTTCTTTTTTTGCTTCCCTTTAGCAGTCTAGACGTTCCACAAACATTGTTGCACGGGAACGATGAGACATCCTCGGAAACATTTAACCCATTGCACACGGAGAATTTTCATGGATCGCTTATTCGCGAAATTCCATCGAATCGAATATATTATTGTGTATAATGAAATGGAAATATATAATAATAAATTTATGTATAATATAATAATGAAAATGTGTACTAATCAATTTGGCTATAATACATATAGTAATAGAAGCATATACTAATAAATTTATGTATAATATAATAATGAAAATATATACTAATCAATTTGACTATAATATAGTAATAAAAGTATATACTAATAAATTTATGTATAATATAATAATGAAAATATATACTAATCAATTTGGCTATAATATAGTAATAAAAGTATATACTAATAAAAATTTATGTACAATATATAATAATAAAAATATATACTAATAAATTTGTCTGTAATATAACAATAAAAATATATATCAATAAACTTATGTATAATGCAGTAACAAAAATATATAATTATCTAAACGTATAATTATTTGTTGAAATAATATTCTAAAATCTAATGACATACATTTTGCCGTCGTTAGATCTTTAACCATTATGGCGACGGTGTCGCAGAAATGCCACGGATGTTTATTAATATTAAAGATTCCGTATCTTAAAAATATCCGTAAAGCTACAAGCAAATCCACGATTCAAACAGCGCGTCGCTAGCAATGGAAGACACGCGTATTTCCATGAATTAATTTATGAAAGAATGCGGTAAACGATAATAATCTTGAACGATAAATGTTCCACTTTTTAGCCGAACATTCTTGCAATCTACGAGTGCATAAAAGCGGAAGCTAAAACGCGACTGATACGGTCGCTGCCAAGCATGCCTCGATTAACGTTTCTGCCCGTTGCATACCATTTCTACTTACCGTAAATACGAACCGCACGTGCACATGATCAAAGACAGGTTTTTCTAAACGGAATCTTAGTTTTAGAGTCCTACTTCCATACGACAAAATTACCCCTTTCCTCGGCTCGCCGTCGTTTTTGCGCCGACGTACTCCGGCTCGAATTGCAAATTCAAGTTAGTTTCATCTAAATAAGTCGGCGGTGGTAAATGATTCAGAGGTACTTTACGTTCAAACTCTGTTTATATGGAAATGATTTTGGGACGCACGTTATACGGATCCCAGGCAGCTGTTTTTGCAATTTTTTTGGTGCGAACAGTTTGAATTTACGTTACTCAGACTTCGTTGGTTGTTCGCGATCACGGAGGTTCAAATCGCTTTTCTATCCACCTGAGTTTTTATTATTATTTCTTTAGACCATTTTAGACAATTATTATTTCTTTTAACCATCCTTGCCTTTATTCGTCAATTTTTCAAACCATATTTCTGAAGATACTTCGTACATCGAAAAATAAACGAGATAAAAGAACGACAGAATATTCTTATCGAAAAATAAACGAAGTAAAAAAGTAAAAGAATTTTTTTAACAAAAAATAAACGAAGTAAAAGAACAAAAAAAATGTAATACGACCAATCCGAGAAATATAAAGTTAACTATGCCGAAAAACAAACCGGAGGCACAGCAATTGATGACCCCAGAGTAACCGGCTCCACTACCCTAAATCGCGATAGCCTAATACTGCAAGCAACTGAACATTCTAGTCCCCCAAATGAATTGGAACAGCTCTGTTTAGATTCCATCAAAAATCTCCGGAGAACGGTGGTAGTAGTAGCGACGAAAGCCAGGAAGGTCGCTCGGTTGATAGACATTTCTTATCAGAAAATAACTTTGTAAGACAGCGCGGAAGCCGGGACGTTCTTTCGCAGCGACGGCTGATTCCGGTTCGGATAGCTGCAACGTACTCCCTTACATATTCATACTAAATCCGGCTGTATATGGTACGAAGTTCGCGCAGATTAAGTACGCTATCAAGCCTGGTATTCCCTCCGCACAGTTTTCAGATGATCTCGTACCACTCGACGAACTTCTTACTAAAGAGACACTTTCGGGTCTTGCGCCGGTTCCGTGACAATACCGCACGTACTACTAAAGTTATCTCGGCTGTTCCCGTCTCTCTCTCTCTCTCTCTCTCTCTCTCTCTCTCTCTCTCTCTCTCTCTCTCTCACTTACCCCGGCTACCCTCTTCCCTATCATCCAGTATCTTAGACCCTCCCCCGGCCCCGGTTCCCCCGGCTTGTTCCCGTTTCTGCCGCGCTCAGCCATTCTTCCCGAGGCTCCGGCTAAAATTACATAAATTCCCGTTCAATAAAGGCGGAAACGGAAATAATTTCGCGCGCTTCGCCCCGGAATGGGAAAGTTCGACCGGCGACCGCGTTCAACGCGGTTATCAATGTGTTTTATCGCGATCCCGTCGCGGCTAGTTCTGCGACGCTAACTAGCGTAATTGTCGCTCGTCAACCGCTTATCTAAGTTTATATCTTTTCACTTCTAGCCGCGGGTCATTAAACCAGATTTCCATCGTTCAGCTGTTTCGCCGGTTGCCGTACCAGTCTCTGGGACCGAGCGATCCCGATCCCACTCCGCGGCAAAGAGATCCTGTTGATCGTCGAAACAGTTTAACCATCGGACGGCGGACATGTTTTAGCATTTACGACAGCAGTAGATACCATTCAAATCTTTACGATTAATTTGCATTTGTATGTTATGTTCGCTGGTATATGTTATATTAATAACTAATACATTACATTAATTAGTATATATTATATTAATATTATATTACTACTATTATATAATATATTATATTATAATATATGAGTATATATTATATAATAGTAGTAATATAATATACTATATTATATTAGTATATATTATATAATAGTAGTAATATAATATATTATATTATATTAGTATATATTATATAATAGTAGTAATATAATACATTATATTAGTTAGTATTTATTATATTAATTACTAATGTATTATATTAGTTAGTATTTATTATTTTAATAATTAATATATCATATTAGTTAGTATCTTGTTAGTTTCAATATTAATAGTTGGTGTAAACGTTGGTTTAAAAAATTTTAAAAAGTTTACAAAATTTTAATCAGTTGATATTAATCCGCGCGCGACTGATTAATTATTAAATTATTTGAAAAATAAAGAGAATCATACTTGGCTGATTTGTCTTGCGATCGATGCAAACGCAGCTAATTCAACCACGCTAAAACAAATAAACGTACAATAATAATAACAATAATAAAAGTGATAATAGTAATTGATATTTTGCATAAAGATGCGCAATCTACTTATAGTACACGTTAGTCGGTCCCACAGCTCGACGGGTTCAGCGTTCAAGCTACAATTATCCAGGGTCCACTGTTTTCTCGTTTGCAAACTATTTCCCCTGGAAAAGAGGGAATTAAAACACATCGACGTTGAACTATCTTCTAATGGGGCTGCCCTGGACGCAGGAGCACTCTCGCGTGGATAATTTTCATCATGCCACATTGAAGCAAAGTATCGTCAACCGAAACCAGCAGTTAGCGACGCACCACTATGAATACTTTTTCCTGTCACCGGGTATTCATCGTGCCGCAAAAAAGGTATGCGTTTCCTGTCGCATAAAAAGCCTATTCCGTACACTTTACGAATTCCTTCGTCATTGCTTGCAAATTAGGTGTTATTATTGCCGTAGAGAACACGCTACATTAGGGTAAAGGTGACTAATATGAGAGCCGTATTTTTTTACATCATAATTCACGATTAACAACACTTTTATTGAATGTACACGTGAAACACATTGACTGCCAAGCCTGTGTTTCGATGAAATCCGTTCTAGACGCCAACCTTTTCTTTTTTATAAATAAATAATAGTAAATAGATCCTTCTTCCGTTATTAATGAACATTTAATGAACGCAATTCAATGCAACCGATTGATGAACGGGGCAAAATGCACTTTCTGAAAACATTAAAAATAGAGCAAGTGAACGTAGAAGAATCTCATTGACACTATGCACTCTTTTAGTAAAAGAACCGATCTTTCGAATGCTTTGAACTAGAATTAGATAGCTCTTACAGTGTTTTCGTTGTCTTGTCCTGAAGTGACCCATTTATGAGAGTGGTCCTCGCGGCTGATATTAGAAGAGGTCCTCGTGTTAGGCAAGTTTGCTCTGACGAACACGTGGTATTTGTTAACAACAAGCCGAAACTGGATTCTCGAGGCTGTCAAGTCGACGTTACTGCCCGGAATGTTTGCGGATCGAAATGATCGAGCCAAACACGTCGAGCGTAGAGAGAAGAGGGCCGTCGCTCGAGTGTTGTGTTTTCATCGAAACAAGGAATCGAGAGCAAACAGTGTCTTCATAGCTGATGAGTTGGGCCGCGGAGATGAGAGAGTTTGCCGGGGAAATCAGTGAAGTTTGGTAAACGTTCGAGAAAACTTTCCGAGAACTGGAATTGGAAATTTTTATTTGCGCGAGTGCGGTTCCACTCTGACGCCGCGCCGCGCCGGAACAGAAAGAGCGTACGCCCGTCTTCGTCCAAGTTAGGCGTTCGTTTTATCTCCTCTATTATAACTTTTATTACACCGTACAGAATCCTGCATTTTATTAATCGCTCTGTTGGAATTTCTCCGTCTACCTTCTACGACAATCGGCGCGGTGCGGCGTGCTCTACGAATTCTTCCGCCTTTCCATCTTCGATTTACCTAACCTTGTTCGCGAATTAAAAGTTATTTGCACCGGGATGACGTTTTAATACTCTCTGTTCTAAAACATACGATTCGGATTCGAAATTAACTGAATTATGTTATAGAATGACGATATTGCTACGTGGAATCCATAAAAACATTTACATACGTTGTTAACATTTACCATATTGGTCATTTTCACCGGTTGCACATTTTTATTCAAAGATTGTGGATGTTAGAATGACTCTTTCGTAGGAAATGATTGAATAAATTTCTTTTAATTCGAGAAATTCTTTCTTCGAACAATTCGAAAAATTGCTTCTTCGAACAATTCGAAAAAGCACAATGGAAGAAACAAATCCATAAACGATGAAAGAACACTTTATATTCTACTATTTTTATTCGAACCAATTATTTGCCGCATGAATTGCTGTACGAATAAATTTGTATTCGAATAAGATCGAGATTCGACCAAGAAATTCGAATGAATTCCTATTCAAAATTACAATTTCTATTCCTATCGAAATTTTCCTCGGATAAATTTCTATTCGATAGTGTCGAATAAAATTGTATTCGAATAAATTCTTATTCAGATCAATGTTTCTTCGACAGTGTCGAATAAAATTGGATTCATTAAGCTTTGGTTACCGACCGAAATACAATTTTGCCTGACGCCAAACAAATGTTCCATCAACTGTTAAAAATCTACGATCCACGACCACATCTACCATCGCGATCTTCGCAGTCTCCTATTAAACGACGCGCGTTGGCGATTCGTCGGTGCGCAACTCTATCATTCAAATCCGCGCGATCTCCCCAAAACAAGCAGAAGCGCCGCGGTCCGCGGACGGTATACATCATCCCCCTGACAATGATTCATAGAAACGTCGGGCATTTTTTTTCCGCTTAAGTTCGGCGTCCCGTTGTCTGGATTCAATCTATTATAAAAGTCGTCTTTTTTGCGGCCGCGGGTCGAAGGAGCCGGTTTTTTCCGCCAATTTGCGTCCGCCGTCGGTTTTCCATGGGAACCGGCTCGGCGGCTTCCCGTTCGCTTCCCGCTCGCTGGAGGAGCTGTCTCCTTCTTCCAGGCGATCCATCAATTTGCTAAACGTATTAACCGGCGTGAGTAGCAAATATGCAACGCGTTTATCGAGGTTGGCCCGACGCCGGTGCTCCGTTGCTTGTTCCGGTGCCGCATCTGCGACATGTGTGCACGCGCATTATCATTTTCGCGCGCGCGGGGATGCGACGACCGCCGCGGCGGTGTCGCCGGGAACGCATTAGGTGGCTGCAGCTACTGACGACACCGTGCCGACAATCGTTAACGATATTTTCCGGGCCGGCACTGAAGAAACGGTCATTAAGCGGACTTCCCGCGCGATGGAACCGCGGGGCGCGGGGAACCTCGCTGTTTGTTGCCCGCTTACGGGATATCCTGCGGAACTGTGGCTGGAAATCATGGCAGCAACGGGACGTTGGACAGTGCCCTTTGTGAACAGTTTTTCCGCGGCGTGAGTTCTTGCACGGTTATTCAATGAGGTTGCGTTCGATGTCGACGTCGGCGAGGCTGCAACGGTGCATGGTTCGGCGCACGATTCCGATGATTCGGTTTTACGCGAGCTGGAACACGGTCTTGGAAGGTTTGAGGACCTGGCATATGTTTGTGGAGTACGCGAGGCATTGTTTTTCTAACAACGATTTAATCAACACATCGGTTAATCAATTCGTCCGATTCTCTGAGGCCAAGCTGAGCAGAAAACCGGATCTCTTGATCGTTTAGCGATTAGAACGTATCTAAACACGATCTAAAATTGAAAACTGCTTTTTCAAGATCGTATCAACTGTGTGCTTTGAGGTTTAACCCTCCGTTGTCGTGCTAAATCGAAATGTCCCACGTTTCGATTTTCGAAAAAGTATTATCGTCGCGAGAAGAATGAGATTAACAATTAATTCAATGTACTTGCAACCGAGATATCGGGTTCTAATAAAGAAAACGAGGTTCTATAATGTTCAAATTATATTCTCAAATTGTCGGGTCCCGATGCTATTCCTAAGTTTTGAGTGACAGTCGCTTGAAAACTGAATCGTGTCTGAGCGAGCCGGTACGGAATTCGTGTTTCGCGCAGGAAGTGTGACAGCGGAGGGTTAATTAGGATCTGTTATTGAGGTTTAGCGTTGCCCAACGAATCCGCTGACTGTACCAACGAGAATTAATTGATACGATAGTGGTCTGATATTGAAGTTTCGATTCTGAATGGTACTGTGTTACGTAGACCGAGAAATGATGAAGCGGTAGGATCGCAAAAAAAAGAAGCGTTCTCCTATTCATCGCGCGCTTCTTCGTAGCAGCGATTCCGTACAGATATAAAAGCATGTGTCGCGTAAGCGAGTTTTATTTGAATAAAGCAAGGACAGGAGGATGATTCCGTTGCAGTCACCGTCCGGGATGCAATATGCGTCCCAGAATTTCGTACGATCGTCTCAGCATCTTCGAAACCGGATCCATGCGCTTCATAAATTCCGGATTGACTCGAATCCCAGTTTCGCATTATTGCTTCGATGAATCCTCCAGTGTAATTGAATAATGTACGAACGAACGTACCGGCGAATGTATGAAGGAATGAACGAACGAATGTACGAACCGATGCATAGGAATAGTTAATGGAGAATCGGCATGCGCGGAGAAAGGGATTCTTATGAATTGAAATAAATTCATCTAATAACTGCACTGCGAATTTTATGCAGTTATAGGAAAAATGGGTGGGTGAAATTTCAAGCAATGAACATGTTAAAGGTATTTAAGAACATCTATGTATCATTTGCATCTCGACACAGTTATTTAAAAAAAGAAAGGAATTTTTATTCGACCCGTGTTTGTTGCGATCGATGAAGATCGTTTCTATTTTGTTTAAAAATCCGCCGTTTACTAATAACGTAATAGTAAAAAAAACGGCTATTAATGACATAATAATCCATTATTTATTTATTCATTGAACACATGTACGGAAAGTTACCCATTAGTTATAAAATAACAAAGAGGAAATCACGAGAGGAAAAAATGCAAAGGTTTAGAATGACTTGAATTGAAATTAAAAAAAATAAGATAACCGCAATTCTTTAAATTAATATGATAAATCTCTGCGGTCTACGATAACGTTACGAAATTTGCTATATTATAACTGAATAACTGTTTAACGCTGCGAAACAGTTATTGAAACGAACGTAATTACACATTATTGTCGCATTTCATGGAAAAGAGTTTGTACCGTCGCAAGAAATTAGATTCGCAGGTATCCGGCGATCAATTATCATCAGGTTTATTCGAGTATTCTTTCTGCGCGATGATAAACGATAATAAACACTGTTTGGACACACTGCTTAGAGTTTCGTGAATTACATTATCATCGATGTGCAACGCAAATTGCGCGACCTTCGCAAAACACGGATGAAACATCGACAAATTTGCACGCCGAACACTTCGTAAAATCGACTGTTTCAACGAAACTTGTCAACAAGAATTAATGAGCTGATCTCCGAGGATCTTGAAACTGTGCGTTCGAAAATGGTAAAATATTTCTACGTGGAGTGAGACGGAATAATTGCGAAAGGATAATGAAATAACGAGAAAGAAAAATAATTGAATAACGAAAGAAGAAGAATGAAAAATAACGAGAGAAAAATAATTAAATAACGAAAGAAGATCAGCTGTCGATCGACATATTGATCGACGTTTCTTTCTCTGTAACAACGACGCGGCGAGTTCGGGGGGGTGTGAAATATTCGGAGGTAAACAACGTCGACCGAAATAGTTATGTAAATCGCATTCGATTTGGCGTTTAACCGGCCTGTTATCTTTTCCGACAGTCGTTAATAAATATTGACACAATTTACGAATCGGTAATGGACAGATCGTTATCGTTCGCGGTATTAAACTACGCTTCACGCATTGTCGGTCGAATTGAAATTAAAGCGAACCGCTCGACACTGGTCTTCCAGGGACACGGCGCGGCGGTAGTATTTAAATATCGGGGACACGGGACTGCCAACAGAGCGAAGTGTGTCGGGGAGTGGTTCACACAATCGAGACAAATCGGCTTTTCCGTTTGCTTTGCCGAGCAAACACCGATTTTTTCATATCGACGGCAATTATGGTTCTTCCGCTACAGCGGCGTCATTTATCGCGCAAACACTTTGCACACCCAGCAACACGGTTCACCGAAAAACAATCGATTTTAATGTCGCCGGAACATCTTCTCCTTCCACTTCGTGTCTGTTTCCGATTTCGGTCCTAGAACGTATTTCTTTTTCGTCGTAACAATACGTCGACCGTTTCAATGCTCACAACGATCTTTCGAAATGCAAGTGATTTATTTTTATTTATTGAATTTCGTGGGAAAATTTCTGCGTTTCTGGATCATATTACGAAATCTAAAATGAGGGACGATTTTAATATACATTCTTGTAAATTACTAGTATCTCGGTTATTTCAGTTTTTCGTGAATTTAGTGAGACATGCACGCATTTTATGATACTACAAGTAGTTATGGTACCAGATTGATGTTCATTCAAATATTCCTATAGGCACGGAATTCGACAATCATGGAAAATACATACAAGCATTGAAAATCGCCTCTGAAGATGGATCTTAAAATATTCAACGAACATGGGAAATATTCAGTAAACGTGGAAATTTCCAAAGGAAACGTAACACGAATAATGCATAATAAGAACACAGTAAAATTTGATTCACTGAATTCATCACCATAAAATTAAACTTTCTTTATGATCATTATGTTTCATAATTATGTTAACATCCTGATGGGGTGATTCCTGAGATCATTTGAAGTAACTTTTTCCTTAGCGAAAATGCAATCCGCAGCTTTGTTTACGAGTTATTAACGAAAAACAGTGACCAATGAGAGGCGGCGCAGGGCGGCCGAGCCAACGAGCGGTCGAAGTCTAGATCCACTGATTGGCTCGGCCGCCTCGCGCCAGCTGATCTCGTCTCTCATTGGCCACCCTTTTTTCGTTAATAACTCGTAAACGAAGCCGCGGATTGCATTTTCGCTAAGGAAAAAGTTACTTCAAATGACCTCAGGAATCGTCTCATTCCGGGTATTAACATAATTATGGGAAACCCTGTATTCCTAATTTCGCTTCCTAAAGTCTATTTCGCTTCGTTTGCATTGGTGATTCTATCCAAGAATACGCCGCAGTCGAAGGGTTAATTTTCCGACAAAAATATTCCGCGGAGATGTTCCTCGATTCTCTCGATTTTCTTCGATTCTCGCTGATTTTCTCCAATCTTCCCGGTGTTTCGCCGGTTCGCATCGCGCCGCCGGAAGGAATCGGCGCGCGGAATGTCGATGAATTCGAAAAAAGCATGCTCGTTCGAGGGGCGTATTCGAACGGTCTGGTTGCGTACGCGGTCGGAAACGTCCTCCCCTCGAGCATAAAATATGAACGACTTATTCCGCGTAGTCTCGCGGTCGCGAGCGCGCGCGCGCGCCCGTCCCCGAAACGAGCGCATCGCGGTGCAGCTACGAAATATTTAATGGAAACAAAGCCGCGGTATTTCACGGATTTCGGCGGGGCGAGATCAGGCCGAGGGGTGCGGACGCAGCCGGACGAGGCCGGAGGGTGGAGAGTGAAAACACCGGCTAAAAGCTGTTCACATTTTTCGGCATTATATCGTTATTTGTTGGACCGAAGGTTTTTTCGACGGGTGATCCAGTTTCTCTCCTCCGCCTCGCGCGCCAAATTGCTCGGACCTTGCGTGACAAATGTGTTTATGCAGTTGGAACGCTGTCCGGGCCCTGGCGATCGTTGTTGCAATTAAACCGCGGAGGTTCGCGCAAGAAATCGGGCGATATCGATTTTCTTCGCTGATTTTCAATCGATTGTGAATCCAACTTATCGAAGTTCCGACGATGTTGCAGAATTTTCTGAAAATTTTGCTGCCACGTGAATGCATGTTTGAATGCAGTTTTGATTTTACCCGTAAGCGTAATTTCTTTTGTGAATAAACCGTTGTAATTAGTGTAATTACTTTAACAAAGTGTAATTAGTTTTGTAGAATAAACAGACGATAAAACTTTGTAAAATATGGAAGTTTGCGTTTTACAAATCGCTTTAAAATTGTCGTACAGTTCTACGCAAAATTATATGAACGAAGGATAAATGATTTGTGTAAAATCATATCAAACAACTTTAACTTGAAATTTTATGTTTCATATAAAAGTATAGTGAACTGTGATAAGTTTATTCTTGGATGTTTCTCTCTTCGATAACACCGAAGAGCAATAATTATTTTAAACAAAATCTGTCCAGTGCGGATACCCTCGCGATTCTAAAATCACGAAGAATTAACGATTCGCAATCGACACGTTCAGTCGCGTTTAATAAGGGGTTCGTTCTCGCTAATAATTTTCATCCGTTTCATCGCGATACGAAATCGACGATTTAAATAACTTCATTTAGACACCGCGCGTTAGATAAAGTATCATTATTTTTCGAAAATATCGTTCGATCGACGTCGAAATTCCAGGCGGGCCAGCCCGCGCTCCGTTAACCCTTAAATGCATGAATTAATGAATTTTATTTAAAAAATAGGGTTATAATTTTTCAAATGAGTGGAAATCGGGAAAAATATTAAAAAAAATTATAAGTCATATCTTATAGGGTTTTTATTGAAAAATATTAATGATTCATTTTTGGTACACTATGCAAAATAGACATAAAAATTCTTTAGTTAGTATGACATATCTATAACAAAATTATAAACCACATGCATACCACACCAAAACAAAACCAACAAACCAATAAAGGAAGCATGGTACTAAATACATGTCGTAATTATTACCATTAGTGCATGTTGTCCCATTTTTGCATCAACACGAAATAAGCCCTCCATACACATGATAGTTACGGAATATAGACAAAAGTACTAGCAAATTAATAAATAAGAGCCTTACCTTTAGAAAATATTATTTGTTTAACGAATACACCAAAATATTTCTAAATAATCCACTTCCAAAAGTACGTAAATGAACCCGCTATCAAAAATGCGCGCCAATTGGTATAACGTCAGAAAGATACAAATATTGAAGTCAAATGTCATTATTTTAGTTAATTTTTGATAAGTCAATGGACAAAGGAATCACTGCCATTCAGCCAAATGTATCGATATCAAAACTGTTGTCGGGTATCCGCGCAAAAAGTTATTGATTCATTTTTGGGACTCTATGCATTTAAGGGTTAATGCTGGCTCATTTAGCCGATTAGCATTTCGCAAATGAAATCTGCGTACGCTGCCGGACGAAGGAAGATGTCCCGATCGCGTCGCGAAACGAGCGAGAAGGTTTCAATCGGCCCCCAAACGTTCTGTTCGACGTAAACGGAAACCACCCCTTTGTGCCCGTTGTTGTGGATCATAATTATCTTGTTGAAAATTTCGCTGAACAAAATAACAACAGAAAAACAGAGCCGAACTTCTCGGGAGAGAAGCGCCGATGGCCGAGAAAGAAATTAATTGAATTTCGGTCGAAAACGAGTAACGCAGATTTGTGTTGCGAGATATTTTCCACGGGAAAATTAATTCGCCGGAATTTTCGGTTTCTCGCCGAAGGAAATTGAAATAGATTTCGAGATCTGAGCAAAGTAATTGGAATCGTAAAATATTGGACGGCGGAATCGTTTGTTATCCCGGCTATTTCGGGAATTGTCGCAAAATTGAGCAGCTACCGGCGAAGTAAGTGGAACAGCAAAAATTTCATACTAACAGATAAACGTCACACGTGATTCATGCGACTTCAACTCGATATCGGTCGACCGCGGATCTTTACGCGAAACAAAATATCATTATATAAATTATAAAGTTGTATAAATAAAATATCAAGTAAAAATTTATATAAATATTTACTTATAATCTGATCACTGTTTTAAATTGCCATAAACGCGTAAAATCCGCGGTCCAACCCCCGCACATTCGCAAGTAGAACCAACGAGCTATGGCCAGTCAACATGATCGAACCGAAACGTTTTAACACGTTCCGTGCCACGTGTACCATCAATGGTACACGCTTGCATGTTTACTTAGTGAACTGAACAAATTGTTTACAAGAAATTTAGAACCGAAGAATCAATTTCCACCGCAAGAATGGGCGTTGATAAGTTTTTGTTACGTTGTTATGTGTTCGAGAATTAATAATTGCACGTAATACATCAAGTTTTAGTAAAATATCAAAGTGTGAAGATTCGAGTAAAAAAAGCTCGGCACGGAACGTGTTAATATTAATTTGCGAACAAATATGTTGGTCATATTAAAACAATTTGTCTTGTGATTCGGTTTCGAATCTCGCCGCGACGCAGGTACGACGTTATAATAGCTAATAAATGCGGTACAAAAGAGTGCTCATCGAGGTGGATTGCGCCATCAAAAATTACGCCAGTAAAGCGTGGCGAAGGGGCGCGTAACAGTTTGATTAATTATTGTTTATGGGCCCGTGAATAACAGCCCGAACAAAAGGGGGGGAAAATTTCGCGAGTATAATGCCCAATCATCTCCTTCGATAATATGCGATTTTTACTACTTGCCAGACATCTTCTTCATTTAATTACGTAAATTTCTGCCATTATGATTTAATGGCCCGGCAGCATAATTCACTCTTTGGCTAATTTAATACACTAGACACGCCCTTATTTCGCTGAAAATTATATGAACATCATCGTTTCTCCGCGCGAAAGGGGATTCGGAAATAGGATAACCGTGTTTCCTAATAATACGATCTGGAAAATTGGAAATTCATTGCGTTGCAAAAATTTGCATTCACGCGATATCTCGGCCGACGTGTCGGCGAGCATTTCGTGTCACGACAGGGTCGATGACAGCGCGGAACATTTTAATAAGAATCGCGAATATCGCGGCGCAAGGATTTTTATTTACGAGATAAGTTACACGATTTTAATGGAAATTAAAAGTTCGTTTCGAGTTGCCGCACTTCCGCGTGATTTTATATAATAGCTGGCGCGCATCTCTCGTCGCTGTAAATAAATAAGTTATTAATTAAAAGTGACCGTTTTATGGGCCCATCAACGCGCGACGCGACGAAACAAGAGCGTCCGCGGCAAAAGTTCGCAGGACATTCGAGCTTTTCCTTTTATTAATTTAATCAAATGTTTTACAAGGCACGCGGGATTTCTGCGCGAGGCTCGTTCTTGTTGTGGCACATCGGAATCGCGAGTTTGCATAAACATCCGCAACCTAGTTATCAGACTACACCGTCGCGTTATTATCCTGTCGTTAAATGATATATTCCGAACGCAAAAACGCGCGAAATTTTCCTCCGACCGCGCTGAATACACGGCTTCTTCGATAATACACGATCGTACATTTCGAAGTGAGACAAGTGCGCAATTATTAACCCTTAAATGCATGAATTAATGCATTTTATTTAAAAAATAGGGTTATAATTTTTCAAATGAGTGGAAATCGGGAAAAATATTTAAAAAAATTATAAGTCATATCTTATAGGGTTTTTATTGAAAAATATTAATGATTCATTTTTGGTACACTATGCAAAATAGACATAAAAATTCTTTAGTTAGTATGACATATCTATAACAAAATTATAAACCACATGCATACCACACCAAAACAAAACCAACAAACCAATAAAGGAAGCATAGTACTAAATACATGTCGTAATTATTACCATTAGTGAATGTTGTCCCATTTTTGCATCAACACGAAATAAGCCCTCCATACATATGATAGTTACGGAATATAGACAAAAGTACTAGCAAATTAATAAATAAGAGCCTTACCTTTAGAAAATATTGTTTGTTTAACGAATACACCAAAATATTTCTAAATAATCCACTTCCAAAAGTACGTAAATGAACCCGCTATCAAAAATGCGCGCCAATTGGTATAACGTCAGAAAGATACAAATATTGAAGTCAAATGTCATTATTTTAGTTAATTTTTGATAAGTCAATGGACAAAGGAATCACTGCCATTCAGCCAAATGTATCGATATCAAAACTGTTGTCGGGTATCCGCGCAAAAAGTTATTGATTCATTTTTGGGACCCTATGCATTTAAGGGTTAAACAACGCCGGATTTATTGCCGTGCACGTTATATCGCTGATTGGTAATTGATTGGCCGCGCGACACGCAAGAAAGTCGCTCGACAATTTTCGAAGAATGGATATATCTGGCGCGAACGCGATATTGAAGATAAAATCTATATTTAATCAACCTTTGATGCAGCCGCGTTGTCAACGTTTCTGCGCGGGACAAAGAACTGCATCAATCGGCACGCGAAATCCTCGAAATTGAAAGATCTTCGGAATATGTGCGTGCATCGAGCTGACTGTGAATTAATACGAATTAATATGAATTAATGCATTGAGCATGTAATGTGGTATTGTGATTTAAAAATTAACGTACCGTTGAGACGAAGAAATTAATGCACCGTCGAAGCTGAAAAATGTATGCACGATCGAAACTACAAAATTAATGCGCCGTCGAGACTAAAAAATGTATGCACGATTGAAGCTACGAAATTTAACGCACCGTTGCGATTCAGAAATTAATACACCATCGAGATTGAGAAATTACTATAATATCGAAATTTAGTAAATTGATGCATCATTGATGCTAATAAATTGTTGCACTATCGGGGCTGATATTGCTGCGCCAATTTACCGCGAAACATTCGATACAGTTTTTAATGGACCGGGTAGCAAAAGAGCGTGGGGTTAATCGGCCCCGTAAACGTTACTTATGGGACGGTTCACAAGAACCGGAAGCGACGCTTACATCGGCCACAAAGTCGACAGAGCGCCGTTTAATACGGCGCGCGT
The DNA here is from genome assembly GCF_051020955.1 of Megalopta genalis. Lineage (NCBI taxonomy): Eukaryota > Metazoa > Arthropoda > Insecta > Hymenoptera > Halictidae > Megalopta > Megalopta genalis. Next base: position 34,082,167 of record NC_135014.1, on the reverse strand, counting down.
AATTATTGCAAATGAATGAAATGAAATCGGCTTGAATAATTACGGCAAATCAGCGGCGTTCGTTAAATGATTGTGCCATGTCGCGTCGGTCGGTGGGAATTGTTTATTTACCGCATTAATCTTGTCAAGTGAAGCGACCGACGATGTCCATGCAAATTTTTGTCACCTCATCTGATTATTACCGAAACCGTACCACACCGGCCGGTTATTCTCAATTTATTCATAAGCGAAAATCAATTTACACGGTCGCGAGAACTGCCGAAACGTTTTCGCCGGAGCTGTCGCAAAAAAGTCAAATTCAATTTCGGTGCGAAAATGATTTGTTTTTGCGACTGGTAAACGTGCAACGGTGCCCGGAATAATGCAGGAATATGATCGTACAAGTCTCTATTGTACATTGCATATTCGCAGATTTAAACGTACATTTAGAAATGTAATTATAAATTTTATTACATTTAATAATAATTATTATATTATTATTATAGATATAATTGTAAATATATGTATTAATATGATTATTATATAAGGAAACCTTTGATATGGCAGAAGAGTCGATTGTTACTTTTGAGCTTCTTCGAACAATTAATAATATTATGTCTGAATAAATGTACAGATCGAAAAGTGATTCCTATATATATAATAACAAACAATTTCTCTCTGATTAAAATCATATTCGAAAATCCTACTAGAATTATTATTATTATTTATTCTTCGAATAAAAAATTTTACTAGAATAAATTCTTGGAATATAATGTTATTCGAGATTAATGTTTAGAATAAATTCTGCGAGTAAAATTGTATTCGTTAGTCGCATAAAATATTCCGCTGAACGCGCACGTTCGATAACGAATTCCGGCAAGACAGTAGATTATTTATCGGCTCGCGTAAGAAGTGAAATGCAAATCGCCGAAGTGTTCGTAAACCCATATGCGTCGGTTATTCCAGATTCAAATCCGAACGTTTGAAATTTTCAGCTTCCATTTCGCAACAAACGAAACACGCGGCCGGCTTGTTGCATCTTCGCACCGCGCCGCCGCCGATTCTCGCCGCGCGCGGAACATCACTTTCGTTGAATTATTAATAGGTTAACGTTAATACCCCCTGTTATGGTTACGCTGGGAATGTAAAATCCTTGGAGAGCGCGCTGTTATCGGAGGCAAGGGCGAGCTTCATCGACGGGAAATATTAGCGGTAATGAGAAGCAGCGGTGCCCTAAGTTTTACTTTCGCGGTTCTCTCGTAAACGCGCGCGCGCGAGCGCGGCCGCTCGTTCGCGCTCGCGAGTTGCGAATCGTCGGTTGGATTATTCCGGAAAAGTTTCCGACCGTATGCAAGTATAATTCGGAGATAATGCCGCCCCACATCGAACCGCTAGAGCAAAGGCCACGTGCCGGGCGCAAGCCGATATTTTTGCAGCCGTGATCGAGAGCCCGCGGTTTCGTCGTTTGAATAATTTATCGAAAGGTTAAGAATAATCTCGCGGCCATGGGCGAAATTAATTCCGTGCGAACGGACCTTCTTTTCGCTTTCGGGCATCGCGTTACGTTCGCCGCTCGCACTGCCTTAACCCGGGATTGGATTGCGTTCACATAGAAATGTGAAACGCAGCTCTCATTCGTCGGTATTGGTTCACCGTTTACACGTTTATTCGTTGCACGCGATTCGTTGTGTTCTCGTGCCGGTGATAAAATTGTCGATCAAATAGGGATGCCAATATTTGTCGACAATTTTGGGGAAGGCATTTTAATTCTTCCAATTTAACTCTTCCAATTAAATTCTTCCAATTTAATTCTTCTAATTGTCGAATAAAACATTGTATCGTTAAGCTTTATCGCGCCCTTTCAATTGCATCATTAGTTGCAAAATTCTAATTCGTATAGTCGCGCAGTGTTGTCGCGTTCATGATAAACCCCTTTTATGAGAATAAAATTAAAATATCAGCGAAAAGTGGCTATCTCATTTTCTGTACCGTCCGTCACTCAAAAACGGTCACGCGACATAATGGATGAACCAAAATTTGATCGAGAAGTTACGTTTTAAAATCGCTCAGAAACGATGACACGTAACAACAGATGAACCAAAATTTGTTCGAAGAGCACGATCAACATGAACGTTCAATGTGGAAAATTGTTCATGCGACATTCTCCAGAATATTCTCCTTGTTCCAGAACATTTCGCTACTAAATTTAAAAAAAAAAGAAGGAATCATCTCTCTACCTCATCTCCGTTAAAAGTTCTACGATTTCGACGCGAACCTGCTCATTTCTGTCCACTGTGTGCGGCGCATCGGGGAGCTGGGGGCCGTTGGAAAGGACAGCTTCGAATTACGAAATCTCGGCGCGGCGGCGAACGAAAAATGCATCCCCGAAATGCGTATACTTTATTAACCCCGGGGAAAGGCCGTGTCGTTATCGTTCCTCGCGCTAACGTACAGTTCGCCCGGGCAACGGGGAAAAAGCACCCGACACGTTTCTGCCGGGTGTCTACGTTAAAAACCTACTGAAAAAGTTGCAGCTCGTCTTTATGTACGGACAACGCGTTGAAAAAGTTGAAACGGGGACCGTGTTCCTCCATTCTCCCGGCTCCCAGTATTCTGCAGAAGGGTTCAAATGCGTCTCGTGTCGCAGCAATCTCGGAAATGGGTCAAGGTGAGATGCGGAGAACGAGAGAAAGAAAGAAAGAGAAAGAGGGAGAGAGGGAGAGAGAAAGCGAGATTGAGAGAGAAAGCGAGAGAGAGAGAGAAAGCGAGAAAGAGCGATATTGAGAGAGAGAGAGAGAGAGAGAGAGAGAGAGAGAGAGCGAGAAGGAGCGATATTGAGAGCGAGAGAAGGCTAAAGAGAGAAAGAGAAAGCGAATGAGAGAAAGAGAGAGAGAGCGAGAAAGCGCGGGATTGAGAGCGAGAGAAGGCAAAAGAGAGAAAGAGAAAGCGAAAGAGAGAGAGCGAGAAAGCGCGAGATTGAGAGAGAGAGAAGGCAAAAGAGAGAAAGAGAAAGCGAAAGAGAGAAAGAGAGAGAGCGAGAAAGCGCGAGATTGAGAGCGAGAGAAGGCAAAAGAGAGAAAGAGAAAGCGAAAGAGAGAAAGAGAGAGAGCGAGAAAGCGCGAGATTGAGAGAGAGAGAAGGCAAAAGAGAGAAAGAGAAAGCGAAAGAGAGAAAGAGAGAGAGCGAGAAAGCGCGAGATTGAGAGAGAGAGAAGGCAAAAGAGAGAAAGAGAAAGCGAAAGAGAGAAAGAAAAAGCGAAAGAGAGAAAGAGAAAGCGAAAGAGAGAAAGAGAAAGCGAAAGAGAGAGAGAGAGAGAGAGAAAGGGTTCCGATGATCTCGTCGCTTGCCACGGGTGGCTAAGTTTAAAACTCCAGGTGAGTCCATAAATTGAAAGTCCCGATCACACACAGCTTAAATGATCCTCATTCTATTCGCCCGGCGCTCGCCGCTGTTATAGCCCACGTATCGAGTAACGAGCTTCCATCGATCGGTTCCCAATTGCGAGCTGATTCGCGTGTGAAAAATCTCGCATCGAGATTCAGCCGATTTTCGTTCCGCCGCTCGCGCCCCGGATTAACCGGGGAGCTCATTAGGAGCCTCTTTGTACGTTTAACACTGTCTCTAATCCACGATCATCTGGGACCGTTCGCGGACCCGTTACCAAATAAATAGGAACGTCCGAGCGACAGGCAGTAGTCGCGTGAAGAATGATAGTCGGTAGTTTTGTAAAACCGTCTTTTGTTATCGCCGCCGGACTCTGATTTATGTCGTATTTAGTTTATTTTATTTATTAACGTCCAACAAGTTTGATTTATGGCTCGGTTGATCCAGGTCAGATGCCGCGGATTTTTCGGAAAAAATGCGTGTTACCGTGACAGTTATGTATGGCTGCGTCGAATAATTTATGCCGTTGGTTCCATCTGATCCGCGGTTCTACGTAACGGGTGGCTCTGCACGATCGCAGCGAGATCGCAAATACGAATAGGGTAAGCGTGTTGCTTAAAGTGTCCCTCCCTGATTACTGTGCCCTTACGATAATTTTACTTGCATTTAAAAACAATATCATTAAATTAGAAATATTTATGAATTATTACTGTATATGTGTATGTTATTATTATGAGATATTGGTAATTATTATTATATATTTTATTATTATAAGGTATTGGTAGAGTTATTATAATATATTATTATTACAAGATATTGGCAATTATTAGTATATATTATTATTAAAAGATATTGGCAATTATTAGTATATATTATTATCACAAGATATTGGTAATTATTAGTATATATTATTATTAAAAGATATTGGCAATTATTAGTATATATTATTATCACAAGATATTGGTAATTATTATATATTATTATTACAATATATTTGCAATTATTAGTATATATTATTATTACAAGATATTGCTAATTGTTATTATATACTATTATTACAAGATATTGTAATTATCAAATTAAAGATATCGACCAAATTACAGAAAAACGATAATATAATCGATTTCATAGATAAATTCTTTTATTCCAAATAATTCAGTAACTGAAACAAATTTACATATTGTTCCCATTTTTCCGATGCGTGCGTTGATTACTGAGCGCTCTCATGTAAAACCACGTGTCACGTCCTAACCTCACCTTTCTTGGTCCGCGAAAAGTGTATCGTTCACGTGATCTTCTTTCCCATTTCGTCCGATCTCGCAAGTATTGAGAAATAAATACTAAATTATGCCAAACACAATTTAGTACGAAACGTTTCACGCGTTTGCATTCTCGTTACAGAATTATTTATCTAGAACTGATCGCAGTAATTGAAGCACAGTAATTGACACACTTGTCCGTGTGTCTCTTTTCGGAATTTCGCGAGTCCATTAGCAGGCGGAACAAACGTTTCTCAGGCAACGGAGGGGGATCGTCGCAGCCTCGCGACTATAATCTTCCATCGAATCCTCGTCTTTTCTTTTTTACGCCGGCTTTCAGAAAAATTCGTAGAACGGAAAGAAGAAAGTCGTATTCGGAGGCGCGTACCAACGATATTAAAAATGCTGGCGCGCGGGTATTTCTCCCGGGCGAAAAACGGAAGCTTTCACGCTAATGGAATGTGCAAATGACCGAACCGGCGGAATGTAATCGAAGATGATTCACTGTTCGCAAGGCATTGCGTAAACACGGTATGACTTAACGTTCCGTTGAAAGATCCGATATCTTGTTAATCAAGCTAATACGTACCGCTGCCGAGCGACGACGGAGCAGGGAAAGTGGTGGGAGACAGATAAAGAGAGAAAGAAAGAGAGAGGGAGAGAAAGAGAGAATTTTTACGCGAGCCGAGTGTGAGATTCTGCAGACCGGAAGCGGGTCTCCGGTTCTTCCTCTCACACGCCTACTTAATATTGTGCGACCTCTTAGGGTGAATACTAACGAGCCCGCAATCATTTATCTGCGAGAACGATCGCGTGCAAGTTCGAGTAAACCAGGATCAAGCCGTGTAATTGTTTTTTGGATCGCCTGCAAACATGGAGTTAATATTGAACTAATTGCGGGGGGACCCCGGGAGAAAATTCAGCTATTCGGATTCTCGAACTCATTAGGCGCCGGGAGACCGTGAGAATCTCGCGAACTTTTCTATTTTAATTGTAATTATGGCGTAGCATTAATGGAATTATTAAGACTTCGGAATCGTAATCATTACGCTCGGCGACTAATATCCTCGGCGGACTTATCGGCGGCGAGAGAAACGTTTCTTTTTTTTCTGTCCAACTCGTCCGGAGTTGTCGAACGCGTTTGCTGCTACAGTTTCTGCGCCAGAGGATTAAACATGGGGATCGCTGTTGATGATCTTTATTCGGAATAATTAGCTTTTCGAATCAGCCGACTTAATGTTGTGCTAATAGAAATAATGGTTTAACGCAGCATCCTTGCCAGTTACGTTGCACAATAATCTAGTTTTAATGTAGCATGACCTATATTGATTTCCTTACAGATCGCAAGTGGCCTATCGCCTTATTTGTGCATCATATATTATATAATAAAATAAAATAGAATGGATAAGGTAAAACGGAATGTTGTGAACAGTAAATAGATAAGTAAAAGAGAATAAAATTCAATAAATTGAACTCAGATGAAATACAATGATCTGTACAACGATTTTTAATATAATTATAGCGACCTTCAATTTTTTATATCTTCGTCTGTCTCCGGTTCGTTAATTTCAAGACGATCGTTGTAAAAGAAGATGACGTGTTTTCACTGAAAGTTTATTCAACTGTTCGAACAAATACATTTAGAACGAGGTTCTCCTGAAATATCACAGCATGATTCAGAAGATAAAAAATGCCCGTCCTTTAATACGTTCGCTGTCACGCTAAATTCACGAGGCTTTGCGTTTAAACCGCGCAGCCCACTGATAGCACGTGTCACCGCACTTGTTACGTACGCTGCTAAGATGTCTCGTAACCAGTGGATTTTCATGGGACTAGCGGCGTATAAAAATCTGTAAAAAACTGGGCAAATTTAAAATTCGCCGTAGCGAATGTACCGCCGGAACTTCGCGCATTAAAAATCTTTTGCGGTGGGAATAATAAATAGACGGCAACGTAACTATTTTGTACGCGAATTGCGAGAAGTTTGCGTTACTTAAAATATCGTTCTCGTCCGTTGATAATTAACGATATAGTTTCTTTCTCGTTAGAATGAATCGTCGATCTTTTGACAAATCTTCATACGACGTTTTACGAATGCTTTTCCAAATAAATAATTTCTGTTCCGTCGAACGTGTATCAATACGATCTTGTGTGAAATTAGATTCATTTTGTGTTTATTTAGACATACTCATCGTTTCCAATCATGTTATATTCTCTCCTTGCAGCGTTAATTAAAGGCATACTCGAAAAATCACGAATCACTGTGAAAAATCACCGTTAAAAATCACCGTTAAAAATCACCGTGGAAAGATCAGCGTGTTCGGGAACGAACGTGGTCGAATCACTGGTGATTCAAAGGTAGCAGCTCTAACGATCATTAATCCTTGCTCCGTCCCAGACCAATTCCTCGTTCCGAAAGCAATACGGAGACCTCCGAGGCCAGAAGCAGCAAGGTCTCGATCCCCGACGCGCTAAAATATGAAAATCCGAATCCGTTCCATTAACACGGGACATTGGGTAGGAAGAGAAGGAGGGTCCTATCGGCGCGACCGCGCGCGAAACGGGTCTGAGACAGTAGGGAGAAGGGTGACTTTCGGGGCGCTGGCGGATCGCAAAGCCATTGGCTGGCCCTCGTCGTTCAACCAGACGCGGCGCGAGAAGCTTTCCGGCGTCGTCGGTCGACTGGTATTTCTTCGGCTGGCTGGGGTGAAAAAAAAACAAGAAGTTTAGGATAAATCCAAGCAGGGTTCGCCGGCGGAGATGAGGGACGCCGGTGCAGTCGGCAGACGATATTGGCGTGCACGTCAGTGGCTCCAGGGTCGGTGGTCCGGCCTAGGGTGGCTTCGAGAGAGAGGGTCTTGGAGAAACGGAGAGCAAGGGAGAAGGATCTAGAGAGCGAGAGAGACCTGGAGAGCGAGAGGAACCTGGAGAAATAGAGAGAGAGCAAGAGAGAGGCTGCTGGAGAAACTGAGATAGAGAGATAGAGAGAGATAGAGAGAGATAGAGAGAGAGAGAGAGAGAGAGAGAGAGCAAGAGAGAGGCTGCTGGAGAAACTGAGATAGAGAGAGAGAGAGAGAGAGAGAGAGAGCAAGAGAGAGGCTGCTGGAGAAACTGACATAGAGAGATAGAGAGAGAGAGAGAGAGAGAGAGAGACCTAGAAGAACGGAGAAATACACAGCGTCTCCAGGGCTGAAAAAACTCGATTTTCGAAACACTAAACAGACTATAAACATTTCGATCTTCTCACGACGTGCACCGCAATGCCGCGTTATAAAAAAATAGCGATTAATGTGCAGAAAATAACGATGACCATCGACACTTGCAGGAAAATGACCCCGGGAGAAAAGAAACCATAGTTTTCAACTAAACAAAGCTGTTCCGACACAATTTTTGATATCAGCAAAAATAAAGAAGATATCTCGGTGCAGCAATTTTCGAACATTTCTTACAACCAGTCCGCGGGATTTCCATGCAAAATAAAACTAGTCTGCGCTAATTACGAGATACCGAAACTACATCGATTTTATCAGGTCCCATAATTATTTTAATAACTTGAAACTGGTCGGACAGTATCGTCGAATTCTTTCGACGTTCTCATTGTTTTGTATCTCATCGATTGATCTTTAAAGTAAATACATATAAAATCGCCAGTCTACTTATAATTGCCGGAATATATCATAAATATCTTTAAAAGCTTATACCTTTTCGATACAGCATGCTCGGACACGAGTTTATTTGAACAGTTTTCATCTCACCTTGGTAACGTACAGTATAATTTTGGTCCCAGCATTTTTGGACACCCTGTACAGAGGGAGACGGACCTGGAGGAACATAGAACTAGATAGAACGAGAGAGAGAGAGAGAGAGAGAGAGAGAGAGAGAGAGAGAGAAGCACCTGGAGGAACAGAGAACTATCTATCTAGGAGGAACTATCTATCCGATAGTGGGATAGAAAGAGAGACCTGGATGAACAGAGAGATAGACATAGGGAGTAACAGAGAGAGAGAGAGAGAGAGAGAGAGAGAGAGAGAGAGAGAGAGAGAGAGATAGAGGGAGAAGGCTGGAGGAAGCTGGAGGAACAGAGAAAGCTGGAGAAAGCCGGAAGCGGAGAAGGGAAAGGTTGGATGGCTAGGTCGCTGGAGTTGCGGTGCTGCGGAACTGCGGGACAGTGGGGATGCGAGGGCCTCGGTGAACGAGGGTGGCGTCGCGAGAGTGGGTCGGCCATGACGTCATAGCTATGGGGGAGATCGATCCGGGATTCGCGGTCTGCCCGAGGGCGCAGCAGCACCTACACCCCCGCAACGCCGCCCGCCTAGAAGGCTCTCCTACGTTGCTCTTCAAGCAGACTCCACCCTGGGACACGCGGGTTCCAGCGGTTCGCTTCGAACCAAACCAGCATCCAGCACGCGTCGCGACGCGCCGAGGCCCGAGACCCGACCTCGGCCCGACCTCGGCCCGGCCCGAGACTCGGCGCGACCCGGCCCGACCCTTACCCTCGCCGAAAGGGAAATCGTTCTGGTGTACCCAGGCGCGACCTGACTTCTGTCTGCTTCATCCAGCACGCTTTTGCCTGCTTTCGCCTGCTTTCTGCTCGCTTCGGCTCGGTTTTTCCTATCGGAATCTGACGATCGCGCCGATCGACGCGCCGCTACGATCTTAATTAGGCTACCGCCGGGCGGAATGCGAGTGGCCCGGCTGCCGCTGGGTTCATGGCGAAGGTTTCGATGTTGGATCGGGTTTCCGGGGGTCTGTTCTGTCAAGTGTGTTCGCCGGCTAATTGATGGCTCGGTTGTCCGGCCGAGATAGATAGATGATTTTTGGTCGGGCCGCGAGGTTCCGCGGGAATTCCCGCGGTTGTCGATCAAGTACCTCGATTCGGGTCGTCAATGGACGAAACGGGGACGGAGGTCGCGTTGCGGCGGTTGGTTTGTTGGCTCGGACGATTTTTAGATCTTTTCGTCGATGGAGCTGACTTGCGCAGCCGGTAATCTTTGTGTTCTTTTGTTTCGTTTACTTTCGAACGAACAAATTTATCCTCTTCGAGCGGCTGCCACTGTTTTACTGTCGCTAGTGGTGACGTCAGATTGGCTCAGTATTGATAACGGTGATTTGACGACAAATTTATTTGTTCAGATTTGAAAATTAATTTTCACGCGGATTTATTGCATTTTTATAATTTAATTAGGTTCGGTAGAGAGCAACGTAAGAATATTCGAAATAGTAATCGATGTCGCAGAAATTTATCTTTCAATTTTTATTTGATTAATTGATATACGGTAAATTTCTCCCTGTAAAATGAACAATTTGGGAAGGGGAGATACGATTATAGCTGTTGACAAAATATAAAAACGTGCCGTAAGTTTCAAATAATCGAATCTCCACTTCTCAAATTGCCTATTTTTGTGTACAATTTGAGGGTCAATTAGGGAGAATTGACTGTACCTCGATTTTACGAAATTTTCTAAGTTGTATTGGTGTATATAAAGCGACAATTGACGATTGACGCGTAGATATGATCACATTGTACGTTATAAAAATGCGAATTTCCACGCAGATCAACGTATTTCATTTTCACCAACATTCGATCGCGCCCGAATCGACTACAAAAGTTTGACGTATCTCCAGTAGCCAACGCTCAGCTTCGTGTTGGAATAGGCGGACAACAAAGAAATAGTATAACAGTCTTAAACATTCATAGTTTCCATTGATCACCTCCGTTCGATCGAGTGAGATACAGTGCAGATATTCTCATTGATTAATTTCTCTTGAATGGTCATTGTTCCTCCAATCCAAGGTCTGCACGTTTAATAGCTATTTAACTGTTGAATTCGCTCAATCATTTTCTGTCACGAGCAGACTCGTTTGATTATGTCACGTCCAAATTGTGTAACGTGTTCTATGACCAGTGACAGGAGCGGAGATATGATTGTAATGTAAAATTAAATCGTCTCCGACTTCGTTCGAGAATGAATTTCATTCGAATCTTCCTTGAACTCGACTTTCTCGTTCAATGTAAAGACTAAACATAATATTTAAATGTAAAGTTTAATCATAATATTTAAATGTAAAGTATAAACATAATATTTAAATGTAAAGGCTAAACATAATATTTAAATGTAAAGGCTAAACATAATATTTAAATATAAAGTATAAACGTAATATTTAAATGTAAAGTCTAAAAATAATATTTAAATATAAAGTCTAAGCATAATATTTAAATATAAAGTCTAAGCATAATATTTAAATATAAAGTCTAAAAGTAATATTTATATATAAAGTCTAAGCATAATATTTAAATATAAAGTCTAAAAGTAATATTTATATATAAAGTCTAAGCATAATATTTAAATATAAAGTCTAAGCATAATATTTAAATATAAAGTCTAAACATAATATTTAAATATAAAGTCTAAACATAATATTTAAATATAAAGTCTAAGCATAATATTTAAATATAAAGTCTAAAAATACTATTTAAATATAAAGTCTAAGCATAATATTTAAATATAAAGTCCAAACATAATATTTAAATATAAAGTCTAAACATAATATTTGTAAATTAGTTATAATAACCTTTTCTCCAATTATTACAAATTAGTTATAATTAGTAACGAGTTATAAAACCAATCAGTGATAATTTATAGTAACTAACGAGTTAAAACTAATCCGTAATAATTTACAATAACGAACGAATTATAGTCGTTAATCATTGATCAGGTTACTTTTTGCCGGCGAGACTTCACCGGCCACCCTGTAGCTGACCCAGTTCGATTTATTTAGCGCCGCTGCGAACAAGTTGTTATACGAATGTGCACAAACGGCGGCACGGACGAGTTGTTTGATTTTTTTCGCCGGAATAGGTTAATTGCTTGTCTCTTCAAATAATTGAGTTTCTCCGTTTCGTGATTGGGAGAACGAGCGCGAGCGCGAGCGCGCGCGCGCGCTAGCTAGTTTTTATAATCGTTATGGGGGGAAAACACGGATGAACGAGGAGGGAAAGGGGAGGCGGGCTTTTCCGCGAAGGTCAATAACGACGCATTGTGTCGGCCGTCCACTCGCGACGGATTTTTATTTGTCGAGCACGCGAGATATCGTCGTCGTCGTCGCCGGCGGTGGTCGCGGTGTGAGGGGAGGGGGGGGGGGCGGCTTTGCATTTCACCGGGTTGATTAACGGAGTGTGTCGACTGTCGCAATTCAGCCGGGAACCGTTTCGAGTAGACCGGCTTGACAAAGTTGCCGCGAAAATTCTGCCGGGGTATCGTTGACCCAATTCCGTCCTCGAAGCTCGCGCGCTGAAATTATTGAATCTCAATTTGCCTCGAAATAATGTGTTTCATACGCGGCTTCGAGGACGCCGCAGTTTTACGCCGGATTCATCGTTCCGCGGGCTTGTCCCCGCCATTATCGGCTGTGCCGGCCACCGGTGACCGTCGCCGAGCTCGCACACCAATTCTCTCCGCTTTAACCCTTTCGCTACTACGGGCCACTATAGTGGCCCTCCATAAGATGTCACTGAGGTACTACGGGCCACTATAGTGGCCTTTCGTATGATGCCACTGAGGTACTACGGGCCACTATAGTGGCCTTTCATAAGATGCCACTGAGGTACTATGGGCCACTATAGTGGCCTTCCATAAGATGCATTATATTGCATAATGTTTTATTTCCTCTCATACTGTAAATTAAAGAGCGCATGCTAAGACGTTATAAATACCCTGGAATACCCTTTATTTATAAATACCCTTTGGAGAGAAATTTTTTCGTACGAAAACATTCAAGCAGCTTGGGTTCTCCGCCGCGGTACTCCCGCTGACGATCGGCGTCGCGTAGCGTGCAGTGATGTCGCGGCGCTCCGTTCAGCGGAAGTACCGCGGTGGAGAACCCGCCCGTAGCGAAAGGGTTAATAAGAGTCGCGGGTAACGCGGCTGTGCAATTGAATGTTACGAATTCTATCGAGCACTTTCGTACTCTTTCCGATGCAATAGAACACCGGATTGGCACGGACGTTTCATTCGTTTGTAGCGGAAATTAGCCACGCGTTTCTGTTGGCCGCCATTTTGGCTGTGTCCTGGACCGTACGACGTCCGTTTAGCTTCCTAGAGGATGTTCACGCACTGACATGATTACGGTGCTGTAGAACAGTTCGGGACAGTTCGACGCCGAGGGACTAATTCTCTGCGGCTACAAGGAAGAACGCCGCAATTCACGACTTCAAGAAATTTAAGTCAATGCGTTCATTGAACCGCAACGCGTAGGATTTACGCGTTTATTCGAAAAAGATATTGCGGAACTGAATTCTACGGACTCGAAAAAATTGTGCACATTGAAATGCTATTACAATGATTTCTTCTTAATTTGCGCTTAGATCGCGCATAAATTTCGTACAATTATCAACGATCGTACAATTATAAAATCTCTTTCTCCCAAATTGTCCATTTTCTTGCGGAATCCGAGCGCGAATTAGGGTGAAATTACTGGTAATACGAAGCATCAGAGCTTCGAGCGTCGACGTCACGGAAATGAAAACACGTGACTTGCGGCGTTCTTCCTTGCTGGCACGGAATTAGCTGCGGAAAATCCGATTGTTCTTTTGACCGTCGAAATCGTGCGGACAGTTTTTCGAACCGGGAGCGCCGGCGAACGTGTCAGGCCGGTTTGTCGGCGATTCTTGCAACTGTCACGGCTCCCGCGGACAGATGTCGAGAGTGTGTTCTATAAAATAGTGAAAATTGGCAAGTTTGCACGAGGGTACTTACACTATCCGGATGTCACGGAAACGCTCGTTGTAACTCGATTTGCTTTTCAAATCTGGAATACGTTACGCGAAACAGTGAGAATTGCAGTGAGGTTTATACGAGAGCACTTGCTGCCCGGGTATCAGGCCAGAAATATTCGCGATGACACGAATTTGATTTGAAAACGTGGAATATATTACGCGGGGAACAGTGAAAGTTCGCGCGCTTGTAAATGGAGCATTTATGGATACCGGTGATGCTGCTCGTAACTCGAAATTACAGTCGACTCCGAGATTTCGAGCGACCGGCCATTGCCAGTGCTCTGAACTTGATTTCATACTGTAACAATAAACCATGAAGATCGTAATGCGATTCTATTTTCACAATGGCGATGTTGGAAGCACGACTTTCTAGTGTGACAGTAATTAGACCACGTTTCGCAGGATAATTCGTAGAAAATCAGTCTCTCTCTCTCTCTCTCTCTCTCTCTCTCTCGATTCGTCCAATATAATTATTCCCAATACAATTGAATTAATTAAGGAAATTATCACAATTAACAATTTAATTTTTCAACGAAACATTAAATACAAATAAGAAACTTCTTTCCTTTTCTGAAAAATTCATTTAGGAGAAAACGACTCAAATTATCGTATAACTTCTATTATTTTATATCAGGATGGTGTTGCATTACTTTTCTATACAATCTTTTGCGGAGCGTCAAAGAACCTGAATATATAACATCTTTTATTTAATTTTATTTTAATTTTAAATACTTCGAAAAATTATGTTTAGAATTATTATTGTTCGCGGCAGTAAATCGGCCGCGATGATCCGCGAGCTGTTGCCATTAAAGTAGCGACCGAGCCGCGTGATCTTCTCCAACGAAAGTTGTTCGCGAAGCGAACGGAAAACCAGTTCGATCGTAAACTCAGTTTTAATTCAACGCGTATAGATTTTTACGGCGTCGAATTGGCAAGCGGGCCGAGCAACAGACTTAATTGTGTTTCCATAAATACACCGATCGCGAGCCGGCGAACGTTCCGCGACTCTGCTGCGGCCGGCCGTGCAAGGGATTAGGATAAACGCCGCGTTCGCGTACAAATGTTCATTAGAATAAACATCGATTTGGACGGCTCGCGGCGCGCAACACGGCGAACTCGAATGCATCGATCCTCTCGCGGATCGGCAGCTCGCACGAATCGACGCGGAATCTGCATTATTAAAAATCCGACATCTCTCGATTATCCCAGCCTCGCGTCCCGGAATCCTATTACGAGCATGCTTAGGCGAAAACCAATCGCCGCAGATCAGACGGCTTTAATTATTCGTTCGCCGGAGCAACCTTCGATATCTTCAACGCGAAGCGAACGTTTGAGGACGCGTGTCTCGTTTTATGCCATCGCGGCGGACGAATTATTTAGCGCAAAAATTTGCAGTCCACCGATTGGTAATCCTCGAGCGTCGGACCATTTTGCGCAACTGTATCGTCGACGATGCTTATAGCAATTCTAAGCTTTATTCAGCAGTCTTTCGAGCCGATTAGCTGGTGTCCCGATACCTGTTTATACAACGTATTAAGCGTCGACGGTCGTCCGAAAGCGATACAGAAAATTCCTACTCTCGGAAAAATTTCATTGCTGAAAATTAACCGACGCGCGAGGATTAATCGTTCTCTGTGTGCATGATATCCTATGCTACAGTTCGTATTTACGTTCGAATAATTTATATCCCGGTGCGATACAAATGATACGTTCAGAAACGATTTCGAGGACAGCATTAATTATTAGACCGCGAATTCTATGCGGTTTCGACGGGAATTAAACAGATACTCGTACTTCGCTAAAATTCTCAACAGGTGAAACACCGTTTCTCCACTTCGTCTTACGCGATCGCCGCAGACTATTTTTGCACGAACAATCGATAATTTTCCGCGCGATATCCACGATATCTATAGTCCGCGCCTCCGTGCTCTAGATTTTCGCGAAAGCAACAACCTCGCGGCATAACTCGAAGAAGACCGGCCGCCGGTCGACCGTTCGTCGAACGAAAAATAATTCTCTGCGGGAGCGAAATTCGGCGAATTCCGAATCGGGGGGACGGAAAGTGTCCCTCCCCCCGGAATTGGCGAGTCGGTATCGGGAATCGTTAAGCGGCCGATTAAAATTCAGGGGGTTAAACAACTGGCGGAGGGATAATAATTCGGGCGAAGTGGTCGTCCGCCGTGTTTAAATTTCCAGGTCGGCCGGTGCGGCCGGGGCCGGGAAATTGCATGAAAAATGAAAGTGCGCCGGTCGGGAAGGGCTCTGAAAAAAATATGTAGAGAGGTAAAAGGTCTGGTTGCCGGTGGCCTTTAAGGGTTAATGTATTTATGGCCGCCCCTTTGCCGCGCGCACGCCGTTCGGGAGTAGCCGGTTCGCCGCCGGTGACCGTCTGCAAATATTGATCTTCGCAAATACTCGTGTGTTCGAGTGACTCGAAAACGCGGGCCGGGGCGTCGTTTAAGAATGCAAACTCCGCGAGGACAGTGTCGTCCCCGGTTCGGCACGCCGGCGCGTTTCCGTCTCCGTGTCGCGTTCCGGGACGCAATCCGTTCCGTTCTCGCGATATTGTTCGAACCGATCGGGACCCCGAGATTACCCGAAGGTTTAAAACTTTCCCCGACCGCGCGGATTAAAGTTGTTTCGCTCCGCGGGCCGGCCGGGAAATTCTATTACCGTTCGCAGCCCGTCCGCCCTCGCGGAAGTTATTTGTAAAAACTGCGAACTTATGTATGAAGAACTAGTTTTAAGCGGCTCAAGTATATTAGACAGCCGTTTCCTTCCGCCTTTGTTTCACCGCGAACTCGTCGATCGGCTATAATGCACCCTCCGCAACCCTCGCGCCCGGCTCTAGGGTGCGGTGCAACTTGCGCGCTGAATTGTTTCAGCGGCTCGGACAATTGATTCCGCGATGCGAAGGACTTCCGGTGCTTCGCGATCGGAACTTTCGCAGTCGTTCGCTTCTGCTACGCGGAATTTCGATTTTTATACCGATTCTGCGGTTTGAATGAAGGCGCGGCTAAATGTTGAAGTCGAACCTGAACGATGACAACAACAGAGAGATACTTGGGAATTTCTCTGTTTAATCAATTCGGTACTTGTTTATTCGGAGCTTATTTAACCGTGGTCGCGTTCGTTGTGGAGTCATTAGCGACCACGGTTTTTCTTCGTAAGATTAACGTTTTAAATTGCAGCTGGACGTTGTTGTTGGTTTGGAGATAGCTGATGCGTGTACAGAACATTTTAATGTTTTAATTGTGTTTTTATAGTTGTTTTATAGCGAGTTGCGCCTTTTACGTTGTCGCTTAAAGCGGGTCTTAGTTCGTGGTTTTTCCTGTCGTCGGTATATCTACTGCAGTAGGGGATGATGTTTACATACGTTTATCTTATATTTCATTTTAATTTTACATTGCATTTAATTTCAATTTTTATTTTAATTTTATCTTATATTTCATTTCAATTTTATATTATATTTAATTTCAGTTTTAATTGTAATTTTATCTTATACTTAATTTCAATTTTAATTTTAATTTCATCTTATATTTCTTTTTCTCTATTTTTTAATTTTGTCTTACATTTAATTTCAATTTCAGTTTTAATTTCATCAGATATTTAATTTTAATCTTATCTTATATTTAATTTCAATTTTAACTTTAATTTCATCGTATATTTAATTTTGATTTCATCATATATCTAATTTTAATTTTATCTCATATTTAACGTTAATTTCATATTATTTACATCTTAATATTATATTACTCGTATTTCAACTTCACAACACAACTTTTACGTTACTTTCACATCTTGAGACACGTATAAAGGAAACTAGTTTCTTTCTTGCTGCTCTTAGGGGTTTATTGTTTGAAAACTTCTTCGTGCATTTATAGTCGGAAGCGTAGTATCATCATTTTCGTTTCTGCCGGTAAGTTAATGTAAATTGCCAGGTATATAGAGCAGTCAAACCGGAAAACAGGTAACACCGCATTATCGTCTATGTTCGCCACGAGTAAATTCAGCCGGTAATAACCAGACACCGGCCAGCGGTATTAAAGTTATAACGTGCTCTAGAAAAAGGAACTTTATCCCACTTCATCGATCTATTTCTGTATGTAATCACCGACGCTATCCCATGTTATTAGCCCGCGGGGTTTATGACACCAATATGCGAAACGTAAAACAACAAGTAATCTGTCGGCGGAGTTCAAGAATCCCATCATATTATCCTCAACGCGTTCATTTCCGTCCGACAGCTGTTTCATCCAATTAATGCAGGCAAGTTTCTTTATACATGTGAACATTATTCATTGAATTATGTTTCTGCCTCGTATTAAGTATCATTGTTCTCATTGTGCTCGCCGCTTCGCACAATCGTACAAAAAGATAAACTATTTACCAGGACCCCGGAAAATACGAGATATTGTCAAAATTAATACAATCGCCTAGATCAGATTACTCACATTCGACTAATTACACCAGCCAACTCACATCCGATTATTTACATCGATCGGAATAAATTTGGGAAATATTATTGAATAATAAATAAATAATGTCTGTCCCATCGATGTTTCGTATTTCATCTTTTTATCGAATGCATCAGCGAACGCAACGTAAGAATGAACGTAAGAGCGTACGGGGTCGATCATTTTGATGAAATAGCTTCGAGAACTGTTTGGAATCGTTTGCAGTCGGATAGGAGATCAACGGACGACGGATTCGTTACATTTAATCGCGGGCATACGTGTTTGTTCGGCGAAAACCGTTCATCGGCGGGACAGACGTGATAAGTGCATCGGACGCGAGATTATTTCTCGGCGGATTAATATGCATCGGGCAGCTATAGGGGCGGCAACAAATTAGCGGCCGTTATCAAGCGAGCCGTTAAATCCTGGCAACGTCAGGAGTCCGTATCGGGGCAGCCGCCGATGAGAAACGGAACGCGAAACAGAACGGAAAATTCTTGGAATCGGCCTCGGGCACGCGGCAAAGGCGATTTTGGACTTCGGGCTGCCGATTTCGTTTCCCAGATAATGCCGGGTCGCTACACGGGTTAATCGACGGGTCGTTAAGCGAGACACAGTCGTATGGTTGCGGGTATCGGCGAACTTCCTATTTCCTGGAATGAAACCCCGACGATAAGCGAGCTGAACCCGCCACAGAGTATTAGGACTCTCTCTCCCTTTCTCTTGCTTTCTCTCTCCCTTCCCCCCTCTCTCTTTCTCTCTCTGTGTGTATGTGTCTCTCTATCTCTCTCCTCGGAACAGCAGCTAAATATCGGCTTATTACGAGCCCGAAGAAATTTCGGTAGCTGATTATTACGTTACCAGCAGTTACCAGCAATGCTCGCGTTCCCTTACTTGTAATATCCGCGACTAATTAATTACTGGCTCGAATCGGTGGATACTCGATGCTTTGCTGTTGTGACAGAAACGAAATGGTTTGGCGTCGAATATGGAATCGGCTGTTTCGATATTATAATCCCTTGCTGTACCAAGAATTATATTATTAATACATTTCATTAAGCCTTCGGTAGCGGAGGCCATTTGAACTCGAGATCCAAAATAGTTTTTCCAATCTTTGTAGTATTTCTAATTTCTTATTATCTGGCGCATTTTACAAGGGATTTTCTGGTTGGCAAATTGAATTTGTTCGCGACCCCCAGCGTTTCCTATTTTAGGAGAAAATAGTAAAAATTACGGGATCCTCGACACGGTTTCGTGAGAACGTCGAATGTCGAGTAAAAATGTTATTAACTGTCGCTTTTCCGGAACTTAATAATTAACAGGGGATCTTTGATGATATAACGATTCTTTCGAAGTCGCGTGCAGCAAGTCTGCCAAGGGAAAAGAAGTCAAGCATCCCGTTAATTATTGGTTTTAGGATCGATGAGGGCTCATCAATTTTTATTGAGAAGTTAGCGTTGTTCGAATTGCAACGCGATAATATATGTTTCTCGAATTCGCGAACAATTTCCACGACAAAATAATGTAATTACTTATTTTTGTAATTTTCGTCTTTGAGATAATTAAGTTCGTTGTATGGCTTAGCCAATTAAATTCGGTGTGTAATTTAGACAATTATATTCATTGTACAATTTAGACAATTAAATTCATTGTACAATTTAGACAATTAAATTCATTGTACAATTTAGAGAATTAAATTCATTATACACACAATTTAGAGAATTAAATTTATTATACAATTTAGACAATTAAATTTATTGTGCAATTTAGACAATTAAACTCATTGTGTAATCTGTATAATTAAATTCATTGTATAGTCTATGTAATTAAATCCATTGTACAATCTGTGTAAATAAATTCATTGTATAATGTATACAATTAAATTTATTGTACAATCTACGCAATTAAGTTCATTGTACAATTTACATAATTAAATTCACTGTACAATCTATTTAAATAAATTTGTTCAACGCACACAATGAACGTTTCAAAAGGGCAGCGATAAATTGTTCTGAACGTAAAATATAAATTCATTGGGCATTTTCTGGCCAACCAATGCGCGCTTCGGAATGCACGCGTGGCTCGGTGGAATTTGTTAATCGTAACAAGTTTGTCACGCGCCCTATCGAATTACAGAATGATTATCTACTAGCATAATCGGCGATCTGCCATCCATAGTAATTCGTTTAGCAACAATCATGAACGTAACAATTGTTCCAGGAACAATCGTGAATGGGCGCCCTATGAAAGAAACTATTGTCTGCATGTAGGTCAACTTGTACCATATATTGAAACATATTACTTGTTAAATTTCAATTATAATAAACAATCCGGCTTATTTATCCACTGTTATGTTAGCGTTTAATGTGACCAGTATACCGACGCTTTGGCCATTGTTCCGAGTAGAATGAGAATTTACGCGTCGCAAATGGGTGACGTTAATCAGAAATTATTATTATTATGCATGCGGAAATCAGGTGTATGCGCAGTTTTTCTTATTGCGATGTAACGGAGAATTTGGACGGAACGTCGCGTTCGACACATTCAGTGTCTGGAAAATAATCGGACCTCGCGAGAGTTTCGATTCGTGTAATTCGATTCATTCTTTTTTACGATTTTTCTACGATATAAAAGATTTTCCAAGGGGAGAAATTTTATAGAAGTGAAGCGACGCGGTCCAAAAGGGTCGAAGAATGTGATCTGAACCGAAATGCATTCTCCAAACCGTTTGCTCTCGCCGAAATTGGATAAGACACCGTGTACGACGAATTGATCGCGAGGCCGCGCGTCCATATTTTCGCTCCATAAATACGTCAATTTTTCGCTTGATAAAATAAGGGCCCCAAACGAAGATTGGAAATTGAAAGCGATGTGAAAGATGGATCCTTCTTCTCCAATCGCTCACATCAGTGACACCTTCCGAAAACGGTGGACGCGTCCCGTCGGTTCTCGAAGTGCTCGGCGAAAATAACGAGGCAGGAGAACCTTTCGCTTTTCAACAACCATCGCTGAAAAATATTTCATAATTCACCACCGCCACGGTCTGCTCGAATGAGAAACGAGAACACCGCACCGTACGCTTCGTGATTATCAATTTACTATTATTATTCGGTGCGTTGCGTTGGTCCATCGCACACAGAAAACCTCGGAGGTCCGTCTATACGTTTTTCATTATGGAAGCAAAGATTATCGTTCGCCTATCTGATCAAACATCTTCGCGCTGGCGCGCGCATTCGAGCGAGTACAATCGAGGCGACTCATTGTTTAAAATGTGATAAAACTTTG
Source organism: Megalopta genalis (assembly GCF_051020955.1). NCBI lineage: Eukaryota > Metazoa > Arthropoda > Insecta > Hymenoptera > Halictidae > Megalopta > Megalopta genalis. Next base: position 34,061,027 of record NC_135014.1, on the reverse strand, counting down.
ACGCGGGTACGTATCGGGAGACTTTGGAAATTTCGAAAATATGGATCGTCCAGTTGGCAAGCTATTTTCAGCGAGGCTCGGCGAAAGAGAATCTCATAAATAATATGTAACAAGAGGAGCGACGTGTTTAACTATTGAAATAATGTTCAACGAAATTAGACTTTTAAAATGGTATCTATTAAGAGGTAGCAATGTGTGTGTGTATTTAATTACCGTATTCTTTATAATAAATGCCTATCAAAAGGAAATTTTAGAAACGGTATGCATTAAAAGGAGACAATGCATTTAACTGCTGCATTCTTTGTGATAACGTCTAACAAAAGGGAATTTTAAATACGCTACGTATCAAAAGGTAGCAATGTATTTAATTACTGCATTTTTTACAATAAAGTCTAACAAAAGGAAATTTTAAAGACGGTATGCATTAAAGGGAAACATTGTATTTAATTACCGCATTTTTTACAAGAACGTCTGACAAAAGGAAATTTTCGGACACGGTATTCATTAAAAGGAAACAATGTATTTAACTGTTGCATTCTTTGTGATAACGTTCGACAAAAGGAAATTTCTAAAAAATGATATCAAGAGGAAGCGATGTATCCAACGGACATGAAGATATTCCGTAGTTATTAAATAAATTAACCCGTGGCTATATTCATGGGAAAAAATACAGTTTCAGGCGCTCTCGTAACGAAAGCAATTCCTATTTGGATGCGCGACCAGAGCAGAGCTTTCAGAGCTTTCAATAAACGGCTCGAATACCTGGACTTATTTAATTAATTCGCGCAGACGTCTCCCGCTGAACACGTCGGCGAAATTGTCCGGCGACTCGGACGAAACGACGACTCGCGCGCGTCGTATAATTCACGGAAGATTCGGTAATACGGCGAAACCAGCCGGCAGACGCGAGACGTACCATTCGGCAGCGAGTGAAATTCGCTGCCGTGCATTTCGGCGAGCAATTATTTGCGGGAAAGATCGCGTATAGGGATTCTTTCTCCGGCAGTCGGTTATGTCAGCCACGGTTCGCCGTTTCGCGTTTCGGTCTTCGTAATGACGAAACACCTTGCTGAATGGCTCGGTGACGCAACTCGATTCTGCCGTCGGTTCTGTCGCACCTCGTCGGTTGACTTTATTGTCCGTAATTTGTTCGCTTATTCTACAAATATATACAGGCTGTCCCAAAAATGTCTCGCAATCCGGAAATGGCGGGTTCCTCGGATCATTTGAAGCAACTTCTTCCTTTACAAAAATTTTCTCCGAGGCACCGTTAACGAGTTATTAACGAAAAACAGTGACCAATAAGAATCGAGTACGGCTGACGCGACGCGGCCCAGTGAGCCAGCGCGCGAAGCCCAGTGCTGCTCATTGGCTCGGTCGCCTCGCGCCAGCCGAGCTCGCCTCTCATTGGTCGCTGTTTTTCGTTAATAACTCGTTAATGGTGCCTCGGAGGAAATTTTTGTAAAGGAAAAAGTTGCTTCAAATGACATGAAGAACCTGCCACTTTCGGATTGTGAGACATTTTTGGGACACCCTGTATGTCATTTTTCAGATGATATCGTCTCGGCGGAATTTCATTCGGAATTCGTGCTTTTCACACTTTGCGCTTTTCACTTCTCGAGAATTTTCTCGGATCAGGTATCGATGACTTGAACGTAGTAATTAGACGGTTTAAGAATTTATGATAAAAATGTGTAGCATAAAAGTAACAACCAATAATAACCACAATAACAAATAATGCTAATGACAGTACAAACATTCGAGTGATTTGAAAATACTAGCGTATCATTTTCAACATACCAAAATTGCTGAGGAAAGGGAGCAATTAAATAACCTGTATTTTGCAATTTATACAGGCAATTTTTGTTTTGCATAAAAATCGATAGTCTTGAAATAATTGACGCTTTCGTTCTAATAAAACTGTCAGAGAAATGAAGATGCTCCTAATCGATTCTTGTATTTTGCAACTGTTGCAGAACATTTTTATTTTGCATAGAAATCCGCGGTCTAGCCATAAGCGAGATCAGTTTTTATACAAATCAGAGAGAATCGAATCCACTGTATTTGACCTACCAAATCTAGATAGTATCTGCAAAGTGCAAGAAAGTTCACGTAACTTTTCAATTTGTACGTCGCGAGAGAAATTTGATTTTATGAAATTTTGGAATTTTCGCTCAGTTTGGCAACGTGTAAATTCCAATAATAAAAAGGGTGATAATTAAAAAGGGTGAAAGTTCGAAGTCATAATTTGATTTCGTTTCGAAGTAAATCGAATCTGCGAAGTCGGCTAATTTCATTCCCGAATTTACGATCTTCTGCGTGCGGAACAATTTGAATTTTTATACGTAAAATTTTGTATTCATCAAAATTCTTTATTCATTAAAATTCTCTATTCTTCCTGCACTTGTAACAAATTCAAAGGGATGGCATAGGTCCGAATACGCCGCAGCGAATTTTCAAGCACTGTTCTTCCAACTTGCAGCACTTTAACAGCTAATTTAAACCCCGCTTTGTTTCGCATTTGGACCACATTTGTTCTCGAATTGCCAATGCGCGAGTTTTTATTTCGTTTGAACAGAAACCCAGGACTCTAACAACATTGAGCAATCGTCCGCCACAAAATCCGACAATGCCCGACCAATCAACATTCGTCGTCCCCTTCCTCCGAAGAATAAGAATACCCGAACTTTTCTTCCCGGCAACAATGTGGCCGCCTCGTAAAACGCAGTCAAACGAAACCGCGACGCCGAACGCGTCGTGCCAACGAGCGCGGAGCCAAGCATCGGTCGAAATAAAAATAAAAATAGAAGTAAAAGCAAAAACGCGAAGCAGCGAAACAGTTTCGCTCCTCGGAGAAACACAAGCGAGCCCTGGGTAACGATCGCCGAAACAATCGAGCGGCGATCCTCTCGAACCGTTCCAAACCGCCTCGAACTGTTCCAAACCGTTCCAAATGGTTTCAAACCGTTCCAAATGCTTCGGAACAGTTCGGGACCGGTGGTTTTCGTGCCGGTGTATAAGATAGCGGGTAAAACAGCGGCGAGATTCGAAAGACGAGCCGTTTGGCCGGGAAACGGGGCCGCGGACTGCGTCCGCAGTTCGATAAACCGAGGAGCCGACCGAGCATCGAAAGAAAGCTCGTGTAATTGATTGTGCCGGTTGTTTGTTCGGCGTCTGCCGGTCGTTTTGTTTCGATGCTGCGCGAAGGTTGGATCTCCCCACCCGATCATGCTCACGGTGGATGGGGTTTGCACGGTGTGGAATACGAAGCAACTGCCATTAACCCTCGCGAGACAGTGTCTGTGTCAGTTTTGACCCGGACTATTTAAGTAGTCCACTTCATTACTCAATTGTCACTGACACGGCTATATTTATTTTTATTTCACGCACGAATAAACCATCTAGCTTGGACAGTTATATTTTCTTTATATTATATACGTAATACATAATATTGTATATAATAAAGCATAAGACAGAAAAAATAACAACTGCGGGAGCTAGAACTTTTATTAGTAATTAATGTTTCGGTTATAATATATATTATAATGTATATTATATTGTAATATATATTATATTATATTATATTATATTATATTATATTATATTATATTATATTATATTATATTATATTATATTATATTATATTATATTATATTATATTATATTATATTATATTATATTATATTATATTATATTATATTATATTATATTATATTATATTATATTATATTATATTATATTATATTATATTATATTATATTATATTATATTATATTATATTATATTATATTATATATATTAAATTATATTATAATATATATTATGTTGTATTATATTATATTATCTATAACTACAATAATGTAAACACAATAATTATAATATAACTAATCATGATATAACTATAAAAAGAGAGAAATTACAAACGAACGAAATAAAAAGGAACTTCAAAACAGTATCCATTAAAACTATACCGAGTTAAAAATTATGAAAAAAATGATAAGGAAAAAAACTATCAAAAATAAAATACATTAAATTTATACAGTGCAAATGAAATCTAAAAGTATAATTCTACAAACCCAATACGGGATCAACAAAATTGCAAAACGAAACGTGTTTCTTGTATGTCTTTGCTCTCTGAAGATTGAAACTGAACCGCGATACTCGAAAGAACAAAGAAATACATTTCTTTGTTCCGAACTCCGTTCATCTAGATATTCGACGCGATTCGAATTGAATCCCAGCCACCGCCGACCGAGGGTTAAAGTAATAAAAAGAACATCGTTTTAATTTCAATCAAAAGTTCGTTGCTTTTGACACAACTTCGTCACTTTACCCCACTGTGTGGCGCTGCGAAGGGTTGCGAGGGGGCTGAGACTGGATGGAAAGGGGTTGAACGAAGAGAAAGAGAGAGAGAGAGAGAGAGAGAGAGAGAGAGAGAGAGAGATGTCGCCGATGCGATAGAGGGATCGAGTAAGAGATCTCACCGCAGACATATCCCTTAATAGCGTCACGAGCCACGGCAACAAACTTCTCGAGCCCTCGGTCTGTTTACCGTCGAGAACGACCGTGTACCCGTCCTCGAGATCAGAAGACGTGTCTTGCTTTCCTGACAGATACTGATGGGACCAACCCCCCGACGACGGGTTCTTCGGATTGCTTCGGCTCGCAACGGTAGGCGTCTTCCGACTGAGAAACGCCGGGAACGATTGTTGCGCATCACGGCAAACTCCATAGGTTCAAAGTAAACGCCGCCAGATATTGGCCCGGTGATAAATGGTGGTGGTGGTGTGCGTCGCGGGGAACCGGAATCGAAGAAACCCTGTTTACCTTTCGAAATTGTCTGCCCGCGGTTGTTTATTATCCGGGAATTATTGGCTGCATGATTGGCCGCGGAACCGAACAGTTTCCCTCGGCGAAACTGTGTCACAATTTTACGTTTCGTCGAGCCAGCCGCACAGCGCGTCAATTAACAAAATTCGAAAAAGTCACCGCCTCGTATCTATTCAAGACTATGTATGCGTACGATGTGCTAATACTTTTCTAAATAATAATATTTAGCAACCGAATGTTTAACAAATTCAGCAGGAGATTCATTTCAAGCGAGTTCGCCGAGCGAATATTAGGAGGCTGTTACACCGCAGACTCGCATAACCGCGACATAACCGCGACAAGATTTGATTATTCAATAAAAAAATGAAGAATTTTCTTTATGAAATCAAGTAATTTTTTTATGCAGTTCGATGCATCTTTGTATTTTCTTTGACGAATTATTAAGGCATTTTGGTCGAAAATTGATCAGTAAGTTAGAAAGAGCGGGAGTGAGAGAGAGAGAGAGAGAGAGAGAGAGAGAGAGAGAGAGAAAGAGAGAGAGAGAGAAAGAGAGAGAAGAGAGAGAGAGATATTACAAAATGAAACATTTAACCTGCACTTTGCCATAATCACAAAATACCAGAAAATGTCAGAATGATTACAAAGATATTAAACGTTGTTGCGAAGATCAATTTTGTTCGTAATTGATCAGTGTGAACTTGCTCTGTATTTTCAGAAAATGTAGCTAATTATAATACGATCTTCCCCTGCATTTTCGCAAAATAAAATTACAAGGTGAATTTCCTCTGTATTTTCGCAATATATGTAGAACCAGTAAGGTGAACTTCCTTTGAATTTTCACAAAGTGAAATTATAGAGTGAACCTTCTCTGTATTGTTGAGATACCATTTTATACCGTGACATTTTTGGCCCTTCTCCGGCAGTCACGTGACGACTTACGAAGAGTTTTCCAGGGTCGCGTGTTCGCGTTCGAGTAAAAAGGCCGAGTGTCCATCTGAGAGTTCCTCGCGCGGGTTGCTCTCGCGGGTACCCGGAAATTTGTATCCGTTCGGGAGCAGCTTAGAGTCATCCTTCCTTCTCACACAATTTCTTTAGCTAATCAACCATAATTGTAACTATACGCATTATCACTGCGACATGACCTGACGACGGCGCGACTCGCGGAGAATCTGCGGTTTCGTATTGTCGGAGCAGAAAAGAAGGGATTAGAATTTTGGTAGCATAAAAGTAGCCAAACGAAAGTACCTTTATGAAATAGGATAATGCGAAGTTCTTCTTTTTGTTCACAAAATAAAATTGTCAAGTGATCTCTCTTTCCATCTTCACAAAATAAGATTATTAAGTGAACTTCTTCTCTATTTTTACAAAATAAAATTATAAGGTGAACTCCCTCTCTATTTTTACTAATTTTAATCTAATTTTTTTTTACTAATTTTACTCTAATTTTAAATAAAATTATAAGGTGAAATTCCTCTCTGTTTTTAAAAAATAAAATTATAAGATGAACTCGCTGCAATTGCTATCTTAACCCTCGAAAGGCGGATCATTTTCACACTTTGTACTATTCTTCTGTATTATTAACGATGTATATAACAATTCTGAGCTTTATTCAGCAATTTTTCCAAACATATTTTTAAAGATATTTCCTGAAGACTTTCTTAGCCTATCCGTTGCTCCTAACGTAACAGAAATCTACTTAATTCAATTACCAAAAAGTGAGTAATTAATTGAACGATATAGTGAGTAATTAATTCTCCCTAATCGACGCTCAGATTGTACACAAAAATGTTTGTGCACAGTCTGAGCGTCGATTATAGAGAATTTACTATAAACAGTCCAGGTCAAAATGGACCCAGCCACCTTTTCTGCTCCACCTTCACTTCGAACTTTCTAAAAATCGCATACCACCACGTATCAAATGATCGCCGATCAATCCTCGATTCAGAAAAAGAGTGCCCACCGAACAATTACGGAACCGAATTCAGCCATCGCGACAGATGGCGCGACCCGCTGCCTGAATATCAAACCTAAAACCACGCGACCTTCCTCTGTTCCAGGTAAGACCAGCAGCTACCATTCGCCGTGAAAACAGCCCGGGAACCGTTCTAGCAAGTAAGTCGCAATCACAGTTTAACACGTTCGGATCAGCTCCGAAGAGTAGTAAAACTCGGAGCGGGCCGATTACGATCGGCACGAGCGTAGTGCCATTTGTCAGCACATTAGGTCGGCGGTGAAACGGCGGTGCACGTAGGGAAAGCATCAGCGGAGCAGCTTTTTCTGGCCGTATTAACGACTCTCGTTAACCCGGAGCTCCGGAACGAAACGAAGTTTGTCCCGCGGTCGAACGGCCGAAGTTCGCGGCGGACCATTTCTCTTCGGGTTCGACGATCATCAGCGCAGACGTGGCACGTGTTGCCGTTCGCGCGCGGAGGGAAAACACGAGAGCTGGTCAGGAAAAACCGCTTAAAGATCGGGTCAGGTGAAGCCGGAAAGTTAACGGTCACGGGTTCGGGCATTAGCGCCGGCGCAACGCGGCGCGGCGCGGCGCGGCTGAATGGTTTGCGGGGAAGCCTGAAAACCTAAAATTTAGCAGGTGCCGGGTCCACGGCTATTACCATGCTAATGAGTGGTCCGGCGAGCGGCTGCCCTTCGAACAAAGGAGGCCGGGATCGACGGGGCGGAGAGAGAAAGAGACCGCGGACCCGTGGCCGGACCCTAAGACAACACCGTCCACTTTGTTCCCGCGAGCCAGCCACGTTCAAACGTAATCCGAAAACATCGGGCGGACGCGAGTTCATTATACGGGCACGTTAATAGCGGACCATCCTCTCGCCGAACGAGCTGGCCCGGCCCGAATTTCTCAGCTTGGCTTTCAAACGGCTGGAGCGGCTCGAATGTCGCGCGGCTTGCCTCCGCCGGCCTCGCAATTCAGACCTGACCTCGCCGTGTCTCCAGTTTCCCGTCCGCAGACCGGACTTCCACCCCGGTGTCCCCGCCGAAACCCGTGGTCTATCAAGCACTGATATTCCCACCGACCGACACTTCGAACCGGCCGATGCGCCGGTATTTGCATAATTTCGAGCACCGTATTCGCAACGACACTTCTTCGGTCCAGGCAACTGGCGGATATAAATCTCCCGCGGTTTTTGCACGACTCGGCGAATTAGAGCCCGAAGATCGTGTCCCGTGTGTCGGGGCTCACCTTCCGTCCACTCCTTCGAGCGCTGCCCGGTGAACGAGATCAGACCACTTCAACAGGCGTCTCTACCCGCCAGCTTTTTCACGCGATTCATTCACCGTTGTTTGAGGGGGTGTCCTGATTTAGAATGCGATCTCTCGGCCTCCCCGGAATCTGTTGTTTTCTACGAAATCGTGAGACCTTTTGAACTATGGTTTTCGGTGCACAGATTTACTAACATTCAGGGTGAAGAGAGCTATTTTTATTAAATAGAAATAGTAAGAGTTAAATGGTAGTTATAAAGGAGCCTTCACATAGATTGTGCAAGCTGGTAGAATCTGTTCATCGGTTTCGTAAAATTCCTTTTCGAAGCTTTCTATCTGAGATCGACATTTATATATACAAATCTTCGCGTGAAACAAAAATTTTCTGTACACCAGAGACTCTCTTATCCGAAGGTTAATTTTTGTAACATCGTGATACCAGAACATTCTATTATCAAATAATTCCTAAAACTTTTAAAAAATTATCTAAATAGCGCAATGATTAACAGAACGTCTGGGCACCAGAATATTGTAAAAATAAATGTTCGGATAAGGGAGCCTCTACAGTATCTCCAGCATCCTTCAACAAACCTTACAACGTGAAACTGAGATATTAGGTCTTGTCATAAATGACTTCCGCTTTTTTACCAGACATTTATACTGTTTCGTTTTATTTATCTTTCTTTTCTTTGATCTATTTCGAATTTTTATCTATTTCTTAGTGAAAGCAAAATCTCGTTTGTCCAGATGTCTGTAGAACAATACACTCCACCTATCTGCATCGTTAGTTATTTATGACTGGACCTAACACATTCGCAGAAAGATGGGCGATCCGGTGATGATACCGGTACCACCCGACCACGTTATCCAGTTTGGTCCCGGCAAAGAAGGTCTGACACAGTTTCCGCAGGTCGCAGCATCGATTAGAGGACAGCCGGTACACGGTCTAATATTTGCCTCGTAGCGTACGATTTACAAAGCCGATTTTCGGATCTGTCTTTGCCAGAGAGGGAAGTTTAATATTTACCTCAGATCGCTGTCCGAACTAACGACGGGAAAACAGTGCGGGAGAGAGAGAGAGAGAGAGGCGTCCGTTGATTCCCGTAGGTTTACAAATGCCGTGGAACAGGTAGGACAGCGAAAGAATGTACAGAGAAGGAAAAAGTTGAAGGGAGAAGCAAATGATATAAATTACAGCCAATCCCGGGGATTAAAGTATCCAAAGAACAGTCGCATTTGTTCATGGACCGAAGCGCGCTGGTCGTCGGATCGAGTACGAAGTGCCTCTGTTTAAACAAGGGATTCACCCCATCTCGTACTCCAGTCTGACAGATCCACTGAGAGTTCCAATCTCTCTCCCTCTCTCCCCCTCTCTATCTCTTTCTTTCTCTCTACTCTCCTCTCTACTCTCTCCTCTCTCCTCTCTCTCTCTCTCCCTTTCTTTCTTCCGCTCCACACCCCTCTGCTCCCCCTTCCGCTCTCCTCCCGCCCGCGTCCTCTTTGTTCCTTTTGCCTCCGTCAGTTTGAAATTTTCTTATTCGCGTCCTCTATCCACACTCTGGAATTAGAAGCGGCTGAAACGGCGGCGTATCGCCGCGATTATTTCCCGATCGGACTTCATAGAACGCGGCTTCGACTGTTGCGGAACCTCGAGGAGGTTTTCCGATCTTCTGGAAAAGATGGAGTCTATTGCGGACTCGCGTTGTATCTCTTCGCAAGATCGTTCGTCCGGCCGACTCGAGCGTGACAGAAGCTCGATTGTCCGAATTGGATAGACGAGTTTAACTCTATTTTATCGCTGCTGGGTTCAATTGATCGGAGAATTAATCGAGTGAAATTAAGGAGACTGTTTCAGATACTGTTACGATTTTTGTCAGAGGTTTAACTTGCCGGTGGTGACCAAACTCTTTGTAGCTTCTTTCGTAGACGGAAAATGGAAGAGGAGAAAGTTGTACTGTTCTTTTCCAAGCAATGTAACGCTGTCTGTAATTTACTTAATTTTCCCTTTATCTGCATTATTTTCTTTAACATTTTCTTTGAACATTCCAAATTGATATACAAAAATACATAGAATAAAATGCTAGAATAAAAACGGTGACTTAACTTTTTCATTTCTAATCTTTTGCCACGATTCGAAGGCTATTCGGAGGTCGCGTGCCACTATTCGAAGGCAATTCGGAGGCCACGTGCCACTATTCGAAGGCAATTCGGAGGCCACTTGCCACGATTCGACGGAGATTGGTCGCGTATCTCGTAGCTCCGCGGTTTTTCTTGCCAGTCTCACACCGAAACAGACCATTTTGCGTAGCAATAAATTCCATAGGCGTGGGACTATCACAGGGAAATTCACAGGAACCCGAGATTTGACATCTACGAGAGAAATTGCTGTATAACTTGCGCCGGCCCTCTGCACGTATACGTCATTCGTTCGAAGCGACACGCTCTGTCGAACGAAACGATAAGTAAGCAGAGAAAATAGTGTTTACATTAATTGCGCCTGGTCCGATTTGGAAAATGAAATGCGCCGACCGGCACAATGGTCGTCCACCCACTCCCCGGCAAGCCGGAACGTCATCAGGCCGGAGTGATAGCGAGTGGGTGGACAGATTCCACGACCAAAAAGCGGGGAACGCGAGCGCGAAGCAATTTTTCAGATGAAATTCTTTTCTCCTTCTCCCGCGGCCGTCCTTTATTCGATGTTTTGTCGGCGGCAGGGCTCCGCGAGCAACATTAGGTTATTGCAGTCTGAAACATAGCGTAATCCTGACCGGCCGACCTCGCGACAGACGACGACCAGCCAAGTCGGGACTGTATGTAAAATAACTCGGGGCCCGAATGATGAATTTCCTTCGTCCTGGCGGCAGCGGATTCTGTGGCCGTGAAAACAAGCGTGCGAGCGAAGCACGCTAGCCCGCGAATTCGCTCCCAGTGCCTTCAATTATTTTAGCGGTGTTTCAAGCTTCAAGGTTGCTTACTGTGCGGCGCGTCGTTGAATTCGTCTCACCGTGCCAGTCACGATCTTATCGAGTCAAATATCCTGTTTATTAATTAAAACTCGAGGTGGCCAATATCTTTCCTGATAAGCTTTTTATTCCGATTCTTAGAAAAGTGAATACTGACGAATTTTTTTATTGCGAACATTAATTTGCCAGATCGTGGTTTATGAAATACTATTTGCATCGGTTTGCTAAAATTATACTAGACGCGAAGGTTGCAAGAAATTGCACCTAATCTCGATGTACCGTTCTCAGCGCTTGTTCAAGCGTTGACATAAAAAAGATCCGATGCTTACAATTTTTCCAGTTTGTTGAAAACTCCTCTGTTCATTAGCGCGCATTTTTAATTTTTAATTCGATAAAATCATTATCAAATCGCTAATTTTCATCCCGCAGAAAGACATTTCTGAAGACAGAAACGTCTGAAAGAACACGTTTTCAGCGCATTCGATAAAAATTAGAGCATTTAACGACAGCTTCGGCGATGCAGAAATTGGCATGAACGCGCAGAAATTGGGACATCCACGCTCGATAGAATCCTCGATTGTACCTAGTCGATTGAAATCCGAGCGCGATAAGAAACTCGCCGGAGGAACGGCGGTCATTTGTTGCGCGGTGGCTGGGAAAGATATTCAATTTTTCTAGATCGTTTGAAACGGCGGATCCATTTGAAAGTTTAAAACAGTTGCGGGAGCTCGGCATAGAGGGGAGCCGCCGGTTCGTTTTTCAAGCAACTAGCTGGATTTTGTCGAAAAGTTCTTCAAAGTTGGCCGGCCCGTTTAGCCGGAAACGCGTTGCCGTTGCCCTTGTCGTTGTTCGGCGTTCGCTCGCGCGCGCGTTTTTCTATTTAGACCCGCCGATCTGCGGAGCCATCGTCGAACAATAATCAAATCGTCCTGCAGCCGGAATGAACTGCGACGTTTCCCGCTGTTGCAACAAAGCCCCGGCCACTGTGCGCGCACAGCTCGCGGCCCGAACGACGGCCAATACATTTATCCCGTTCGGCGCACAATCGGCCGTTTAACGCTGCGAAAATGAACATCCCCCCCGGCCATTTTGCTTTTTCATTAAGTCGGCAGCTCGTCGAAACGGATAAGCCAACCTAAAAAGGAAACTGTAACGGCCCCGTTGACAATCACCGGTACTTTTCCTCATTTATTCGACGCTGCAGAATCTATTAGCGGGCTCTCTATACTCTTTCCGCTACAAAGCGTGCTTCGATTTTTCGGAGAAACCTGTTCTTCTCTAGTTAATGCCCGTTCGATTGTTCGAATGAAAATGTTCCCCCTGTTTTACAGTTTCGCTCGACGCGTTGTCGCAACGATTAACGGGGGAATTTAAAATTATGAAAAATTAGTCAATTGTAGAAATAGTATTTTACAATTTAAAATCTGTGTATATTTATGCGAACATTTTACGTTAATTTCGTGTAACTTAATATTTCAATTACAATTCGATCACAAGGTTACTTTAATTTTATGAAATTTTTGACACTGTTCGTGCGACAGATCAAGCGTGAAATGATGTTATCGTAATTATTACACTATTCTTTCACATTATTTTTTTTTTTACGATAATGCTACGATCTGTGCTACAATTCGAAATAATTAGTCTGTTCAAAGAAATTCTGCAAGTAGTTGTATCGATGCAGATTTTATGAACTGAAATTCGAAATAATTAGTCTACATAAGTCTATATAAATAAAATTTTGCAACTAGTTGTATCGATGCAGATTTTATGAAATGAAATTCGAAATAATTAGTCTATATAAGTCTATATAAATAAAATTTTGCAACTAGTTGTATCGATACAGATTTTATGAAATGAAAATCGAAATAATTAGTCTATATATTAGTCTATATAAATAAAATTTTGCAAGTAGTCGTATCGATGCAGATTTTATGAAATGAAATTCGAAATAATTAGTCTCTTTAAATAAAATTTTGCAAGTAGTCGTATCGATGCAAATCTTATGAAATAAAATTCGAAATAATTAGTCTCTTTAAATAAAATTTTGCAAGTAGTCGTATCGATGCAAATCTTATGAAATAAAATTCGAAATAATTAGCCTGCTTAAATAAAATTCGATAAAAGATGGCATTGACACAGATTCCAATTCAAATCCATTCGATGAAAACATGACTTACGTTTACACGACCTCATGAACTTGGAACTGCGGCGAACCGAAAATGGCTTCTTCAGATTTGTCTTCATTACAATGCGCGTCTTTAGGCGGCAAAAACGACAAAGGGATGTCCTTCTATCCGGGTGCTGGGAAACTGCCCAACATGGTTTTATACAATTACCATTTCTTCGAGTTGCTACACCGATTATTCCCTTTGCCAACAACCACACCTGTAAGCAATTATAAATCCTTATCTCGAAGCTATAAATTGTACCACTGTACCGAGAACGAACATTCAAAGTGATGCGATGATATGCTTAGAAGAACAAAAAATAGATCATCAGGGTAATTATGGCGGACGAACACCTGGATTCCCAGTCGCAGACATAAGGGTGAACCGTTTCTATGTTTAGCTAATATGTGGTACCGACGAGAGACGCATGATTCATTCGCGCTTTAAGCTGAACATATTTAATTCGCAGTATTTATGGAAAATTTGATCCACCGTGACCTTTGTATGATTCATAATCTAACTGATGTGATATAAAATCGTATAAATGTGTGGGAAAGGGTGGCGTGCATGTATTATTTTAACTCGAAGAAATTGATCAATAATTTATCAATAACGATTTACGCAAAAGCGACAGACTTGAATGCATCGTAAAAGAAAGAAAACGCATTGATGGAAATTAAATGATTATTAACGTGAGAAGTAAATATTTTCAAGTAGAGAGAGACATTTCTTGTATGTATTTTGATAACGTAATTAATAATGATTTACGTGTATGCAACAGACTCGAGTATATTGTAAAACACAAAATACATTAATACATATTAAATAACACGAAAATTAACGTGAGAAACGCGCGGAGATTTAAATCGATAAATTGAAGCGGATTCCCTGAAAATAATACAAAAAGTGGACATTTATTCACTGTATTATAATAATGTAATTAATGACGATTTACGTGCATGGAACGGACTTGAATATATTGTAAAAGACGAGACACAATAGGAATGAGATCACACGGAGATTAATGTGAGAATTTCAATCGATAAATTAAAGTGGAATCCGTCGAAATATTATACAAATAAAAAATAGATGTTCCTCGTGATTATTCTTCTTCATTTCGGCCACCGTAGAGAGGGTTGTCACGCATGTATTTTGCATCAGGATGCTCGGAACTGCCTCGTTAAATTCGTTAATTTAACAATGTCTTCGAGTTTCTCGAATTTTGTACGTAAGTCGCAAAATATGGTCGCATCGCTCCGCCGGAATTGTCTACCATACGTGTCCGATGTTATAGCTCCGCGCTAACGTCGATGCAATTTCAATTTCACCCGGCTTAACCCAGAACACTGCTCATTGTAACAACCCGCACCCCGATTCTCACATTACAGACTATTGCCCCACAATTCCCGCTCTCCGACCGCAACCCTTATCATCTCCCACAAGATCTCCAAAGCTCCGAAGCTACCCGCCGACTGAAATAATTAGAGCAATCAGCGGCGAGACCGGTTCGCATGCTGCTTAAAAAAGAAAAAATTCAGAGCCTTTTCACACGTGCCGGATCAAATTAACCGGTGTCTGATGCCCGGTCGCGAGCTGAATGAGAAAGCGTGGGAGCATCCGCAGGTTTTTTTTTCGAAGGTTCGACCCTGGAACACCCTGTACATATTTTCATAATAAACAGATGTTTTTAACACTTGAACGACAGACTCGGGGTCCGTCCACTGGTTATATTGAAACTGAACACAAAAATTCGAACGAATAATGTCTGTCTTTCTTTTATTTTGTTTTCCCGACATATTAATACGTTTCACCGATACAGTTAACATTATGATATATCACCTAGAACGATTTATTTTATTGGATATCGCGATCTTCAGCTGAACATTGATCTTAGTTCAGCATTTTGTCGAGATTATTATGAAGCTCTGGTTATTATAAATTTCGCGAATTCAGTATCAAACGATTGAAATAATCACTGCGGTATTTTAAGCATTTCCGTCTTTTGTTCAATTCCAACAGATAAACAATTGATTGAATCTAAATCGAGAACTTTGATACGTCAAATACAGATTGTTCACTTCAACGATCGCACCGATCTTTTAGGCACATACGCTAACCCGACAAAACAATTATTTTCTCAATTAACGCGAATTTCTCAGCCAAAATTCAATCAAAGGTCATTGCGTAGTAGGTCACTGAATTCGTTGTTTTCGTCGGCTATAACGCTATAAAGTAAAAAATACATAGTACTATTTTAAAAAGTTAAGATGACCCGAGCTTTTTATCGAATACACAGATTTTTCGAAATTTTTATTACCGCGCTTCGTTCATCTCAAGATACTCGTTAACTTTTATTCGAAACATTTCTTTGTCAGATTATTGCGAATGCCTAAAAAATCGGCGTGACCGTTAGGATGGACACCCAGTATAACGTTAATTATTCTTGCGAATAAACAAAAGGCACGGTAATTGGCTACCCGACAGTAACCGGCTCTTTCTCAAGAAGCGATGACCAGCTCCTTTCGTGTCGGCTCGGCTCGGCTCGGCTGTTGTTTTCGCCCCGGCCAGCAGATATCGTAGGCATACATTCGCGAAATCGGCCCGCGGCTAATTATCGCGTCTCTTCCGTGGTAAAGTTCAGCCGGGCTCCTCGCGGGACACAACAATGGCGGCCGATACGGTTTCCGGCGCATCCTCCCGCGGCCCCAAGACGGCGAATGGAATTACGGCGTGAGAAACAACGTTCGAGCCGGCATTATCGCCGCGTCCCGCGTATAAATAAACACCGGAAACGCATTATGAAACGGGCCCACGTAGGCGTCATTAAATCATTACTCGCCGCGGGATTACCGGCCCGCGGACGCGTCCCCTCCCGGGCCCCCTTCTCGGGCCGCGTCTTTTTCCCAGGTAATCCCTTTTAAAGTGGTAATGTTTGCTTGTTCTCTCTCCGGCCCGTTGTACGTCAGGATTCCCTACTGCCGCGTACGTGTTTGCGTTGCCTGAATCGAGGATGCTTCGGGGATAACATAGGAAATAACGTTTTTAATGGAAGCTCGTTTGCGCCGGCCTGCCTCTGACGCGGATCGCTTCGGAAGCCGAATTAATGCTCGGCCCCGCGACCGTTCTCTTTGTTTTCAGAGACGATGCGCGGATTAAGCCTGGATATCGCCGCCGTTTCGACCTTTTTCTTAACCGCGGTTACCCCACGTCAAGTCGCAAAAAAGCTCTGCTAATGTTTCGGAACCTATGCTGGGCCCCGCGACTGGGAATTAAGCGACGAGCACTGCGATTTCTCGTCTCCTAGCTCTGAAATCAGATCAGTCAAAATGACTGGTCTCCGACAGTCTCTCTCTCCCCGATATTATATAAATGTGTCTAGAAGAAATTTTCAGCGACACTTTTTTATTCAAATATACGCGTGTCCCAAAATTATGGTACTTCCGAGAAATAGGGGATTCCTGAGGTCATTTGAAGTAACTTTTTCCTTTATAAAAATTTTCTCCGGGGCTTCGTTTACGAGTTATTAACGAAAAACACTGGCCAATGAGAGGCGAGCTCGCCTAGCGCTAGGCGGCCGAGCCAATCAGCGGAACTGGATTTCGACCGCTCGTTGGCTGGGCCGGCTCACGCCAGCTGAGAGCTAGCTTCTCATTGGTCACTGTTTCTCGTTGATAACTCGTGAACGAAGCCGCGGAGAAAATTGTTGTAAAGGAAAAAGTTACTTCAAATGACCTCAGGAACCCCTCATTTCCCGGAAGTACCATACTTCCAGGACACTCTGTATATAGTAATATAAATCAGATAATGTTTAAATAAATCCAGTCGTGGCACGTTTAGGGCTCTTTAGTTCTAACGTTAGAAACGGTTTACTGTTTTTTCACGTCCCTAGCTACTGTATATATTCAATCGCTGCTAATTGGTAATTAAGAGCTGCATCGATGCAAATTAATGATCCGCGAACCAAGCCGGAGAATATTTTATTGGAAAAAGGGACGGTAAAACCTGGTTTGCACGATCGTTTGAACAAGACTGTCAGGATGAGAAAGATTGACGCTCGGATACCGGAGGCTTCTTGTCTTCTCTGCCTTCCTTTATTTTCTTTTAATTGAAGGCTTTATCTCGCATCAACTGCACGGTTATTAGCAGATTGCGGATCTTTACGCATTTACGAGAAAAATGAGTAACTGTTACATCAAACAGTGGAAACATTAAAATAGTCTAAAAATATCGACACGCTGCTTTCAACTTGTTAACATGATTGAAGGCAGAATCAAGTGTCTTTATGCCTCTTATCCCTTATAGTGATTTTTGTTTTGCATAATTTATGAATTTTATTTCGCATATTTAATGTATTCATAATAAGTAGACTTCGAATTTGAGTTTTTCGAATTTTGCATTTATAACAGCCTCTTTTTTGTATTTCTAATTCTGAATTCGAATTTGCATTAATGACAGGAACGATTAAATATTCTGTTGCTTCTACGTATCATAATTTAGTGCAGACTATATTTATTTTGCATGAAATATTCATTTATATTATTATATTTATATTATTATATTTATATATTATATTTATATTATTATATTTATATATTATATTTATATTATATATTATATATATTATTATATTTATATTAAATATTATGTATATTATTATATTTATATTATAATATTTATATTATTCATTCATTACATTTATTTCGCTGGAACCGACGCAACCGTTGCAGACCGTTGCAATTGCTTCGTCTTCGACCGTCTGAAAAAAAAATCAGCCTACTATGAATGAGTTAGCAGTGACCGTTTAATAGAAGCTGATTCGAAACCGTGCCGCGACTGTTATCGGGGGAGACAGGTGTTCCGAGAATTGCCGGCTGTTATTTCTCTCCGAGTCCGCTCGCTTGTTGAGTGCATCGGAGACGAGAGCGGGAGACATTTGCCGGGAACGAAATTCAGGGAAGCGTAGAGCAGCCCCAAGAAATGGTAGAGGCATCGCCGCGAATATTAAGTGAGGGAAATGCATTCGCCGCGAAGGTTTTTTCGGAAGTAGAAACGGCGTGAATCGTGAACGGAGAAATTCATAAATTTTATACTCGATGGTGCACGGTGCTCTATTAACTGCTTTCGAGGAACTATCAAGTAGGATTCGTTCGATTTTATAACTGAAGGCGTCGTCATGCGAATTATGTTATTCGATAATTTGTTGCCGTTTAATCGTAATTGTTTTAAAACAACTACTCTTTCCTCGCAGACATTATTCATGATCATTATGGTTAACCAGCGTCATCAAATTAATTTCGCGAATATAATTATTTAAAATTATATTATACATTTATTTATTTATTTGTATTTAATTGTACGTTAAATTTATAGCTTCCTGTGACGAAATATTTAAAGAATCGTGCTGTTGTTGTCAAACATTTGTCCGACACAAACATCTTATTCTGTGAACCGTCGCACGACATATGGCACTAATTATATTAATAGAATGATTAATCGTGCAAAATCATAGAAATTAATCGTGCAATAATATTTAGAAAATTTGAAACTATCGTTGCAGCGTATCGTCCAATGATCATTTTTATCAACCTTTCGACGATATTTATTTTCGTATAAGTTTTATTCAATTTATAATTGTTTTATAAACAAACGAAACGAATGAAGCGAAGTAGTATGAAATATAATAGTTTGTGCAACAATGACAAAAGACGTCGCCCGGTAACCAAAGAAATACAGAATACCGGGTGAAATTTTTCTGCATGCGATTCCAGCACCAAAGCAACTGGCTCGCGGCTTTAATTACCACTGAACAGCAGTTTTCCTTTTCCTGATACCTGGAATAAGTAACAGACAAACCCGTGCTCAATATTTTCGACTAATTGTTTTCAAATGGAACATAACCGTTGCGCTTCGCGTCGACGGTGTCCCCGGCGCGCATCGATCGAACGAATTTTCTTTCGCCGGGCGATTCGTTAATTACGTGTTTATTCTTTTTTTTTTTTTTATTGCCGGCCGGCCCGACAAAAGCGTCGGCAGAAATTATTTTATGGAGCTTTGTCTCTCGCGGAGCTCCCGTTGAAAGCGTCACGGTGAAATTTCATAAGGAGAGCCGGCGAGTTTGCTCCAATTAAAATTCTTGATTTCGTCAAGGATAATTTTCGTCATTACCGCTAACAAGCTGAAATCACATTGGCGTAGGCGTCGCCGGCCTTTGAGAAACTGGCCGAAACTTTCGTCAACGTTATCGCCCGACGGCGGACGGCTACGGTCTTAATGACGAAGGTCAAAGTCAAAGATGATCGCCGCTGAAACGGGGGAAAACGAGTGCGCGCCGTTCCGCCGTTGCCCGGCGAACTTTTAAGCGACGGTAATTTTATGAAACTCCCGAAATTTCGGAAAATCTCGCGGCCCCCTGCTCCTATTGGCATTTCAAATCTCCGCCGGCTTCCGTCGTTGCGGACGATCCTGGAAATTCGACTCTCATTGCTCGTTCTCTGTTTTAATTTAAAATTTGTAATTTGTTGTTTGCGAGGGTAACTGTGCATACAGGACGCAACAATAATAATTCTTTTCAAACCAACGTGTAGATTTTTTTTCAACTTCTTATTTTTTAACTCGCAATTTGAATTCAATTACATTCTAATTCGTAATTAATCTAAATTGAATAAATTCGAAATTCATGTAATTTAACTACGAATTTACGCTGTAATTTAATTGAACGCAGATCTGAATTACGAATTGCAATGTAAGTGAATTGTAATGTAATTAAGTTACATTGCATGCAATATAATTCGTTAATTGATTAAATAATTAATTAATTCTGTAGATATAATTCGTTTAGTAATTATGGTAAGTAATTATCGTTGATAATTATGGCATATTTCAAAGACTAGAAATTAGAAATCTGCATCAACGCAATCTTATAACAAATTCTATTAATCTTTCACAAAATATGATAAACTAATTCTAGAATCAGGGAATTAGGATGAACAGCGGTGGTCCGGTTGCGACAGAAAATTCGGCTTCCCCTCTGGTTGTTGCGGGAACGATGAAAAAGGGGTGGTAAACTTGTCCAGCATTAAAAAATGGCGTCGATCGCTCCGGATTACGCGACAAAGCTCCGGCGTACACAACAGCCGGCCAAATGAATATTAATACCCGCAACTGTATCCGTGTCTTAAACAGCCTCGTCGGGCGAGCTACCCGCGTCGTCTTAATCTTCCGCGGGTTCCCGTTGCCGCGAACGCGGCGACATTAATATTAATACATTACGAAAAGTGGCATATTCGCCTAATGCGTCAACCATTTACATGCGGCGGGAAGGAGGGAGGGGGAGCGTGTGCCGGGCATGCCGGGGGCATAAATAAATTTTCCAAGTTTCAACGAAATTTTACCGGCGCCGAGGCAACCGTGGGGATCGAGTTGCGAACTGCGAGGCCTCGGGAACGCCTGGGATCCTCGTTGCCGGCGAATCCTCGCCGAAAACTGGCGGGCATTGTTTTTGGAATTTCTTTGGAATGAAATACGATGCTGTCCAGGCGAATTTAACGTTGGGTTCGCGGCACTCGTCAGAATAACGGGTCGCTAATTTTTGAATTCACGGTTATTCGGATTGCAAAGATACTGCGGGGTATAGTTTATTAAAATAGAACAGAAATGCGGATTTAAAAATAATTCCACGGTACGATGACTTAAACTCGTCCTAATTTTGTGCGATCTGTATTACTTGTAATTTTGAGCAATATTCCTCAGCCTGAAATGGAGGAATTAGGCGATTTTGCTTCATTAAGTACCGGATGCATCATATTTCTAATAATCGATCTACATAATTATTACTATTAAGTCTCGAACAAATTCGAATCCTACAAAATGATGACTTAAACTTACCCTAATTTTGCGCAAACTATACTACGTGTAATTTTGAGCAAAATTCCTCAGTCTGATGTGAAGGAATTAAAGATTTAATTTCATCAAGTACTAGATGCATCATATTTCTAATAATCGATCTACACAATTATTAACATTAAGTCACGAACAAATTCGAATCCTACAAAATGATGACTTAAACTTGCCCTAATTTTGCGCAAACTATACTACGTGTAATTTTGAGCAAAATTCCTCAGTCTGATGTGAAGGAATTAGAGATTTAATTTCATCAAGTACTAGATGCATCATATTTCTAATAATCGATCTACACAATTATTAACATTGAGCCACGAACAAATTCGAATCCCCCAAAATGATGACTTAAACTCGCCCTAATTTTGCGCAAACTATACTACGTGTAATTTTGAGCAATATTCCTCAGTCTGATGTGAAGGAATTAGCGATTTAATTTCATCAAGTACCGGATGCATCATATTTCTAATAATCGATCTACACAATTATTAACATTAAGTCACGAACAAATTCGAATCCCCCAAAATGATGACTTAAACTCGCCCCAATTTTGCGCAAACTATATTATAGATCATTGTGAACAAAAAATCCCTGATGCGCAAAGGAAAGTTCTCGACGCTTCCCGTGAAAATCTGACGCAACGAAACGATTACTTCAACATCGCCGACTATGCACGAACTGCGCCGAATTCCGAACAAAATTCCGGACGTTCGAGCGGAGTTTTTGCGGCTCCGCTTGTTAAGACGCCGGACAGATCAGTTTTCCACGAAGCAACGTACTTAATCGCGAGGATTATTTCCTAAACAGCTGGAAGCGACGAAAACACGGTTTTTACGGTCTCGGCCGATCGGGTCCCGCTACGGATTCTTTCCATAAGCCGATGCGGCCGATCGTTAATACGATATCCGTTAGTTTCTGTCCGCTCGTTGCCGAACGTCCGCGCGCAACGGCCCAACAAAAGAATAACCGGCGGCGAATTACGTGGCAAAACATCGGCGTCGTGATCGCGCGTCGGCCGCGGCCGCGGCCGCGCAAAAACCCTCGGCTCGATCCCCTCGAAAAAACGATGGAGGAAGGCTTCGAACGTGTCAGGTGTTGTACATCAGAGTGCCGGGTCATTCGACACAGTCTGGTACGCGTCGAAGCCGAGCAGGCCGTGTGAGAAGACTCGTTTCCGCCGTGCGCTGATCCGGCCTCCTAATCCGGAAAGAGGTTCCCGGAGCAATTTCCAGCGATCCGCCAACGATCTACCCAACGATCCTAGGCCGCTGGATAGATCTTCGAAACGTCTTAATGGGCCGACATTCCTGCGGAATTTCTGTTGCGCCGCGCAACGATTCGTTCGCCGGGCGACAAAAAGAGGGACGAACGCCGAGAGGGAGTGTCGTTAAAGGCAGCGGCCGTGTTTGCCGGCAAAACGGTAATTATTCCAAGGGAGGATTCTTCTGCCGGACCAGACCGCGCTCCCGTTTTTCACCGGGCTACCTGCATACACCGGGAACTTTATGCATTTCTCTATTAAAGCCCCCCTCTCGCCACGCCCCGGCCTGGCCAAAAACCGTTGCCGCCGCCGCCGCCGCGCGGCAAAATTTAATTATCCGGTTAGAATGTTTCGCCGGCAGAAACTGCCCATAAATTCGGCATCCTCGACTGTGGCCGGCACCGATGAAACTGTTCGCGGTTGAACGACTGTCGATTAGTCGGCGGACGTCGTTGTAACGACATAATTAGGCTGTTCGCGTGCGAACCGCGCTACCCGAGGGACCGGAAACGAAGTTCCCGCGAACGAAGATCAAGGGGACTTTTCGTCTAGTTTCATCGCCGGCCGGTTTGTAAACGGCTGGTTTAATCTTTTCGTATATTATCATAGAACTGCTCGGCGTCGCGATTCAATGCAGTTTGTGTACCGGCGCACGGCTATTGCAAATTGGTTCTCGAAATATCGCGCTTTACACCTGTCTAATGGAGTGCCAACTACCGGAAGTCTGTTTCACGTAACGCTTTTAACGAACATTTAACAAGCTTTATTATCGGCGAGCCGGGTTTCCATAAACCCAGCGATATTTCAGTTCGCCGAAAACATTATTTTATTTCATGCAAACGGAAATGTCCAAGTAACGGTGCTTTTTTTCGCCCACGTGCGAGAACCGAATTTCAAAATTTATTTAATACGTTCGCATCAAATTCGAACGCTGCTCGCGATAACTCTTGTTCGTTCGCTTGTTTACTAAAATGATTGCGTATAAATATTGCATCGGATGCACCGATTAGAATCGATGGAACCGGTGAAACTATAATCATGTATACTTTAATGCGACCGTGGCGCACGTTTATGAAAATATTTACCGACTCCCATTGAAAACTGCCGGTTTAATCGAATACTTGACGTCGCGTGTTTTTGAAAATCGTTCGGCTATCAGGCGCGTTGGAAAGGCAAATTTGCAAATCGAATTAAAAAATACATTCGATGACGGAGAACATCAAATTGATCTCGTTTATTAACGATACACATTTCAAACATTAAATATAAGATTTACAATGTATTTAATTAATTCTGAAGCCATAGGACGATTTTAATAATATCGTAACACTATTTTCAACTTATTTAAAATAATAATTAATTCTGAAGCTGTAGGACGAATTTAATAATATCGAAACACTATTTTCAAATTATTGAAAATAACAATTAATTCTGAAGCTGTAGGACGAATTTAATAATATCGAAACACTATTTTAAAATTATTGAAAATAATAATTAATTCTGAAGCTGTAGGACGAATTTAATAATATCGAAACACTATTTTCAACTTATTTAAAATAATAATTAATTCTGAAGCCATAGAACGAATTTAATATCGAAACACTATTTTCAAATTATTGAAAATAATAATTAATTCTGAAGCTGTAGGACGAATTTAATAATATCGAAACACTATTTTCAACTTATTTAAAATAATAATTAATTCTGAAGCCATAGAACGAATTTAATATCGAAACACTATTTTCAAATTATTGAAAATAATAATTAATTCTGAAGCTGTAGGACGAATTTAATAATATCGAAACACTATTTTCAAATTATTGAAAATAATAATTAATTCTGAAGCCATAGGACGAATTTAATAATATCGAAACACTATTTTCAAATTATTGAAAATAATAATTAATTTTGAAGCTGTAGGACGAATTTAATAATATCGAAACACTATTTTCAAATTATTGAAAATAATAATTATTTCTGAAGCTGTAGGACGAATTTAATAATATCGAAACACTATTTTCAACTTATTTAAAATAATAATTAATTCTGAAGCCATAGAACGAATTTAATATCGAAACACTATTTTCAAATTATTGAAAATAATAATTAATTCTGAAGCCATAGAACGAATTTAATATCGAAACACTATTTTCAAATTATTGAAAATAATAATTAATTCTGAAGCTGTAGGACGAATTTAATAATATCGAAACACTATTTTCAAATTATTGAAAATAATAATTAATTCTGAAGCTGTAGGATGAATTTAATAATATCGAAACACTATTTTCAACTTATTTAAAATAATAATTAATTCTGAAGCTATAGGACGAATTTAATATCGAAACACTATTTTCAAATTATTGAAAATAATAATTAATTCTAAAGCTGTAGGAGGAATTTAATAATATCGAAACACTATTTTCAAATTATTGAAAATAATAATTATTTCTGAAGCTGTAGGATGAATTTAATAATATCCTAACACTATTTTCAACATATTTAAATTAATAATTAATTCTGAAGCCGTAGAATTTTAATAATATTGTCGCACCGTGTCCAACTTATCTAAATCGCTGAATCAAAGAATTTCTTGTTATAAAATTTCCGCGTCGTGCAATCGTTTTGGAAAACGTGCATCTTGCATAAAAGATCCGCGATTCGTTAAGAGGCTGTGTTCACGGGACCATAAACCACCGATAAGAAGAAACTCGATGCTTGTTAAAAATTCAATTTCGTTAACGTACGAGCAGCTGCGAAGATAATGAAAATGTTCTTTATTCCCGGCATTTAAGAGCGTACACGGGTAACGTGGTACTGGAACGATAGAAAGCAAATTTAACGATTGCATTTACGTTACCAGCAGATGACGTCCGCCGCGAAGTATTTCCAACGGAAATATCAAACGGCGTTTCTATCGGCCGCCATCATCTCGCGTTCGGGCGCAGCCCGCGGAGTTTCCTTTCCGCGAAACAGCAAAAACCGTCTCGAAACGGGCACGCTGTCTTTTAAACCGTCGCGCGGCCACTTTAGATTGGAGCATCGAGGAAGTATGCACGCACGAACGGAACGTTTTCTCTTCCCTCGGCCGAGGAGGAGCTGTCGTAATTAAAGCGATATCTTTATCGCGTGATTGTGGACGGGGCACAAGCGAAGGCATACTTGATAACGCGAATAAAACTTTCCTCGTCAAACTGCGCGGGCGATTCCTCTTCCACCGGCTCGTGTAATTACAGTCCCGTGTTCTACGGCTTCTGCGTCCGCAGAAAATATAACTGCGGGATAGAACAAATAGTTTCGACTTATTCCGTCTGGTTCCGCTCAATTTCATTTTTCCGCAATTCTTCCGCGGCTCTTCTGCGTTTTAATCAAGTCTTCTGGTTCTCGTTGAGAATATTTTTACGAACTTCCGATCCTCGCCGGCTCCCCGCACTGGTCGATTCTCGAGATAAGTTCATTTGTACGAGAGAATTTTAACAGCAACAGTTCGTACAAATGATTTAAACAGCGATTCATTCGAACGATTTAAACAGCAATTTACGCAAATGATTTAAACAGCAATTTACGCAAATCATTTAAACAGCAATTTATACAACGTAATGTAAACAGTAATTTATACAACCAATTTAAACAGCAATTTGATCACCGGAGGTTTTACGCTCGATATATTTCCGAGGAATATACATCAGCGTTTTATCCAAATTTTCCGGCTTCTTAAAAAACACATTTGGAAAAGCTCGATTCCCCGTTGATTTGCTATACTATCGAATAATTTAAACATCATCCAGTAACGTAATCGACAGAGATTCTCGCAATTTACGAAATTCAAGAAGCTTGAAAACGAATTTCGTTAACAATGTTACATGCCCTGTTGTCGTTGCAAATCATTTTCCTGAAAAAGCGCGATCGGTTAAAATATTATGTGCTCGGAACTGTAAATATTCCGTTCCCGATTATTCAATGCACGATAAAACAATGCGGCTATTTTTAAAGCGAACCAGCGCCCGGATGCTCCCGTGTTCTATCATGAATGCAGTGCAATCGCGATCCGATGTTTACCATCGAAGACATTAAAACAAGCGAAAATCTGTTTATCTTCAAAAACGGGCCCCCGTTTGTCCCGCGGACTGTACGATTTATCGTGCTCGTTATGCTCGCAGAATTGCTTCCGTGCGAACGCCAAAATTTTATCAATCGTACAAAGTGTTTAGCGAATTATGCGCCCCATTTCGGGCCCGTAGTCGAATACGTTATTGTTTCTCGCGGCGTCCTGCGAATGGCGAAAACCCGCCCGCGTGTTATTCTATGAATTTAATTAAGCGCACTGCGAGAGCGATTCAATGTTCCGCCGATGTATTGATTTCTGATATCGAAGCGAGAAGAAATAATGTTTCGCTGTCGAAACTTCCCAGTGACCGATGATATACTTTTGACGTTAAAACGCGTTTCAGTTATTGTTAAGCCCGCGATGCATTTATGGACCATATCGAGCAGAAACTCTGCTATCTCGGGCAATTTTATGGCTTTTAAACAATTAATAAGTATGTTCAAATTATTTACCATTATTATTTATATAATTATTCGTGTAACTGATATATTCGATATTATCTATATTATATAATTATTTGTACAATTTATTCTATTATTTATTTATATTTATTCATATTATTTTATATTTATATTTTATCATTTATTTATTTACATTACTATCTATACAATATAATAATTATATATACTTATTAATATAATATAATATATTATATATATATATATATAATAATAATATATATATAATAATAATATATATATATATATATATATTGTTATTATATATAATATAATTATATATACTTATAACATACTATCTATATATATAATAATTATATTTATTATTATCTATATCGTATAATTATAATTCTAAATAAATAAAATATTGAAATAATTTAAAAAATCAAATAAAATACCTGTCCGACTGGTTTTGTAGTATTTACTAGTCCCAGTGTTAGATTGTAACATCATTAACTAATCCAAAGATACGATTATTATTACAAATCAACTAATCCAAAGAGAAGATTGTCCAAGTTCAAAGAATTCAAATCACGTGTCTGCAATTCGGCGTCCCCTTAAATTCGCGGAGCGACCCCCAAAAGCGACTTATTCAATTAATAAAGCAAGGAATTCACGGCCGCGGCGAGGATTAATCGGCGCAGTCAGTTCTAAAAAAAAAAAAAAAATCGGAGGTGCGAACAGGAGCGGGAAAATCAGATATCGAGACGGTGGACTAAGGTCGTCGGGGGCCGTTTTTATTCCGCAGCGTTATCCGAGAAGCGAATAAAGGGGCAACGGCCGCCGCGTTCCGTGGAAAAACTCCTTTCGAGAGTAATCGTCGTCATTAGAACGAGGTTTCCACGACCCGGCAATTATTCGTTACGCGCGTTACGCAAACTCGCTCGACACACAATTAATTGAACCGGCCGGGCACGTCAAAATGGCGACTCGGAAGGCGATACAAAGGTTCCGTTCCACAAAGAGGGGGACGCCGTGCCGCGCCGGCGAGATAGGCGGTTTCGTATTGCGAGCACACGGCGAAATTCCACGATGAGAAATTACGGCTGGGCTCGAGGAAAGAGTCTCCGGGACACACCATCGTTGCGGTGTGGTTAAGGTGTTCAGGTGTTAGTTAGAATGTTTGTCCTGTAAACAGAGCACATACCATTCCGATTGTTTTCACGGAATTGCGGATCTTTGTGCGAGCGAGAAATTTGTTGAAACAGTTTGCAATGTAAAATAAGCAATTGCGATATAAAATAACCTGTCGCAATATAAAATAAGCAATAGCAATACAAAATAAGCAACAGCAATAAAAAGATAACCTATCGCAATATAAAATAGGCAATAGCAATCAAAAATAACCTATCACAATATAAAATAAGCAACAGCATTAAAAAATAACCTACCGCAATATAAAATAAGGAATAGTAATAAAAAATAACCTATCGCAATATAAAATAAGTAACTGCAATATAAAATAAGCAATAGCAATAAAAAATAACCTATCGCAATATAAAATAAGCAATAGCAATAAAAAATAACCTATCGCAATATAAAATAAGCAACAGCAATAAAAAATAATCTATCGTAATATAAAATAGGCAATAGCAATCAAAAATAACCTATCACAATATGAAATAAGCAACAGCATTAAAAAATAACCTACCGCAATATAAAATAAGGAATAGCAATAAAAAATAACCTATCGCAATATAAAATAAGTAACTGCAATATAAAATAAGCAATAGCAATAAAAAATAACCTATCGCAATATAAAATAAGTAACTGCAATATAAAATAAGCAACAGCAATACAAAATAATCTATCGCAATATAAAATAAGCAATAGCAATAAAAAATAACCTACTGCAATATAAAAGAAGCAACAGCAATAAAAAATAACCTATCGCAATATAAAATAAGCAACAGCAATAACATAGCAATTTTAAAAACGTTGTAACTTCCGCGTTATGTTCGCGTAACTTTTTTGTAGCATGTGTTCACGGTACTGAAAAAATAAGGGTGCGGATTTCACGCTCCGATGATGTTTTCTAAAAAGAAGAGGAATGTCTTCTCTTACGTAAAAAATATATTTACAAAATTTGAGTTTGTCCTAAAAGATTCTACAAAAACAGATATTTTCAAAGTTACCTTTGAATTATCTTATCTTATCTTAAAAATTACCGGGGGTTAATAACGCTCGATTTCCTTCGTGAGAATAGCAACTTTCGAAGCAGCACCATAAATCAGCCAACCCTTTAATCACAATATGTATATTTATTTCTGGAAGAATTAAGTTGATCGCAACCTGTGCAGTTGGAGGAGTATAAATTCGTAGGTGGAATAGAGGGAAGAGTGCTTTCAGCATCGATTTATCATGACGCTGTATTAGGCGGAGAGCAGCTATGCTACACATTTTCTTGGGACTCTTTCAAGTAGTCCAGCAGAGGAACCCTCGTTAATATCAAGCCAGCAAATTAGTTTTTCGCTTCAGAAGGTTGTCTGTTGCATACAGAGTTGGTGCGGCGCTAGTTAGGCATCTGGATCGCGTCACTTCACACAGTGACACCATTTTTCAGGCTAAGTTTTAATGCGATATATTAACATTCGCGTTCGCTCTTAATTGCTCATTGTATCATCTTTTGGACGATTTTCCTATGTACGAGTTGTGCACCATAGAGTTCATCACGTTTTTTATTTTTCGAGAGAAACGTGCTCGGAATTGATATCCATGGAATTCACACCGCACGCATAGTTCGTCGTATTTATCTTCTTCGATGAACATGTTTGAAATTGAAAGTAGAACGTTCCATAGAATTCATCGTATTTATCGTTATCCGGGGCAAACTAACACACAGCTAGTTCAAGTCTCCGCTGTCACATTTCGTATACGAAGCGGTGTGTCATACAATTTCCGAACAATTGTCACTCGAAAACTAGCGATACCATTCGGACCCAAAAATTTGAGAACATAATTCGAACGTTCTAGAACATCGTTTCCTTTATTAAAACACGATGTCTCGCTTCCAAGTATACTGAATTAATTGTCAATTTCACACTTTCGAAAAATAGAACGTGGCTCATTTCGACCCAATGAGTGACAACGTAGGGTTAAAAAGAATCTCGAAGGAAATAAATAAAATCGTTCATGGAACTAAAGAATTATTCCGACAAAGGATTATTTATTCGAACAAATAAACAGAATAATCGATGACGAACAATGAATTATTCGAAAAACTGGAATAATTGTCGGCGAACAATGAATTTTATTCGAATAAATCGAACGATTCACGACGAATAAAACGAATCACAGAATAATCGACCGACGAATTGAGAATAATTCGAACAAACTATTCGACCGAATGGAATTCATTCGGACAATGATCCTCGACGAACATTTATACGAAACAATTCCGTGACTAACGCCCGACTCTGATTCAGACACGAATGTGACTCGGCGCAGCCGAATTCCGCACACCTCGGCCGGACGCGGCAACAAATGAAATTAAAAAACGCATTGCGGCAACGGTCGGGCCGTAAGTAGCTTAAATTAATTCGGCTGGAAAGTAGCCGGCTGCTGGTTAGCAACCACAATGGCACGGCGCGGCCTGATCGCCAGTCACTGCTGAATCAACACTCGAAAGTTCCACCTCGGGGTACTTTACTGCGGTTTAGGTAGTTGCCAGGTTCTCTCTCCGTCGAGGGTGGTCCTGAGTGGACCAAGAGCGTCGGACGAGCAAAGAGGGCGAAGAGGGGGGGAGGAGCGCGGAACCGAAGCGCGGGCGAAGAAGACGAGGCGGTCGGCGTAGCTTCGACGATCGGGAAACGACGGGACGTAACGAGCGGGACCAACCGGAGGGACATTTTCACACTTATTGGGTCTCCGGGTGGATATGTACAGGATGTCCCAAAAATGTCTCGTAATCCGGAAATGGCGGGTTCCTCGGATCATTTGAAAGAACTTCTTCCTTTACAAAAATGTTCTCCGAGGCGCCGTTAACGAGTTATTAACGAAAAACAGTGACCAATAAGAATCGAGTACGGCTGACGCGAGGCGGCCCGGCCAACCAGCGCGCGAAGCCCAGTTCCGCACATTGACTCGGTCGCCTCGCGACAGCCGACCTCGCCTCTCATTGGTCACTGTTTTTCGTTAATAACTCGTTAACGGTGCCTCGGAGAAAATTGTTGTGAAGGAAAAAGTTGCTTCAAATGACCCGAGGAACCCGCCACTTTCGGATTGCGAGACATTTTTCGAACACCCTGTACGTCGCGAGACAAGGAGCCAGCGCGTCGCGTCGCATCGGCCGGCGCGAGCCCCTAAAGACCTCCGCGCAGCCAACGCTCCGTATCGAGCAGGAAGATCCGATTATGGCTTAACCGCATTAAACGCGGAAAGTTTGCTTTCGGTAATTCCGAGTCCGAAAGGGTCGGGCTCCCAGCCTCGAGTCCCGGAGTCTCGAGGCGGCCGCCGCACCTGCAATACACACCTGCCTTCGACCCGTCTCTTCCGCCTCCTATTCCGCCTCGTCTCCGCTCCGCTTCCGTGAGACGTTCCGTTCCGTTTCGTTCCGTTCCGTTCGGAGCGTTCTGCTCGAGTGCCGCGCTACCCGGCGCCGCAG
The DNA here is from genome assembly GCF_051020955.1 of Megalopta genalis. Classification (NCBI taxonomy): domain Eukaryota; kingdom Metazoa; phylum Arthropoda; class Insecta; order Hymenoptera; family Halictidae; genus Megalopta; species Megalopta genalis. The sequence continues at coordinate 34,029,515 of NC_135014.1, read as the reverse complement.
TCTTCGAGACTGTTTACAGAGCGACGAGGGTGCACCGACACCGACACCGACACCAGCCACCCCGTCACGTTTTGTTTCCCGGCTGCATCCGTTTGCTACCAGAACGATCCGAACTGGTCCGGGCTCGCTTGGCTTCTGGCTCCGGCTACCTGCAAACTCGTGGGATTTACCTCCAGTCACGAATCTGCGACTTGCTGCTGGGTTTTTTACAGCTCCCGGCGAGGGAGACGTTGACAGAGAATTAGATGGGTTCAGCGTTTAGGATTCTGACGAGCGGCCGGTAGCGTAGCGACCGACAGAATGATAGGTTCGCCTCGTTTTTGCGGTACAAAGCAGAGTGTTTTACGGAACATTTCTGTGCTTTGATATTAGCTGGTGGTTCGTTGCAGGGATAAATGACACGCCGATCACAAATACGGTCGCTAAACCTGCTATTTCGATTAGTTTCGTTAGCTTTTGCGTTTAAAGCTATTTTAATAACTATTTTTAAACTATTTTAAAACTATTTCAATATTTAAAACGAATTTAATGCCAGCGGATCAAAATCTACCGGAAATGATGCTTAACATAAATTTTCAAGATTAAAATACGTTCCCTCTATTTTTCCCTTATACCGCAATATTTCAGCTTTAACGTGAAAAAGAATCATTGCAAGAAATGTTGATGACAGAGTGAAATTGAACAAGATAGAGCCAGAAAGAGAGAAATAGAGTAAAGAAGTGTCAGAAATGTTGACGAGAGTGTGAAATTGAACAAGATAGAGCTGGAAAGAGAAATAGAGTTAAAAAAGTGTACGAAATGTTGTTGAGTGTGTGAAATTGAACAATATAGAGCTGAAAAGAGAGAAATAGAGTAAAGAAGTGTCAGAAATGTTGATGAGAGCGTGAAATTGAACAATAGAGAGTCAGAAAGAGAGAAATAGAGTAAAGAAGTGTAAGAAATGTTGATGAAATAGTGAAATTGAACAAAAATAGAGTAAAGAAGTGTAAGAAATGTTGATGAAATAGTGAAATTGAACAAGACAGAACTAGAAAGAGAAAAATAGAGTCAAAAAAATGTAAGTAATGTTGATGAAATAGTGAAATTGAACAAGATAGAGCTAGAAAGCGAAAATTAGAGTAAAAAGAAATGTAAAAAAAATGGCGATGAAATAGTGAAATAGAGCAGAATAGATAAAAAAGGAGCAAGAAATATTGATGAGAGACTGTAATAGAGTAAACTGGAGTAAACTAAGAAAGAGCAAAGTTAATCGGCAAAATAGAGCAAAACGGAGTAAGAGAAAGTAAGAAATGTCGATGAAAGAGAGAGAGTAGACCTCAAAAAGAAATAACGAGAAAAGTCAACAACTCAGTAATAGCGACCAAGAAACTAAAACCAGTTATTCTTGCATTAATCAGGAATTGAAGCAATTGTTCTACTTTGCTTGTTATCGAGCCAGTCCTGCACCTGCAAACCCAAGTGGTCCAGCAACGCCTGATTTTCACAGTCCACGATTGCTACCCCGTGCGCGCCACTTATTCGACCGGAGTTGATGAAACGGACACGTTACCGAAAGCTTGATTTATTATTTTTATCTTGAGCTACGGCTGAACGGATTAACCCAGTTCAGCTTCCCTGGGCTGGATTATGTTGGTGCATTGATTCCGCAGGTCCTGCTGCGTGTACGTTTGTACTTTGCGCCATCGGCCGGGTTATTTATGTTGATTTATAAATCAGAGGCGGATTCAGCCCTTTCGTGCTCGAAAGAAAGGCGAATTAATTTCGCAGAATGTATCGGGCTAATTTTTTAGTGGCTTCGAAAAAGGAGATATACACGTTCGGCTTTAGTTGCGCGGAACAGTTAATCTTTGTTATATCGGGATTTGTTTTACGAACGTTTCCCCTGGAAGTTCTTCTCGCTGGAAACTGCTTTGTAATTCTTTGATTTTAGAAGATCTTTTATTTTTCGGAGATTCTGGAGAATATTCCTGGTTATTTCGAGCGTTCGAGAATGGTATCAACCTTTTAACCGCCGGCGCGATTTTTTGATTTTTCGGTCAGAAGTTTCGGGCTAGCTTGATTTGCGCACGCAGGCGCGTTCGGAAAATTAAATTAAAAAGGACATAACAAACATTGAAAAGCTTTAGAAAACTATATGGATCTAAAAATTAAATATTCAAATATTACAAAACAATTAGAACGCGAATTCCGCGTTGCACGATCAATTGCGAGTGTAATCCGCGTGCCGCCGATTTGATAGGTGCGAAGAAACGCGAATTTTAATACTTCCGAGGTGACGCGGGCGAAATTTTATCGCGATGCTCGCTTCGCCGCGTTCCGTCGAGTTTGATACGTTGAAAATGCATGGAAATCCGCGATTTATACAATAATAGCGGCGCATAAAATGTCCTGTAAAAGGCGCGGCACTTCCCCGTGACTGATGGTTAAATAATAAACCAAAAAATTTCGCGATATTACGCGTCGCGTTGGGAACGGTTCGATCAACGAAAAGCCGCGCCATAAATCACGGGGACAATTATCACAACGACGATTTCTAGTCCATCAAAAAATCCGCAACATCTAAAGTTGTACACAATAGCCAGATATCGCTCGAAACAAAGCCACAAATGACGTTGAAAATATTGCTGTCGATCGCTATCGCGAACAAAATGGCCGCCCCATAATTTTCCAAATAACGTTTCAAAAGAGCGGCGAAATTTTCTCTCGACGCAGGCATCGCAGCAGTCGTTGTTTAATCGAAAAAAAAAGAAGAAACCGGTTTCGATATCGGAGATTCTCATCGATTCGTTGCATCGCGTCGCGTCGCGTTGCATTGCATTGCATCGTGTTGCGTCGCGTCGCGTTTCACGCACACGTAATTCGCGTGACGCGTTATTCCCGTCGTTGCGGAGGCAACGATCTGCCGAATTCCATTTGTTGTTATCGAATCGCGCGGTCGCGTTTCTACGGCCGTTAAAACAGCTCCTTCTCGTTTCTGGGGCGAGAGCGATTCGCGCGCATGTGGTTCATGAAGCGGAAGGGTTTATTCGGTCGTGAAGGATTCCGTGATTAAAGAGTCCAGCAAACAATGGAAATTGGTTTTCTGCGTGGACGTTTCGCGTTGTAAAGTTCGCGACGGTATAATTAATGGCGCGCCGCGCAGTTATTGTGTTATTGGCCGCGACGTGATCGATCAACGATAGTAATTGCGACCGAGCGTCCGAAACGAGTGCAGCTTCGGCGCCATTAAACAACGATACCGTCGGTTTCGGCATGATTTTTCCGCCACCCCCCCTTCCCCCGTGGAACCGGTCCGCGTATTCTAATTGAAAACCTCTGGCACGCGATTTAAATTTAATGCGCGTACCGCGAACGACCGCGATAAGACGCGTCCGTGATCGCTGGTCGAATTAATTCAAGAAATCGAACAAGTCGAGAGTTCAGCGACGACACTGCGACGTTGCACCGTCGCTGCAGCTAGTTACAAAGCTCGATGAAAGGCGATCGCTGCCTTACGAACAGTGATTGCTCCGCGACTTTTTTCTTCGCCGGTATTCGTCCGCTGATTTTTCATTCGAACAGCCATTTCGAAGGTTGTGCCAGCTTGAAATGCTTCCTCGTCGGACAAAGTATTGATGGAGTCGTTAGACGTATGCATTCGGTCGTGTAAAATAATCGTCTATTTTCAGCGAACTACGGAGCACGCGTCATGGTTATCTTAATGTCCTGATAACGTGTCGGTTTTGACGATGAAGGGGTTGCATTTTCTGTAGCCGCAGAATTAAATGCTTCTATTATCGCTGGTCTTTACGAGGGGTATTTTTACGACGGGTTTCGCATTTTTAATTTACGATTATTAAGACTACGAAGATAAGTTCAATATTGCCACGTCGGCCGTATATGGTTGACACAATGTTTTTAACAAACTTGGCGCTCGATTTTTAGCGCAGTCTATTAAGTAAATCAAAATTTGTTATTATTGGTTATTATTGGTTAATTACAGAGTACTTTCTACAATTTCTATAATATTTATACATGTAACTTTCTATAATAAATCTTGTCTTCCACGTTCTTACATTACAAATAGACTGGAAATTTTATGCTTTTAAGGCAAAATTGAGTACTTCAAATTTTAATTATAAGAAGATTACACAAATCGAGAAATGTCGATGTATCATCTTTAATCTATTAAGATTATTAAAAGAAAAAGAAAGAACTTGCGTTTTAATTTATATTTCTTGCAACATGTTTCGTAACGATGCCAAGACTGGATTTATTTAAATTCTCTACGATTTATATTACATCGATAAAGAAAGTGTACCTAAAAAATTTCTCCAAGAAATATTTTTATAACATCAGGAACTGTGAAAGAAGAAATCAGGAACCAGTAATTTACACTGATTTTGGTACTTCCAGCGTTAAAATAATCACAAAGTCGCGATCAATAAATTCTTTGCTCGTATCATAATTACCGAAATAAGCCGTAATAATGTAAAATGTAAGTAACCGCAAAAATTGAGTTCTTTGAGAACAAAGCAGCGTCTGAAGACAGCAGATGACAATATGAATCTAGAAGACAGCTGGAAGAACGGACATCCGCAAACGATTCGAAAGCCCGAAACCAACGTAATATCTTCTGTTCTCTAGAGTCTAGACCGTGCCTCTAATCGTGCTACCAAGAAGGAGATAACATCCATGTGGCAAGTGGATCCTGCAAGAGATCGGTAGGGGATATACGACGGCAGCTTGTAGGCAGGTGAATCCTCTCACCTGCCACGCAGCTGGCAGGACCTTTTACGTACTTGTCGAAGAACCGTAGCTCGTGCCACGAGCCTGCGAAGCAGATTCAGACCCGATCGTTTAACTTATAAATATACACCATTATCACTTTCGGTGCTTGCCCATTCCTCGTAATGATACTATACTCCTCGTTAAAAAATTTTTTATTCACTCGAATATCCCCCCTGCTGTAATTAAGCAATCGTGGTCTTGAATTGGCCAGGTGTTACGACTATGACGTGACCAAGATGATGTTACCGATATTTGTTCACTCTATTCGCGATGAAGGTAATGTTAGTTAATGTTAATAATTTCTTATATAGTATCTTATATAATAATGTTAATAATTTCTTAATAATGTTCATGATTTCTTAATAATGTTAATTATTACTTAATAACATTAACAATTCCTTAATAATGTTAATAATTCCTTAATAACGTTAATAATTTCTTAATAATGTTAATAATTCCTTAATAATGTTAATAATCCCTTCATAATGTTAACAATTCCCTAATAACGTTAATAATTCCTTAATAACGTTAACAATTCCTTAATAATGATAATAATCCCTCAATAACGTTAACAATTCCTTAATAATGTTAAGAAATCCTTAATATCGTTAACAATTCCTTAATAATGTTAATAAACCCTTAAGTTCGCTGGCTTCCGGTGAAAATTTCGTAGATGTTTCAGTAAAAGATATTGGAGAGGTTGATTTAATTTATGAACATGAATTGTTTAAGAATCATGCACGATTAAAATTTCTATTTATTTCACATAATTCATGAAATACAAACGAATATGTAACGAGCGAAGCGATTAATTTTAATTATTGTAAACATACATTCCGTGTCTAGTGATTTACGTATTTGCTGATTTTCTGTATCTGCGAGAGGAATGAGTGTATCGAATTTGAAACAGGAGAATCGCGTCACGAAAACACTGTTGCACAACATTGATTGCACTACCATTGAAACGTTCTATGGTGTTCCACACAACTATCTGACTCGGAGCGTGTATCAGACTTGCAAAACTTGTTTAATTAGCACTGTTCTAATCAAAATTGAACTCTGCAAATGAATTCGACATTGTATCAAGTGCATCTACCAAACGATATGCACGTATCTCTTTAATCCATTAGCATCACCGCTGGCATAAGTTTTTAAATTTGTTCGATGATCAGATTCATTAAAACCATTGCATCTCGCAATTAACATTTTCAGAACTGATTAACACGTTCCGTGCCGAGCTTTTTTTACTCGAATCTTCACACTTTGATGTTTTACTAAAACTTGATGTATTACGTGCAATTATTAATTCTCGTACACATAACAACGTAACAAAAACTTATCAACGCCCATTCTTGCGGTGGAAATTGATTCTTCGGTTCTAAATTTGTTGTAAACAATTTGTTCAGTTCACTAAGTAAACATACAAGCGTGTACCATGGATGGTACACGTGGCACGGAACGTGTTAAAATTGAACGGTATAGCGGAAGAAATATCTGTCGGTTTTTATTATATTTTCTTATATTTTTATTTATAATATTTAATAAATATAATTATAAATTAATATTTATAATATTTTTATTATATTTTTGTATGAATGTCATTCAAGTCATATTAATTGTACTTACGGTATACTTATTTATATTATAAATTACACGAAGACCATAGGAAATTAAATTTTTTTACGAACACCACAGATTAACACATTGTAAATGTACGTCTGCAGCGGTGAGAAGGTTAACGCGGGCGACGTTTGATCCGCCTGAAAACCGGCGGTCCGCGCGGAGACGCGTGCGAGAACAATCGGTCCGGCGCGGCGGGCGAATCGTTCGGAACGAACGCAGAATGTTGAGCGTCCGCCGGGCATACATCTCGAACAAGAGTCATCCATTGCGAAACTTGGATTGTCAATTATACTTTGGAGAAAATTCGGGACGAAAAGAAGACCGTGGTCCCCCGGGGGAATGATAACTCACTGCGTTCGGGGGACGATGATTTATCGCGGCGATATTCTTGCCGGAGCGCGCGTGGACCCAGTTTCGGCTCGTAGCCGATATTATCTGGGCAGCTAAGCATAAAAGGACATAATCCATTCGTGGTGTGCGTGCGCGCGCGCGCGGTTCGACCGACACCGCGAGCGTAATAAGCTGAAAAGTTTCGAGGTAATTGCTCGATGAATAGATAAAGAAAATTACACCGTGTACGCGGCGCGACCCGCTTCTGTTCTCGAACGGGTTTTATAATATATTGGTGCCGGTAAATGTTTATTCGTCGCTAAATAATAATATCCAGCGCATTAATAACGGTTTAATAAAGAGCGTTTGCTCCTTTTGTTGGTCCGGTGCCGGCCCGGTTATTAAACGTTCTCAAAATGGAAAATCGGTTTATTTAAGATCGTCGACGGCTACATTATCGCGCGGCTGTGAATTTTATGTGTCACCGGCGCGAATGTTGCGTTCGCTGATATTCGAGCGAGATAAAACGCGGATATTGAAATTTTAATAAATACCGGCGCCGATTTTATCGCCGCGTCTAGCACAATTATTTACGGACCAGTCTACTTTTGCCGCGCGCGCGCGCGCGCGCGAACGTTTCGCGTAATACACAACGCAGTCGACGTTGCGTCGATCAAAGTTAATAACAACGATTTCTTTTTATTCCGATCTCGTGATCTAAATTAAAGAAATTACAATCTGCTCAACACGTTACAACTCCTGCACGATCGCCAATTGCTTCTCGACATCGCGATCATCGTTGTCGATTTAGCATAATTTAACCCACGGCCGGAGGATTGATTTTTATTTATTGAATATGCACGGGAAATTAGCCGTTGGTTGTAAAATCATAAAAAGGAAGAATTGCAGAGCTGTAGAACGAGCTGATACAGAGTATAAATAAGGAGAAAATAATATGATAATTGCAATTCTTTGAATTAATATGATAAATCCGTGCGGACTGTAATAACCTTGCGAAATTATATTAAGAAAGAGTGTGGTGGACGATCGAAAAAATCGATGGAAATATTTTAACAACCATACAACTATACGTAACTGGACGGAGATATTTTAATTAATAATTCTCAGCTTTATTTATTAATTGTTCAAGTCACATTTTTGAAGATTTTTCTGCTATTATTCTTGCTGTCGTTTCCAGCGTAACAGAAAATTTCATTAAATTTCTGTAAATGAAGTAATTAGTGTGTCGACGATTAAAAGCGCGCTGGGTCAAAATGATCCTGCAACCGCGGTCCCATCCCGTCGTGCCCGAACGCAGAGCATCCAAAAGTATCCCGAAAAATATGCAGTCGATACATAAAAGGGCAAGAGAACGTCTAGAAAAATATGCGACCAACGACAAGACACGCTGACAAATCTGCCGCGCGATTAGAGCTGCGAAATTTCCGCGGGACTGCAGGCGAAACAAAAGTTTCGCATAGATTAATCGGCGGAGCCCCCGTTGGTTTACTGCAAAAAGTAATATATCAAGCCGTCTAATCCTTTGGGTCGAATACTAATCGTCAGCGTAATTTCCCCGGAGAACCGGGGCTGCGCCCGAAGAAGATATATTTCGTTATTCGAATTTATTTTAATGCATGGAAACATCTCTTTGCCGGGTTATTACACGGCGGCTCTGCCGTACGTTTCTGTGTATCGTTCAATTACACCCGGTTCCGGTTCCCGCGGCCACGGTCTTTTACCATCGGGAACCATCGGCCCTTTCCGTTTCAATAAATCAGCTTTAGAATCAGACTACGTCGCTCTAAAGCGCAAGCTGTTTTCCAAAGTTACCATATTTCACGGCGAACTCCGCGTAATCTGCCTTCCCGGAATTTGCATCCCGCGCAATAACGTGAATGCTAATCAGGCTCCTCTTTCTGTTTCAGGTAAGCGATAAATTCATTTCGACCGGCGAGCCAAGAGGGTGCGGTGCGCGCTCCTCGTCGTTCGCGGCTCGCGAGATTTTCCCGAGGATCGATCTCAGACTTCGATCAAGTACGTTTCCAACTTTTACCTTGTCGCAGATTTATGATCGACGGTGTGTCTATCGATGATACTTTACCAAGAATATTTTACTGGTAATATTTGATTAATGGTACATTATTGAAAATATTTTATTAATAGCATTTTATTAAAAATATTTTATTAATAACATTTTATTAATAGCATTTTATAAATCATATTTTATTAATAGTATTTTATTGATAATATTTTATTAATAGTATTTTATTTATAGTATTTTCTTAATATTATTAAATACAAAATGAAAATGTAAACACGAATCTAAATCGCATCACACTATCAACTTTTCTCGCATCATTCGATTATCCAATTATACCAATTTCATTTTTTAAAAAAACCCTCAGTCATCGACCTTGGTTTTATTGATCTTTATTTATCCAATTAATTAATTTCTTTATTTATATATACAAATGAATACTTATTTTTACTACGTCCTTGTTAGCGAGTCTTACAACGATTTAACCCTTTGCACTCGAATGGTGACTCCGAGGCACCACTAAAAAATTGTTACATCACGTTCCAAGATAATTTTTATATTATCAAAGTTTATATATACAAAATTATTAAAAGCATAATTGTTGTACGAGTCACCACAAGACAAAATTTCATATACGTAAAATGCACTTTGTCATATAAAATGGAAATACTGTAAGTCAGAAAAATTGTTTTAGGTTTACGATTCAAATAGCTTCGAGTGCAAAGGTTTGAACACAGAATAATCCATGTTAATTCGACTCTAACCATAAAACAAAAAGAAGAGATTAGGTCGGAACCGTTTCGAATCCAGAGTTCCCAAGACCGAGTTCCCAGGAAACGAAGAAACGTCGAATTTTCTCGTGAAATCGGTTTCATGACGCGCTACTTTACATACACCGCGCATACACGTGTTAAACCGGCGTCGATAGGGTGTAACGATAATGTCCTCGTCGGATCGGCGGGCTCGCTGATCGAGGGTCCAGAGTGCGGCCTTCTAACGATCGTTTCGCAGGGATCTTCCCTCTAATCGTCGCCGACGTGTTCGACGCCGAGCACCGAAAGAGACGGCGAGCGCCGCCGGTTCGGGTCGGCCGGTAAACGATTGATATCGAACGAGAGCCCTCCGGGGATAGCTTTCCGAATTAATCGCCTCTAATTAAGGGAAGTTCGAGTGTCGTATTAGCAATTAGTCGAAATTAATTAACGCTGTCGAACGGGTGACCCGGGCCAGGCCCGTTACGGCCCGACGCGACGCGACGCGACGTTGACGCACGCTTCGCTTTGATTCTTGCTGCGGCCTTTAATCCTCTAACACCGGCCTGATAGACGCCGTGTCGCGCCGCTATTCGACGCGAGGCCATGTTCCTCAAAATCTGTTGATCGGTCATGGTTATCCGCTAAGTGCCGCGCTACACGGTCCACGGGACGATGATGGCCGCCGGAAACGATTGCCGCCGGCGAGTCGGTGCCAAACTACGATTCTCCGTGGATCCGTTCGATAACTTTCGTTTTGGGAGAGATCAGCCTGCACCGGCTCCTGGCTGCGTAGCTGCGAGATCGATGTCGACGTACGGTCTTGAACAAGTACGTATGGACACCCGTTGGACACACGGTGTAACATTTTTCAAAGTGGACTAAATGATTTGAATTCTTCTCTTTTTAGATGATAGTGGGACTAGTGTACCAGACGATGGCTAAAATGCTTTTCTTTTTTTAATTTTGTTATTACTCGAAATGACAGAACAATATAAAAATCCCACGTTTTTTAATTATTTTATCGGAACCTATAGCGAAGATATAACAAATGCGTTTTGTAGATCTTGATCAGTTGTATGCGTGTTGAAAGTTCCAGAAGAAATTGATTTTATTTCCTTTTTTTCATAATTCCAAGTGATAGTATGATTAAAAACAGCATTTTTTTCAGTCATGTTCTAGTAGACTAGTTCAAGTCGTTTAGTGCAGTTTTTAAAAAGTTACACCGTTTTAAAAGGAGTCCACATATATTTGTCCTTGACTGTATATCAAGCAGAGTATTTATGATTAAAAATGATTAGTTCAGTAACAGAACAGTAAAAAGACAACATTTAACGAACTTCAGAACCCAGTTGCATTATTTTCAACTCAATAAAATTATTCGGAAATGAAATAATTGTCTATGTAGCTTCTGCAGACAATTTTTATTTTGCACAAAAATCCGCTGTCCAATGATGACACAGTTATTTGGTTATAGTGCCAAATTCAATGTTCAGCGATTTATACAATTAATGATCCATGCGTGAGATATTTATACAATATATGAACATCAATGTATACTCCTGAGCGTCCAATTTGTTTACTTGCAATCTATCTGAAAATATTTAAAATGCGCATCATGCATACGGATAAAATCTTCGCAAATAATCACACAAGAGTTCCAAAGAGGAATTCGATAAAATTATCAATACATAATCCTCACGTTGTTAAAATGATTGAAGAACCAAATAAATCCACTTTATTGTTATCCTGCGCAAACATTCGCGGTCCAATAATAGAAAATACACATAAACACCGTCGATTTTCCATAAATTTCGACGCATACGTGAAAGAGTCATTGAATCGAGTCATTATTTGCTGATAAGCGCACATAAAACCGAAACTGTTCGTTCTAAGGAACATTCGATTTTTGATGTTGTATTATCCAGAACCGCATTTCGACCCGGCATCGGTGCCCGCGGCGTTCTAGCAGTCGGAACCAGCCAGCCGGCCGTAAAATACGAGTTTTAGGTTAATTTTCGTTTACGGGGTAGTCGATCTTCCGCTTGATATCGCGTTTAGAGCCGCTTAGGGGCTCCTGCTCCGTGTTTTATTAATGCCGGTCCTCCTATCGCGACGCTCTCTCTACACCAGCGTACTGCCACTTAAGGTTTTTGCCGCGGAACCCTGGCGAATGTCTCCGTTAACCATTTTATCGGGTCTGTTTCTCAACAAATTACTCGATTTTTCGGTGCTCGACGTTTACTGCGAACGTGCTGTTCGACGGATGGATAGCCGAACCCCGCTGTTTCCGATTGAATACGCTTTATCGATGGTGAAACGGCTTCTCTTGGCGAACTTCAATTCTGCTAGTTTCGCTGATTCGAATGTATTGCGCTGTTTCAAATATATATTTGTATCGAATTTCACAATTTAATTGATGTTTCATTAATTCGTAATGGAAGCTAAAATATGATGGAATTACAATGCAATTGAACAACTTTGTAACAAAAATATGATGGTATTACAATGTAATTGAACACAACTTTGTAATTAAAATATGATGGAATTACAATGTAGTGAGATTATAATATAATTGAATTATAGCGTAATGGAATTATAAAGTAATTGAATTACCTTGTATCTATAAAGTAATGGAACTATAATGTAATTGAATTACTTTGTAATTATAATGGAATGGAATTATAATGTGATTGAATTACTTTGTAACTGTAACGTAATGGAACTATACTGTAATTGAATTACTTTGTAACTATAACGTAATGGCATCATAATGTAATTCAATTACTTTTTAAAAATACTGTAACAAAATTATAATGTAATTCAATTACTTCGTAATTATAATTCCTCGAATAATGCAATTTTAATTTCGCACAACTCTGCTTTGCTGTTCTATTAGTAAAAAGGTTTCTATAACTAAAAGACTAGAACAGGAGATGGATGCAAGGCTTCTCTTTTTGATAGTCCTCAGCAAGTTGAGAAATACGTAGTATAGTTTGTTGGATCTTCCGGTGTTCCCGCTGTTTTGTGTTTTATGCAAATCAATTTTCCTTCTTAATAGTTCCCTTAAGTTTCAACAAATACAGAGAGTTCCGGTATCCTTCCGGCGATTCTGCTGGTTTGTACTACATACAAAATAATCCTCCCTCTCTCTCTCTCTCTCTCTCTCTCTCTCTCTCTCTCTCTCTCTCTTGATGGTTTCAGTTCTAACAGAGTTTCGAAATTCTTCCGATGTTTCTGCAAAGAAAATTGGACTCAGACCAGTTGGTTTCTGAATTTTTGCGAGAAAATCTTGCATCCAAATCAAATCGAGATCCATGTCCATTGTTTCGGCTGCTAAACATTATTACTTTACGGCCTATTTTGCTTTAGTCGTAGTTTATGTTAATATTTTTACTTACAGGATACGTTCATTAAATAATGTAAAAATCAGAAACTCTTGTTTGTATATTTTTAAATCGAATAATATTTTTGTTGCAAACATAATACATGGTTCTTGTGTATATTAATATCTTTACTCAGAATAAACGTTCATTGAGTAATTTAAAAATTGAAATATATATTACAAATTGGTTCTTAATATTATATTACGAATATTATATTATTTAATGAACGTTTGCTTTAAGAACCAATTTATAATATATATTTCAATTAAATAAATATAATATATAATATAATATTAAAATATAAATAATATAATATAATATATAATATAAATAATATAATATAATATATAATATAAATAATAATATAAATTGTGGTACATCATCTGAAGAAAAATGACGAATGGAACGTGCAGCAAATACCGAGGAATTAAATCAATCAGTAGCCCCGTATGCCAATGCCGATGCCACCCCTTCAATTAGTCTAGAAACCGCGACGACGATCCTCGCATGATCTCCGCCCACTTTCTTCGTCGTGGCCGACATCTTCGGACAGTTCGATCGAGTGCGCTTGATATTCTTCATTCGAACGGAGACAATGGGTTTTCGTGGGGTCGGCCAGCATCCGAGCAGCAATTTCCCAAGAAGATTGACCGTGTCGAGGCCATTCGTTTTCTTTGACCCGGCCGGACGAGTTTGCCAACAAGGATCTCGGACTTATAAAGTTCCACCGTTCCTGTTCTAGTGGATTAACGGCGCGACCCCGGTATCTACGTAGAGTCGCGGATCCATGGATCCGAGCCTCTGCCAAGGAATTAGAATTGCGACACCGATTCGGCCGTCGATTCTCGTTTCTCAAACCGGGCCAAGAGGCCGACTTCGTTCCCGATCGAATTTGTCGGTCCCAGATTGACGCTAAAAAGTCGGAAAGAAAATTTTTTCTGCCGCCATTTTTATACATCGACCGAGTAATATTTTATAAAAGGCCCAGAGATACTTGATTGACTTGATTTTTGATGCCAATAGAAATTTAGGGGTTGCTTTAAGCTGATAGATATGGATCCGGATGCTTATGTTAAAGTATAATAATATCATTGTTCTAACTTAATCGTAATTATTCAACTTAATGTTATTAATAATGATGCGGGACTTTATGCTTAAAGTAAAGCTATTTGCATTTATTCACAGCTTAATGGATTCCATAATGATATTGCAATATTAAGAACGCTATAATAATGTAGAAATGTTAAAAATGCTCTAATAATATTGCAATATTAAAAACGCTATAATAATGTAGAAATATTATAAATGCTATAATAATATCGCAATACTAATAACGCTCTAATAATATTGCAATATTAAAAACGCTCTAATAATATTGCAATATTAAAAACGCTATAATAATGTAGAAATATTATAAATGCTGTAATAATATCGCAATACTAACAACGCTATAATAATGTAGAAATATTATAAATGCTATAATAATATCGCAATATTAAAAACGCTATAATGATATTGCAATATTAACAACGCTCTAATAATATTGCAATATTAAAAACGCTATAATAATGTAGAAATATTATAAATGCTGTAATAATATCGCAATACTAACAACGCTCTAATAATATTGCAATATTAAAAACGCTATAATAATGTAGAAATATTATAAATGCTATAATAATATCGCAATATTAAAAACGCTATAATGATATTGCAATATTAACAACGCTCTAATAATATTGCAATATTAACAACGCTATAACAATGTAGAAATATTAAAAACGCTGTAACTTCCAGAAAAATGAAATTTTTCGAGCTGCAATTTTGTTTACAGTTTACCTTCACGGTATTGAAAGAATAAGGGTGCGCATTTCAAAAATACTACAATATAACAAAATCGTGAGGGAACAATTTTTTTCTAACCTAAAAAATATATTCACAAAATTAATTCGAACATGTTTGAATTTTCCATGAAAAATGCTACGGAAACACGTATTTTCAAAAATTACTGGCAGCCGATGTTCGCAGGGTTGCCACCCCGTAACAGGAACGAATCCTAAGCTATCGGGACCAGGATGCACCGCGCGTCGAACGTTGAACCGCACGTCCGTCCGATCCAGCGACGACAACTGGAACCAGGGCTCGCCGGCAAATAAATTCGCGGAGGCCCGGTGATAAAAACACGGAACAGACCGGGACGGTAAAATTTACGTACGAATGGCGTTTACGCGCGGCTGGCGAAAATGGACATTAGCCTGACCCCACGCCGGCCCGTGATTTTGTTTTGAATACCTCGCGAACCGTATAACCGGCGAAATTGGGAGGCACCACGTGTGAACGAACTAACCCGGCTACGCGCCGGTCTAACTCCTAATTGGACTGTATTCGGTTTGTTTATTTCTGTTATTAGGTCGAACGACGGCGCACACTTACGCTTGCCGTAACTTTGCTGATTTCTGTGAATCTTTCCATGCCTTACCTTTACGCGCGCTTTTATAGTACTCGTGTACAGTGCGTGTACAGAAAGGCCAAGAATTCACAGTGATGCAAAGATGAATCACGAAAATATAGAATATCAAGGGAAATGATTATTTTTGTTTTAGTTGAAAATAATAAAGCTTGAGAGAATAACTTTGAGCTAATTTGTTTTATGGAGAACAAAGTGACACCAAGGAAGACTTTTATTTCTGTGGAAAACAATAATGCTGGACAAAATAATTTTGGACTAATTTTTAATATAGAATATAATGACGTTCAGAGAAACGATTATTTTTGTTTCAGTGGAAAATAATAAAGCTTGAGAGAATAATTTTGAGCTAATTTGTTTTATGGAGAACAAAATGACACCAAGGAAGACTTTTATTTCTGTGGAAAACAATAATGCTCGACAAAATAATTTTGAACTAATTTTTAATGTAGAATATAATTTCGTCCAGAGAAACGATTATTTTTGTTTCAGTGGAAAATAATAAAGCTTGAGAAAATAATTTTGAACTCATTTTTTACGAAGAACAAAGTGACACCAAGAAAGACTTTTATTTCTGTGGAAAACAATGATGCTTGAGGAAATAATTTCGAGCATATTTTTAATATAAAGAAAAAGATATATATTAAATATAATATAAAGTATCGCGGATCGTGCTATCCAATTTTTTGTGTAGCATGTGATGAGAACTGGCGAACACGGGTACTTGTTAGAGTGTTCTCGATGTAAAAAGCCGATCGATTGGATATTAAATATTTTGTTGACGTTTTCAGTGAATTCGCGGCGAATAATTGATACATACACGTACAGATAGCGAAAATTGGCGTGCCCAGGGACTTGTTTGGATCTTTTTCGAATTGAAAAGCTGGTTGGTTGGATGTTCAACATTTTGACGATGGTTCTTGGAAACTCGAGGACAGTAATTGATATTTTTCTACCAAAAGTGCACGCATCACGGGGCAAAGTGAATATATGCAAACATAAAATGCAGGGTTTGGAATAATATTTTTTGATAGCTTTGTACACCAAAGAAATCAGATTTCGATTTATGCGTTGGATCCTGAAATGCGTGCGCGACGAACGTATGCAATTTTAATTTAATTTCTCCACACTGGATCGCTTTTTCGAACATAATGGCGTGCAGAATTTATTGAGCAATACATCCTCTATAGAATCATTTTCGCGAATTCATATCAATCTAATATAAAGGCGTGTTTTAATCAATCAGGTTTAAAACACAAAAGGACGTTCATGATTGTTATGATTAAAATCGCCGCAATTTATTTACGCAGTTGATTATTGTTCGCATAAAATTTCATTCGAACAACATTTCGAATAAATTTGTCGAATAAAATTTTATTCGAATAGTCTTTTGAATAAATTCTTCTAATAAAATTTTATTCGGATAACATTATTCGAATATTATTCGAATAAGTTTTTCGAATATTATTCGAATAAATTTTTCGAATATTACTCGAACAATAATATCGAATAAATTCATCGAATAATATTTCGAATAAATTCTTCAAATAATATATCGAATAAATTCATCGAATAATATTTCGAATAATATACCGAGTAAATTCATCGAATGAAATTTTATTAATTATTCGTTATTCGAATAAAAATATGCCCAACTCTGTCCCCAGACAACCTACTAACCTTGTTGTTCGAAGAATTCCGAGCGATAGGTCCTCGGATCCGAATAAGAACCTTACTCCCCCCGATCGATATCAATCTGAAAAGACTACGATCCTGGCATAATTCCACGGCATTCGTTTCAATTTACCGGTGGAACCTTTGGATCGCGGCGATATTTCCCGGCGATTTGCGAAACAAGAAAGGAAAAGCCGTCTGGGAGATTTTCCCGATCGGCGGAGATGGAAATCGGCGCCGCAAAAAAAAAGCTGTTAGAACGGTCCCGGTTTTGTTGAGCGGAACGTCGATGGGCAACTTACACGGTGCGTAATCGCTTTATTTCGAAAACGCCGGATGAAAACGTACTCTCGCCGTGATCGATGGTACGCGCATAATCCATTCATCAGGCTGGTTTGCATACTGCCCGGTTTTATTTGCGCGGATTAAGATTAGTGGGGCAACTCGTTAAAAAGCCGGAATGATAATGGGGCCAGGTACTATATACTTTCAGCGAAACGGAGGTAGTTTCTTGCGTCATTAGGAGAATATGGTTCAACGATCCTCTAGCTTTTTTTATCGTCGCGTAGTTTGTATAGCGGATCGCAAAATGTTTGCTCGAACGGCGCTAACGATTTGTTCAAGAGACCGCCGGGATTAGAAGCCGCGCGAGATTCTGTACCGCCATTTTGTCTCATGGACCGAATCCGATTTAGATCGATCCGGAAAAATCTTAATATCGTACGCGTCTTTTCTGCGAAATTAATCATTTCTCTTCTGCTTTCTTTTTTTTTTAATTCCTAGACCGAGCATTTTATGCATTTACGTCGGTGCATTACTTTCGACTTAGTAAGAAAAGTATTTCGAATAATTATTACGCTGGCGTGTAGAAGGACCGGTAAAACGGCTTACAAAGTAATTTCTGGGTTTAATAGAATTGTCTGTGTAATGGAATTTTCATTTTGGCATCCGAAACTGCTTTGTGAAAAATTATGTTCCGCTTAGACCTCTAGTTTGTGAGATAATTTCGGACAAATTGTGTGTGAAGAGTGGCTCGAAAATTAAGGATGCAAAATATTAAAGTTTTTAGTCATTTTAAAGTGTAATAATAAGCTCGGTTACTGTAATTTTAAATAAAAATGAAAGATAACAATGAGTTCAGTCACTGTAAAAAATAAGGATAAATTAAAGTGTTCAATCATTGTAACTTTAAATAACAATAAAATTGAAGTGTGTTCAATCATTGTAACTTTAAATAACAATAAAATTGAAGTGTGTTCAATCATTGTAACTTTAAATAACAATAAAATTGAAATATTCAATTACTGTAACTTTAAATAACAATAAAATTGAAATATTCAATTACTGTAACTTCAAATAACAATCAAATTGATATATTCGATCGCTGTAAATTTAAACAACAATAAAATTGAAGTGTTCAGTCACTATAAATTTAAATAACAATAAAATCGAAGTGTTCAGTCACTATAAATTTAAATAACAATAAAATCGAAGTGTTCGGTCACTGTAAATTTAAATGACAATAAAATCAAAGTGTTCGGTCACTGTAAATTTAAATGACAATCAAATCAAAGTGTTCGGTCACTGTAAATTTAAATAACTATAAAATCGAAGTATTCGGTCACTGGAAATTTAGAGAATAAAATTAAATTGTTTGGCACCTCTAAATTCAGACGGCAAGAAAATGTGCACTGCCGTGGATTTTTAGATCGACGATAAATGACCATTTTTCTTTTCAGCGTCGATTGTTAGAGATTTGGACGATTTCACAGCGGAAACGCGTCCTCGTCCGACTCTATCTTACACTTGTATTTTTCTTCGCCGTCGTCGCGTGGTCGAGGGAAATTTAATATTCGGCATGCTTTTCTTCTATTCCAATTCAGATTAAACACGACTGCGGAAACAGGGATAGCCGCGACACGGTTATTATTACAGCTGTAACACCGTGTATCGTATAACCGGGAGCGTTCCGAGATTTTCGCTCTGTCTCCGCTTTTAATCAATAAATTCCGGCACTTCCGAGTAGGTGGGAACGCGCGAAGGAAATTTGTGCCTGAACCATTTTACGCGAGACATTCCAATTAGTCCGGTAAATAAATCCTCGAATGAACGAAAACGAGCTGCATTAATATCATCGAGCTTTATTTCTTTTCCACGCAGCGCATGTAAAGTCCGTATATTTGATTCTGGTTATTAATTTTCCGAATTAACGTTGGTCCCGTTCCGCGTTTGAACAACTTTTCCGGCGTGTTGTTCGGAGAGATAATGCGTGCACCTAATTGATAAAAAGCCGCCGCGGAGCCGTAACTCTGCCGTGAAATTCTCCAGGTTAAGAAGTTAAATTGCAAGAACTTCTCTTATTCTTGCGGGTCTCATTTCCGTTTGAAAAATAATTGCAGTTTCACAGCGAATAGAGGCATAATGCAACGCCGCATGGGATTTTTCCCATTATATCTTCGCAGGGAATCCTACGGACAATTTTTCTTATGAATTTCTGGCGTTCACCCGCCGTTAATTACAAGAATTACCATATCAACCCGCACCAAGGGCGAACCTCTAATTAACATAATAGCAAGGTCAATAAACGATTATTCATGGACTTCGCCGTCGTAAATCGCAATCATCTGGCGGAACGTGCTAATCATCGGGATGATCGGATCCTGTACAACTTCACGCGTTTCATTCGGCTCCCGAAAAAAAAATATTCTCGTTTATCTCTCGTCACTGATACGACACGCTAGATTAACCGCGTTAATGACTTACGTTACTAATGAGTTTATCCTGCGCCGCGGTTAGTTTACGCCGATATCGTAGAAACGATGCTTCGAATTTTTCCGTCGAAGCATCGTTCCCGTGCCCTCTAACTTCCGGTTACGTCGGATAACCACCACGCCGAGACGCTTGAAATCGAATTCTGCTCATCGGTAACTCGACTCGAAAGTCGAATCGAAAGTTTAAATTGTGGAAGTCCGCTGAAAGTGTTACCCCATCCGCAGTGGCTCGCGAAAGTATTCGCGCGTTAAATCGTTGATACGTGAACCGTTGTAATTCCGCGAGGAACGATCGTAGGACTATGATCGTCGGCTCATGTTTGAAGTTCGAAGCCTCTACTTTACTACCGCGTTATTCAATCTTTTCTCAATTCTTTCCGTGCGATATGGCAGAGGAAGAACTGGAGACCCCTTTCCGGTCGAAAACGGTATAAATCATCCGAGGACTTGGTACGCGTCTGAAAACGTTAGAGAATTTTTCTCGAGATTAGATCGATCATGAATTTGAAGATTGAAGCTTCCTCTTTGCAACGGCATCTTGAATATTGATCTACGATTTTTTCTCGCCGTTTTATGACGCAAAGACGAGAGACATGCAGTGTAAAACCCTCGCGTGCCTCGTGTGACCGCAAAGGAGGTTCTCACTCGAAGTTGCATAAAACTGCTACAAAAAATCGTACAGCATGTAGCTAGAGCTCATTGTAAAGAGGAAGGTTCAAGCTGTAAGACAATGGTAGTCTCAATCCCTAGAAAAATTGTCCAAGCATTCCGTGTACGTTTCGATGCGACAAGAATCTATGCAACAAACAGAAAAATTCGAGCACCGATCGGAACATTGAATGGAACATCAATATAAAATCGAGGAATTAAATCCGGACTTCTGGAATTATTAGGCGAGCGTTCCCGGCTCGGACGAGAGGAAAGTTCCAAAGGGTCCCGAAAAATATAGGGGAGCGATAACAAGGAACGCTCGATATTCCGAATCGAAGAGAAAGCGGAACAACGGCGGTCGAACTCCGCGGCGTTGTTTTCGCCTCCGAAACGAAACTCTCCGGGTTCGGCAACAATACAACGCCGCGAGAAGTTCCGCGCCCCTCGAGAAATAGTTCGAACGACTCGAGCCGGGAAAAATTAGTTTATCGGGCTCCGTTGCCATTAATTAGCGAACGGGGCGCGTAAACGCGGGACGAGGAACCGGACAGGGAAAATCGTTCGACGAATAAAACAAACGGCTCGGCTGTCTAGGAAATGGGAAATCGTTAGTCTTCGTTCCGTTCAACGGTTCGCGCCGTTCGATCCATCCGCGGGCAAAAAAATGGCCGCGCCATTTCCGCTCCCGCGCCCAACGCCGGTCATCTTTTCGCCGACTACGGCCGATCGGGCTTGATCAAATATGTCCGTCGACGGTTTCTTCGCCGCCGGATTCCGCGCTGGGATCGAGATTCTCGCGTGTGAACCGCCAATCGACGATGCGCTGCGAATTACGTACCGTGACGTGCAAAACATTTACACCGATCCTAAAAGCGACTAACCCGTGTTGCTCTGCAGCAATGGAAAGACTGCATTTATCGGAAGCGTCTGTCATTTCTATTAGAAGATTGTAGTTATAGAAACGTTCCTAGCAATGACTCTGTAAAGTGCATGAATTCAGAATCGTTCCTAACAATGATTCTATAAAATGCACAGATTCAGAAACATTCCCAGCAATGATTCTGTAAAATGCATAAATTCAGAAACGTTCCCAGCGACGACTCTTTAACCCTAGAAAGATAACCATATGACAACGTACGTAAAAGATAACCATACGCTTCAGAGGCGCATGCTTTTCTAAGGCGTCAATTTTATACTAACAATGGATATTTATTTAAGTTAATCTAGTCATTTTAAAGGTTTGGCATTATTGTAAGAATAAAATGCATTTATATTATATTTTTTTATATTTTAAGTAATTTTAAACTTAAATCACTAGACCTCTATGAAAAACGGTGCAGTCAGTTGTTTATTTCGCAGGCGCCTCTGCGACGTAGGTTATCTTTCTCGGGTTAAAATGCATAAATTCAGCCACGTTTCTAACAATGACTCTCTACAAAGTATGTACATTTTAATCGAGGAACATCTTCAGAAATGATTCTATAACACGCACCAAATTCCGAAACGTAACCTAAACACCTGCGAAGGCCTCGATGGCCGAAGGAGGCGAAGCAGGAGTCTAGAATTCGAAAATTTAATTCTCCGCCGGTTATTCATGCACCGCCGGCGATAGATTGCGCAACTGTGGATCAGTTCCCGGTGCTCGAAAGACGATCCGTCGGAGGTGTCCTCCAGATTTCTTTCTCACAGGGCTCATTCATGGCGCGGGATCATGGCGGCGCGGCGCGGCGCGGCGTCGAGTTGAATGGCCGCCGGACCGGAACAATTAGAATTTTTACTGAAAATGAGAGTATACGAGGCTGCCGAGGCCGGAGACGCGAGCATCGTGGGAAAGTCGAGGCCTATAATTTGACGACCCATTTATCGGGAAATATTGCGCTCGTTGCCTGATTTCCAAGGCTGTCCTGGCGAGGACGAGGCGGCCTCGTGCGGGTTAACGCTGGAACCATCGAGTCGTGTTAAAATGACTTCTTCGCCGTTTCTTGTAATTAAGCCGTGGATATTTATGCTTCGATTGCAATCTGCAGGAACTTAATGAAAGTTTATTCTCTTTCTTAGTTATTTTATCGAGTTCGATATAATATAATACTATTATTAAATTCATCGAATGTCTCCATCGTTTGCAATTGTCATAAGATACGCGTGTTATGTTTGCTCAATTTTTTGGGACCTGATAAACGTTTATTTTCATTCTTAATTATTTTAACGAGATCAATATGATACAATTCTATTATTAAATTCATTAAATTCCATAAGATACGCTTGTTATGTTTGCTCAATTTTTTCATTCTTCTTTTACCTTTCTGTTATTGTTACTGGGCTGCAATTTTTTCTAGTTATTATTGTACACATTGTTATTATTATTATTATTCAGTTTATAATCGATTTTCTCCGATAAAATGGGAACATATATGAAAGCGCATAAAATGCTACGTCTTCTCTTAAATGACTTGTTAATTTAACCCTTTGCACTCGAGTCGTGACTCTGAAGCACCATTAAAATTGTCACATCACGTTCCAAGACAATTTCTATAATATCAAAGCTTAGATATAAAAAATTGTTAAAAGTTGTACGAGTTGTATGAGTCACAAGACTCGATTTCGTATGCATAAAATGCACTTTGTTCTTAAAATGAAGATACCATAAGTCAGAAAAATTAAGTTAAATTTACAGTTAGCACGGCTTCGAGCGCAAGGCGTTAAAAAACATGTCTTTTCGACGACTCCGTTAGTTGCGCCGGTGGTTCTAGCGTTAAATGCTGCTTAAACGGCGAGCCGCGATTACGCGATTACGCGATTACACGATTCGCGGTGAATAACGTATCGGCGCGTGACCGTCGCGGGGGTCTGACGCCCACCGTACCGATTCTTTCCTCCTTTTCCTCCCCCCCTCTGTATCCCCATTCTCGTTTCGTTCCGGCTATCGCGACGAAATATCGCGAAGCTACGAGGCGTTTCTAAACACCTCTGTAATGGCCGCGCGATACGCGTCACGGTGCCGAGAGAAAAAGTGCCGTGAGAAGAAAAAAATGAGCAGCCCGCCAGAAGCTCGTTTTCCGTCTTGTCGGGTGAATTTCATTTGCTTCCCCGGACAAATTAAGAACGCCCCGCGATCCCGCGATTTTTTCATGGCGAATTAAACGCCCCGTAGATCGAGACGAACGAGGGAAACAAGAAAGTTGCCTGCTTCCCCGTGGGCATCGTCCGACGTGACACACTTTTCAGACCTGCTCTCAATTCATTCCGCACTTTGTTTACCGGTTTACTCTTATTTACTCTTGCGTTTGTCGTTCATAAACATTCAACTTGTTTGCTGGCTCCGTTTGCACGGTTAGTCGAAGGTATTGCGATCTTCTTCAGGCCGCGCGTCTTTCTGAAAAATAGAAATTTTCTTCAATCGTCGCTGGAATAGAAAAATGAATAGATCAAATATGAAACAACGAGAATATCGAAAGACTTCAAGAACGACTGTTACATTCTTCACAATTCACTGAATTCATTAAAAGGGGAAACACATCTTTGGGGATAACAAAAATGTTCGTTAATTATAACCAGAATGAAAATTAACAGAGCAAATATGAAACAACGAGAATATTGAAAGACGACCGAACGGCCGTTACATTGTTTACAATCTACTGAATTTATTAACAAGAGAAACACACTTCTATTTTCATCTCCCGTCCGTTGCTATTAATGCAGACAATTTTTATTTCGCGTAAAAATCCACGGTGTAATTATAATATGAACACAGGCCGCACAGAAAATCTTTCCCTCTGTTTGAATAATTATAATGAGCGGAAAAAATAGCACGTTGAAATTGTACGTAATCATTTTGATCAGAAATGCGTGAAACAGCGACTAATGGAGATCCAATATATTAAATATTTATATCTCTATATATTAAATATTTGTCGCAGATTATCGGCGGCGGTATTATCGTCAATTTCTTTTTACATCATTTTTAATCCTTCGCACTCGAATGGTCACTCCGTGGTGCTATTAAAAAAAGAGGCTACATCATTATTCAAAATAATTTTTACCTTATCAAATTGGTTTATGGTTGTTTAAATGTTGGCAAATAAATTCAATTTCATACGAGTGCAACACAAAAATGATACAAAATCGAAAAGCTGTACATTCAACGAAATATCTTAGTTTTGAAGTTAAAATAGCTTCGGGTGCAAAGAATTAACACTATGCCGTCCGCAGATCTTAGATATGATTCTTTTGTTTCACGCCGGCATAACAGCTTGGAAATTTTAGATTTTTAAAATTATCATCAATTTCTTTTTACATAATTTTTAATCCTTCGCATTCGAATGGTCACTCCGTGGCGCCATTAAAAAGTGGCTACATCATTATTCAAAATAATTTTTACGTTATCAAATTGATTTATGGTTTTTTAAAATTTAAGCAAACAAATTGAATTTCATACGAGTGCAACACAAAAATGATACAAAATCGAGATACTTTACATTGAACGAAATATCTTAGTTTTGAAGTTAATATAGCTTCGGGTGCAAAGAATTAACACTATGCCGTCCGCAGATCTTAGATATGATTCTTTTGTTTCACGCCGGCATGATAGCTTGGAAATTTTAGATTTTTAAAAAGAATTTCGAAGATGGCGGTAATATAAATTCCTAAAATTAAGATATGTCATCCAAGAATTTTCGTACTTAATTCTTAGTCAAATAAGCACAATGCTATAGTTAGTTTGCTGCCTTCTAACACCCAAGAAATATAGTTCAAATGTTATCTCAGTTTTTAAAAATGGCACCAAAGTGGTACCACCGGCATACAACAGATAGTTTTTGCATGGCACCAGCGTGGTGCCACCGGACGGCATAGTGTTAATATACTGCATTTTTATGGGACGCCTGGAACAGCCACCAATTTACGTTCATCTATGAAACATTTTGTTTGCACGATTTATTTACGGTCGGCTTTCGAGTTGTACGATTTGGATGGTTCTCACGACTGTCGCGCGTTGAATCGGCAGCCGCGCGATACACCGCGCACAATAAACAGGATTACCGAAGCCATCGACGCGAATATCACTGCCCATAATGAAGTGATTTTCTTCTCGCCTTTCCGCAGAACCTATCGGGTTACGCTGCTCGCAGCGCGAGCATTTAATCCCTGCGTTGTCCGATCCGCGCGAGATCTTTTACCAAGGCGCGTTCTAACCGCACGGTATTAACCATTTGTGGTCGAAGGCTGCAATCTTCGTCGCGGCGATTCTTCCACGAACAGTGTCTTCAACGTAACATTACATATTTTCCGGTTTACGCGACTAACAAGCCGTGGCCGATCGTGCTGTGCCGGCGATCTTCGCCCGGTATGTCGCTGAGGCCGGAAACCGCTGGAAAAAATGTGTATCCGGACGAAGGTAATTTCGAAGTTCGTTTGCGGAGAGTATAGAAAACACGATGATGAGTATCGTTGACAAAAATTTCGATACGAAATTAGAGCTAATGCTTGTAGAACTAATAATGTTATAAATTCAGAACGGAAACCGGAATTATTTGTTTAGTCCGGTTGTAATGACAATTTTATCGAGAACACTTCGTGCTATCATTTAAAATTTATTATTCCTGGATATTGTATATCACATCATTTTCACGAAACAAACTATAGTTGAACGTCGAGGTGTAATGGAGTTTTAATAGAGACTTAAACTGTGTGTAATAGATTTTGAATAGAATTTAAATAGAAATTCAAATAGAAATTTAAATAGAAATTTAAATGAATAGTCTTTCGCAAAATTTAAATAGAAAATTTAAATTCTCCCGTATAAATCGTCTTTGATTCAATGAAGCTTTCAAGACCGCTGATAGTTTACGGTCATAATTATATAGGTTTACGGTCATAATTATATATATCATAATTATAAAATGAAAATTGTCTAAGTTGATTGTAACGACCGCCAGTCGGATGAAAGTATCTGTTCGCTTTTAATCATTTTAATAAGTCGTACATTACTTAAAAATATTCTGAAATTCTCCTCGCGTCTTCACGATTTCGTTCGTGACCTACCTAGTCTTGTCAAAAACGCATAGAGTAAAGCTTCGTCGGACAAATTACCTTGATTTTATGAAACCGTTCCGACTGCTGAGCCAGCTAAAGCATCGAATAAGAATCCATTTATACGGAGCGGAAAGTTTTTGTCCCGGTGATCCACGTGTAATAGAGAGCATTAGGCTGAAATAATCGGGGCCCGGAGCAGGCGCGTCGCATTAACCAGCCAGATTAGTCGAAGTTCATCAATAATAGGAACGTTTGCTATCGGTGACGCCCTTTCGACGCCCCCTTCGCGCCGCCTAGCGCCTGGTTCCGCTCGTTTCCCCTATCTGGCACGCGTCGCTCGGATCGCGTGCAAGCCGAAAACGGTCTTTCTATATTATCTAGCTCGATTTTTCACGTTTATCTCGCGCCGCTATTTTTCCAGGCGATTTTTAAAACCGCCCTTTTCCTCCGCGCCGCGGGCGAACGCCCCGTCGACGCGACGCACGCATCGACTCGCGATTCCCAGTCGCAATTACACGCCAATTACAGAGTTCTTTTTGCGCGGCGATGGCCGACAGCGACGCGTTCCCGTTGTTTGTCAAGCCGAAATTTATGTAGCAACCTTAATCGATCCTTCTGCAACGAATTTATCGCGTCGAACGATAGACTTCCGCTGCTTATTATCAAAATTCTTGAGATAGCATGTTCGGTCTCGTCGAACAGAATTTTCTGAAGAATTTATGGACGCAGTTTTTCGGTCAGCATGCCTTTTTAGATCATTCATAAACGTTTATCGTCGAGTACAGTCTTTTAAGAGATGCATAAATGTGTACCAATCATTCTTTTTTTGGTTTAATATAATTTTTTGATTACTTCAGAAACGTATACTGAGTTTCTGTCTTCATGAAATACAATCTTCTGAAAGACGCGTAAACGTGTTTTTCATTTTTTAACACGTTCCGTGCCGAGCTTTTTTTACTCGAATCTTCACACTTTGATATTTTACTAAAACTTGATGTATTACGTGCAATTATTAATTCTCGTACACATAACAACGTAACAAAAACTTATCAACGCCCATTCCTGCGGTGGAAATTGATTCTTCGGTTCTAAATTTCTTGTAAACAATTTGTTCAGTTCACTAAGTAAACATGCAAGCGTGTACCATCGATGGTACACGTGGCACGGAACGTGTTAATACAATTTTCCAAGTAATTGAAAATCTTCTGCCTTGTCGAATGGAATCTTTGAAAACATTCCAAAACGTGTACCAATTTCGTGTTTCATTTAACACAGTTTCCACAAGTAATTCAAAAACGTACAGAAAGTTTCAGAGTCGCGTCGAATCATATCCTCCCGAAAGATTCGCGTACGTGTATCGATTTTGCGTCTCGTTTAACAGAGTTTTCGGCAGTATTCGCAAACCCGCGTCACACAAGCAAGCGCCGCGTAATTTTTAAGTCGGAAACGCGTGTTTCTTCGCGATTCCCTTTCGCGGCGCGTTGCAAGATTTAACGGAGCCTCGCGTTCCCCTTCGCTTCCGCAAATCATTTGCGAAAGAAGCAGGACCTCGCCGCAA
The DNA here is from genome assembly GCF_051020955.1 of Megalopta genalis. Lineage (NCBI taxonomy): Eukaryota > Metazoa > Arthropoda > Insecta > Hymenoptera > Halictidae > Megalopta > Megalopta genalis. The sequence continues at coordinate 34,001,462 of NC_135014.1, read as the reverse complement.
ATTTGTCTGCGTGAACGTGAATTTGCGCGTAACAGGCGTAGCATAAGCTCGGCATAAATTTCGCAGGAGAGCGCTTTGAATATTGCTTTTGGGAGTTGTAGAAGGTATCGCTTTATATTCTCCGGTGTTTCCCCTCTCGTAATAATGTTCCCCGTGATCTACGATCGCTTTCGGGAAAGCAAGCCCGGTGTTTTTAGCGGGTTGCCAGCTCCCCGTTGCTTTATTTTTCAACCGTATAACTGTACGGTTTGTTTACGAGCCAATCGCACGAGCTTTATTACGGCGTCGGCTTCTTACTTGCGGGCCACTGTAATAAGATGTTAGGATACGCGTTGCCTTTTTCGATTATCTCGGAGAGATGAGAAATACAGTTCCCTAGATAATCGAAGTCCCGGTGGGATCTACGGGGATAAAAGAGATACTCTCTGGAAACGCTTTGCAAATACACTCTCTTGAAAGAAGACTTCATTCGCCATGCAACTAAGAGGAAAAATGTTCCCGTTTCAATGGAAACGCGACGAGCATGTTCGTCGTTCGACTGGAATTTTTAATAAAAGAACGCTCGCCTCTCCTGCAAATTCGTACGTCCGCGGAAATGCTCGGATAATGTTCAATAATTCAATGCCGAAGTGGATCGAGTTAACCAAAAATAATACCGACCGTGATACGGGCGAAATCTCTCTCTCTCTCTCTCTCTCTCTCTCTCTCGTGCTCGACTATTACATTTATCAGGGGCAGAATCTAATAGCGCTAATAAATGTTTATTTTAACGATCCCCGGGGGAAGAGTTTCGCGTCGCGAGATTAATAAGTTGAATAACGTCGTTAGCGAATCTACCAAACGAGATTACATTAATTATGTTTGCCTTCTGTCCGACGTGCGCGCCCGGGCAAGAACTTTAATGCTACACCGCTCTGTAGAGCAGCATCTTCGGGGAAAAATCGCGCCGACGACGGAGAGAATCGCAAATTGCGCGTTACAGTTTTCGCGCAAAACAGAAGAGCAAATCCGGCTCGGTGATAGCCCCCCCCCCCCGTTCTATGTTCCGCCGTTTTGCCGAGCGCACAATCACGGTCGTCCGGAAAGATCGGCGGCCGATTCCAGAAAAAACGCGGGACGCGCGACGCGCCTCTTCGTACCTCTTCTTCTCGCCATTCATAACGATTACCATAAAAAGCCGTGCAAGTGGTAAGATCCACCGGGAGACTGGCTACGCGATTATTTACGCTCGCGTTACAAGGCCGCCGGCTCTATTACGGGCCGCCCCGTAATTGGAACCATTCAGGAGACCGTCGTCGCCACCCCCCGACCCCCCCACACCGCCGTCGCCCGCGATATCGAACTCTTTCGAAAACGATCCCCAGTCATCGCTGTCCCGCCGTACTCTCGAACATTCTCAATTAGAGAGTCTCCCGGCAGCATTCCGGAACGCCGTCGGGAGATCGGTTCGGGCAATTTGTCGCGGACCCGCGGCGAAACTATCGTCGCGAAACAATACGGTGTTCGCCGGCGACCCTGTCCGGCCGAAAATCTATTAGCAATTAATACGGTCCGAGTTTCGGGACGCTTCTTCATAATCCTCCGAGCCGTGCTACTGCGACCTCGACCGTACCCCTTTAGATTATTAACGCCGGCACGCTGCTGTATTCGTTGAAATTCGGGCCGAAATTAGGGTCATTATTTGATCGCGGATTTTGTGCGAAGACGAATGAAGAATCTGATAATACTGGTACAGTATGTTGAACTTGTGTCGATATTATATTAAAGAAAATAGTTTATTTTGACTTCTCATTTCATCGTTCGGCACAGTTTCGAAAAATATTGGAGAACGAAGCTGAGACTTGCGTTCGTGTACTCTTGGAGAGACCGAATCTTTCATTCAGTATTTAACTTATGAAGAAATGCTCGAACTTCATCTGTTTCTTGTCGACGCCTCGCGACGATGTTCCTCCTTAAAAATCGCGCACGAACAACGAGCCGGCTTTTTGCCGAGTAATTAACGCAGCACGCACGGTAGCCGGACGACACATCCTCGCCGGCGAGATTGCGTTAATCCGGCTCTTAGCGTATCCCGCAAAAACCTAATACCTCATAGAAGCGTCGGCAGTTAATCACCGGCCTGGTATATATCCACGATTTCGTGGCCGGGAGAACTCTTTCGGCCGCGGAGATTTATTATCGCTTTCCTATTACGTTGACGACTGAATAATTACAGAGGCCGCGCGGATTCCGCGGCACGCACGGGTTCCGCTTGGAACGGCTGGCCCAACGAAATCGATTAAACAGTGACAGAGTGTCGTTAGAGAAATCGGTTTGGTCGAGCAGCAAGACGGTTCGCGGCGTGGCTCGCCGTCCGTTGAACCGAGCAGCCCGAGCGAGATGAATAAAAAGGGCCGGGTTCACCGGCTGTGCCTCTCCTCCATCCGTTCATTCCTCGCTATAATCTTTCTTCCCTTCTCTTTATTCTTTTTCGCTCGCTCACCGGAACAACCTGTTTCACAGCCTCCGCTGGAAAAATCGTCCCAATGGAGGGTACCGGGTGCGCGCCGTGTACCGTATTGCTCCCTTTTCTCGACTTCTCTGTCTCCCTTTGCTCCCTCTCTCTCTCTCACACTCTTTTCTCTCTTTATTTCTCTCTCACGTTTTCTCTGTCTCTCTTTGCTTTCTCTCTCTCACGCTTTCTCTATCTCTCTTTGCTCTCTCTCTCTCTCTCTCTCTCACGCTTTCTTTATCTCTCTTTGCTCTCTCTCTCTCTCTCTCTCACGCTTTCTCTATTTCTCTTTGCTCTCTCTCTCGCTCTCCCTATCGCTCTTTGCTCTCTCTCCCTCTCACACACGCTCTCCCTATCTCTCTTTGCTCTCTCACACACGCTCTCGCTATCTCTCAATGCTCTCTCTGTCTCTCTCACGCTCTCTCTATCTTCCTTTGCGCTCTCTCTCATGTTGTCCCTATCTCTGTTTGCTCTCTCTCTCTCTCTCTCTCTCTCTTTTTCTCTATATGTCCCGGTCTCCTCTCCCTTCTCTCCCGTGACTCCGCACCCAGTTCACCGCCGCCGACCAACTCTTTCCGCTCCACCTTGCGCCGGTGAATCCGTGCAATCGATGCAATAATCAGGAGATTTGCAATTCCCCCGTGACCTTAACGACGGACGCGAGCCAACGATTTTTACGAGGCCGCTCCGGAAAATTGATGGAGAGGCTCCGGTGAATGGTAGAGCGATCGCGAATCAGGCGAGCCGGCCGCGCAGCGTCGTTTCATTCAGCAACGAGCCGATTTTTTTTCGCCGAACCCGCAATCTGCCCGGCCTTCGACGATCGAGACGGTTGATAATACACTCGGATGAAGGTGGTTATTTTAGGAAATACTACTACGAGGCTCCGTGGTCGAATGGATAGCACGCAACTTGAACAACAGTAACAATAATAGTTTATTAACAAAAACAACCACAACCCTCCATAATGTCACAATTTCTCCTAGACAACGATAAATTAAAAATATAGTAATAATCATAATAATTATGTATTATTTATTATATATTGTATTTATTATTATATATAGTATTAAGTGAACAACAACAAAATTGAATAACAACATTCTTTCTGATTAACTCTCGCACGACGATGACCGGGTCTGCGATGATCTTTATCTATTACATATAAGGAAACATGATAAATTACTTGTTTGAAAATGGAAGAAATAAATAACTTTTTATTCCGTAGCACCTGTCATTATGGCGATACTAGCAACAATCTGAAAATAAATAAATCAAATGAAATAAAGTTGTTACTTGCACGCCTTCCAGCAGAATGTTGCGTGTATAGATGCTGGTATGGGTCATACGAGACCCGGCCACTGCGGTCCGTCATGCGAGGATTAACGCGTTAAGTGTCGAATATCAAAAAGATTCACACAATATCAAAGTCATTTAAGTAATGAAACCGAAAGTAGAGAATGAAAATTTTCCCTTCCATTTTCCAAACATTAATTCAATTATTTTGTGTTCCACAAATCTTAGTAACACTCAATCTGTTCAATATGAGGCGTTTATTTGGAAAGTGGCATAAGTCACTTTACCGTAATGAAAAGTGGTGATTTCATAATGTTTATACGAAATTATTTATACTGAGAAAAATATCAGTATCCTGAGATAACAAATACAAGTAAACACACAATATCAAAGTCATTTAATTAATGAAACCGAAACTAGAGAATGAAAATTTTCCCTTCCATTTTCCAAATATTAATTCAATTATTTTGTGTTCCACAAATCTTAGTAACACTCAATCTGTTCAATATGAGCCGTTTATTTTGGAAGTGGCATAAGTCACTTTACCGTAATGAAAAGTGGTGATTTTATAATGTTTATACGAAATTATTTATACTGAGAAAAATATCAGTATCCTGAGATAACAAATACAAGTAAACACACAATATCAAAGTCATTTAATTAATGAAACCGAAACTAGAGAATGAAAATTTTCCCTTCCGTTTTCCAAATATTAATTCAATTATTTTGTGTTCCACAAATCTTAGTAACACTCAATCTGTTCAATATATGAGCCGTTTATTTTGAAAGTGGCATAAGTCACTTTACCGTAATGAAAAGTGGTGATTTTATAATGTTTATACGAAATTATTTATACTGAGAAAAATATATATCAGTATCCTGAAATAACAAATACAGGTAAATCTTCTCGAAAGTTAGCATCCATATTTTTAAACGTGTTAAAACGCAAACCCTTAAATATATCGACTTAAAAACAAAGTGACTTATGCCAGTTTCAAAATAAACGGCACATATATTACAATAAAAATGAATTTCGAAAACCCAGTTAAAAATTAGTGTCACCCATACGTGACTGACGCGGCACTGAACGTATTAAACGATTCCAAAGTGACGGAAAGGATCCAGGAGCCCCGAATGATTCCAGAGGAAGATGCAGGGCACGATTCTCGCGGCGTGTCTACAAGGCCGCCGGAATCGTGTGCGACAATTGCGCGAGACCGGGAAAGTGTTTCCGTCGGAGAATGTTTTCGATCGTCGCGGAAAAAGGAGCCGCGCCGCTCGCCCCAATTTCCTTGCTCGTGCTGCGCATACGTGGCCGTTTGCGGGCCGCATTCCACCGTGTAGGGCCAGCGACACGGCAACGCCGTCCGATCGAACGACCCAAATATGCCAAACGCTCGTCAAATTCGCAGGCATCTCGGTCCGATCGTTCCACCTTTTATTTGATTCGATAAACAGACCGGCAGCGAACGCCGCCCGGCATTCCCGGAAACGAAACCACGGCGATCCGATGGGGGGGCGTCTGTCGTCCGAATCGAACGAGTCCCGCGGCCGCCGGAGGGTGAGCGAGGGGCGGCGCGGGAGGGTGCTGGCGCGGAACCGATCGGACAATCCATAGGTACGCGTCATCGTCGGCAGGTTCATCAAGAGCTGACTCATTAGCCGGCATTGTACATGCGTTCAACTGGCAACTGCATTACTTCGCTTTGATGCGCACCTGACCGAGTGCAAGCCGACCAGCCGCTCCTCTCCGCTCCGCCGCGCTCGCGCACGCTCCGCGCGGAAAAGCCTCGGCCGCGCGTGTCGCTCCGCTCCGCGTCGCGCCGCGCCCGCGCCGCTCACGCCAGGGGATTTATATCTGTGTTACGAGCGGACGTTAATTGCTCGCGACTAATTTCACTCCGGCTCGTCGGGATCTCCTGACAGTGACACGTACCCGCGGGACAATGGCCTTTGTTGCGAAATTCGGATACATTTTTTTCTACACTCTGTTTGCTGCTTCCCGAGCGCCCGACGCTTCTCCGCCAGTATGCGCGGCGCGACGTCGCCTCTCGTATAACGTTGCAACAGACCTCGGCCAGCTCTTCTATGCGGACAAATAAGTCCGACACCGTGGAACACGGCTTTAACGAGCACAGGCCTGCTCGATCGCGAGCTAATCGATCCTAGGTATCGGGTTGCTGCGATAATTCCACGACCACAATCCGTTCTCTGTAGCGTCGTGCAACCAGTTATTGTGGCCTGCCCAATTATGTACTACGCCTTTAGTTGATTTTCTGGCGTAGTTGAATTTTATATCCATCGAACAGGACGTACAGTGGCCCACAAAATTGTTCGTACATCTTTCAAAACGTAATCATTTGTTTGACATTGGACCACAAGTGACTTGAATTCCTTCTTTTATGATAGGGAGACTAGTATACTGGACAATGAGCAAAATGTCTTTTTTAAATTTTACTATTATTTGGAATGACAGAGAGAAATAAAAGACTCTCGTTTTGTTAACTTGTTCATTCGAGCTTGTAACGAAAATTAGAAAAATGCCTCTCGTAGATTTCGATTCAATTTTCTGCATGCATTATAAGTCACATTATATGTTTCAAATTTTCGTTTTAGGCTCAGATAAGAATGTTATAAAATGAGAGTTTCCTATTCTTTTTTTATCATTCCAAATAATAGCAAAATTTTAAAAAAGTCCCTCTATCATCTAAAAAAATAATTCAAGTCACTTAGTTCAGTTCTGAAAAAGTTATTATGTTTTAAAAGGTGCACGAACACTTTTGTGGGCCACTGTTCTGTTCGACTGATTATTTATTTGTCGAAACTAAACACATCGAACACGGAATTTCTTGCAATGCCACAAGGATTCTTTCAATAATCGCGATATTTTCTGTAAAAAGCCCGTGAAAAAGCTTCCGGAAACACGGTAATGAAAACACGAACGAAGATCGATGTTTATTAAAATACCATTTTCTCTTGTAAAGAGAACATTAACACGCTGTAGGAACTGTTTAATGCGTTTGCTTGCACTGTAAACATCTGCACGCGCCGCAAATCCATAAAATCCGCGCGGTCTACATATGGAACAGTCGATTCGATCAAGAGACTGTCTCTCGACTCTCTTCTCATCTAGTGCTCTCTCGAGCAGCAGCCTGATGACGTGCAATCTGTTGCACGGTTCGTTCGATTCTACCTCCTTACGTTCGCGCGAACTCGTAAATGTGTAAACGATATTAAGTTGGCGCACGCACGCACACCGCGGAAAAAGGACATTCGCTGCGCGTACACGCGGAATCAATTTTCTCGCGGACGAGGCCTTCGATTCAAAAGTCTGTACCTTGTTCCGCGGGACTGTCGATTCGGCAAAGTTCAAGAGCTCGTCCCCCGCCTTGTGTTCTCTCATCTGAATATTGTCAGAGTTTCCGGTGGATTCCGAATCTGTTGCCATACTTCGTTCAATTTTATGCGGCCCAGAATTATGCGGCGAAGTTTCGACGTCGTCGACTACTTTTTCCGCGCGGAATCCTCACCTGGCCGGGCGATGCGTCGCGCGCGAAGTCTCTTGCTTCCTATTCAGACCACATTTGTTCCAGTTTTCTCGAGCTTCCGCGCGAATATCTCGAGAATCGTTACGAGAACAAAGTGCACGTTTCGCAGATCGGCGCGATTTATCGCCGCTGTCCGGCGATCTTAAGCATCGTTCGTTCTTCGTGTCAACTCGATACGAGTTTTCGTCGATTCTGCAGAAAGACGCGTCCAGCCGAACGATTTATTCATTACAGAAACGATGCGAGTAATCCTCCTCCAAACAATTCATCGTGTAACGTCTATCGCGTCGATTCGATCCAAGCCGAGCAAAAAGAAAACAAGTCTCGAACACACGATTTTGTGTTTGCATAAAATCAGCGAACTGTGCCAGACTGTGTGCACTAGCGACGGGAACGAGTCGATCGAATACGAAACGTGAAAAACATTTGAAAAGTTGAAAAATACTCGTATCGTATCTTGCTATTTCTGCGGACGATTTTTATCTCGCGTAAAAGCCCGCAGTTTTAAAAAACGCGATCTATCCAAGTATATCTGCTCGAACAAGAATTTATTCGTGCAGCAATCAAAATGATTTCACAATTTATCGATTTATTTGCTCCACATTCCTTCTCTTCGAATCGGAAAAGAATTCTTCGAATAAATAGATACGATAATATACGACGAATTTTCGAGATTTTTGGAGATCGTAGGCTCCAAGAACATTCTTTTCAGCGCTTGGGCCGTGGAAAAATTATAATCGACGAAAAAAACTTCGAAATTTATTTATTTATTTCAGTCTTTACGGAATGTCATTTGAACCGTGAAAGTCGCGTTTAGCAGCGAGAACTCCTGCTAACAGGGCACATTAATTGGTTCCTCTACCCCAGTTTTCGGGACAATCGCCCGGACACGGGTTGGCGCTCGCGCGCGCGAGCGTCGGAATAATCGAAAATCCGCGTGACTTAAACGCATCGGGTCGCCGGCGCGGCGCGGCGCGGTGCGGCTCGGCGGACCAGTTCGGCCCGGGAATTTTCTCCGTATCGGGAACCGATCCAGCCATGCGTGCGCGAAACTCGTTTCGCGATCACGGCCTCGCCTAAACGGACCGTGCGCGGATCTTCGTGAAGCGTACGAGCTCGATCGCCGAGCGAGACATCGCTCGAACCGTTCGGCTCTAGTTGAATTAACGTTCTGATTGAAAAAGTTGTTTCGTCCCCGGCGGATTGTACAACGGCCGGGGAAAAAGTCGGCTCCGGGTGGACCACCCGTCAGTGGTTCTCCTCGAGGGTCTTCCCCCGTTTAATTTGCTGGATGATTGCCCCGCCAATGGACCCTATTATTGCTCCGGTGCCTCGTCCTTCCGAACAGTTGCATTTCGCCTGCCGTTCTGCATCCTCCTTCGGGCCCGCTGCCTCCGAGCGGCCAATTTTCGATCGCCGCGGAACCTCGATTATTCGAAACAGTTTACGCCGAGCCCCCTTGCCACCATTATTCGAACGAGCTCTTGCCGGAATCTTCCGTCCATTGTTCGAACAAGTTCGCGCCGAATTCTTGTGCCTATTGTACGATGTAGGAGCGGTCCCGTGAACCCGTAGTTCGTAGGACGCGAAATATTCCGGAGCGAGTCGTTCGCCAGCCGTTTTCGCTGATAAAGATTCGCGAATAGATTTGTAGAATTTCGCTTATTCGAACTAGCTCGTGACGAGCTCTTTGGGCTCGTTGCACTAATCGTCAGCTGTTCGAACACGTGCAGTAAATTCTCCGTAATCGACGCTCGGATTATACAGCAAAGTGGACAATGGCTGGAATAATTGGTCTTGAATAAATGACAAGGCTGCAATAATCGTATCTCTTCTACCCAAATTGTCCATTTTTGTGCACAATCTGAGCGTCGATTAGGGAGAATTTACTGTATCCCGAAGCACCTGTAGCACAGTAAATTCTCCCTAATTGACGCTCAGGTTACAGTAACTTCTCTCTAATTCGAAGATCGCGCTCGGATTGCGCACGAAGAGGGACAATTTGGGGGAAGAGGAGATACGATTATTCGGACCTTCTCTTTCCAAATTGTCCATTTTTGTTTCCAAGCTGAACGTCAATTAGAGAGAATTTACTGTTGTACTCTGTGTTGAGAACGCGCTGTTCGATTTTCTTCTGTCTCCCATTAGCCGTTCTCGGTTTGTCGCTTTGATAATGCTCATTAAAATTTTCCTCGGTAACAAGTAACATTTCGATATATTCTTCGACGATCGTGAAATTATTTAAAATTTATTTATACAGCAAAATATGATTGTTTAAATTTGATATTATCAGAGAGATCTTTTTTATCGGTGACTGACGCGGTTCGAACGGAAAGCATACCGTTACTTAGGCTGTATACAAAATCTAACAAAATCTACGAAAGTAAGAACAGCGAATTTTGTACACCTTCGTAACTGTTTTCGCAAAATAAACTGAAATAAAAAAAGAAGGTGCATTAGAGAACACGTCGAAAAAATTGCTAAACAGAATCGTAAACGATTCCAAGCATATTAAGTTGTATTATTTTCATCGAAACGGTGTTCGTGGGTCAATGAAATCGCACGCGAAAGCTGCTCCGCACCTCATCCGGATGATCGGAGATAAATCAAGGGGTTGAAAAGAATTTTCCGAACAATTTGGTAAGCGTCGCCGGAGGAACGGCGGACGGGGATTGGTGTTTGCAAGAGAGAACGCGACGCGGAGCATTCCGGAGCGTTTGCATATTTAACCTGATTTCCCGTCGCGTGTCTGGTCGTGCATATTACATGCGGCAGTCTGAGGCGGAAGATAAAACAAATCGCAGCCATCGCCGGAAACTTAAAGCCCCCTCCGGTTCGAAGAGCCCGCGCGATACGGGGAAGTTCGGTGTCTAACAGCTCGGCCGTTTATCCGATTAGAGGGTGTCGCGTTCCGGGGACGTCTTTATCTACAATAATTTAAATCGAAACCGCCGGCGCCGGCTAGAGGATAGGGGCGGAACGGCTGCCGGAAATGTTTAAGCGGACGTATCAAAAGTTGAGACGCGACAAACGCGCGAAGAGAAACGGCCGCGCGCCGGGGACACGGCGAGCGTCGTGTAGGATCACGTAATTACGTATTGATCAGGGCGCGGCGGCTTCTGCGGCAATCCCGTTCCACCTGTTGCCAATTTCTACTCGCCTCGAACTGCTATCATTCGATGGAATAACTGTTAAACCCTCTTTGATAATCGGAAACACGCGATTCCGCTCCTATCCGCCGGATATCCATATGAAACTGCGCGCGACCCGTATTGTAACCGGTTAGCTACCCCGAAACTTCAATATTTAATCACTTCGTTCTCCCCCCGGATGGTAATTATTAACGCGACCTGTAGACGCAATACGCGGTATTACAGCCTCTTTTACAGCCGCTACGCGCTGCATAAGCGATCGCGCGATCACCTTTTATCTTGTAAATGGACGGCGGATGATTTTATCACGGAAATGTGCACGTAAAATGCAGACTGACATTCGCGGAATGTTAAAATTCTTTTCAAATTGCTATTATTATTATTATTATAATTATTATCGTTATTACGAATTCATTAATTTTAACGTGGTTGCATTAACCTTCTACTGGTTGTCTTGTCACTCTGCGAAACGAGCTATAAAAAATTGCTAAACATTGAAATGGTTAACTTAAACTTGAAGGGTTAACTTAACTAAAAATGGCATCGTTTCTGTAGATTTGAAGATGCTATTTTCAGTTTGGATCTGCAAAATGCAAGACGATTTTAATTCCACTCGATGGATCGCTTTTATTTGATGGAACTTTTGAGGATGCTGGCCCGACAGTCAACATGTTAGCAATAGATTCAACACAGAAGTCAACAGAACTGTAAAAGTACTTTTGAAAGAGAAAATAGTTATGTTAGTAATCATGTTTGTACAATTTTTTAAAGTACGACAAAGTTTGACAAATTTAAGTATAACAAAATGAGTTAAATAGTATTCATAGTTTAATAATAGTATAATTTTTAAATTGTTGCATAAATTATTGGATTTTATTTGATTTTACTTTAATTTGATTCAATTTCATTTAGTTTACTATATTTCATTCCATCCGATTTTATTCTACTTTATTCAATTTTCATATTTAATTCGATCAATTTTATTTTAACTGTATTGCAACATATTGTATATTGTATCGTAAACGAGTTAAAAAGAACTAAGACACGAACGGTACAAATAAACCGAAAGATCGCAGTATCGTAAAATGCATTTCAGTCGCATAATATTTCATTCCTATAGAAATTACGAACGCGACAGACTTTTGTAAAAATAATAATTCGTAAGCTTTGTACAGGTTACACTGCTCGCTGATTAGTATATGCGGATTTGGTAGCTAATTGGGACAACAGCGATGGAAACGGAATCGCGAACAATCGGATTACGTTCTGCTCAACGTTGCCTGGAAAAACGATGCAGCCCATTGCACGAACGATCAGCGTTTCTTAAATAATTGGATTTCGGTCGCCGCGTAGCCGGACAGTTGCTTGTCCTCGGGGCTGGGTTGATTATCCCAAATGTTAGATCAACATCGATCAGACGGTATTGCGAGGCGATCTCATGGGCATCGGCACAGCTGAGCGGGCCGGCATTATTGATCCAATATTACCCGGCACGGTTGTAGAATAATATTTACGGCCCCGTAATGAGTCAATATCGCGAAACAATATATAACGGAGCGTTGTTTTGTCGCGTTAAACTATGTCGGCCTGTTAATTACTTTTTAATGAAACTAATAAATTCTTGCCGAACGGCCCGGCACCAACGGAAGCCCAGCCCCCTTCGAAAACCCTGGAAAATTATGATCAATATTTGTCGCCGTGGAATTGCCGTTGCGGCGAGAATTATTAACAAAGTTTCGGTACGGTAAACCTTCGGCGGGCCGAGATTGCGAATCGTTGAAAGAGACGTCGAATGAAAATTCTCTCGGACCGACGTTTCCTATTGTAACGGCGTCGTTACTCCCGGCCGGCCGCCGTGGACGATTCCGTGATTTTGATAAGTAAAACGGAAACGAACGTGGAACGGTCCCCGCCGCGATTTTTTACGAGATCCGGCCGGCGTGTAAATCGCTCGAACTACCGGGTCTCTTTTATTTTTATCGCGGTGATTCAGGTTTAAGGGCCGGAACTCTCCACCCTCGGCACTTTCGCCGGGAATAATATTGTGTACGTATCGCTAAGAGAATGATCTCGAGATCCCCGGAAACGTTTCGCATAACAATCGGGAGATACCGTTTTATTATTAATCGTCGCGGATGAGGTTGCCCGAGAAATGTGCCGTCTCTGTTTGGCGCCCTTTGACCTGTCGCTTTTAACCTTCTTGTTGGAAGGAGGACAGCAATGTCGCCCTTTTGAGCAGAATTAAAAATTAGTACCTACTTGCTGGGATATTGATGCATATTTTTGGATACTTATTACAATTACTGAAAGGATTGCAATTAATTTGAACAGTTTTGATTTCGAGTTTGGCATAATATTCGAGTAATGAATAAAATTTGATTCGATGAATTTATTTGAAACATCGTACGAATAAAATTTGATTCGAAGAATCTACTCGAAACATTACACGAATAAAATTTTATTTGATAAATTTATTTGAAATATCGTACGAACAAAATTTGATTCGATGAATCTACTCGAAATATTACACAAACAAAATTTGATTCGATAAATTTATTTCAAATATCGTACGAATAAAATTTGATTCGATGAATCTGCTCGAAATATTATACGAATCAAATTTAATTCGAACATTTGAAATATTGTACGAATAAAATTTGATTCGAAGAGTCTACTCGAAACATTGCACGAATAAAATTTTATTTGATAAATTTATTTGAAATATCGTACGAATAAAATTTGATTCGATGAATCCACTCGAAATATTACACGAACAAAATTTGATTCGATAAATTTATTTCAAATATCGTACGAATAAAATTTGATTCGATGAATCCACTCGAAATATTACACGAACAAAATTTGATTCGATGAATTCATTTGAAATATCGCACGACTAAAATTTGATTCGAATAATCTGCTCGAAATATTACACAAACAAAATTTGATTCGATGAATTTATTTCAAATATATTACGAATAAAATTTGATTCGAAGAATCTACTCGAAACATTACACGAATAAAATTTTATTTGATAAATTTATTTGAAATATCGTACGAACAAAATTTGATTCGATGAATCTACTCGAAATATTACACAAACAAAATTTGATTCGATAAATTTATTTCAAATATCGTACGAATAAAATTTGATTCGATGAATCTGCTCGAAATATTATACGAATCAAATTTAATTCGAACATTTGAAATATTGTACGAATAAAATTTGATTCGAAGAGTCTACTCGAAACATTGCACGAATAAAATTTTATTTGATAAATTTATTTGAAATATCGTACGAATAAAATTTGATTCGATGAATCCACTCGAAATATTACACGAACAAAATTTGATTCGATAAATTTATTTCAAATATCGTACGAATAAAATTTGATTCGATGAATCCACTCGAAATATTACACGAACAAAATTTGATTCGATGAATTCATTTGAAATATCGCACGACTAAAATTTGATTCGAATAATCTGCTCGAAATATTACACAAACAAAATTTGATTCGATGAATTTATTTCAAATATATTACGAATAAAATTTGATTCGAAGAATCTACTCGAAACATTACACGAATAAAATTTTATTTGATAAATTTATTTGAAATATCGTACGAACAAAATTTGATTCGATGAATCTACTCGAAATATTACACAAACAAAATTTGATTCGATAAATTTATTTCAAATATCGTACGAATAAAATTTGATTCGATGAATCTGCTCGAAATATTATACGAATCAAATTTAATTCGAACATTTGAAATATTGTACGAATAAAATTTGATTCGAAGAGTCTACTCGAAACATTGCACGAGCAAAACTTTATTCGAAGAATCTATTCGAAATGTTGCCCGAACAAAATATTACTCAAAGAATCTATTCGAAATGTTGTTCGAACAAAATTTTATACGAATAATGTGTACAGTACAGCTCGCGTATCGATAAAGAGTCCTCAATGAACACCGGAAATAATTCCGCAACTAAAGGGTCCGCTCCCGAACATTCGCGAAAAATCCGGAAGATAATACCAGCAGTCGCGCAAGGGTGCCTTTCGAGGGCAAATGACGGTGTTCGTGAGCAAATTCCGAGCGATCCTTCGTGACGGATAGCAGACAGCCGGGACAGTGGAATTATGCCAATTGAATATCAATGGCCGGGCTGTAAAAGTGAAATTCTAATTTGCATTACAGAGGAAGGAGGTTCCGCGGGAAGCGCCCGTTTATCTTGGCTGTTCGAGAAGTTAGAGGCGTAATAAGTGCTACGGGGGTGGCGAGAGTTATGCAGTTTCCGCGGGTGCGCGGGAGGGGGGTGCGGCGGCGGCGGCAAAAGTTTCGAGTTATGCTTTTAAATAGGGCCGTATCTTCCCGCCGCGAAGCATCGCCGCGGCGCGATTCTGTTCGACGATGTCGAAAAATGGTCGACGGGCTCACGCGACACGACGACGGATATTTTTAACCCGTTCTGCGTTTTCCGTCGGTTCGGCGGAATTTTATGCATTCGTCGCACGCGCGATGCCGAGCTGCGACGCGATCCCGAGATTCACGGGATTTAAATGTCCGCGTTTTATCTTTGCCCTTATCAAGCCGCACCAACACGGCAAATATGGATTTAGTCCGGTATTTTCGGCGGTCATTCGCAACAGGAAGCAGTCCGAAAGTTCGTACCATTTTTTGATCGGTTTGTCGTATCGTCTCTTATTTGAACAACCACGACAAATAATACGTCACTGTTATTCTAGATTTTTCTGCAATGATTCGTACACGTTAATTCGTCATTTCCATAACGATTTGTAAATGTTGTTACGAGATTGTATTCTATTTCCGTATTTTTACATCCGATTCGCAGAACGTATGTCCCTTCATTTCAACAACGATGTAACACAAAAATATGTCCGCGTGTATTTTTACGTTTAATTATGAGATTTCGAAATCGATTCTGAACCACGAAATCGGTTTGAATTCGATTCTTGCATCGCTAGACGAATAACTCATCATTTCCAATCTGGCATTTTGATGAGAATTTGCACAAAATGATGTTCCAAAATTGGAGATGTTAAAATAGCATTCTATATTTTTAAAATAACATTCTATATTTCTGCAGCGAAAAAAGCTCCTCTATTTTTATAATAACGTTACAAAACGTCAATCCGTAACTTCTACGTTCAATAGCGAGATTCGCACAATAGCAAGGCAAATAATTCATCATCGTTCTCAAACAATGTTCTAATAATTTGCGGGAGACAATATCTCCGGACCTGCGTTTCCTTATTTCTGCACTGATTTACAATGCAACCGTTTCTGTATCTGATCACCGATACCACGTAGAATTAATTGTTCGTATCCCTGTATTGATGTAAATCGGAAAATCAATGTTCTCTCGGTGGCTGCACCGAAAGGCGGATAATGCATTCGAATATCGATTCAACGTGTCCCCCCCTCTCTCTCCCTCTCTCTTGATCCAAGCAATGAACGCGTTTTATTCATCTCCGGCGTTCCAAAATTAATTCGTAAGACGATTAAGTCGTCAGCGTGGCATCAATTTGTCGGGGAACATAAATTGTTCATCCGTTCCTGCGCGTTTCAAATAATTCGCAATTCGACTAATTCCTCGCGGCGATATCGCGCAGGAAATCAATTTTAGCGCGGTTTCCGCGCGGCTCGAATATTTTATAAGACGCTCAGCCTCTCTCATCCAGGTGTCGATTAAGATAAAACCACAACAACGTCAGCATGAAATCTCGCGAAGTCATGCGACATTCGTAAACTCCGAGCCTCCGTGCTTTGATCGCCGTAAATCCGCTGGAAACGGATCGGTATCGCGTCCGCTGTTCATGCACGTTTTATTTATCGGACATCGTTCCTCTAATGACGCCACGTGCTATCACGTGATCTCACGTGACGCGACATTGGCATGTAGCTTTGCCTCCGAGCGACACGCGACTATCGCAGGATCGATCGATCGACTCGCGAGAACACGCTCGGAGCAATTGTATCGGCAAACAAGGCGATCGGCGAGGAGAGAGCGGGGCGGAGACCGGGGAGACGCGTTTCGCGCTAAAAGCGAACGCTTTGATTAAAATATGTACAGTCGTTACAGTCGGAGATTTCATTTGAGCGCGCTCAAACGACGTTCACGGAGCACTCGGCCGTAGAAAGGAACAGAAATCGAATTCTGCATAGCCGACGTTGTTGTTTCCTCCCCGCCTGTGTTCCCTGAATTACCATACTACTTTATCTAAATCCTGCCGAGTCAATGGCGTATTTCTTCGTCGTCCTCGCTCCGTGACCTACGGCCCCGGCTCGCCCCACCCACCCATAATCCATTATCTTTTTAAAGGCGAAGACGTTAATAAAGAGAAGCTTTCCTCTCGAGCACTTAAAACGGAACAGCCCGGAAATAACCGGGCGAAGATGGAAAACCTGGCGAGCACCGAAAACTCCATCCCCCATTTTTCTTCTTTCGAGGAACCGCTGTTGCTGCCTCGCCTGTCCAACAACTTTCCTCCCCCGCTCCCCGTCGCTCGTGCGACCAACTAATTTTCGGGGTGACTACGTTCTTCGGGGGTCCGGGATGTCCTTCGATCGGCGCTCGATGACGCCTATAATCCACCGAAGACAACCGCTGTGTTCCCCCATGATATTTCGAAGCTTAATCGATGTATCAGCGTAAATTTTTGTAATTCTGACAGCCAGCGTTTTCATCGATAGCTGAATACTCGCATTGCCACTGTCGGTTCAACGAGCGGTTTCAAGTTCCTTATTTTGCAATTAGACGACTGTCTAAACTGTACACAATGTGAGTTATTGTGAAAAATGATAACGACTTATTCTAGCTGTAAATGTTCCGGTGCTTTGCTGTAGCCTCTATTAAGTACTATAATAGTATATTAGTACAATAGTATATTAGTATAATAGTATATTAGTACTATATTAGTATATTAGTACAATAGTATATTAGTATAATAGTATATTAGTACTATATTAGTATATTAGTACAATAGTATATTAGTATAATAGTATATTAGTACTATATTAGTATATTAGTTATTATTAGTTATTATTATTATTAGTATATTAGTATATTAGTATAATAGTATATTAGTACTATAATAGTAGAGACAGCGACGTGCTGGCTCCTTGTGTCGCGACATACAGGGAGTCCCAAAAATGTCTCGCGATTCGGAAATTGGGGGTCCCCGAGGTCATTTCAAGTAACTTTTTCCTTAGCGAAAGTGCAATCCGCGGCTTCGTTTACGAGTTATTAACGAAAAACAGTGACCAATAAGAGGCGAGATTAGCTGGTGCGAGACGGCCGAGCCAACCAGCGCACGAAGCACAGTTCCGCTCATTGGCTCGACTGCCTCGCGCTAGCTCAACCCCCTCGCCTCTCATTGGTCACTGTTTTTCCTTAATAGCTCGTAAACGAAGCCGCGGATTGCATTTTCGCAAAGGAAAAAGTTACTTCGAATGACCTCAGGAATCCTCCAATTCCGGATTACGAGACATATTTGGGACACCCTGTATATTTCGAATTTTCAGACATTTCTGTCCCCTCAACGCGTCCATTATTTTAAATTGCAACCATTCAATATTGCCAATATAATACAGGTTCGTTAATTAATATCGGATGAAATTGGTACATTGAGATTTTTCAATTCTCTCGGCGCGTTCATTATTTCAAATTACAATTATCCAATTCTGCCATAAGCGCGTAAAATTCGCGGTCCCGCTCATCGTTACGAACGACGGCTATTTAAAAGTACATCCGCCCGGAACGCTTCGCGCGACAAGTGCCATGTTCGCGCCACCGGCTGATACTATTTCCGTTTTATCGATTCGTCAGATCGCCCGTCAGGTATAATAAGGTCGTTGCACCGCGGCGAGTCGCGTACGATTCCAGGATAATTCGACGTCGCGACCGTACGTCCGCCGTCCGGATGATGTTGGTAGACACCCGGGGTTCTAATCGCCCCGAGGTGGTGGGAGCTTCTGCAGGGACCCCTTTCGTTACGGCCTTGCTCGCCGGGGTTTCAGATGCACGAACGATTTCGTAGAAAACTCGGCGAACTGTTCCAGCCGACAACGAACCACGGGGCCAGCGAAACACGGGGAGCATTCAGGCACCGCAGAAATTCTGCACTATGCATTAGAAACACTAGGGTAACTGTTGGGTAATTAAGTAGACGTTTATGGTTGTGTTACTGCGTCCGGATGAAATATCTAGTATGCCGGCGGCCATAATAAAACAATGGCTGAACAGTCCCGTTTTGCTTCGGTAACGGCTAATTGTTGTTGCATTAATATTGCGAGGCTTAAATATTTGAAATATGCTACTACGAATTCGAGATATCATGCTTATTAATGATTGAGCCTCGGACGACGGGCCATTTTCACGCCTGTACCGTTCACGGTCTTTGTAACAATTCCGAGCGGCATTCGGTAATTTTTCTGAACATATTTTTTAAGCTATTTCTTGCAGACTTGTTAACTCTTTTGTTGTTCCTCATGCGACAGCGATTTATTTTACTTAAATGCCGAAAATTCACTAATTAATTGAACGATTTCACGAATCATATCTTTTGATGTATAAATGTCGTTCGACCGTCTGGCATCTGACAATTAATTAAGTGTTCGCAAATTTGATTCAGGTCTATAGAAATTGTAACGTGTCCAGGAATAGTAGCTTCGGAAATGCATTTAAAAAACTGTATAAATGGAATTATAAATGAAATTGTCAATGAAATTATCAATGGAATTACAAAAATGGAATTATAAATGGAATTATGAATGAAATTATAAATGAAATTATGAATGAAATTATGAACGGAATTATAAATGAAATTATAAATGAAATTATGAATAAAATTATAAATGAAATTATGAATGAAATTATAAATGATCCTATGAACAATTTTCGCTAAAAATGTCGGTCGTTCGAGTGTCAAAGAAAATGATACGTTTCGCTATACATACACAATGAGTATAAACGAAAGTAAATTAAATTCAAATAACAACTGTGTAAACGACAGAATGCAACAATGCGTAAAAATGCGCATTAAAAAGTCGATCTAATTTTCCAAATCCTGTTTCGTCTGGTCGCAACGTCTAAAGAAAACGCTTGTCGACCGCAATACGAACAAAAAAAAAAAAGAAAATCCGCAAAAGGGAACACAATAATGGCCACGCAGGTAACCGGTAGCCAAGTGTAAAGCTCGGCAATTACGATTTCAAAAGCCATTACCCGAGGATCGGTGTTCCGAGAAACTGGCAAGATCTCTTCGCAGGGTGCTGCTCTTTTTCTCGTTTGGATCGCAGAGATCCAGCCAGTAGCCGGGATCTACAAGTCTAAACGCTCGAAAGAGGCTTCCGAACTAATTCCACCAAGTTCGTTACATCGTTGCACCGCGAGCGTATCCTCTTAATCAGTATCGGTACAACCCTGCCCAACAGATTCGCCGGGGTTCTGCGAACTCCTAAGCCTGATGATTGATCGCGGAAGGTTACCGGTTAGTTTGACAAACGTCTCGGTAAAATTACCGGGGAATCCTGCGCGGCGCTGGTCTATGGGATGTGATCGATTTGTGCGAAAATATGTTGCACATTTTTCATAAATAGCTATCCTCTATGATGTAGTTTGTTACAATGTAAAAACGTGAAACTTATGATGAACTTCGTTGATTTCCTTGCGGATTAAAGTGAAATGGATAAGATGAAACAAGAAAATAAAATAGAATAGAATAGATTGAATACATAAATTCCACAAATCGTTGAGTTCAATAAATTAAATTCAAATAAAATATAACAATTTATACGACGAATTTATACGTCGCCATGCCATACAATCAAATAAAATAGATGAAATGAAACAAGAAAATGAAATGAAATGAAATGAAGAAAAATAAAATAGAATAGGACAAAATACGATAAAATGGATAAGATGAAACAAGAAAATAAAATAGAATAGAATAGATTGAATAAATAAATTCAATAAATCGTTGAGTTCAATAAATTAAACTCAAATAAAATATAACAATTTATACAATAAAATAAAATAGATGAAATGAAACAAGAAAATGAAATGAAATGAAATGAAGACAAATAAAATAGAATAGGACAAAATACGACAAATTAAACTCAAATAAAATACAACAATTTATACGACGAATTTATATAAAATGAAACAAGAAAATGAAATGAAATGAAATAAAGAAAAAGAAAACAGAATAGGTCAAAATACGATAAATTAAACTGAAATACAATACAACAATTTATACGACGAATTTATAAAATATAACAGTTTATTATACAACGAGTTTTTAAGAAAACCACCCCTTGTGCTTGACATCAGATTTAGCGGAGCGCTAGAAGCAGCCGTTTCTTAATAGTTTACAAAACTAACATTTATTCTGATTTCGAACGAGTGTTATTGTTACATTTACCGCGCAAGCAACGCACACATTAACTAAATAACTCAAAAACGTATTTTTGCAATCTGAATAATCGTGAATCAAACAATTAACGACACGTCGTCCCGAAGAGATCCGTAAGCCTAGCGTTAACCCGTAGAGTGTTAGGTCTCTCATTTTAGTCTGCCGCTTATTTTTCTCATACAAATCCGTAGTTTTATTTGAAAAATGATTGCATGCATTTATCCCAGAGATATTTCTTTCGCGATGTTTCTGCGTCGACTCGAGCCAGTCGTATTATACATTGGCTTTTTCCGGTCCACCAACGGCTAACCACCTAAACCTCAGCGCCGCGTAATCGCAGCGTTTCAACAGGAAGCAGATCCGCCCCGACTCGATCAGAGCGCGCCGGTCGATCAGAGGAGCGTCGTCACGATCCCTCCTGTAATCAGCAGCCGGTTTTTCCGCGCGCAAAGGTTATTTCGGTCGGCGAGTTGCAGCATGAGAGCTGCAAGCATTCCGCAATTAGCGTCCTCCTAGGTGCCCGATAGTCGAAACTGGGTTGAAACGTTAGTCCACGAGCCATGCAGTCGGCAACAACGACGACGACGACGACGACGAGGAGGAGAACGACGAAGTCTTGGAAGAGGAGACGCTGTGCGGATCGTTACAATTATTCCCGCGAAAGGGGTCCGCGCGTCAGCCAGTGCTCCGTATACCTACCTGTGGACCGTGGACGCAGGTAGCACCTACGAAACCGGTCGAACAGGTTCCCGTGGCTCGGCTTTCCATTCGCAGCGGTCGAAGAAAAAGAGCGGTCTAACCGGCGATGATGCCTCGCTGCAGCCCGGCAGCGCGAGTCCCGAGAAACCCGAGGGAAGAGAGACACGCGTGGCCAGGTGAGGCGGTGGGTGCGGGGGAGGCCGAGGATCGGGTGGGCCGAGGACGGAGCGGAGTGGTGGCGGCAGGGTGCACGCGAACGTTCCACGGCCGCTGCCGGGTTTCCGGTGAATGGCGAACGCCGGCCACGAGCCAACGTCCAATCAGGGCAGGAAACGCCGTCGAGGCCACGCGTAGAACTTCTCCCCTTCTCCTCGGCTTTCTCAACCTTCCACGGCGGCCGGGCCGGGTCGGGCCGGGGCCGCTCTCCTCCTTTTTCGCCGTGTGGCAAAGGTGAAGCTGCTGGCGCTGCTGATGCCCGGTGCTTTAGCACTCCCTCCACCCCGCGATCCCCTCCCCTCGGTTGTAGCAGTCTTCTTCTTCCTCTGCTTCCTCCTCCTCTTCTTCTTCTTCTTCTTCTTCGTCTTCTTCTTCTTCGTCTTCTCGGCTCTTTTCCTCCAGCTCGATGCGGGTCGAACCCAAGCTGGCCGTCTTTGTCGTCGTCGGCGCGGTTACCTTGCAAAAAGGCTACGGACGTCCGGAATAACATTTTGGCGGATTCGCCGCAGCACGCTGTCGAGTAACGATATTGCCCCGGTCAGATTGATGGCCATGCTTTTCATGGAGATTCCTCGGCTCTCGTCGCTTCGGCTTCTCCCCCGTGATTGAATGCGTCGCGATCCAACGGAGGACCGTTTGCCCCGCTGCGGTCCACATCGGAATCGTTTCAACGACTCTTTTATTTCCTCCGCCGTGTTGCGCCGTGCTTCTTCGTGCGATTCGCCGGATGTGCCGTGGTATACGTGCGAGGTTCTCGCAGATGTGCTCGGGGCTCGCGACATGCGGGCGCGATGTGGGTACCGGGGGATCCTGGGAAGCTTTAGGGCGACGGCCGGGAGGTGACGGAGACGGTGAAAATTTAGGGCAGAGCGGGTTTTGCTTGGCGGGATTGTTTGCGGTTTATGTTACGGCGGGATTTCGATCGTCCACGGTGCCATGATTCCGATCTTGTCCGCGTCGAATCTCTTCGGATTGATCGTGTACGAAGATCAATCTGGGATGAAGGTGTTTAGTCATCACCTGATACGGTTTAATCGTGTCGGAATGCGGTCACCGGGTCGTTTTGATCCAACGTATTTAACAGTAGATTTACGGGACACGTCAAAATGACACTAATTTTTTAATTTACGGTCATTCGTGTCGTAAAGACACGTTTACAAGTTATTTATTCAATTTATATGTCGCTTATGACGAATGTTACAATAACGCTTGGTCAAAACCAGAATAAATGTCTTATTGTTATTTTTATAAACAGCTGGTTGCTGTGCTCCGTAAATCTAGTGTTAACCTATAAACCTATCGAGTACTAAAAGTGTCCGACGCGCATTGTTCCGTGAAAATGATCAGACTATGTTGATTTAGACTTTCAGTCATTTTTATTATAATCTCGGTTTCAATAAAAAAATGTGAATAGCATAGTAAGTTCATCACCTAATTCATCATCTAAAGTTCGTCACCTAATTAGTCAAATTTAGGCAATTTGATTAAATAAATGGGCGTTACGGTGTAACACAAATAAGTCTATTTGTTTATTATATATTAATTACGATCGTATAACACCTGGCCATCATTTGCTGTACAGATTATTTCGTAAAGCGATCTTTTGTTCATAATTTCGTAAAAAAGCTGCTATTTTCGGAGCACTCACTCGAAATTGATCTCCCGCTCAATTTTTTAAACAATCTGACGTTAAGTACGATCCTTCAGACGTTTCAACGCTTCGTGCAGATAGTTTCGAAAGGATACGAAGCAGCAACTGTTTTGAATTTTGCCCATCGACGGACGCACCGTGCGCCGGCTATTTTTTTTCGGAATTGACGCTACTCGGAGGCCGCTGTAAAGTCGAAATGAATCTAAAACCCCGCGGTCCCAGATGCCGGGCATCAAAAGCGCATAAATCCGTGCAGCTGTAAAATAAAAGCAGTCGAAATTCGAGAGTGATCTTGAGCGTCGTCGGCGCCCATTATCCTCTCGATGGTGCCCGGGCAGACTCGATGAAAACGGTGCCGAGAGCACGGCAGTCTAAACACTTTTTCGCATCCGCGGGTGTTGCCTCGGGTTACGAGTTTCCTGTAACACGCGTCCCGAATAACGCCGACGTGCTCTCCGTGACCAACGGTCGCGTCGACGTCAGCCTAGTTTTTGTCAAGGGACCTCCTCCAACGGCGAAACGGCAGCCGGCTGTAAATATTTCGCGCAGATGCAGCGATACGCAGCGAGACTTCGTCACAGTTTTTACGGCCGCCTCGTTATCTCGCGAACTCGAATTTATGGTTCGAGAGCACCAGCGCCGCGCCGCGCCGCTCCGATGTTGCTGCACGCGGCACGCGGCGGCTCGCTGCCGCAGCGTCGCGCAGCGCCGAGCCGCGCCGGTTTCGCGAGCAATTTCAGCGGAAACGCGAGCTCGCGACTCGCGACACCGTGCGATTCCGTCGCGCCGATTCCCCCCAACGGTGGAAATCGCGTCGAAACCGGACGGTCCGCGTTGTTCGCACGCTTTCGAAATCAAAACCAGTACTTGCCAGTGGGTTACATTGAAAATCGGCACCGGTTTCACCGACACCGTTCCGACCGACGAGAATCCATCGAAAACGCGTATACAGCGATACTCATCGACACCTATCGAAGCTTTGACTGACGCCTACTTTTCGGGGCTCCGGGAAAATAGATTTTTGAAATAGAAAATGGAGGACAAATGTTTGGATCTTCTCGCGCGTCACGCAGAATTTGGCAGATTTGGCAGATAACATTTTTTTATTTTTTTGTTGAAGTAGTAGTTGCACATGGAAATGACACGCCGAACGTGTATTTTAATAGTTGCTTATGGAAATGCTATTCTGAAATTGAAATAACCACATTGTAGTAATTCGTTGAAGTATGAAAAAGTAATATTTCATCAAATGGTAATATTTCACAGAATTCGAAGGTATTAGATTTCGATGAACTGCGCTGATATATCTTGGAAATTTCGGTATTATATTTATATTATCGCTATTATATTTACATATTTATATTCGGCATTATATTTATATTATCAATATTATATTTATATATTCATATTCGGTACTATATTTATGTACTTATATTCGGTATTATATTTATATTACCAGTATCATATTTATTATATTGATATTCGGTACTATATTTATATTATCAGTATCATATTTATTATATTGATATTCGGTACTATATTTATATTATCAGTATCATATTTATATATTCATATTCGATACTATATTTATATACTTATATTCGGTATTATGTTTATATTATCAGTATCATGTTTATATATTCATATTCGGTACTATATTTATATACTTATATTCGGTATTATGTTTATATTATCAGTATCATATTTATATATTCATATTCGGTATTATATTTATATTATCAGTATCATATTTATATATTCATATTCGGTACTATATTTATATACTTATATTCGGTATTATATTTATATATTCATATTCGGCATTATATGTATATACTTATATTCTAGAAATAAATGTTCAATTGTAGGATGTTTTTGAAAACTTTTTCGCAATTCTCTTTATTGTTTCGTCTTCGTGATAAGAACTTTCAAAGCTCTGATATTTGGAAATCTTTGACGATTGGACTGCGGATTTTCATGCACTTACGAGAAAAATGTGTATCTGCAATTTGAAACGACAAGAAGATTGAAAACATTTAATAATGCCGATACATTGTTTACAATACCCTGAAATTGTTACAAAAAGAACGAAGTCCCTAAGCGACTCCAGTCTCTTCCAATGAATGCAGGCAATATTTATTTTGCAAAAAGACTTCACTGAACGCACCATACGATAGTATTATCGAAAACAACTATACACCTGCCATTTCTACGATATCGCCAGCATGATCGAACCCATCCAACGAACTCATCTCTTCGCAACGTATTTTACAACTACGATCGGTCACGCCGCTATCGCCGATACTTCATCAAATATTCTTAGGTTTCTGTGCAACCGCGCAAAGAGGACACGTAATCTTCGGGACAGATCGGGACCATCGGAATGCATCTTGCGATCAGATACCGCGGTCAGAAATTACGAGAACTCCCTTGACGCTCCACGACATTCCTCTCGCGTTCGATTAAAAGTAAATCCCCGGCGAAAAATCCGTCGACAAACTTTTTGGACGCGCGTAGGAGGACGTAGAGCAGGCTGTTGAGCGGTTGATCGGGCTCATTAGAATGCATCCGAGACGTGTATCGAGTTCATTGATACCGGAGTGCCTAGATGCAGGCCGGGCTCGGTCCGGTGACTGGTGTGCACACGCTCGGCAACTGGGCGTGGATCTCTCGCGGGTGCAAAAATCCCGAGGAGAATGAACACAAGCGGCGCGGCCTTGAACACGGTTAACCTTCGCCGCGCGGACGATTCTCATCCCGGGGTGCGCGAGAGCGCGGCGGAAATCGTTATCGGAGGCCCGGCCCTCGAAACCTGGGCATTAAACTGCTTTCGCCGATAATGGGGCCATTTCGCGACGTGGCCAGGTGGAAAGCCGTTCCCAGGGAACGCGCGCAGCGCCGTGCTTTTATCGGGCCGGTCCTCTATCGAATGGCCTGTGAATGAAATGTTGACCTTACGGTTTTCTTTTTGTCCTCCCAACGCCGTCTTTCTTTCTCGTCTCGGCTCGATACCGTTCTCCCCCGATTGTTTCGCCGAGAGCTCGCCGTGAAATATAGGACACCTGCGACACCGGCGAAAAGGGCGCCGCGCGACGACTGGATCACCCTATTTCTGTGCCCGTCGCCGAAAAACAAAAGCGTTATTTTATAAATCGATGATTAGATATTCTTCTTTCATCGCGTTCGCCTATCGACATGCACGATTCGCAGAGAAGCATTGAAAATCGTTCACGTGCTGGAATGTAGCAAATATTTCTCGATCGTTTTCTTCGGCTTTTCTTTCATTATGCTGCGGAATCCTGTACAGGGTTATTAGCGACACGCGCATCGCATACTTGACGCAGTTGTATTAAACGTAGAAGCACATTTATAAGCGACATTAACAGGCTTAATGGCAAACCGTACGAGTAATAACAGCCGCAAACAGAACTGACGTTCTATAAGGAAGTTTTATAGGCTTTGTAATGGTATAATAAGTGGTTTACCGAAGAATTCACTTCTTCCTGCGCGTGGTTCAAGATTTCTGGTATTTTCTATATATTCATTCATTTCCGTGCATAATCTATTAAGTACGAATATAATTTATTTCTTCTAAATCGATGCAAAATTTGATTCTTCTGTGATCAAAGAATTGAACGGAATTAAAACGTACAAGAAAGAAAACCTGTTAGGGGAATGACTAAAGAGGAAGAACTTAATTTTTAATTTATTCGTTCCTGTATACGGGTAGAAAAAACACTTTGTTACAGAGGAAGCAATAAAAAGAAAGAGATTTTATATAGCGATCGCACAAGTGCAACAAAAACAAACAAAAAGTCGAAATAAATCGACGAATAGCTGTGAAAGAAATTCTAATGGTTAAAAACGGCATTGTAGCGGGACGAATTTATTGATCATATCGTTGCAAGAGAATTGGTATTTGCAGCGTGTACACGTATAATTCGGGAACGAGGGGCTGGTCACCTGGAAAACAATTAACGGGCCCCGAAAGCTTGATATCCAGTGTACCTAAATAATTTACTTGTTTCGCTTGACAGTGGCAATTTGTAATCGAACTCCCATAGCGGGCCGCCAAAATTGCCGAAAATTTGTTACGCTTTCGTTTTATGAAAATGCCGATTATTCCGTTGGCGCGTCGGATCGTTGAGCCGACTGCGTGGGCGCAGGAAGCAAACGGGCCGAGCGAAATTGGCGGGCCGATTAAAACTGCGCGTAGAATCCGTAACGAGAGTTCGAGCGAAAGAATCCTGGAGAACTAATGGACGAATCGGGAAGGAGGAATTCGCGGTGTACCGTTCCGGCAGCTCAGCGTTTCTGAATTATGACACGGTAATCATCGAAATTACATGCGCGTAACGCCCCTATCCCCGGACGCGTCGGAAATTGCAGTCGCAAGAAATGAAGAGTGAAACAAATCCGGGAGCGGTTTGCGCGTAACAGCTCGCCGATCCGGCAGTTTCAAATTAGATATCGACTCTCGTGGAACGAGGAAGAATTCCGCGATCTGTAAAGCTCTGCACGTGTATAGATTGCCACGTGTTAAAACCTGTACTCGAAGCGGAGTTGAAGAGAGCGAGAGACAGAGAGAAAGAGAGAAAGAGGGCGAGAGAGAGAGAGAGAGAGAGAGAGAGGGGTTACAGTTATTCAGAAGCTAGGCTCGCTCTTGCATGACATGTCAAGCGAGTAACGCGTCGGACAAGGTGCATTTAAGACACTACTTACACACTCCGCAGCTTTCAAAACGGGAACAATGCAGCACTTGCTTTATGAAGTACTTAGAGTGGGTGCATTAATTGTTCTCGCCCTGTCAAAGGCAGCACGCTGAACGTTGGTTTGACGACGGCCGTTCAAAATCGATGAAAACACTTGGCGAACGACAATACAAGCGCGGTTCTTCGCTGAACATTTACACGCTGAAGGAATTTCACTTTTTCACCGGACTTAATGAGACGTCTTTCATTAACGTTCGGCGCAGGACCGTGACATCCGGTAAAATTGTTTCCACGAGCGAATTCTTTCGCAGCGGCTCGAGCTACGCGAATCTGTGAAACATTCTCAATTGTCTCGCAGTTTTTAAGGGCTTAAAATAATCTCAGTGATAAATCAAGTATGTTGTTCTGTATGCCGTTCTAGTAAGGATCGAAGGAAAATGCTAACAATTGTTCTTAATAATCACATTTTTCTGTACTTATTATTTTTGTATTTTTCTTATATTTTTCTTCTATCGTTCTTGTATTTTTCTTACAATTTTTTTTTGTATCGTTCTTGTATTTTTCTTGAATTTTTCCTGTATTTGTCTTGTATTTTTCTGGAATTTTTCTTGTATTTGTCTTATATTTCTCTGGTCTTTTTCTTGTATCTGTCTTGTATTTTTCGCGATTTTTCTTGCATTTCTCTCGCATTTTTCGTGTATTTTTCTTGCATTTCTTTTGTACTTATCGTGCAATTCTCTTGCATGTTCTTCGCAAATGCAGTCGCTTGAACGTTTAAATATCGCTAACAAAAGATACAGAATTTTATTCCGACACAAAAGAACGGAATAACATTCACGTTAAAAAAAAAAAGAAAATTATCAATAGAAATTTCCATCGCGGGTCGAACTCGTATTACAAGGGATTAAAGTGCGGACACGATGAATGCACGGAAATCTGTGGATTACGAACCCGAAATAAAGAGAACGAAAAATTTAGGAGATCAAAGATCGAATCGACTATGAAATTTTGTAATGCGCGGACCCATAGGAGTTTCCGTTTGAACGGAATTTACGGTACACAAAAGGAAAAAATTGTCCGCATCGAGTACGGTGTTTTGTTCATTAAACGGACGACGATATCAAAGAGATTTTCATCGGTCCAGGTAAATGCCAGAAGATCTCGCGCGCTTTGGAAAATCCGACGAATTTCAGGTATGGCTTCGACGATGTTTTTATTGTCCTTTTCGAATCCCCGATGTGTCGCGACGTAGTCCAGAGGGGAAACAGGCAACCTGGCTGCTTTGTCGCGTTCGATTGCAAAAGGCTTGATTTTTCTAGCTGATTAATTCAGTGTCGTTACATGTCAACTAACCGAGTTTTTCGGCGCGCCGTGCCTGCGCGAACGTTGTTTCGAAGCACGCGAATTTCATTAGAGAAACGTCACTTTACTTTTCGTTATGCTAACGGCGAGAACGGGCTCATTGTCTGTTCTGCGCCAAGGCGCGACATCCATTATTATCTTGGAAATATTCATGGTTTTTATGGCGGAACAACTTTCGTTTTACTTGTGTCGGCGAATACGGAATTCCTCTGCTTCTTTTTATCATCCGTTAGGCGCGCGGAGTTTTAGATTGTTCACCATGTTACTAGTTTCCGAATGTGTTCGGAAAGTGAATCTTCCAGTTTATAATTTCGAATCGATGCGAAAATGCATTTTAATGATTACTTTACTGAAGTCGGGCACGATGAAGCGAACTTTCATAGTGATCGTAGCCTGATACTATTGTCAAAGAATTGACATATACGCTAGAATTACTATGCCGTAAACGCGACTAATGTATTTTCTTTTATAACAATGCCAGAGTTAATGTACACTCGGATAAAGAAGTTTATCAAAAGATATTCTCACCGAAACAATTTCATAATTTGAACAACTGTAATAGAAAAAAATCGGAGACATCTCATTTTGACTCTTCCGGAAATTCTAGCGTTAAAAATGATGCAAAACTGCATCGGTATTTACAAAATTCTGTATTGCATAAAAATTCTGTATGCATAAAAATGTCTGCAAAAAAGCAAGGAACGAGTAAGAGAGAGACACCCCGTTCCGAACAAATTGACGCTCTCAACGTCGATGAAAAACGACCTAAAATCGCGATCCGAATGAAATTTCATAATCCGAATGAATGCCTAAAGGCATCACGAGCTCGACGAAGCAAAAAGCGCTGCGTTCAGCCGATCTGTTCGACTCGAGATCATCGGTGGTCCGACCGACAGTGGTGCGTCCGCGACGCGAACAAGGCAACAAAAAAATAAAAGCGCTGGACGCGATGGCGGAAAATGACGGCATTCATCTTCTTACGGAATCCTCCACGCCCCATCTGACATATACTTCTCGGTGAAAAACGCATGGTGCCGCTCGCGGACAACCGGAGACAGATGATGGCCTGCTTGGATAGGCAATGAACGACGACTCGCCCCGAGTCGCCTCGAGTCGCCTCGAGTCGCCTCGACTTGCCTCGCCTTGCCTCGACTCGAGTCGCCTCGACTTGCCTCGACTCGCCTCGACCTGACTTGCCTCGCTCCAACTCGCCTCGACTCGCCTCGAGTCGCTCCAACTCGCCTCGACTCGGCTCGCCGGCGTGCAATTGCACTCGGGAAACACCGGGAGGCCTGGAGTCACGTCGAATAACAAGCTTTTTACCTCGGTACAGTGAAAAAAAGACTGATCGGTTTCCGGAATTACAGAGGGAATCGCGAGGCCGCGGTTTTGTCGACTCTGCCCGGCGCGAGGCGACGCGAGGCGACGCGAGGTTAGGCGAGGCGACGCGCCGGGCGAAATCCTTTGCCCTCTGAGAAGCTTTTAAATTCGCTGCCTCTTTCCTCTCTGCTCTCTGCTCCCTGCTACGCGAGCTCTTCATCCTGGAATCCTTTTCAGCTGACGTCAGGCTCTCCTTTGACTCGTCTTAATTGCGCGGAATGGGATCATGCCGCCGTCTTTGTTTCCTTAAGCGTGTTGTCGAATCACCGTTCAGCTACTCGCGTTGCTCGAACTGATCCCGATCCTGCGGACTCTCTGGTTTCCGGCGCTGCGGAATCATTGCTGGAGAATGTCAATTACCTGGTTCTTTATTAGGCTCATAGACGAGACTTGCGCAAGTCCGGGGGGGATTTATTCTAGGATCGTAACTAACCCGATAGTCGAATTAATCGTGGGAACGCGAACGGAGGTTCCAACGTTTCATTATCGATTTTTGCGGGAGCAATATCCTGTCTATCGCAACGTACACTGTTTGATTTATTTTAATTATTTGGTTAAGCAAGTTGTGCATTTACGCGAGTTTACGAAGTAGAACGTTCGTGCGGATTTTATGCACATTTCAGATTGTGTGCGCGTCATTTTAGAGAAAGATGAGCCAAATACGGAACAGTGGAGATCTTGGAAAAATCGACGAACTATTTTCGTGTTAATAACATGATTAAAAGGGAAGAGCACATTTCTATCTCTATTCTTCGCGATCGATGCAGACAAGTTTACGGATATAATTAAACTACGGATTTTGTGCATTTGTAACAGCAATGAGCAGACGAAGTGCAAAACAGTTGATACATCGAATGAGAAGAAAAAGTATTGTTGATTAGAATATGAATATTGATTAGAATATTGTTGAATATAGCTGAAGGAATATAATAAGGAAAATTGGTGTGAACATTTTATATGTTACGTAAAAATTTACGATCCAATTAAAAAGCACGAAATAAAATATAATCGCAGAAGCAACAAATCCGTAAATTGCATTACAATTCGAAGCAGCATCCTGCGCAAGATTGATTCAGTCATTCGTGCATGAAAATGTCAGGTTATTTTGCGCAGTGCAAAATGTCGTCGCGAACGTGCGAAATCGGTAAGCTAACAATTTGACACGACGATTACACGTTGGCAATATTGCCGGCACAATAATTCTGAATAACTCTCGACCACGCCGATAACAACTTAAATATTTAATTCCGTCGCACTTTCGCCGTTCGTTTCATTTTCCGAATAGCCTCGCGCACTTAAAAACGCTGCGTGAATCGACGGAATTACACCTGACACCGTTTTTGCCGGCAGCTCGGGGTTTATCGGCGCCGACGACCGAGTGAATTACGCGGCCGCAAGTTCTGACAAAGCTTATAATTTTCTCGGTTTTTGTGCACGGCTTTCGGTGGCTACGAAATTCTCTTATTAGCCAATTAGCCCGAGCGGCGCGTCGACCGAGCGCCGGAGTTTAGGGGTTTTTTTTCCGCCCGGTTAGGCGAGCACCGGCGAGGGAGGTGTCGGCCATTCGGGAGTTTACGATATCTCGTAGACTCTCTCTCTAGAGGGACGCGACGGCAGTGTTCGACTCTATTAAAATTTTTATTTCAATGCTCTCCGCGCGCTACGAGACGCCGTAACCGCATTAATGACCGCAGTATAATTGTGACTTCGGACGACGACTTGAAAGCTAGGAGACCGTGGTCTCGACCCATTCGCGGCACCGCCGCCAGACTTCTTCAATTAACGTGGACAATTAAAAGCGCTGTTTACGAACATATTCCACCAATTGTGACACCAAAATCAAACTCTTGATGATTTGAATGCTAAACCTACACCTTGACATATTATAGTTAACCTAAACATATTGTAGTTCGTTAAACTTTAAATTACAGTTAAAAACTTTTGAACTTTTTAAAACGTAAACTTTTATATTACAGTTAATATATTACACCTTTATGTTATAATTTTTATACTATATTTTTATATTGTAGTTAATATACTACTCTTTTGTATTATAGTTAATATATTATGTTTTTATATTGTAGTTTGCATATTATACTTTTGTATTATAGTTAATATAATTACACTTCCATATTTCAGTTCGTATATTATACTTAATATATTTCACCTTTATGTTATAATTTTTATACTATATTTTTATATTGTAGTTAATATATTACTCTTTTATATTATAGTTAATATAATTACACTTCCATATTACAGTTTGTATATTATACTTAATATATTACACTTTTATGTTATAATTTTGATATTATATTTTTATATCGTAGTTATTATAATACACTTTTATATCAGAGTTTGCATGTTACACTTTTAAATTATAGTTCGTATATTACACTTTCATATCATAGTTAATATGTTACACTTTAATATCATAATTTTTATATTATATTTTTATGTTATAGTTAATATACTACACTTTTATATTAGAGTTTGCACATTACACTTTTAAATTATAGCTGTTATCATAGTTTGATATCATAGTTAATATGTATTATACTTCGCACAATACTTTTGCATTACACTTTGTATATTATACTCTTATACTATCGTTAATATATTACACTTTTATCTAATAGTTTGTATATTAAAAACTTTTTGACATCATAAAGTTAGTCTGCTCATTTGTATACTTTCGTTCACCGAGTTAGACGTTCATACTCATTTCGTCGTTCATCAGGCATTCCCATGAATTTAAAGTGGCCGCCGCCAAAAATGCATTTTCAATGGAACGTGCCGATAGCGAAAGAAATTTTTAGACGCCGGCGACGATGCGCCGGTAATTTCGGTGTGAACAAAAAATTACGGCCGCGAATTTCGCCGGCGATTTTCCATGCAAATACGGCGACGCGGCGGATAGATCGTTTCCCGAAAATTACATCGGTCATCTTCTGCTCGTCCCTTTTTCGGCCGGTCAATAACGAGGAAAGACATGAACGAGGGTCCGACCTTTCATCCCGGACGTCCGGACGACGGTGACTGATTTTTATTGAATAGCGATCGAACCTCTCAGCGATGGAGACATTAATATTTCGTAGAAATCGCGTGCGGAACGCTCTCTGCCGTTTCCCCTCGATCCACGCGAGACAGAATGACATTTATACAATGACGTTAGGAACACTTGATCACGATCGTGCCTGATAATGGACTGCGGAATCACGTGAAATTGCGCGTCACCTCGCTGGCGCAAGAACCGCGCGGAAAAACAATCGTCGGTTATCAGGCGAACCTTGTTTTACACGGATTTCCTACGAATTTGCAATTATCCGGTCTAATTAAATCGAAATGAAACGATTGCCGGCGTTATAAATGAGCCTTAATTGCGCAGACAGGATACGGGGAACATACCGAATGTGATTGATGCTCGCAAATGATGCTTCTTGTACAGACGTTCGGTTTCGAGGAAAAAAGCGAGTGCGGTCGGCTGTGTCGGGGCGCGATTTAGAGGAGCTGCGAGAACGCTGTATTTGATTTTATACTTCAACTTTCGATTCTTTCGTTTGATAAATTACATCTTTCTACGTGCTAGCGTTATCCAATAGTGGAAATCGAATGAAGGCTGACTTTGTACTCGATGTTTTCGTGCAAGAGGGTCGTCGGAAGATTTATCTTAACCATCGAATATCTTTCGTCACATTATTTCTTCATGTGAACACGCAGCTTTTGGATAAACGCGTGCTTGCAAATTCGCGAGTAATCAAGAGACGCTGTTCGTAGTAAAAATTACATTTTCTTTCTGTAGGACAGAGTTTATAGTTTATTAGAGAAATTAAAGGCTCAATGAACGTGTCTGGTTAATTATTAAATAAATTCTGTATTCGAATAATTCGAAAAATTAATATGGAAAAAATAAATCGATAAACTACGAAAATACTCACACTATATATATATATATATTTTGCAGTTGAGATTTGAATAAGATTTTATACGAATAATAGAATATATATATATATATATATATATATATATATATATATATATATATTATTATTATTATTCGTATAAAATCTTATTCAAATGGAATTCTTATTCGAATAAAATTTTATTCGAATCGAATATATATTCAATAGTGTCGAATAAAATTGTATTCAAGAACAGATGCAGGATATTCCTTTAATAGACATTCCTGCAGAATTCTTGAACATTGAATTATTTTCTCCTGATAATTGACGATCTTAAGTAACTAATATTTTAACAAATAATATTTCTATTTTCCAGGTAAGGGACCATTACAACCACCAATATGCTTCAAAGAGCCTGTCTCAGCTGCAAAATTGCTCTAACGGGTAAGAAAACAAATAACCGTAAAATTTCTACTCTGGCACACAGTATCTAATTGCCATCAGAATTTTCTCTTTCTTTCCTCTAATATTAAAAAAAGATTTGATATTCTTTTCACAGGCACAAATTGACATCCATAAAAGAAACCTTTCAATTTCGAAATGTCAATTGCTAAAGTTGTTTCTGGCAGCGAAAACACCTAAAGTCCGCGAACAGGGCACAGTAATTGAGCCCCTCTACCCTATTCCATCAGAAACTGCATTAGCCACGAACAACTCCATCTTTCCTCCGCTCTCGCGCTCAATTTCTCGCCAGGCTGAAGTCGCTTTCGTTGTTCCGCGCGCATCAAGGGATTTTTAAGTTGCAACAAAAAGCGGGAACACCTCGGCGGCGTGTGAATCACGCGCGGCGTTGCGGAGGGCGACGAGAGGCAAGCCCTCCTGTAAATCGCCTAACTTTCATTTAGAACTCCGGCAGAAATAATGCGCGTTAGCTTGGCTCGCTCGGCTCGCTGGTTCTTGCGCGACGAGCGCCAAGTTCGCGGTGCGCGGTTTTTTCGCGAACGCCGGCGTAAAGACGCGAAACATTGTCGAAGTTTAAATGGAAGAGGGGCTCGATGACCGAATTCGCGTAGTATCTTTGCAAGAAAGTTAAGTTTTTTTTAATCAGAAAAGCGTCCAAGATTTTGCGAACAAGTATACGACAAGGATTTTTAGGATCTCGCAGAGGGATTCTTTAAAATGTGCAACGGAATTAAGAAAAGGTTAAATTTTTAAAATTTTTTAAAAGATTATTTCCCGCGGAAAATTCGCGGGTGTTCGAGATTGAGACGAAGACTTTGGTTCAGTCGAGTGCGCGCGCAATAGAAATCGCGTTTGATGTTTCTTGTCCGTGATGTCGCAACGAGAGCCGCCTCTGAATTAAATTACCCACGATCTCTAGACGGAAACACGCGTTCACAAAAGTGATCACTCCTGGAGATTCTGCTCCATCGTTATCCCATTCCGTTTCCTAGTTTGCAAACCGAAGTGTTACCTTTCGTAATCTCAGTTAGCCATTTAATACTTTATCATCATTAGACTAGAGCTTTTATGCAAAATAAAAATTGTCTGCGCTAAGTCCAAGATTCAGGAAGCACACGGATATTTATCTGGTTTATTAAAAATTATTGAACGCGAATGTTATTCATTTCTTCTGGATCGAAACGAAATTCGAGTCTTCTTCTGTTATCGAAATACAAGGCCCAAAAGAAACAACGGTTGCTTCGTTTATTTATTATACGGATGATTAGAATCGAAGAAATTTTATTTAATTGATTATAATCGGGTAAATATGTAAAGACATTTTTATTATATTATTTCTTAGTTTCTTGAAATGTTTTAAACTTTCTGTACGTGATATAGTTCTTTGCGATCGGAATTCAGATCGGATGGAACAATATTCAACCTTTTGCAGTCGGAGCCATTTTAACTTGAAATTCGAAATAGTTTTTCTGACTTATAGTACTTCCATTTTATACGAACTAGTGCATTTTATACATATGAAAGTGAATTTTGTGACGCATGAAACAGCTACACATTTTACAATTTTTTAAATACAATTAAACTTGATAATGTTAAAATTACTTTGAAATATGATAATAACAATTTATAAAATGCCGCATTAAAGTCGCCACTCGAGTGTAAAGGGTTAATACGTTCATTATAGTTCTAATTTTGAATCGCAATCTGGTGAAACAGTATTTAATACGTTCATTGTAGCTCTAATTTTGTATTGCAATCTGGTGAAACAATATTTAACACGTTCATTGTAGCTGTAATTTTGAATTGCAATCTGGTGAAACAATATTTAATATATTCATTGTAGCTCTAATTTTATATTGCAATCTGATGATACAATATTTAATATATTCATTGTAGCTCTAATTTTATATTGCAATCTGATGATACAATATTTAATACATTCATTGTAGCTCTAACTTTGAATTGCAATCTGATAAAACAATATTTAATACGTTCATTGCAGTTCTCATTTGAACACGGACCACTGTTTCGAACGGATCGTTTAATGGCCAAAGTAACGCCCGATTCGCGACAACGTAGGTCTTCCAATTAATATCTCAGAGTCGCAGTTAATCGTACGAAGGCACGAAGAAGCCTCGCGACGCGGTGCTCGCATCCAGTGTAATCAATTCCGCATCGATCCACGTGCATATTTCTGAAAACTCTCGAAATTCCTGGCGCATACTTAACAGGATACGCCGCGTTTAATGAAGAGCTGCTCGAAGGGCTGCTCAAGTTGCAAATAGGAAGCTCGTGTACATGCTAACTGCAACATTTGTCACGTATCGGGGTCCGTTATCATCTTCCGCGATAATGAAGAGTCTGTCGAGAACACTTTCGAACTTAATGGTGTCCCTGGATACGTGTAAATTGCCCGTGTACCTGATATTATTACAGCGGAGCGGGGCGAATGTGTGCGCGCCGCGAGTAGTATCGAGCCGAACCATCGGAAAGAGATAAGTGCATACATACGAATGTGTCGCGGCCACCGTAAAAATGCTGTAATGATCTCGTGGCGACGGTGTGCCGCTATGGGAAACTTGGTCATATCCCTCGAAATGCGCTGTACAATTTCGCGTAATAGTTATTTCCATTAGTTCATTGATATTGGAAGTTGATATAGCGATGGCTGGGCGATCGTCGGGCGCTAATGAAATATTAATGGAGGGACGAGCACGATGTACGGAACATGAGAAATTTGATAGAGGACGCAAGAAATACTCTGTCACGATAGTTAATGTGCTCGTACAATTGCAACATTTGTATTGTCTCCGACGTGCTGCGTCTGGAATTTATCGTGGAGTGCCTTCGAAAGTATTAAAGATGCGAGAACGAAAATTGTAATATACACAGTATTTCAATATACAGTATAATTTTATTTATATAATATACAGGGTGTCCCAAAAATGTCTCGTAATCTGGAAATGGCGGGTTCCTCAGATCATTTGAAGCAGCTTGTTCCTTTACAAAATTTTTCTGCGAGGCACCGTTAACGAGTTATTAATGAAAAACAGTGACCAATAAGAATCGAGTACGGCTGACGCGAGGCGGCCCAGCCAACCAGCGCACGAAGCCCAATTCCGCTCATTGTCTCGGTCGCCTCGCGCCAGCCGAGCTCGCCTCTCATTGGTAACTGTTTTTCGTTAATAACTCGTTAACGGTGCCTCGGAGAAAATTGTTGTGAAGGAAAAAGTTGCTTCAAATGACCCGAGGAACCCGCCACTTTCGGATTGCGAGACATTTTTGGGACACATATGGAAAGCCACTATAGTGGCCCGTAGTACCTCAGTGGCATCATATGGAAAGCCACTATAGTGGTCCGTAGTAGCGAAAGGGTTAAATCGGGAACCTGACTTTTTGTTGGACGAGAAGCGAAGCGACTGTGGACAGCAGTTCCGCTCATTGGCTCGGTCTCTTCGCGCCAACTGAGCTCGCCTCTCATTGGTCACTGTTTTTCGTTAATAACTCGTAAACGAAGCCGCGGTTTGCATTTTCGCTAAGGAGAAAGTTGCTTCAAACGACCTGAGGAACCCGCCACTTTCGGATTGCGAGACATTTTTAGGACACCCTGTGTATGATATATTATATAAATAAT
The DNA here is from genome assembly GCF_051020955.1 of Megalopta genalis. Lineage (NCBI taxonomy): Eukaryota > Metazoa > Arthropoda > Insecta > Hymenoptera > Halictidae > Megalopta > Megalopta genalis. The sequence goes on along the minus strand of NC_135014.1, from coordinate 33,962,513 downwards.
ATAATAATAATTATATAATATATTATATAATATATATAATTTTATTTTTTGTAATTGCAATATAGATTTTATTATTATGTGAAATTTAAAACAGTGATACAATTAAAAACATTTGTTTAAGAATATTCACGTAATCCGTTCCAACTTACCGAAATGATGAAAGGAACGAGAGACGAACGAAATTCCGATTCGGCTTCTATTTCTGCAACTTATGCGAACAATTTTCGTTCTTCAACAATGATCCACGATTTATCCGTTGGCTATCTCAGAAATTCGTTTAATTCCTTCTTATCCGAGAAATTCGTTTGATTCCCACGTTTCGAGAAAACTTTAACATTGCTTCGACGGACATAAAAGATCTTACGCTTTTTCTCCACGTTCGTCGTCTCGTTTTATATTTGTCGAAACAATGTTAACCTTTCACGAATTATAGCAAAGTGAAACGAATTTTTCTCGAATAAGATGAAATCGAACGGAATTTCTCGAATGGGAAGGAATTAAATGAATTTCCCGAATAAGAAGGTATTAAATGGATTTCTGATTTGAGAGAACACACGACCGGACTTTCCAGCAATTACGCGGCCGATTCCGACCGAAGATTTCCTGCTAGGGGGATAGTTAGGATACATGGACCTTGAAGAACCGTTCGAAGACTTGGAAAAGTCGAGAGGCTTTTCTGATCGTGGTTGTTGAAGCACGGCTGGCCAGCAGACGAATCTTGAGATCACGGGTTCGGATCCCGCTTCCCTGGTTACTCGAGGAGGGTAGATACATATATCCTGAAGAGATTGTCGAACGGAGAGAAAGCGTGCGAGCGAGCGAGAGTGAGAGAGAGAGAGAGAGAGAGAGAGAGAGAGAGAGAGAGAGAGAGTTGCGAAAGAAGCGCTGAGTACGCGAAGACGGGCAAGACTCGTGTGAGAAGTCTGACGGATACTTTGGATGTCCTTTTGGGATGATCGAATCACCGTAGACCTTGAAGACAGCGTTAAAAGAATTCTGAAACCTGTATCCAGGAGATTGAACGTTGTCGATAAATCGATCTTCGAATTCACCGATGATCCATGATTTCTGTTGAGAAAGATTAACACGATGTCGAAAGGATCTTCTGTTTCTTGAGTTTGATATTATCGATCAGCAACGATGCTTCTCATCTTGATTCAGTTTCAAGGATTAACGCGATGTCGAATGGTTCTTCTGTTACAGGTGACTGATGATGTACGCTTTAAAATATTATATTCTTCCGTTGATAGATTTTAAATAATTTTAAATATAGTGTTAGTCATCGGTGAATGACGATATTCGATTTAAAATATTATATTCTTCCGTTGATAAATTTTAAATAATTTTAAATATAGTGTGAATCACTGGTGTGAATGATGATATACGAATTAAAATATTATATTCTTCCATTGATATATTTTAAATAATTTTAGGTATAGTGTGAATCACTGGTGAATGATGATATACGAATTAAAATATTATGTTCTTCCATTAATAAATTTTAAATAATTTTAAGTATAGTGTGAATCACTGGTGAATGATGATATACGAATTAAAATATTATGTTCTTCCATTAATAAATTTTAAATAATTTTAAGTATAGTGTGAATCACTGGTGAATGATGATATACGAATTAAAATATTATATTCTTCCATTAATAAATTTTAAATAATTTTAAGTATAGTGTGAATCACTGGTGAATGATGATATACGAATTAAAATATTATATTCTTCCATTAATAAATTTTAAATAATTTTAAGTATAGTGTGAATTACTGGTGAATGATGATATACGAATTAAAATATTATATTCTTCCATTGATAAATTTTAAATAATTTTAAATATAGTGTGAATCACTGGTGAATGACGATATACGATTTAAAATATTATATTCTTCCATTAACAAATTTTAAATAATGTAAAATATAGCACCAATGACTGATGGTAGACGATATAAAATATATTCTTCTATTAATAAACTTCAAATAATTTCAAGTGTAGCATCTGTCACCGATGAATGACACGACGCTTGAAAAAATAATTAAAAGCTGTCTTTTAACCACTTCGATAAAACTACCGTTAAATAGAAATGATTAAAATTCGTCTCCCGACACCTTCGACAGAGACAACCTTCTCAAACCGGTCCACGTTCATCAGCGAACATCGAATTCGGTCCGCTAACGATCGGATACGTGCGTTACTCGGTGAACGGGCTTTGTGCGGTTCGATCGAGCGATCCTCGAGCGTTTTCCAGAACGCGTCCCTGAGTTGCGTGATCCTCGTGCCGTGAAGGGGTCCGTCGGCGAAGGGGTACCGGGGCGAGAGGCGCATCTTATAACGTGGGTAACTGCAGGAGTCCGCCAGCTGTGGACCGAAGAAACGAGAGCAGGAGGAACGCTCGGGATCGCGAGCGGGTTCGGGCCGAGAGGGACGACGGAGCCGGTCTTCGACGTTCTACAGTGTTTCTCGGCCGGGAACCAATCCGATCTGGCGTTCAGCAATCACGCACGCCTCGGCTGCTCGCCATCAACCGACGGATAAGTACGCCGGGACGAATCGGAGGACGAACGAGAATCGTTTGCGCGTCCAGAGACCAGACGGAGACCGTTTCGGCAAATTACGATCGACGACTAAATAGTTCACCTGGAAGACCCCCATGACCGTTCCTTGGCGTCCCATTATGCAGATCTTAGGGCCACTTGCAATCGTTGCGGACCGTTTCACGAATACGTTGGATATCGGCCGATATCGACCGGTTCTTCGATCTTGGGACAGACTGTACGATCAAGGCTTTCGTACCATTTCGTAGTCAGTTAATTTTCCGGTTAGCTGTTTATGAGCACGATATTCCTATTTCTCCATCGGTATTTGCCTTGTATTGGAATAATTTGGAATAATTTTATCGAATACATTTGCGTTCGAATAATCTGCGAATTAAAGCTGCGAATAAACGAAGTTATTCGGAAATGATCATTATTTTATTCGATAAGCACAGGTTAAAATATATATTTATATACAATTTATGTATATAATATAATCTTTTCAATTTTTTTTATATACAATCCATATATAAAAATATATTCTTTTTAATTTTTTATATATAATCTATGCATAAAGATATAATTTTTTTGATCTTTTTATATACAATCTATAATATAAAAGTATAATCTTTTTAATTTTTTATATACAATCTATAATATAAAAGTATAATCTTTTCAATTTTTTATATACAATCTATAATATAAAAATATAATCTTTCCAATCTTTTATATACAATTTATATATAAAACTATAATCTTTTCAATTTTTTATATAGAATCTATAATATAAAAATATAATCTTCTCAATTTTTTATATACAATTTATATATAAAACTATAATCTTTTTAACTTTTCATATGTAATCTACATATATATATAAAAATAAAATCTTCTTAACTTTTCATATGTAATCTATATAAATAAAAATAAAATCTTATAATTTTTTATATGTAATCTATACATAAAAATATATTTATATAAGTAAAACTATTTTATTCGAATGAAATCGTAATTCGTTATGCGCGAATAAATCTGAACAATGGGTTTGCTCGATTCTCGTTACTCAGAAATAATACAGAAATAAAATACAGTTTTTATATGCTTATGAGTAAAGATCAGTAGGCGCAATTTCAAACACTGGCACGATTTAAATAATTAAAGAACCCCATTTCGAATTTGTTACACGCAGACTATTTTTATCTCGCATACAGACCCGGCATCCAGTAATTTTTAATTACATGCTAACATGCTGATGATGCGCTCCGGAAGTCAGTATTGCGTGGGTTCTGCAGAAACCACTGTTAATTAAGTTTTATTCAATATTTCATAACAGAATAAAACTCTGCTTTCATAAACTTGTCGGAATAGTTGCCGACCCATTTCCGGTTACTCTAGCGTGGAATGGTGCACTGTTTAAATCGCAATAAAACAGTTTGCGAAAAGTTGCGGATTAATTCTTAAGTGGTCGTTGTAAAAGAGCCGAGCTTCCGCCGTAGGGTAACATCGAATTCTCGAAAAACATAGTTCTGCGTGTCTCTCTAATTTCGCGCAAGAATGTACGCACACGAATTTAACGAACAGTCACACACCTGGAAAAAATCAGCGATAATAAGAATAACAATAAGATAAAATGTGAAACCGGTTATCTCATAAACGGATGTCCACGAATCGGCGAACAGATCATTGAAATTGAAATTTTACAATCCACGAACACCTGAAAGATATCGTCTGCTAATGTCGTGCTAAATATAGAAGCCTATTGCGAACGATGTCGCGATGTTATCGTGGCGAAGATAAAAGAAAATATAATCCGGAAGAGAAATCTTCCTTATCTTCTTGGAAGGTGTTTACCGGAGGCCGAGATCAAGGGAGAAACGTCTCTGCTAACCGAAGCTCGGCCGGTTAAATATAAAACGCGAACTCTTGCTGGCGCTCGCGGACGCTTCGCGGCGACATAAAATTCGCAATTTAGCCGCGACACAACCAGAACAAGAAAGAACAGAGTTTCTGGCCAGTGTACACTGGGTACAGTTTCCGAGCGGTCCGCGGTCCGAGCGAACGCGTTTCGGAAAAGTGAATGAGCACAGGTGAAAGCCTGGTTACCATCTTTGCAGAATCTCGACCGTCAAGTAGCCGAAGTAATCGGGATTTTAAAGAGAACCAGTTCGCCCTGAGACCGCGCGAGGCTTTTTCGCTTTTTTTAAAAGGCTGAAACTGGTTCCACGTTTCAATTACTCGCGCCGTAAGGACCGTGTAACCCCGCTGTTGTCCGCCATGGGAATCGATAACACGAGTTTTCGCGACGGGAATATACCTGGCTGCGTACCGAATATACGGCGCCCGATGCAACACGGCCGGCCGTCATGCAATCTGTGACCGTAATTTTCATTGGTATCGGTATCAAAATGCTCGCGCTGGAAAACCGGGGCTAAACAGAAACGAGTTAATATTCTACCTGGTAGCTCGGTTACGTTCGCGGAAAAGTAATTTCCCCCGATAAATGGCCGAAAATGAAGTTTAAATTGAATTTCCCGTAACCGGTGCGCGGGCCCGGGGAAGTTTGCCCTGAACTCGCGACGTAAAAACACGCTGATAGCGAAAGGCAATGTTGAATCCTCTCGAAACACGTTAATGCCCGCGTTAAATATTGCCGAAGTTACACGTCGCCGAGCGACACGGCCGAGCGAAAAACCCCGCGCCCCGTCCGCCATCTAATCGCTAAATCTTCCAATTATTATTGCAATGTGCTACGAAAGCTCCGCGACAGCCGATAAAACGTCTCGCAAAATTAATTTCTCGAAGCGCAAGAACTTCTGAAAAACTCGTTGGCGACGTATTTTTATGTTTCAGCTACTTTTCAGCTCAAAAGTGTTGCATTTTAAGATAATATTTCAGTATTTTGAAATATAAATGTGTTTTCTTTTTTAATATTAATTTAATAATAGTAATTACGTTCCGATTCTGTCGACGTGTTTCAACTTTTTCAATTCCAAAACATCACATGGAACCAATAAAAAAAAGATATAAAATTAGAATCTAAACAAATCGATGAATTGAACTGTTTAACACGTTCATCATTTTGTAAATAAGTATGGTGCTATAATTACGACTGTACCGATAAATCAATTTACTATGTGAGCCGTTTATTTTGAAAGTGGCATAAGTCGCTTTGTTTTTAAGTCGATATATTTAAGGGTTTGCGTTTTAACACGTTTAAGAAATACGGATGCTAACTTTCGAGAAGATTTACTTGTATTTGTTATCTCAGGATACTGATATATATTTTTCTCAGTATAAATAATTTCGTATAAACATTAAAAAACCACCACTTTTCATTACGATAAAGCGACTTATGCCACTTTCAAAATAAACGGCTCGATTGACGATTATTTACAAAAATGGACAATTTTGGAAGAGGAGATACGATTATTCGAGCCTTGCAGCTCGTTTTTAAAATTGTTGACCATCGGAAACTATAAAAATCAGCCGCAAGGCTCGAATAATCGGATCTGCTCTTTCCAAATCGTTTATTCTTGTTTACAAGCTGAAAGAAAATCAGGGAGAACTCGTTTTGACACTGATTCACAGCGAGAACGTTCGCATTTGAACTTTGAACTTTTCCACTTACTTTTCCAACTTGAAATTCGAACTTTTCCACTGTTCACATGGTGTGTTTTTATACTGAAAAAAATATCAGTATCCTGAGATAACAAATACAAGTAAACACACAATATCAAAGTCATTTAATTAATGAAACCGAAACTAGAGAATGAAAATTTTCCCTTCCATTTTCCAAATATTAATTCAATTATTTTGTGTTCCACAAATCTTAGTAACACTCAATCTGTCCAATATGAGCCGTTTATTTTGAAAGTGGCATAAGTCACTTTATCGTAATGAAAAGTGGTGATTTTATAATGTTTATACGAAATTATTTATACTGAGAAAAATATCAGTATCCTGAGATAACAAATACAAGTAAATCTTCTCGAAAGTTAGCATCCATATTTTGAAACGTGTTAAAACGCGAACCCTTAAATATATCGACCTAAAAACAAAGTGACTTATGCCAGTTTCGAAATAAACGGCTCATATAACTTTGTATCATACAAATGTTAATTTTACAAATAAATGTTCAACAAAGTTCTGTTCGCGACAAGAGGAGGCACCAACACTGTGTCCCGACCTGTCCTAACGATTTCCTCGGAATGAACGTCGCAGCGACGAAACGGTGAACGAGCATCCCGTTTCATTCTCAGCCCTATAAAGTGTCGGTGACGCGAGAAACGAGAATCCGTGTTATACACCGTAGTAATTTGGAACGCTGCAAATGAATAATTATAGATGCGCGACCAAAAGCGAGCGCCGACTCCCAAGTAAATCGGATCTCTGAGAATGTGGCCGGGAACACTGTAGACGGGGAACATCGTCCCTCATGGGAATTACGGCGAGGATATCGTTCTCGTGGCGCTGCGGTCAGAATATTTTGACCGAGAAGTGAAATCAGACGGAATTACGATCGGAAAATTGCGAGCCAGGCAGGAAATTCTGATGAGGCATTAGATTCAAAATTTTCCTCCCGCGGGAATTACGGTCGAGGATCCCTGACCGAGCTCCGAAAACCTTTGGAATTTTGGCCGGCCGGTCGCTTCTTCCCTCGACGAATTCCGATCGGATCTCGAAGTCGCCGCCCTGCGCGACCGGCTACGTATATCGACTTCGGTCTCGATCTTTTTCCAGAGAAATTTTCAGCCGTCGACGTGGCTCGAGAAAACTCGACGATGATTTCTCTATTTTCCGTGCGAATTAATTCGTTCTCCGGTGGATCGATTGATCGAATATTCAGTTTATCGACAAGTGGTCGCAGTAAGAATGGACCGCGGAGTCATTAGCGATCGCTTCTGTCAATTATACAGGGTGATCCGCGTTTTTTTCATGAAGTTTCTCTTTTTGCTGTCGAAGCTTCTCATTCTCTATTGCATGCATGTTTGATAATAATAGTAATATTTTATTTTTAATATGAATATAAAGTTTATGTTGTTATTAATGTTTATTATTAATTTACTATGTAATAATTTATTATTGATGTTTACGTTATTACGTATTTTTAATATTAATATTAATCCTTTGCACTCCGATGTCATCAATATGGCACCACTGAATTATTAATGTTGTAAGGTAATCACGTAAGATATATAAGTAAGAACACAAAATCTTATATTTATTAATTCTTATAAAATTTCACAGCAGTATAATGATTTTTATTCCAGTTCAACTTTTGATACATTATAATATATAAATATATAATAAATAAATAAATATAAATAATATAATTTAATAAATATAAATAATATAATATAATAAATATAAGTAGTATAATATAGTAAATATAAGTACATAATATATAAATATATATATTTGTATATATTGCTCGAAATGACCCACACTTTATTTTTCGATAAAATAAAATTAACAATTAATTCGATGCACTTGGAAGTGAGATATCGAGTTCCAATAAAGGAAACGATGTTCTAAAATGTTCAAATTATATCCTGACATTTTTTTATGTCAATAGTATTATTAGTATCCGAGTGACAGTTGCTCTAAAATTGCATGACACACCGTATCGCACCGAAAGTATGCAGGCGGAGGGATGAACAAATTCAATGACATTAAAATCATTGTAAAACGTGATACGACAATTTACTGGTGTCTTATAGTCGACGGCTTCTCCTGGAAGCGGTTAATAAATTTTCGATTGCTTTACTTTTGAAATAGCGCCGCGCGAGCTTATCGATGAACCGCGAGCGAAGAATGAACGAAAAGCACGGGAAATCGGGTTAACACGTTCCGTGCCACGTGTACCATCGATGGTACACGCTTGCATGTTTACTTAGTGAACTGAACAAATTGTTTACAAGAAATTTAGAACCGAAGAATCAATTTCCACCGCAAGAATGGGCGTTGATAAGTTTTTGTTACGTTGTTATGTGTACGAGAATTAATAATTGCACGTAATACATCAAGTTTTAGTAAAATATCAAAGTGTGAAGATTCGAGTAAAAAAAGCTCGGCACGGAACGTGTTAATGCGAGATGTAGCGCCGCGAAAGGAGAGCCGTCGACGGTTGCTCGAGCTTATCAAGAGGGAAGCATAACGAAAATATCGGCGGAACAGCGATTAGTTAGCCGTGGGGGCATAAGCATTTAATCTCCGTTAGCTGAACATATAAAGAGACACGGGGGGTCGAAACGAATTCCCCGATAAAACGATTTGCAATTCCCGCTCGGATCCCCGCCCCGCCCCGCGCCTGCCCCATTCCCGTTTTACTCGCTGTTTAAATATTATTCCGAGTCTAGTCTAGCCCGGCCCCTGTCCTCGGCTGCCTCACTTTCGAAAGGTGTTTTATCTATATTTATTCTCGGCGTCGTTCTTTAACCTTGCCTTTGCGCTTTATCGCCGGCACCGGGCGTCGCCGCCTCTTCTCCAGGGGGTGTGTTTGCACTGGAACGACGATTATAGCGGTCGTAAAACAGGTTCAACCGAACGTTTGTACTCGCGACCCGTTCCGTATTGAAACAAAGAGAGGCACCTCGCGATATTTATACAGCTCTTACACGCACGCCGAGAAACGCGTAATGCTGTTTTCAGCGGACTTTCGTAAATGGCCGGGATTCCTTTGCATCCTTCCTACGACGGAGGGCTGGCTGGCCTCCGTGTTCCGAAACTGATTTCCAACACTTTTCATCTCGCCACGGCGCGCCTGTGAATCGCCGTTCACCCGCTCGATGCAATTTCCTGAATGTTCTGCGAAATACGCGGGATATTTCTTCGCGTTGATATCAAATGGATGTTATCTCATTGGAATTGAAATAATTTATGCTCCCCTTCTCGTTCGTCCGTTCGCTCGTCTTTATGCTCGTCTTTATCCCCGCGTCTGTGTGCTCGTTTTTATGCTCGCCTTTATACCCTCACTTATGCTCGCGTCTTGATAAAATGCTCGTGAAAGGACAGTCTGTTTGATAAAACGGTTTTTCGGAAGTAGAATTCGCGCGGGAGTGCGCGCGCAAAATCGCTGTCCGGCGGAACGCCATTGTTAATCGTTCCTTCAGCTGTGTTCAATCGCATCTTTTGCAAATTTATTTCACGGACTCACTCCTCTAAACAGCACGTTTCTCGATTCTTTCGTGTAATTCTTCGACGAAGTAGACAAACGGAGCGAATTCACTTTCGAACAGGATTCTCACTTCGGCTGACACCATCGATGTTAACTTCTACGTCGATGATCTTAATTTTCAAAGTCGAGTTTAGAATGATATCAGAGGCTGCGTTTTATATGCATGTGTTCTGATCATTAGACTGCGGGGATCTTTATGCGATATAAAAATTGTGTTCATTAATTTCGAGAAAGGTTCTATTCTACTCGAGCAGTAGTTCTACATCTATTCGAGTAGTAGTTCTTGTTGATGTAATTTATGCTGAATGAATAAATAAATGAACGTTAGAATTAAATGACTGGCCAATTACCTTTGGCAATTTTTGGCTTTAATGAGCAACAAAGTAAAATGCAATGATCAATTTGATCACTTAAACGAACATAAAAGCGAATACAGTAAATTCTCCCCAATTTTCCTTCTATTGTAGACAAAAATGGACAATTTGGGAACATGAGATTATAATTGAATTATAATCGTATTATAATCAATCGAGCCTTGCGGCTCATTTTTATAGTTGTCGATTGTCAACGATCATAAAAGCAAGGTGCAAGTCTCAAACAATCGTATCTCCATTTTTCACATCATTTTTGTTTAGAAGCTGAAGAAAAATTCGAGAGAATTTACTGTATTCTCCTAGTGTTTCCAAATTCGGTAATCTGTATAGCAGATAAAAAAGGACAGGCCAGCAAACAATTTGACTCAGTTTCCGATGTTTCGTGCTCGAAACTTAAACGTATAGATAGAAGACGGCTCTGAAGCCTGTCCCAACAACAATTTGCATAACAATTCCTTTCGTCCCCGATCGCCCCGATTTTCCCCGTAAATCGTGTTCCCGAACTGATCACATTATAAATTCGAATAAAAACTCCCACGAAACTTTGTTTCCCGCACTCGGGCACATTTTCTAAGCGGCGACGTGAAATCTGCAGAGCGAGAGACCCTTCGGCAAGTATACCATCGTCGGAAAGTTTCGGGTCACGTGTTATTCAAAATGAAAGTACATACATCTTGCAACATCTTGCGCCGGGTAAGGGGGGGTGGGTGGGGGAGGCGGAGAGCTTGTAAAGTTCAAAGAGCTTGCGGAAATAATTTTCTTTAAGGAGCTCGTCGCCGGTCGAAGACACTCAAGAATTTTCGAAACACGCGGAAATCCCGAACACTGTATGTATGTACGTACTTCGTTGCCGGCGAAACTCGGCTGAAACTCGAAGTGCGTACCTCGTCCCTTTCCATATATGTACACAGTCGGAATATTGATACACGATGTATAGTATGTGCACTGGTCGAAATAATGACAGGTTTGTTTGATTTTTATGATTTAACAATGGGTTTTACGTGACGTAGCTGTCTTTTGCTGTCAGCAGAATCTTTTTACAAAATAAAAATTGCCTTTGTCAGTTGCAACAAACGTGAGCCGAATAGAAATAATTCAATTGCTTTATTAATTCATAATTTAAACGTAAATTATATTTTATAGAATAAAACTCAATTTAACCCTGAATTGCTTTCTGCTCTTAAATTGTTTTAATATTTTCGTTCTTTGAACCTCTTTGAACCTTTGAACCTAGTTATTTTCATTATAAATGCATAAAATTGAATTGCAACCAGACTTGGTTGCAATTGATTGATTCGTCGCAATGCATTTAATGAATCACATAATTATCCAAATAATATAATCTTTCGATAATACGGTTATTATATTATGTAAAATATGGCTGTTAATATCAACATTACAAAAATTTGGAAATCTTTTGCTCGCTTAATATTTCTGTAATTTTATTTTCAAAATTATCATAAATGCAATTCGAAATTAATTATAAAAATAAGGGAACGTAATAAATACATATTTAAATGAGATAAAACGATGATGTCGTTTTTACGTTGATGCTGAAATGTTGCAGAATAAGGGAAAAATCGAAGCAACGTGGTACAGACATTTTTCAACATTTAAAAATGTATGTCAAATTCGAAATATTCCAACGAAATTCTGATTTATCCAATACTGCGTACAGTCGGATTTTTTAAATGACATATTACACATCGTTTCCCGTAGATTTTGATTTCTTTTTTTTATCGACCACCGCAGGATCTCGAAAGAAAGATCGATTCGAGTAAAAAAAAAAAACAAACTAACGAGAACCCACTAAGACGCGCCCATCGTTATTTCGGCCACTGTATTTCAGGTTTTCGAAAGCTCGGCCGTGTTCGGGCGAAAAAAGTGGACGACGAGTTTCTCGAGAGATGCGATTCAGCGATAACAGAAAGTGCTCGGGCGAAAAACTGACTCGATCGATCGGAACCTGTAATGCCTGGTACCGTTTTGCGGCGTGCAGAGCGTAGAGGATGCGCAAATTGCACGATTCGATTAGAAGGATGGCGATCGACGATTGATGCCTGGCGTCTCAGCGAATTATGGTAGTTACAGATTATTGCCTCCGCGGTAGCAGCAGTTCCATTGAACGGCTCTTGTTTGGTTCGTTTAGCACGTCGTCTTTCCGACTACTTGTTTGTTGCATTTATTCTCCTGCTGGAAAGTCGATTTCTTGTTCGATTAAGCGAACAATTGCGTGGAAACGATGAAAACGAGCAAACGATACGTTCGAGCAATCTTTCATACGTTTCAGCTTCTGAAAAGTGGCCCAAGTCCAAATTATTATGAAAAATGTATTAATTATAGTAAATTATAGTTAATTATAGTTAACAGTTAATCATAGTTCGTAGGTTTCATTGAGTACATTGCTTTTACTAAATTCAGTGGTTTTAAAAAGTTCCCTGGTTTTATTCATCGTTGCCACTTCGTGCATACTTATGTGAACATCTTATGTCAATGTCATGCAACTTAATATTTCGATTTCAACAAAAATTCGACTAAAAACATTACTTTAATTTTCCGAGATCTTCGAGGCGTTAGATGATGCCACCGTGATTACTACCCTTTCCCTTCGCAAAGAAAGATCCAAATCCATTCGGTAAAAAAAGAAATTAAAAAACCGCAAATACATTTCCCACGTCGGCCAGTTGTAAGCTCAATGAAACTCGTAGAACTGGACGAGGGAACGAGACGCGGTGCATTCTGCGGAAATCATGGTAGAACCGGACCTGCAAATACCTGCATCGAGGAGCCCGTGAAACGGTACCAGCTGTATCGCCGGCGTAACCGGTGAAAATCCGCGGGCACGATTTCTTTCAAACAGGCGAATATTATGTTACTATCTGGACGAAAATCTGGAGGCTTTCGGGTCGCCGTGGATGGCCGCGGGGAAGCCTCGAGGAGGCGCCCCTTATCCCGACACCTGATCTCGTCCGAGGAAGTCCGGCGCATCTGAGCCACAAAGGCCATCCCGCTAGCTTTAAATTATGCTCGGAAGTTTCGGTTGTAATTTCGCGCATTTTATCGCGGCCAATAGAATTCCACGGCAAACGGCGGCCGGTTCGCCGGCAATCAGATAGCCTCGCAATGGAAATGCAACAGCTTTGCTCTTCTTTATGCCGGCGCGCAACGTTCCTTGCGTCCGCGAAAGCCGCGCGACTACGCTGTGCGGGGGTATTGTTTTCGCGTAATCCGAGCGTTGAATATCGATTCGCGATTAGCTTCGAAACGCGCAATCTTTCGCTCGGACCTCGGGAACGGTTGTTATCGAGCGTCAAATACTCGGGGTCTTTGCAACGAGTAGACGGCGGATCTGATGGGTTTATGACAGAGATTAGCAGGCGGAACAGCGAAACAGCGACTCCGTTGGACAAATTTAACGAGCGCCAGTTCTATTGTTAAAGCGTTCTTTTCTCCGACTGTCTTTTCAGCGGTACCGTGATCTGTTCGTTGAACAGGCATGCTTGCGGCGTATACAAACTCGCATCGAGATTCGTCGCTTATCAGGCATCTCGGCACTGTATGAATAAGCTCTGCGTAACCCGGAATCTGTACGCGCAAGTCAGAATGGATTAAGACATTAGAATTCTGTTTGTAGCGGCTCATAGAGGATGCCGCGGTCTAATATTCGGAATTACCATTTGGCTTCCATGTGGTTGACAAAGGAAATATCATCGTACAAGATAATTGACATGCGGAACGAGCGGGATTCCGATTTTACCCCATAGAAATTGTCTCCCCGCTTAAGCATTCCGAAATGAATGTCCGTTGATAAGATAAATTTTCGGAATGTTAAATTAAAGAAGCAAATTAGAGAATTAAATTGAAGGATTAAATTGAAGACGCAGATTAGAGAATTGAATTGTAAAATTAAATTGAAGACGTAAACTAAGAGATTAAATTGCGAAATTAAATTAAAGAATCAAATTGAAGGATTAAATTGAAGACGCAGATTAGAGAATTGAATTGTAAAATTAAATTGAAGACGTAAACTAAGAGGTTAAATTGCGAAATTAAATTAAAGAATCAAATTGAAGGATTGAATTAAAGACGCAGATTAAAGAATTGAATTGTAAAATTAAATTGAAGACGTAAACTAAGAGGTTAAATTGCGAAATTAAATTAAAGAATCAAATTGAAGGATTAAATTAAAGGAGTAAATTAAAGAATCAAATTGAAGGATTAAATTAAAAGAGTAAATTAAAGAATTAAGTTAACCAATTATATATAAACTAAAGAATTAAATTAAAAAATTAAATCGAGAGATTAGGTTGTGAAATTGAATTAAAAAATTAAATAGCAAAGAATAAATTAATAAAACTATATATCAAATTAAATAAATTACGTACAAAATGAGTACGTATAGAATTAAATTATGGGATTAGACGAATTAAATTACGAAATTGAATTAACAAATGGGATGACGAGACTTATTAAAATTATTAAGAGTATACACACGGCTCGCACGTCTCGTAATAGACTTCGACAATGTTCACCTCGGGTAGAGTCCACGATAGACACATCAGCATCACCGTCGCCGTCTCCGAATTCCCCGTTACGGTAAACTCCGTGCTTGAAAATGTACCGAGGCGTCTCCGACAGATGAAAGATCCGTACCCAAAACTGTCTCGCTTGTCTCCATTCTCGTCCGACGTTCGTCTTGGCAATAAAACCCGCAGGATCGTCGATCCGAGGAATTACAGCCGGCGAATACAATCGAATCGGCGCGAGTTTATCGTCGCGGCAAGAATTTCCCGAGATTCCGAGCGAGGCGAAAGGATTTTTCGTCTTGAGCAGCAGCGAGATCCCGGCCGTCGAGAATTTTCTCCCGGCCTCGGCCCGGCAGCCTGCCCTCGCGGGATATTACTCCATTTTTCCGGGAGCGGGTAAATTTTCGCAGCGACGGAGCTAAAATATCGCCGGGAACCGGTTTCGAAACTCTTTAACTTACGGTATCATTAACGTCGTAAGGAAGTTGTCGGATCGACGACGGGGTAGGTGGAGCGTGGCGCGGGGATGCCGGGCGGGGCTCGTAAACTTGCGTTTTAACTTTGTTCGAGTGCGGTTAATTCCAATTCCGTCCAATTAGTATCGGAGCGTCGGATAAACAAAACGAATAGAAGCGGAGGCCGCGTGTTCAGCCATTAGCGGCCACGGAAGTCCCTAGACGCGCGTGTCTCGATGACGACGAGGACGACAACGCCGACGCCGACGCCGACGACGACGGACTCTATATTATCGGTTTATTTATTAGCGAGCCGAGGGAGGGGCGCGAGCTTCAAGATACCTATCCGGGCTGCTTTTTATCTTCATTTTTCTTCCCGTTGGTTTAGCTTTTGTTCGCGCGCTCCTTTTGTTTCGGTAAACAGAAAAACGTCTGCAACGGCAGACGCAGGCTCCGGGGGGCTCGCTGGTCGCCACTTTGACCGTTCTCGCGTGAATCCCGTGCACGAGACGCGGCCATTCGCCGAAGTTGTTCTTGCGGAAGCTGACCGTGCGTGCTCGATCCGGAAAAATCGACCAAGAAGTCGGCCGCATTCGATACACCGCGCCCGGAATCTCCAGTTTCGGTAAACCCGGCTGCAAAAATAAACCCGTATAAGCAGTTTTAAACCCTTGAGAACGGCTCGCCGAACTGCGGCTACTGCCGCGCTACTGTTGCACTGTTTGCAGCTACTCGCAAAATGGCTGAATATCGATCAAAGCGTTGCGCGCTGGCCCGAGTTGTCGTAAATGGTCCAAAGCAAACGTTTACAATTTTTCCGAGTCGGGGATGATTGTATTTTTAGAACTGTTCGGAGGTCTGAGGTCTGCGATTCGCGGTACGAGATTTTCATGGCAACGGGAAATCAAGTCGTGCCGTTTACAATCGCCGTTTGAAGAATTTTGTAGCTTTATGAGGTTCCAGAGTAAACTGTGCAGTTTTAATCTGAATCGAATAAGGCTTTCACTGGGCCAATCGTCCATTTATAAATCGCTCTATTTTAAAAATAGCAAACGTATATATACAGAGTGTTCTCGAAGGGGTGAATCTACGTGAAAAAATAAGTAGGAAATGTAGAGTTACATCTTCCTGTACAGAGCTTCATTCTATAGCCTAATTAGCCTTTTAGAGCCTAATGTTGTAATATGTATTGATTCTCCGTTATAAGTCATTTTATTGTAAAAATAGCAAACGATGGTAATTAGAAATATATATATATATATATATATATATATATATATATATATATATATATATATATATACATACATATTATAACATTAGGTTCTAAAAGGCTAATTAGGCTATAAAATGAAGCTCTCTCTCTCTCTATATATATATATATATATATATATATATATATATATATATATATATATATATAAAATGAAGCTCTGTACAGAAAGATGTAACTCTACATTTATATATATATATATATATATGACTAATTACCATCGTTTGCTATTTTTACAATAAAATGACTTATAACGGAGAATCAATACATATTATAACATTAGGCTATTAAATGTTGCTTCATTGTATCCATTAATACTTTCACGACCGCGCCAAAAACCTCAAAAATTGCATAAAATTGAAGTGTTTCATTCAATTAAGTAAAAATAGCCCGGCAAACTTATATGCCAAAATTAAGAAATCATGTTTAATTTTCAGAACGTAGAACTGGGAGATTTGCCCATTCGATCATCAATCGACTGAGTTTAAAACAAGAAGATCTCTCCTTTCGTTTGGCGAAGTGTTAACAAAACGATTTATCGTATTTGTATTAGTTGCATACGTGTAAATTCTACGAAACAGAAAATATAGTAAAATAGTAGAACGCGCGTTAATTATTGAGGTAAAAACGATATATAAGAGATGTATTGAAAGAGTCACTAGCAGTTCGGTTAGCCTAGTTTGGTATATAAAATACGTCTAGTATGACTAACTGGTACGAGGGCTAATTGCACTATTCAATTAACGCGTGGCCATTAAAAATGATTCGCGGGCATTCTCCTCGGCGAGAAAAATCTTCAGCAATTTATATTCATGAACCGGAAGCTGTGGAAATTCTACACCGACTTGACTGGTGTCGCTGCACCGAAGACGGCGCAAGAACGTGCATCAAAATGGCCGTAGCCGCGATTCGGTTCGGCGCGGAACACAAATAATTGCAAGCTGACGAAGAATTTCGAGCGGGGTGGTAGCAATTAAGAATGACGGCGGAACTATTGCGGAATCGAACTACTAGCCCGCGAAACGTCTAATTTCAGCGGAATCGCGTTAAGAAGCCCGTGCGTGCTCGTGGATTTTCGGTACGGGGAGACAGGTCAATTAAAAATTCAGCCATTGATTGTAAAGTTCGCGATTGAACGGAAGTCGGAGCCGGTCGATCGAACGTCTCCGGGCGGCTCCCGGGGCTCGCCGAAGTCGCGATCTTTTAATTTCGCAGGAGATGGAAGTATAATTGGATCACGCAGAATTAATGGAGGATTTTCCAGTTACACGGACACGTCGTCCGAGAGGCGGTGTTTTAAGCCTACCGTGAAAAGAACCGTGTACATTAGTTACGCTAACGCGATCGCGGCAAATTCTTTGACGATTATTCATAGTGGCGGCGGGCCCGGTAGAATTCGTTGGCAGTGCGGCAGAACTTCGTCGAAATTTCCATCTCCGAAGCGAAATTTTCAGATAGAAAAATTCCGTAAGATGTTACCGTGGCGCGCTCTCTTCCCAGTTTGTTCCGGTCCACCGAAAGTAGAACGAACTAATTAGTATCTTGTGCGTTTGTGGTAGAAGCGGATGAAGCAGAAAATTATTTTCAATTTATACAAACGGTTGCCGGCACAGATACATCTTTGTCTAGCCCTTATTTTTCACAATCAACGCGGAAAACTTTGATGTTGCATAAAAGTGATATTCAATTATCATGATCATTAATGGTACAATGCAATTATCGTGATCATTGAGTGTGCGATTCCAATCATCATGATTATTAAAGGATCAATATTCGACGGACGCGATCATTATGGGTACGATTCAATTATCGTGATCATTAAGGGTACGATCAATCATCGTGATCATTAAAGGTACAATTCAGTAGTCGCGATCGTTAAAGGTACAGTTCAATAGTCGCGATCGTTAAAGGTACAATTCAATTATCGCAATCATTAAGGCTACAATTCAATTATCATGATCATTAAGGGTACAATTCAATTATCATGATCATTAAAGGTACGATTCAATTATCGTGATCATTAAGGGTACAGTTCAATAGTCCTGATCATTAAAGGTACAATTTAATTACCGTGATCATTAAAGGTAAAATTCAATTATCATGATTATTAAAGGTACAATTTAATAGTTACGATCATTAAAGGTACAATTTAATTCTCGTGCTCATTAAAGGTACAATTTATAATCAATTATCAGAGTAAAACAAGTGGATCAATTTTACAGAAGTCCTTAATAAATTGTTTCGTACGTTTCATTGTTTAAATAATTCTTTGCGATCAAACGTTTAAATCGTATATAATTTTTACTATAATTGAAAGTTCGACTCTTGGTGGAAATTTTTAATAATAACCTGCTTAGTATGAATATTCTTCCGTTCTATAAAAAAAGCCGAAATAAAATTCCACTCTCTTCTCAACAATATATAAACATTCGTGTAAATGTAGACATATTGCTATTTAAATTTGAAATATTTCATTCGTTGTTTGACTGCCATTGTGATCACACGTGTCTCTACAATTGTGCGTTATACATATTGTACTATATTATATTATTAAAAGTTATTCGTCGCGCATATTACAATTAAATCAGCCACTTCGTAACGCAGCTCCATTAATTTCCCTTTTCTATCACCAAGAGATCGTTACGTTCGAAAAATGTCTAGTCATTTCATCCGCGAAAAGAACGGCGCGTCAAAGGGTTTAATAATGGCGGCTGATACGGCAGGCACGACGTTACGTAAAGACTAAATCGTTGGCGAACGAGGTGAAGGCGACTCGAAATCGTTCGCCGGAGAGTTGATCAATTAATTTGTTACTTTGAACGACGGTCTTCCTGTCCTCCGGCTGAGCCAGTGTCATTCGTCTTGATTCCGTTACACGGTTCGGTACCCTCGGACAATGAGCTTGACGAGGAAGGTGTATTTGAAATAATAGCGTCATTGAATACACGGTCGGACCGTATTTCAGTTGAATATTAATGATCCGTAGCAAGTTAAGCCGAGGAAGCTTATAAGGAAGTTCGGGGCAAGGTCCCAGGAAGAGGGTGGGATTCTTGAATAGTCCACGACGCCATTTGAAAGGAAGCCAGCCTCCCCGAAGGGTTAAGTAGCCTGAAATCTGTTAAATTATACATGACATGCGCAAAAACCCGGGGATTAACTGGATCAGGGGCTTGCTGTATTTCATTCATGCCGCATTAAAAACTTCATTAGGCAATTCGTAACTTCGGGTCGTCTGCCGTCTAATTGATAGAGAGCTGGCAGCCACTTCACCGCTAGCTAATCTGATATATTTCAGAGTTGCCTATTATTCGAACTACATTTCGATTAAATTCTTCGAATACAATTTTATCTGTATTATACATTGAATGAATTCTTCAAATAAAATTTTATTTGTATAATATACCGAATGAATTCTTGGAATAAAATTTTATTTGTATAATATATCGAATGAATTCTTCGAATAAAATTTTATTTATATAATACACTAAGTAAATTCTCCGAAGAAAATTTTATTTGTACAATAGATTGAATAGATTCTTCGAATAAAATTTTATTTGTGTAATATATCGAATAAATTCTTCGAATAAAATTTGATTCCAGTAAAACATATCCAGTAAATTCTTCGAATAACATTTTATTCGAGTAATATTACGAGTAGAATTTTATTCGATAAATATTTCGAGTAAAATTTGATTTGAATAACGTTTCAAATAAAATTTCGTTCGACGAATGTTTCGAATAAAATTTTATCTGAGTTTTATTTTGGAATGAAATTTTATTCGAGTAAATTAATTTTCGCCATAACTAGGTACACTATTGGGTACAAAAATAACATCATAGAATTTTCAAAACCTTTGAACGTATTTACCGTTTCCTGTACAATCCATTAATTTTAATAATAAAAAAAAAGTGTATAAACACAGGATAATTATAAGATTATGATTTCCAGAAGATCAGGGAAACCGGGAAGGGACGCGAAGTCCCTGAAGAAACGGCCGCAGAGAAAACTAATTTGATCCGCGAAACCGAATAACCGCAATAATCTCTAATCAACTGTTAACGAGTTCCGCGGGCGGTTTAAAAACGAGCAACTCGAACGGATTACGTGGCAGTCGATTTAACGGGGATGCAAATGAAACGGGACTACAATCATACCGGGGATCCCATATTTCACCGTGAACCTTCGGGGGCCGACAAATTAAATCGGCCGACCGTGTTCGAGAGTTAAATAGCCTTTTCCTAAATCCATTTTCGGCGGTGTGTGTACTGCGAACAAATGGCGTCCTTTTATCTTCGGCCGAGATCCGTATCAGCCGGGGCACCCGCTCCTTTGCCTCATAAAGCTAAGTGTGTCATTATGCAGTATAAATAACGTCCCGCCGGCGAACAACACGCGCAATTAAATTCTATCCCGCGCAACGGCCGTCCGTTGCCCGCGTCATTGCTTTGGGTTAGGTCATCGATTTTTCGCCCCGATCGAAATTGCATTTTCACCCCCGGCGGCGGAATAAAACTGGACGGTCTGTGTTTCGAAAACGATGTCCAGCCTCTCCTTTTTCCCTTTTTTTTTTTTTTTTTCGTTCGGCCGACGCAACGACCGGGATCGATTCGTTTGGAAAACTGTAATGAGGGAATCGCGGCTGCGAAATCGATCCGAAATATTTAGTCAACGAAAGTCCGACAACGTCTTCCGGCCTGCAAAATTAGTCTAATGCTGGATTTGTGTGATCAGAAATATTGTACTGCAAGAGTATTGTACCAGAATATCGTGCTATTGGCAAAACGAAATAACAAATATCATTTATTGTTCACATGTTATCGAAATTGTTCAATTATTTCCGGCGCTTCGACGATAAAATGTTCCAATTATCAAGATATCATTTCGATTCCAAATGGCCTCTAACTAAACATGCGATGCAGTTGTAAGTATCCCTTTAAAGAAAAGACTAAGTTGACCTTCGTAATGCGGAATGCACGCAATTAAAACAAGATAATCCACGCGCACCTGTTGGCCGACATAAAACTGCGTTCCTCTTATTAAACTATTTTATACCTTCAACTATTTACGAGATATTTGCTTGGAAATTTATAAACAGACACCCTGCATAAAGCGGTCTTCGCTTCTTTAACACCAGATTTACGGAACCCGACAAAATGGCGGGTCACTAATTTTTTAAGCTACGATTATACATATCGTAAAGATACATTTATGAGTTATTCATTCAATATGCAAAATTTTGTCACAACCTTGTTTATCGTTTATTATAGAAAAGAACACGAGCAATAAATAAACAAAATTTATGTTTCCACTTACTTTAAGAAGTGCTTTATTATATGAGAAAACAATTGATTCAATAATACTATCATAAACAGTAAAAAGGAGCAATAATTTTTCTAATAATATCGTGTCCGAATATAAATGCGAGTCACTGTATATGTTACTCACGGCAAATGTTACAATAACACTTGTTAAAAAATCAGAATAAATGTCTCATTGTTACTTTTATAAACTAACATAAAAACAGCTGTGTTTTGTGCTCCGTAAATCTAGCGTTGATCTCCGTAAATCTAAAATGATCGTGAACAGCCGAATGCTTCGATTAGAACGATGCTGCGTTCTGCGGACTCGAGTTCCCTTCGGTGCAACGAAACGTTAATCGTAGTCTCGGTCACCCGAGGAAAAATAAACCGAACGCGAACGAGTCGAGCTCCGGCATCCATTCTCTGAAAACGGCGATTCTCTCGCGATCATCTTCACCATCCGGTCGCCTGCTGAAATAATCGCATCTGGCATCCGGCAGCAAAAAACCATCTCTTGGGCCCAAGTTCTGGATTAGTTCTCGGTCCGATTCCGTCACCGGTTGGCCTCGGAAAGAGGCTGCTCGGTTTTTAGCGGAGCCGTGTACCAGTCGCGTTCGATAATCAACCGGACCAGGCTCTGTGATTAGGCAGCCCGGGCCCCGGTCAGCTTCTCGCTTCGGTCCTCGACGCGACCCTGTCATTTCCGAGGGCCGTCGACGGACGGCAACGGCTCGGTGATTTTTCGAGCCGGAACATGTGGCCGCAGCGTGTGCTCCGGCCGCTGCTGGAGGCCCCGGAAAGTCCTCCCGCAAAGTTGCAACATCTGCAGCCGCGTAGACGGCGCTTTTATCCTAACTCGCCAACGGCTCCCCGACGGGGAGCAGTCGTCGTCGATGTAGTAGTAGTAGTAGTCGTCGTCGTCTCCCGTTCGCTATCGCTATCAAACGTTCGCTATCAAACGGCGAAGACGCCGCCTGCCACGCGGACCGCCTCGTAAAATCGAGCACCGTCTGCCGGGATTTAAGACCTCCTCCGGAACGACTTCTCGTGTCTTCCAGATTTTACTGCTGTACTGGCTGATTCAGGCGGCGGGAGTAACAACGGGTCAACCGAGTACGGGGAATAGGTCGTCGCGTTTTAGAGCAGAGCCCTGTTTAGTATTGATGCCGGATACGATCGTGGGAGGTCGAGCTGGATACGGCTGTTACGCATCTTTGTTGGAATTCTTCGGGAACGATCTTTCATAGGTTGTTCGGCTCGGAGGAGTTTCTTGGCGACACTTTTACCGCACGCCGTGTTGGCCGTTCTGTAATATTCAGAGGCGATTTCTCTTCAAATATGCTCGGCCTAATTTATTCGGTTCGCGAGAAAGCACTCTCGGTTGTCAAAGAGAGCATTGTCGTAGTTATTTCATTTCTTATTTTTATTTTAGTTTTTGTCTTTATTTTATTTCTTATTTTTGTTTTATTTTTTATCTTTATTTTTATTTTATTTTATTTATTGGATTGGCTATAGATAAGAATAAATATATAAATATAAACAGATAAGGAAATAACAGTAGAACAATGAAAGTACTCGTTTACAATACGATGTTAACTTTGATTAGGTTACTTTGGTGATTTTGAGAGCAGATTTCCTATATTTATTGATAGACACGGAAAATAAATTAGTGTCGTAGCTTGCTGAATTAATGTGATTACAAATTCTGTGGCAATAGTGCCGAAGAATCTAAATATGTTTCAAGATCGAAATTATTTTCTTGCCAACACAATAGTACAAAATTTTTGTACAATTACAAGACAGTTTGTGTAACTCGAAACTTTAAATAGAAGAACGAATTAACAGAAATATTGAGACTCAAAGAAAATCGATTTAATAATAATAATAATACTGGACATTTACTTGTTCATGTGTGTGAGTAAAAAAGAACGCTTTGTTACAGAAGAAGGAATAAAAAGGAAGAGATTTTATTTGTATAATGTGATCGACGCTGTGGCAGCCGATGTGTTAATGTGAGAATAAGAAGCACACTTTGTCGAACAGCTTGGACATTGTTATATACATGTAGTGGATATTGTAGATCGCGAAATTAGAGATCTCGATTATGCAGAATAACGCAAATGCCTAGGCGAGACAGCTTCAGCTGCTAAACGTTTGCAACCACCTGAATTATTAATTAATTATCTCTGCTCATGGTAGAAACGTTACCGCTAAATACAGATTAAACCATGCACCGTATGCCTCTAAGCTCTCTCTCTCTCTCTCTCTCTCTCTCTCTCTCTCTCTCTCTCTCTCTCTTTCGGTATAGTCACTGAAACGTTATACTTGTGGAAATCGCGCGTCTGACTTATCAGTTGTGTAATTGCATAGACATTAACGCTCCGTTTCTACATTTGTTCGATGTTTTATCTATATTGCGCTAGAATTATCAGTATTATACTGAGCAGGTCTGTTGCTACGAAATTGAATTGAATAGGAGCTTTAAGAAGTATTTGAAAAGTCGACTGCGAAAATGCTTACTTGGTTTTGAAACATGATTAGAGTAGACCGCGGATATTTATGCGAAAGAAATATTTCGTTGAGTAATTGTACAAAACAGAAATTGAATAACAATGTATTTCTTCGTTTAACAGTTTTGATCAATTGAACATATTGTCACAGTGTCAATCCCGCAGTCCAATGATTAGAATGAGACTATTAATGTTATTATTATAATTAAACTATTTGTGTAATGATCACTACGAAATTTTCATGAACCGATACTTTACGCTTTTTTAGCGACAATAATAACTTTCTTTGTCGACGGGATAAACCCTTTGTTACATTGAAAATAATAATAATGATAATTTGTAACATTATATTTTTACATTTATCTTTCTATATTAATTTCATTTATAATTCTTTTCAGCAGTCGCGTAAGAACGGATAAAATATGAAGCTACAACAGAGAAAGAAAATACAAACTCAAGAGAAAACAAAAATATACATGAAATATGATATAATCTGATTTATACAAACAATGAAATTCGGTCGCAAATCCGATTACATGGGATCCATTTTTTAGAAATGTTCGTTGCTGCAATAAAAAATACCGCCAAATTATTTGAAATAGTTCTCCAAACACTTTCATTTCTCCCAGTTATAAATCAAAATTGACTTTCTTCGGTAAATAGGTAATAGTAATTAATACTAATTACGGTTTTTCGTTTCATTTCAGGTGAGTTATGAATCTCTTGCTACGCTTGCCGAACGGTTCTGCTAAAGGATCCCTGAGTGAGTACGAAACTGGAAATTGAGATTATTAGCCCGGCTAATATCGCAGTCTATAAAAGTTCTGATTCTTTGTGAATCTGCGATCCAGGGATATGGTAGAGAATATTTGATATGTATCTCGAAGGATCCTATTTCGCGGCACGTGCTGCTGATATATTAGGTTGGCAGTCTACTTTCCTGCTGCGCGAGAACGATCTGGAACTCCCGAAAAGAGCTGATCTTTATTGGCGTTTTTAACAGACTCGATATTTCCGTGAAATGGAGGCGAGAATTGCACCAAAGAAATTACGAAAATTAAACCTTAACAATAAAACAACCGAAAAAGATAAGAGCGACCAATGCTTTGTTATTGCATCAATCTGATATTTATCGAGAATACCGCACGGTTTTTATGAGAAAATGAACCCGGACAAATACGTATAAATTATCTTCGCTATCTCCATTCATCGAAAATCAAGAATTTCTAATCATTTCTAATAATAAAACAAGAAATGAAAATAAAATAAAATAAAATAAACTATAGTAGAAAAGAATAAAATGCAATCAATTAGATTCAAGTAAAATACAATAATTTATATATATATATATATATATATATATATATATACAACGAATTTTGAAATTATATTATTATTATTATACTGTCAAACTATGATTAACTATTAATATTGTTCATAACTATTGCTTTTGCTTTGATGGGAGCTCGATAATTTGCTTGTCAGAAGTTGTCGGACTATTAACTCCGTTAATTTGTTATACATGAAATTTCAATAGCTTCCAAGCAGTTCAAGCATCCTTAATTAATCACTGATTTCCAGGGATCTGTTAGAAACCCGCCAGCAGTTGAAGCTTCGATATTAAATAAATCTTAATTCTTTACACTCGAGACCATTTTATCTCTAAATCCAAGATTATTATAACTGGTGCAACGGTCGCACTTTCAACAAATAACAAATCTCACTGATTTCCAATGATTTGTTAGAAACCTGCCAGCAGTTCAAGCTTCGATATTAAATAAATCTTAATTCTTTGCACTCGAGACCATTTTATCTCTAAATCCAAGATTATTATAACTCGTGCAACGGTCGCACTTTCAACAAATAACAAATCTCACTGATTTCCAATGATTTGTTAGAAACCTGCCAGCAGTTCAAGCTTCGATATTAAATAAATCTTATTTCTTTGCACTCGAGACCATTTTATCTCTAAATCCAAGATTATTATAACTGGTGCAACGGTCGCACTTTCAACAAATAACAAATCTCACTGATTTCCAATGATTTGTTAGAAACCCGCCAGCAGTTCAAGCTTCGATATTAAATAAATCTTAATTCTTTGCACTCGAGACCATTTTATCTCTAAATCCAAGATTATTATAACTCGTGCAACGGTCGCACTTTCAACAAATAACAAATCTCACTGATTTCCAATGATTTGTTAGAAATCTGCCAGCAGTTCAAGCTTCGATATTAAATAAATCTTATTTCTTTGCACTCGAGACCATTTTATCTCTAAATCCAAGATTATTATAACTCGTGCAGCGGTCGCACTTTCAACAAATAACAAATCTCACTGATTTCCAATGATTTGTTAGAAATCCGCCAGCAGTTCAAGCTTCGATATTAAATAAATCTTATTTCTTTGCACTCGAGACCATTTTATCTCTAAATCCAAGATTATTATAACTGGTGCAACGGTCGCACTTTCAACAAATAACAAATCTCACTGATTTCCAATGATTTGTTAGAAACCCGCCAGCAGTTCAAGCTTCGATATTAAATAAATCTTAATTCTTTGCACTCGAGACCATTTTATCTCTAAATCCAAGATTATTATAACTCGTGCAACGGTCGCACTTTCAACAAATAACAAATCTCACTGATTTCCAATGATTTGTTAGAAATCTGCCAGCAGTTCAAGCTTCGATATTAAATAAATCTTATTTCTTTGCACTCGAGACCATTTTATCTCTAAATCCAAGATTATTATAACTCGTGCAGCGGTCGCACTTTCAACAAATAACAAATCTCACTGATTTCCAATGATTTGTTAGAAATCCGCCAGCAGTTCAAGCTTCGATATTAAATAAATCTTATTTCTTTGCACTCGAGACCATTTTATCTCTAAATCCAAGATCATTATAACTCGTGCAATGGTCGCACTGTCAACAAATAACAAATCTCACTGATTTCCAATGATTTGTTAGAAACCCGCCAGAAGTTCAAGCTTCGATATTAAATAAATCTTAATTCTTTACACTCGAGACCATTTTATCTCTAAATCCAAGATTATTATAACTCGTGCAACGGTCGCACTTTCAACAGATTTTGTAACGTGACATAACAATTTAGCGTCGCCTCGAAGCAAGCACTCGACTGGAACGTGTTTTTATTTAATACTGCATGGCTACGGAGGCGTAAACAATTTCTGTAGACGCGTAATCGGCGAGGCACAGATTCTCGCTGGGGGAACGAAGGTAAAATGGCGGTGGAAGTTTCGGGCAAACAACCCCTAACGTCAATAGATCGTGTTACGATCCAGAAGTGAACTTTTCAGAGTTATAACCCGAGTCAAGTGTCGGCCATACTGACGGGTATCACGAACTCTCGTGTTCCTGCGAGTCTCTCTCTCCCTCTCTCTTTCTTTCTGTCTCTCTTTCTCTTAGAAGCAGCGCACAGAATTTTTTGTAATTTGTTGCCGGTACGTGTTCTTTTACGTGTTTAAGCGGTCATCCTCGGGATTTAGATGCCGGAGCTTCTGGAATCAACGC
Source organism: Megalopta genalis (assembly GCF_051020955.1). Taxonomy (NCBI): domain Eukaryota; kingdom Metazoa; phylum Arthropoda; class Insecta; order Hymenoptera; family Halictidae; genus Megalopta; species Megalopta genalis. The sequence goes on along the minus strand of NC_135014.1, from coordinate 33,934,822 downwards.
GATCCATCTCTCAGGATGCTTCTCGCCGCTCTTGGAAAATTACCAGCGCTTCGGTCATTTTTTACCAGCCGAAAGGCTCCGGGTTTTCTCATTAAGCCGCCTCACATAATATTTACATAGTACTTTGTTCGTTTCTAGGCGCCTCCCTCTCGTCCGTTTTGATGAACAAACTTTTTTCATATTTATTGTAACGCGACGCACTTATCCGACGCGCCCGCGGCCTCCTATATTTTTTAAATATTTCGTTGCCGGCAGTTCCCTCAACTGCTTCGGAAACAAGTGCACGCGATATAACAGTTCCGTCCACGAGTTCGCGCGGTTTTAATTTCGATCGAAATTTCCCGCATAATAATTGCCTAATAATGCGCCTCGGTTTTCTCATTTCGTATAAATTCCTCGAATAAAATGTTATCCGGGCAAACTACCTTTCGGACAAATTTCTCGAATGAAATTTTATTCGAACAGCATACTCGACTGTAATCTCCGAATAACAATTTATTCACCTCATTTTAATGAGGTGAAAATGATGCAACAGTGTTTCGAAGTTCTAGAAATGTTTCCACCGTTTCGTAATTTTGTCTGTTACTTTTGTTTATAAATGTGTACATTTAGTGTTTATATGTTCTTTAAATATTTTCAGAATTGAACAATGTACGAGATATGCTTATAACATACAGGGTGTCTCAAAAATGTCTCGCAATCCGGAAACGGTGGATTCCTTAGGTTATTTGAAGTAACTTTTTCCTTAGCGAAAATGCAAACCGCGGCTTCGTTTACGAGTTATTAATGAAATACGCCAACCAATAAGAAGCGAGCTCTGCTGACGCGAGGCGGCCGAGGTGGCCAACGAGCGCGCGAAGCCCAGCTCCGCTCATTGGCTCGGCCGTCTCGCGCCAGCAGATCTCGCCTCTCATTGGTCACTGATTTTCGTTGATAACTCGTAAACGAAGCTGCGGTTTGCATTTTCACCAAGGAGAAAGTTGCTTCAAATGATCTCAGGAATCCTCCGTTTCCTGATTGCGAGACATTTTTGAGACACCCTGTATAATTGTTATGCAGGATATTTGAATCGAAATTATAACTACATGAAATTATGGACCGACACATGTACATATGGTGTAATTAGTAAAATTGAAATATATTTTTTGGAACCGCCGTAGCTTTTCGAGGCGAAGTTTAGCGATCGTAAATAAATTGTTGCTCCGAGTGGGTTTATCAAACAGGTTGTTCGGATGTCTTTCTAATATTTAGCTACATTTTTCGCATTCGTCGACATACGTAATGTTACATCGTGTATTTTGTTTCCCGGCGAATATTCTTGTTTGACTGAGTGACACGGAATACGTTTCGTGCAAATATACATGCACCTTCATTTCAGCAAAGAGCTGCAACAAAGAGAGATTCCACTGGCAAGTTTTACCCGATGAAAGTAAAATTGTTGCACTATTTCGCGTCATTTTCTGTTGCTTGTCGCATTCCTCAAATTTACACGCAATTATACAGCCAAGAGTTAGCTGTACCGCATATTTGTAACTAAAAGCGTCGCCAATTATCTCCGCTAATTGTCGCAACATCTGCACAGAGTGTTTTTTGTTCGTTTAATCGAGTACAGTCTTACTATGAAAATGCATGGCCTGCTTAAAAAGAATCAAGTTGTCCTTTAAATATTCACCATTAAATAACCACCATTATGTAAACGAAAAAATTGTTAATACAATCGTTAGACAGTATTTTATACGGAAAAATTAGATTCGCAAATGACGAACAACAAGCATTGATAAATGAGAAACTTCGTCAGCCGGGAAAGAAGATTTCCCGCGGAACGCCCTGTAGTATACTTTAATGAAAAAGATCGTTTGAAAAATCTTCAAAGTCCAAGTTAAACTGAGTGAAATGAAAGTTTCAAATCTTCTACTTTCCTTACGAAACAAAGGGTGCTCGAGAAGGGTGCTCCGAGCCGGTTGAGAACGGTGCTCCCGGGCGATTTTAAATTGAGATTGTTAATAACTTTCGAACCGAGCGTAAATAAATGGAAATGCCGAGGCGGATCGGCGACGTGGATTGGGCTTAGCGCAAACAACTCTCGAAGAATTGACGATCGACGACTCGGTTCTCGGTAAAGGAGCTAGGCGAAATTAGCATCCTCTCCCCGGCTCAAGAATGACCGAAGATTAAACGGAGCCCATATTGGATCGTGCTGATTCGATTCTACTCGTTGAACCCGCTCGCAATTGACCCCGATGACGTCTGGCCGAGTCTTCGCCTGCACGCATGACTGATATCTCTTTAAAGTGATTGACAGGTCGCGGTGTTGGCTCTCCTCCTGCTCCTCCTCTCTCCATCACCTTCTCCACCACCCTTGTGGTACGGTTCGCGTTCGGCCCTCCTTTTCAATTTCCTCGAAACTCCATCAAAATGTCACTAGTCCCTCCCAAATAAAATATCCGGTGAGATTATGTCCCGGCTGGTTATTGCGAGGTTCGACGCTGGTCGAAGAATAAATCGGGGCCACACCCCTGCGTCTTACGTTCACCGGTAATTCGGGGCCTTGCGGAATTAGGCGGACTCCCCCTTTTCTACAGCTTTCCTTGTATCTCGCGTTTCATTATTCTGGTGATCTGAGGTCAGAGTGGTGTGGAATTACGATTGAATTACAGAAGGAATTATAATTGTAGAGTAATTCGATTACATTTTAGTTCTTAATGCAGATTGTCGTTGTTTTGAATTACAAAGTAATTCAATTGCATTGTAATTCGTTTATTTAGATCGACGTTCAATTAAATTACAATGTAATTCGTAACTCAGATCGCCGTTCAATTCAATTACAATGTAATTCGTAACTCAGATCTCCGTTCAATTCAATTACAGTGTAATTCAATTGTATTGTAATTCGATTACATTGTAATTCGTAATTCAATTACGTTGTAATTCAGATCGTAATTCAATTGAAATACGATGCAATTAAGTTGTATTGCAATTCAATTACATTGTAATTCGTAATTCTTACCGTCATTCAATTCAATTACAATGCAATTCAATTGTGTTGTAATTCGATTACATTGTAATTCGTAATTCAATTACGGATCGTCATTCAATTGGATTACAATACAATTCAGTTGTATTGTAATTCAATTACATTGTAATTCGTAATTCATACCGTCATTCAATTAAATTACAATGTATGTAATTCGTAATTCAGATCGCAATTCAATTAAATTACAGTGTATGTAATTCGTAATTCAGATCGCAATTCAATTAAATTACAATGTATGTAATTCGTAATTCAGATCGCCATTCAATTGAATTACAATGTAAATCAATTACATTTATTCGCAAAAGTTCTGGCCTCGATAACAATCGTACAAATAAGCACGCAGCAGCGAAGAATTCCAATAGAATCTCGTTCGCTTGATTAAAACGTGCAACTGGAGTTTCACAACCGGCGACTGGTTACGTCCAAATAAAATCTTGAAGGATCAGGAGAATGGGTCAGTGCGTTTCCCTTATTTCTCAATTTTATGCAGTGAAAGTTGCGAAACAAGCGTCTCTTTGAACAATCGTCTCGCCTGGTCGGAATTAGCGAGACGGTGCAGCTAGAAGCAGCATTAAGAAAACATTCAGCTGAAATTGTTTTCATTCAAGTCTTAATGTTTGAGTACCGGCGACAGTTTACAGTCGACGTGACGGTGGGGAATGAACTAGATGAAAGGAGAACGAGAGAGAGAGAGAGAGAGAGAGAGAGAGGGAGAGGAGAGAGAAGAAGGCAGGCGCCTCTCGCCTAGGGTTTTAGCATTTTTAACGAGAATTAATTCAACGACGGTCGTTTGGCCGTCGATGCTTCGTTTCTTTTTCTCTCCCCCTCTCTCTCTCTTTCACTCTCTTTCGGCGTGTTATAGTGACACGTATCCGCCACTTTCCAGCGATTCCGTCCGAACGGATAATTTCTCGTTCGTAAACTCGCCGCCTCGCGGATTAGCGCGAGAGTACGGTTGTATGGCGGAAGATAAAGGGGGAACTTCGCCCCGGCGATTTTCATAACAAAATTCCTGCTTATCCGTAAAGTCCACTGCATTGTTCGGAACTATGGCCGCGGTACAACTTACTTAACAACACCGGTACAACTTAATTTCACCGGGACGCTTTAAATGCCGGCTCTTCTCCATTTAAATCGAAATGTTGCCCTTTCAGCGCCCGGCCAGAACGCCTCGCAGCGATTTCATAGAACGTCGGAGAAGAAAGATGAAAGAGAAAGGAGAAAAAAGAAAAGAAAGGATTTCTGCCATAATTTCGCGACGGTCGAGCCACGTCCGAACGGGGAGCAGCTTCGTCGGGGCTCGCTTTTAATATTTCATATTTATTGCGACCCTTGTGCTCCGTTTCCATCCATGGGCTTCTTAAATGCTCGATTGTCTATGGCCGCACCATCGAGTTCATTCGATGCAACGATTCTTTTCAAATTGCACTTTTATTTGCGCTTATTCAGGGAACGGCCTCTGCTTCTGCCTTTGTCCTGCGATTTTTACATAATTTTTTTTCTTATAAATTTACGCCACAGTTCGCAGTTCGACGTTGGAAGATTGTGTTGAATGCAAGGATGATTTCTAAATTGACCTTCTTCTTTTGGGTTACAAACAATTTTCTTGGTCTTATCTCGATCAAATGTGTACCAAATTGTTAAGAGTACGGTGTTTTTCATCTTGAATATTCATCCACTATGTTCATCCTCAATGTACATTTTTAATGTTTAGCTTTAATGTTCAACCTCAATATTCGTCTTTACTATTGATCTTTAGTGTTAATTTTCAATGATCATCCTCAATGTTCATCTCCAATATTCATCTTGAATATTGATGTCGTTCATTATGTTCATCCTAAATGTTCATTTTCAATGTACATTCTTAACGTTCAGCCTCAACGTTCAGCCTCAGTATTCATATTTAGTATTCGTCTTTAGTACACATCTTTAGTTTTCATATTTAGTATTCATCTTTAGTACACATCTTTAGTATTCATCTTTCGTATTCATCTTTAGTATTCATCTTTGGTATTCATCTTTCGTATTCATCATTAGTATTCACCTTTAATATCCATCTTCAACATTCATCCTCAATGTTCATTCTCAATGTACATTTTTAATGTTTAGCCTTAACGTTCTCAACTGCAATAATCGTCTTTACTATTGATCTTTAGTATTCGTCTTCAATGTTCATCTTGAATATTCATGTTTATCATTATGCTCATCTTAAATGTATATTTTCAATGTACAATGTTTAGTATTCATCTTTAGCATTCACCTTTAATATTCATCTTCAACGATCGTGCTCGGTGTCCATTTTCAATATTCGCCCGTAATGTGCATTCGCAACATTTATCTTCGATATCGTGCTACGTGTCGTCGAATCCGTGTACCACGAATACCGCGGAATCAATTCCCTAAGAGAGGTTCAACAAATGAAAGCCACGTTCGGTCGGCAAAAGCGCCATTAATATTTGTCAGAGCTAATGTTCGAACAGCATCCCGGAAACTCGCGAGCGTCGCGAACACATGAAATCTGTAGCACGGGAACGCGGCGTTACCATCAAGGTAACGTTCTGCGACGTGTCACGTGTTCGGATCTGCGAGAGAAATTTGGAGAGAGGGCCCGCGACAAATCCGAGTGGCAATTGACACGAGAAGTTAACCCCGATTGTCCCGATGTCCCGTGTCATTCACCATTTAACTCCTATGCCAGTGGACGGAACCCCGAAGTGAACTTCGGGGGAGTTTGATGAGTCACTGTAACACGCTGATAGGACGCCGCCTCGTCTCGTTAACGTGGCACGGCGACCTTTGACACGGGCGCCGTAACGTTTCTTTCGTTTGACTTCGCGGATCGCCGATCGGATTTGTCTTCCAATCGAATTTACGGGTCTGGGCGGTAATTAACGAAAGGAAATAGGAATCGATTGGATGCTGTTCGTAGTGGTGATGCTTCGTGCAGTCTTTTTTTATTAAAAATGGTGATAATTGTTAGCGATTTTTTAAGACGGCTGTCGCAGTGGGGGATGCATTTATTAAAAATTGTAATTTGAAGGGAAATTGTTGAATGATGTTTTATAAATTATTATAAGCAAAATAAGAATTGTCTATATTAGTTGCAAGAAATGAAAGTTAAATGAAATAAAAATATGTCTTTTCAAAAGATAAAGTATATTTTTTTGCAGTGGTCTAATATTAACGGATTGAAAGTAAAAATAATTTTCTTTTAAATATCACATTGTAAATTCTAAACAGTTTAAAAAATAGGCAAAACAATCATTGTCTGTATCAATTGCAAGGGACGAAAGTTAAATAAAAGTACAATGAGATGTATTGAACGACTTAAAAAGAAATATATTTGCAACGTTCTAACGATGAGTTAATTGAAAATCAAAATTTGCTTTGTCTCTAGAAATAATCGTGCCATTAATTTTCTCAAGCACGGTATAAAATAATTTAAACTGAAACTAAAACTTCGTATTTCAATGGCGTGCTTTCTATTTTACATTAATTCGATGGGCGAATATATCGCAGGACGGTATTTAGGAAATCGTTTCTGATCGATTAGATAATTAGTGTGTTATCGAGTGCGTTATGGGGACAGGTAAGGGGCAAATCGAAATGGCATCGGATGTCCTTTCGGCTAGTAATGGCAGAGTTAATATGGCCGCCGGTGGATAAGGTGTATAGATGGAAAGGGACGATCTCGTTTATCCGAGCACACGGTGCATATATCGTTTGTCAGGAGATCGTATAACTGTACGTTATGCGGCAGGTAATTAGATGATCTCTCGATTTATCAACGAGGACCTCGGCCTGGTTATCCAGCATTAAGCTGGTTAAACTAGAGGGAACTAGGTGAAAACTTGAGATACCGCGCATCCCAACAATTATAATCGAGAGATTTAATTGGATGACTTTAGCAGCATCTGATCAATTTTCGAGCGGCGCGCAGCAAGATCAAGTGAAACGTGTACGAAACCGCGGGAATAGCAAGTTTGCCAAATTATCGACGGAACGATCCTTTAATTTTCAGCCAATTCACCGGTTCTCCGGTTCGTTTTTCGCTTATCGTCGGACTGATTAATTATCCCGCGAGAATTTACGTCTTTGTATTTTCAACCTCGACGGAAAATGAAAATCAAAATTTACACACGGTTCGAACTTGCGCTCGTAGCTTCGCCGAAATTAAACTTCATTACGTCCATCGGTAATTTTCATTAACGGTTTCATGAGCTACATTAATCATTCGCCAAATAATATTGACGAGGAAACATGTACGACGACGACGGAAAAATCCGCAGAAATTAATTGCAAATTGTTCACGTTTCGCGCTACGTATGCTCGTAGACTGGGCACGGAGAGGTGAATAGATTTTCGAAGTACACGCGTACACGATTATTTATAATGTTGCTCGAATGGGATGGACGTTCGTTATACAACATGTTTGGAACGAACGAGTATTTCGACGAACCAAATAAATTGTTGTTTGCTCGCGGATATATCAAAAATGTTTTCCACGGTACTTCATATCGGAGCTTAAATAAATAGAACAGATATGCCAGTTTAATATAATCTCGTAGACATTTCTCAACATTTCTATTTAACTTTCCTAAAAATGAGAAATACACGAACTATCTCTCCGTGCAATCATCTTGAGCCACGTAATCCACGGTGTACAACGTAAAGAGCCGCGGTACGAATGGCGTTTAAAGCGAATTAATTCGTTTAAAGCGAATTAAAGACGCTTTGACATTATTATTATTATTATTTCATTCGAAACGATCATTCAAAATATGTAGAAATACCTTCCACGGAATAATCAAGAGCCGTAAACCGAATTGTTTCAAGTAAATCAATGAGAATTCGACATTATTTCATTTAACGAGGCATCCAAAGCGCGTAGAAATAATTCCGAGCGATAATCTAGAGCCACAAAAGCCAATTGTTCAAAATAAATTAAGAGGCTTCGTGTTTCCAGAATATTTCGCAATGAGGCGGCGAAAATCGAACCGCAGAGTATTTCTGCGGAGCTACGTTTTCATGCGAATAAGCAGGGAGCGAAAATATGCGTCAACCGATTTCAATGAAGCTTTCAGTATGCGTGTAAGTTGGCGAGATCTACAAAAGGTGTTTTTGAAATTTTCGTTGCAGGCTCAGATGAGAAAGTTGAGAAACGAGACTTCCTTATTTTCTTCTGAAAAAATTCCAAATGAAAAAATGATATTAAAAATAAATAAATATAATAAATATATATATTTATTTAATATAATATAATATTATATATAATATAATAATATATATATAATAATATAATAATATGATAATAATATATATAATAATATAAATAATAAATATATATATATTTATTATATATATATTAAAAATAAATATATAATGAAAATACAAAATAATAATATTTTAATCATTCTACAGCAAACTAGCCCTTTTAACATTTAAAAGAAATTCAAGTTACGTAGAAGAGTTTGAAAAAAGTTACGTTTAAAGTTACGAAAAAAAATTACGTTTTAAAGGCTGTTCGAATACTAATATATAATGCGCCAAAGTAACGGTATAACGTTTCTTGATGCTTAAAACAAAATTTAACACGTAATATACATAGTACATACTTAATATCGTGCATAGTTTTGCATATTTCCGTGCACGTCTTGCATATTTTCGAGGGAAAAATTTATAGCACAGACAAATTTTGAATAAAGTTTGACTAACTTTGACTGACGATATCTCGGCGATAAATCATCGTAGGATCATGATATTTTTTTAAAATTAAAGCTCGTAATCTCTACTTTATGACACTCTTCTCAGATTTCAAGTCTGATGCACCGTTATCACTGTAACCCTTTAAACGCGAAGCGATGTTTGTCACGCCGACAGTATATGACAAGAATGCAAGGGTCGGTTTGAAGTACTGTAACTTTGCGAAAAAAAATTGCAGCTACGTTTCCTTTTTTTCAAATAAAAGGGCAAGGTTCAAACTACAGTCCAATGTAAGCGGCATCTCTTAGAAAAATTTTGGTATGTCCATGCATTTCGGCAAACTTGGAAAATTTCAATATGACAAATACAGCAGTTTTCAATATGACGAACATAGCCACACTTTTAGAGGGTTACAATGGCGAGGCTGTGGTGAACTTAAAATCGAGAAAGACTATTTTAAAGTAGAAGTTTTAAGCTTTAATTCGAGGGGAAGATCATCGTTCTACGATGATTTTTCGCGGCGTTATCCCCGGTCGAATTTGGCCAATTTTTATCCATTTGTCTATGGTATTTCTTTGGGCGGCGGTTTAATGAATACGAATCGAATGATTGGAATCGGAAAGCGAGGATGGAAATATCCTTCGCAATGAAGATTGAAATGAGAACGAAACAGAGTACCAATTCCTATATGTTTCGGAACGGATGAGCGCGGAGGGATCGCGTAATCCCGAACTAATTTGCCCGGGAATCTTCGTAACTAGTCCGATTCAGGAATTCCGGTTTTATCGATCGGCCAAATGCAAGAGTTCGGACGGCCGATCGGCCGGGGCCCCCGCCGCGGAACTTTCTTCCGAATGAATCGATCAAATGGACGAGCAATCAACTGTACTGGCGAATATTCCGATATCGAATTAAAACTTCACGATATTAGAGGGAAAGGCGAAATTCTTGCGCGTCTTCGGCGACTTCCCATCGCACCGACACACGGGGCCGGTTTCGCAAAACTTTGCATTCGGGACGCCAGGACGTTAATTCAATTACGCCCGAACTTCCGGATTTGCTAACGCGAACATTTTTCCGGGTTGGAACTTGCGAAATTCTTCTTCATTCTTCCCGGCGGAAAATTCGACGACGGAAAAACGAACGAGAAAGTAGCCGACTGATAACGCCGTCGCGCCGCGCCGCGCAGCGGAATCATTCCCGGCCGGTTTACGAAATAACGAAACACGTAGCCGTACCGGTCGCTCTTCCCAATAAATTCCGTGGAAATAAATAAACACCGTGTTTTTCAATTATCGCCGGCCGTAGATGGGAAAAGTCAATTTTCGACGTTTCACCCGGGGCCGGAAATTGAAAACTACGGTGACGAGCGAAACAGCGCCCGGTTTTCGGAACAGTTTTTCCGAAAATTATTGTTTAAACTAACGAAACTCGAGACGTTTTATTTATTTCTAGAAACAACTAACAGTTTCGTTCTGTCGCGCGACTGGAGCTACCAGAACCGGTCGAAATAATCGATTTCCGACTGCTTCTTTCGCGTTTTTATTGAAATTACGAAAATCTTTCCGCGAGAAATGTATTTTTTTTATAAACTTCTTCACCGAAGCGTTTAATTATAATAGAAATCGTACGAATCGTTTCGTACGAAATGAGCGGTTCAAGCGCGAAACACAAAAGACATATATTACGAATATTATTATTATATACAATACATATATACAATATTATTATTATATACAACGATTCAGGAAAGAAATAAATGTACACGAGGTTCTCGCAATTAATGAAGACAATTCTTATTTTTGGCTCCGCTGTTTCGTGTTTCGTTTCCCCATTTTCGCTGTAAATGCATAAAATCCGCCGTCCAGTTACGACACTGTCAACGAACATTAGGGACATTTTTTTACAAAAGTCGACCGATTCGTTCAATTTTGCTCTTCGCTAACGAACGGTGCCAAACCAAAAACAGCGCTTTAAATCTAAAACGGTACTTTAAGATCTAAATCAGTAATTAACACTATGTCGTCCGGTGGCACCACGCTGGTGCCATGCAAAAACTATCTGTTGCACGCCGGTGGTACCACTTTGGTGGCATTTTAAAAAACTGAAATAACATTTCAACTATATTTCTTGGATGTTAAAAGGCAGCAAACTAACTATAGCATTGTGCTTATTTAACTAAGAATTAAGTACGAAAATTCTTGGATGACTTATCTTAATTTTAGGAATTTATATTACCGCCATCTTCGAAATTCTTTTTAAAATCTAAAATTTCCAAGCTATTATGCCGGCGTCAAACAAAAGAATCATATCTAAGATCTGCGGACGGCATAGTGTTAATTCTTTGCACCCGCGAAGCTATATTAACTTCAAAACTAAGATATTTCGTTCAATGTAAAGTATCTCGATTTTGTATCATTTTTGTGTTGCACTCGTATGAAATTGAATTTGTTTGCTTAAATTTTAGACAACCATAAATCAATTTGATAACGTAAAAATTATTTTGAATAATGATGTAGCCACTTTTTAATGGCGCCACGGAGTGACCATTCGAATGCGAAGGATTAAAAATTATGTAAAAAGAAATCGATGATAATTTTTAAAATCTAAAATTTCCAAGCTGTTATGCCGGCGTCAAACGAAAGAATCATATCTAAGATCTGCGAGCGGCATAGTGTTAATAGAAACACTGGAAAGCAATAAATATATAAATATGCTGCGATATCGATCCCGATTTTTCGACCGGTAGTTCCCCGGCGAAGTTGCCGCTTCTTCCGTTTGAACCGGCGGCCCGGCCCATCGGCTCTCCCGACGTTCGATAATTAACGCAAAAATGTTTAAACAGGCTGCGGCTGCCTCAAAGACGTCGCTCGGGCCGGTTCCCCGTGTTTGTTTTAATCATCATCGTGAAAGTTCCGCGATAAAAACGGCCGGTGTTATCAATATGAAACCGACGGCGCTCCATCGACCGAACTTCGTAATTTCGCTAATGTAAATCAAAGTTTCATAAGCTGACGGCGCGGCGGCAGATCGTAACAGGCCCTCCGGCCTCGTGAACGCTAACGGACGTCTCGCTATGCTCTATTTAGCGGTCCACTGGGTACATCGAACCTGCCCGGCGACCATTGTGACGGGAAACGTCGTTTTCGACGAATTCATTATCTTCTGATCACCGCGAGGAGACGTTTTCGCGCGCATTTCAGTTCTTTTCGCGAATCGGGAACCTTCGAAATAACAATCGAATATGTAATAATAATAATAAATATAAATTATAATATAATTATATATTATATAATACTATATAGGGAAAATATTATATAACATATAATAACGATAAATATTCATTTATTAGCTGCTGTCACGCTTTATTGGACAACATATATAATAATAAATAATAATAACATATAATATATATATATATAATAATAATAATAACACATATAATAATACATATAGAAAATATTATATAATATATAATAACAATAAATATTCATTTATTAGCTACTGTCACGCTTTATTGGACGACATATATAATAATAAATAATAATAATGTATATAATATATATAATAATAACAGATATAATAATATATATAGAAAATATTATATAATATATAATAACAATAAAGATTAATTTATTAGCTGCTGTCACGCTTTATTGGATAACATCGACGTTAATATTTCACGCATGTTTCTCATCGTTGACTCCAGTTTAGGAATTTACAGAATTTTTAACATTGTTCTTGTTCATTTTCTATTTCAATTCTTTCATTTTTTAATTCAATTTTTATTTCTAATTTACACATTATGTGCAAGCTCCTGAGATTTCCAACGCGTGTTCAGTAGGAAATGCAAACTTTTAATAGCTCCAACGAATGTTCAATATTGCATGCGAACTATTTATACTTTTAACAGGCATTTTTAATACCAAGCGGAAACTTTTCATTTTTCTATTTTCAGCACATGTTCAACATCGTTGCGTAATATTTACCTTGTTTTTTGTTGGATTTTACGAGACACTTTTTGTATTCCTCTCGTTATTCCTGTGCTAATATCAATTCAAGTAAAACATGGGAATTTTTAACATGTCTCGTACAGAATAAAAATTACGCGTTCACATTATTCTCGTTATACGGTACAGCTCCTTTTATTTTTTACTTTCGTTATCGCAACAGCGGCAGTTCTCTTTTTGTTACTTTCCTTGAAGTACAACGTTTTTAACGTCCTTAAAAACACCGTTAAATAAATCGTTGATTCAACTTGCATAACGCGTGGTATATTTTATGTAGATTTCTTTCTTTTTTTTTTTGGTCGTCCGTTTAATAATCGACCGGCCGGGTCCCTGGTCGAATGAAATTTTCGAAAACTGTCAAACCAGCATTAGAGATCGATTAATCAAAGTTAACGTCTCCCGCGATACCATTTTTCGAGCTGACAAGCATTCAGCGCGGACCGAAGGTTGCGGAATTAAATGATTCTTAAAGGAGACAAACGCGACGGAACGTCGATTAATCGGCTCGCACGCGAGACAATAATTTCGGTAGAACGAAATTTGCAACGTCGATTGCACGGCGTGCTTCTTTCGCCGTAATATTGTAATAATTAAATAAATTGCTGCTCCCCGTTCGCTGGAATTGCCACCGATGTTAACGAGCGTAACGATAATAAGTATAATCAATGCCGAACAATGTTAATGGCCGTGGATGTCAATTAATTTAATTTAACGAATAACGTGTAATGATACCCGTTATTATTACAACAGTATCTTTTCATCGTGCAATTTGACGGCTGGGAAAGAAAACACATTCTTTGCTAAAGTCATTATCCGTTTGCTGCGCGAAGCAGCAAAATCTATTACAAGAATTTAAGCTTGTTATGATATTACTAGTTCTAATTCACTGATATTCTCTATTTACAATTTTTATTCATTTGCAATTATACGTGGCTACGATATTCGTTCATTATTAATTTGTTTGGAATTGATTATTAATTATAGATTATTAATTTGTGCAGAATTGATTATTAATTATAGATTATTAATTTGTGCAGAATTGAAGTTTCAAGAGCTGGCTGACGAAAATAGAGATATATCACTCGTTAAAACAATCAGAGTTAATAAAAATATGATTTGTTGAAACCTACTTGACACTTAAATAGATTTAGTTATTATACGAAACGAAGAAATGAAATTCTTCTGAAATTAATCTTCCAGATTAATTAGTATATTTATATCTATATTCTTCCTTCATTCTGCGATAAAATTAGGCTATTTGTCAATGATTATCAGTTTCTACAAAATCAAGAGTGACTTATTACTTTAATTATTCCAGTTTTTATGCGAAACAAAGAAGTGAAATCTGTTCGAATCGTTCAACAAATTCGACAAATATCTGATTAATTACTAGACTTATGATTTTATGCATTTATGCCGAGTATGCGACGTACTGTTTAGAACATATTAAAATCGTTAAAGAAAGAAAAAAAGATTCGTGTCTAGCTCGTACGCGTTGCAGATGATGAAGACGATTTTCATTTATCACGAAGATCCGCGCTGTCTAATTATTCTGTTTCTTCCGGGGATCGTCGAAGAGCAAGGAAATATTTGTCAGCCAGAAGAAGCAGCAAAAAGGACACGCGCGGACAGCGACAGACGCTCGGGGATTAATCAGATTATCAATTAACCGCGAACTAATTGCAAAACGGTTCCTTAAGACAGGCACTCGATCACGCCGGGCTCTCAGCCCCGTCGTGAGCTGTCACAAATCTAGTTTCCACCCCGTCCCTCGATTCCTCCGAGCCTTACCGACGCCTGCTCATGACAATTATTACACCCCGCCCGCGTGTTATTACAATCAATTTCACTCCCTCCAGTCCCGCAGACGCCCTGCACACTGGGGACAAATTATCCTCCAGCAATTAATTACATATACATAGATCGACGGTTGTTATTGGTCAGGGTGGCGGTTCCGACGGGTCGCCAATAAAACTAGCCACCGTGGGATTTCGAATTCCGGGGCAAAGTCCATTTTCCTCGGGGAAAAGAAAAGTCCTTTATCTTTCCTTTATCCCCCTCTCTTTCTCTCTTTCTCTCTTTCTCTCATAACTCGATCCTGGTTGTCTCTGGTCAATCGTGTCATTGCCGATTCCAGTTGGTTCTCGTACGTGGCGGAAGCGTTCTTTCATCGTCTTGTGCGCCACGTTTAGATGTAATGGCACCGTCCTCTATATTTACGAGCCGCGGGGCTTTTTGTACGTAATATAATGTGATGTGATATGATATAATATAATGTAACATAATATAATATAATATAATATAATATAATATAATATAATATAATATAATATAATATAATATAATATAATATAATATAATATAATGTAATCTAATATAATATAATCTAATATAATATAATATAATATAATATAATATAATATAATATTATATAATATAATATAATATAATATAATATAATATAATATAATATAATATAATGTAATCTAATATAATCTAATATAATATAATATAATATAATATAATGTAATATAATATAATATAATATAATATAATATAATATATTATTGCCCGTTAATACAATTGTTCGTTTGACAAACATGGTCTCACATTTAAAGGCTTACAGCGGCGAGGGTGCGGTGAACTTAAAATCGAGAAGCAGTGTCTTAAGGTAGATGTTCCGAGCTTTAATTTGAAGAAAGTACCGTCATCCTACGATGACTTTTTGCGGAAACATCGTCGGTGAAAGTTTGTCAATTGTGAACAAAAATTTTGTCCGCGGTGTAACTTGTTCGAGCAGCGTATTTAAAAATACCTTCAACAAATAATCCAGAGCAGCAGCTCGAAATGTACGAAAGCGGCCTGGCGCTCGCATATTTTTTCCCGCGAGCGCAGCGGCGGAATTCGTCACGCAGAAAATTCTGCGGAGGTTTGCTGTTAATAAGCGGATAAATCGCGGGTATTACCGACTTTCGTTTGTCCGGACAGCTCGGAGCCCGCCGGCTAAAGCAATACATATTTCCGTCTTATTTATCACGAAGGAAGAAAAACATGTTTAAAACAGAGGGTCCGGGCGGGCAGGGATAAATAGTCGCGGGGAGGGGCGCGAGGGCCGGCAGCCCAGGTAGAAAGATAAATTTCAACTCGTAAATTTGCGACGACAAAGGTGTGTCGGCGAAGCAGACCGTCCAAAATCCGCGTGCCGCAAAAACACGGTCTTTTGTGCGAATAAAATGCGAGCGGGATCGTTTTCAGAGACTCGCGTCGTCCCTCCGCTGTCTATTGAACGAGCACCGTTCCTCTGTATTTGCCCGTCCATGCGACGAATGTTTGTTAAATTTACATAAAACGACGTTTAACGATCACAGTTTAACTTCCATCTGTATTCCCCGTTTTCTCGACTCTTTTTTTTTTCGTTTCCACCGAACTGCGATTATCCCTGCCGACGAACGCTACGCACTCTTCCTCTTTTTTTTATTTTAAATCATTCGTCGCGATCGCAAAAAATTCGTCACGTTTCAGCATTATTTCGCGACGCAATTCTCCGACGACGATTTGCAGCGATTTCGGGTCGAAATACAATTTGACTCCTTCATTGTAGTGATAGAAAAGAGAATACATATAAAGTTCGGAATCTATTCGGATCGATTTTTAAATCCTGCCAGCAGAGTGTGTGCCAGCTTTCGACAGTGGCGATGCGAAACGGAATTATAATTCGACGAAGTGTTCGATAAACGTTTCAACAGATGCGACGAATAATCAAAATGACAGCGAAACGGGATTCGAAGAAATCTGCTGTATATTTGTTTGTCCGAGTTGCATATCAAATTTCGGATTCTGTATTCGAATTGATACAGCATGTTAAAACAAGAGACGGCAGCAATGAACGGGCACATATCGTGTAACAATTTCATACGGTATCTTTATTTGGAAAATTCGCGAACATCGCTAATTCGCTGTTTACGAATTATAGATTATCTGTTAGAGTTTTATACGTTAATCGATTGATCAGTTAATCGATTAATTACTAGGTTAAATCTTGTTAGAATGAACAGTGCTGCTTGTAATTTACAAATATACAATATATATATATATATTTATTTATTTATATTTTTTATACATTATTATTATTATTTAAATTTTTTATTTATTTTATATATGTATATATATATATATATATATATATATTTATTTATTTATTAATGTTTTTAACCAGGAGATTTATTTAGTAAACAATTATTATTATATATTGACTATCTCGATAATAAAAGATCAAGATATCTGTGTACATGAATAGGACTAAAAGAACAGATAAAACGAGAAGACACATACGAAATAATGAACAGAAAAATCGAAAAATGTGCGACGAAAGCGCTTTCGAAATTCTAATAATTATAATTCTCCTTCGTTTCTGAAAAACCATTAGCTCGTTGAACAGTTTGTCGCAGATTAAAACGAAAGGCTTGCCTAACAGGGTTCGAGGCTGTTCGAAGTCGCAAAGAGCCGGGTCGCGCGGCAGCCTGATTTTTGAGATAGCCACGACGGTAAAGCTACTTTATGAAAATCCGATAATAACGCGGGTGGGTCGGGGGAGGGGACGAGGGGAGGAGTGGCCGGATTTATTTTGTCTCGCGCGACGTTCGAATATCGCTGGAACCTCTGGCCCGGATCCGTGTGCTTCCAGCGATATTTCCCCGGGATCGATCGTTGGCGAAAAGTTACACGTTCGACGCGGCCCCCGCGTTAAAGGATCCGCTTTGGCGGGCTGTAAACAACCGGCCAGGGGTTCCTAAGTGGCGCCACGATGACGCTGCTGTCACGTTCATAGGGCACATAAAATTACGAGAGGACGCTTCCGCCACGTACGACGATCGGCAGGAATCGGCAATGAGCGTGTTCGTTCGAAGAAGTCTCTTCGTACCGGAAGATTATTGCCCCCCTTTTTCCATCCAAGTTCCTGATAAAAGCTTGCCGGTCAATTTTCTAAGCCGATCTCGATCCGTTTCGATATATATTGACATAACCTTGACATAACCTTGACATCACCTTGACATGACCTTGATATGACCTTGACATGACCTTCATATGACCTTCATATGACCTTGACATAACCTTGACATAACCTTGACATAACTGAACAATTCTTTCCGTATCGGAAGATTATTGCCCCCCCTTTTCCATCCAAGTTCCTGATAAAAGCGTGCCGGTCAATTTTCTAAGTCGATCTCGATCCGTTTCGATATATATTGACATAACCTTGATATGACCTTCATATGACCTTAACATGACCTTGACATGACCTTCATATGATCTTGATATGACCTTGATATGACCTAAACATGACCTTGACATGACCTTGATATGACCTTGACATGACCTTCATATAACCTTGACATGACCTTGACATAACCTTGACGTAACCTTGACATATCCTTGACATCGGCGGATGTTGATGGTTTACGAGCGAATCTGAACTGCATCGCGATGCAAACGTTCTATTATCCAAGCATTACAACATTGTTTATTTCATACATTATCGCTACACTGCCGATCTTTGTGCAGAATAGGAATTTTCAAGACGATCGTAAGAAGCGGAAATCAAATAAACTGATTTTATTGCTATATATATACATTTAAGAAAACTTGAATAATTTGTTTTGAAACTTATGTTGACTTTTAGTAGAATTATGAAATGTATGCAACATATGTATAAAATATATGTTTTAAAAAGATTATTTAGGTTTTTCTATATATACAGTAATAAAATCGTGAATTAGTCTAATTGATTTGCTCTGGCAATCTAGTGTTAATCATTTCGTTAAGTCGAAAATAGTGTAACAATGTTATTTAAGTATACTATCTGTTTTCACTGTTTTATATTTCAGTTACTCGGTTTTGCGACCAATGTATGAAATCCTGATTGTCACCAAGCAGAGAACTTGAGTGAAATTGTTAGATAATAGAAATATTTTGGTGTCAGGATATAAGGCTCTATCGTATTACACAGAAGATATCCACTTTTCATGTTATTTGTCCGGCTTCGTGCCGTTCTGATTATATTCCTCGACCGTCGCCTAACGCGATCGAATTTCGAAGAAACGCTCGTACGAGTCGATTTATTAAAATTTCGATTTTAGCACCGAAGGGAAGGTAAGCGAATCGGAGAGCGTGTTTGAGGTTACTATTAATGCAGTTTATTGAATTGTTATCGACGAGCGCGGGCGCGACTAGCGTGGTGTCGTAGGACTAGCAACTTAGGACAGACTGAGCTTTTGGAGTTGCGCGTTTGTCTCTTTTATACTGGAAGAGAAGAAAGGAATAGATGGACTTTCGTAGGAAAGGAGAAAGTTGGGAAAGTCCCGTGCGGGTCGAGGTGTTCAGATTTGAGGAGAATTGTTTTATTAGGGGTGCGTGATTTTTAGGGAATTTTGAGGATTAGGAACGGTACTTGTTTTATTGCTAGCGGCCGCGCTCAGGTAGAGGGATGCGACGCCACACGATCAATGCACGACAAGTATAAGTAATTCGATTCGACTCGAGATTTTCGTGAATAAATTCTATAAAAATGATCGACAAAAATCACGCTTCTAATACTATATTTAACGAATCCAACAACATTCCACCGACGCTTCCACTAAAAAAGAAAAAAAAATTGCAATCCGCTTCATCATCGGCCAGAAAAAAATCCTAAACCCTTGTACACGATTTCCACCTCATCGATAGCGGATTGCAGACCATTACGGTCTAACAACAATTACGTGGCTGAAGTTCTGTCAAAGTGAAAGTAGAGGCCGACATACACAATGCATATCGATGGAACAAAGAACGTTGTAAATATCCGAGGATCCGTGCGCCCGCAGCAATGCGCTCTAATTACGGGAGAATTTCGCGTGACCAACTCCAAACAGAAATTGTTCATTAAACTCTATGGAAGCGATGCGGTCACGGTGTATGGAACGTTACCGCGAAATCCAGCCGAGAAACGAACATTAGATATCACAGGGATGCGTTCGGTCCAACAGGGCCGGCAACTGCAACAGCGGCGAGCTGCAGCCAGCAACGGTGCCAGACAGTTGTTCGGTAATCCACGAGCGTTCCAGCGAGAACGATTCGACCGCGAATCGCCGGTGCGTTTCCTGATCGGCACGAACCGTACGCACAAACGGACTTTGCCAGTCGCGAATCGAACGTGTGCTGCTTGTCGAGAAGAATTCGATTGACAATGATTAACGAGCTGCGGCTTCTTCGCGAACACGTTCGCGTTCGGGAATTGATTCCTTCTAGCCGCAAATGTTTATTACTGCGAACCATTAAAACGTCGATTGGATTATATTGTCACTAGACTGCGGGTGTTTGTGCAAAAGAAAATGTTTTTACGTTAATTGCAACTGTAATTGTGTGACGATTCGTCATCGCGGACGCTGCTAAAATGATTGACATAGCGAGATCGCAAAACAATTGAAAGCATAACGCGATTCTTTTTTATTTAAAATTTTATTTTCGTTGTACTTATTTATATATTATTTATTTTATGTATTATATCTCCTCTATCCTTAGATTCTTTTAAATTCTTTTATAGATTCGTATTTCACTATTTTTGCTATATATTTTATTATATATAATTATATATGTTATATATATAAATATATATAATTTATATTACATATATTTCATTATATATATTATTCGTTTTTATTATACTATTTATTATATTATTTTGCTATGTATATCCGCTGTCTACTATTTTTATGCTTCCTGATGTTCTTAAAATGTTTCTATGACAAATTGTTTAGATAATCTTCTACGTTTGAGTACATATTATAGTAGAAATGATACGAAGTTTAAGTAAATCTAATCTTGTCAATATTACAATAGAGAAATATACATTAACCCTTTGCACTCGAGTGGCGACTCTGAGGCGACACCGAAAATTGCTACACTATTTTACAAGAATTGTCACATTATTAAATTCATCTGTATTCGATAAATTGTCAAATAATAGAGAAGTTTTCTGTAAGCACACGCGTTCAATTTCATATGTATCAAATAAAAAGCGATCGTATCAAGTGGAAATACTGTAGGTTGAAACAATTATCTTCATTTTGGTATTAAAATAGTCTCGAGTGTAAAGGGTTAATCGTGTTCAAGGCTCGGTGGTCCTGATGTTATCACTAGATTTACGGGACCCGTCAAAATGGCGGGTCGCTAATTTCTTCATTTACGATTCTTCATACCGTAAAGATACATTTCTGAGTTATTTATTCAATTTATACATTACTTACGGCAAATGTTACAATAACATGTTCAAAATGATAATAAATATCTTATCGTTACTTTTATAAACTAATATAAAACAGCTATGTTTTTCAGCTCCGTAAATCTAGCGTTAATGCTATATCCCCTCTAATCGTTTTCTAACACGACGCCCGCCAATTAACATTTACCCCAATTTCTCAATTCTCAATCGAATAATCTCCCACAAAAAAGAAACGCCCCCGCGTTCGCGGAAGTCCGTGCTCGCAGAGCGTTTCGGAGCGTCGGTGTTACAACGATCGCGATCCGAGCGATCGATCAACAATCGATTTTCATGGCCGTGTCTTTCCCGGCCGTGCAAATGCGACACGCATTCCCGCCGCGGTCGCGTCTCTTATTACCGTGAGAAAGAGGACCCCGAACAGGTCCGGCCGGTGAAAACACGATCTCGCCGGGACGAGAGAGATCGTCGGCCGGCGACCAATTGATCGTTATGAGAAATCCTACGAGCATCGGGCAGGGAGGAGTGCCGACGGTTACACAATCCTACGTCGACAGTGTCGTCTCCCTTGTCGGTCGTTCCGCGCGGTATCGATGATCCTGGCCGGAGGAAAGTCGGCTAACTAGGTGTCTCGGATTCCTGGGAATGCACGGATCGGCCCGGCTCCATTCACCGGTCCCGCGCGATCGATCATCCGTCCCGTCCAGCCGCACCAATTTCGCCGGGAGCTCGTACCTCCTTCGATTACTTTCCATTTCGCCGACGCTTGATAGGCTATTGTGGGCCAGGGTAGGGCGCGAGGTCATCCTCCGACGATCTGTTTGATGGATTCTGGAACGCCGCGCCGCGCCGGTTCTATGCCATCGCTCGAGCTCTCCTCGCCGCTGTTACGGAAGGGTAGCGTGTGTTGCCTCCAGAGACAAGGGCCATAAAAAGGTCCCACCATTGGGGAAACCCTCTCAGGCCCCAACAAGGGTCAAGGCAGACACCCCCCTCCAAGGGGTGATTCGTGCCTTGACCAATAATAAACAATCTACCTCCATCCACGGGTGCTCTTCCACGACTTTCCAGCGTTGGAAGAGCATTCTTCCACCAGCGCTCGCAGAGAGTACAACACAGAAAATAAAGTTCTCTAAGACTACTAGAGACCCTTCCACGTCATTAATTTGCCGTAGGAAGCGCGAATCGAGCGTACAATAGTTCGGTCGCGCATGTACGTTAGGCGACTAACCGAACGTACGGACAAAACAGCGTGATCATTCCCGGGCTGCTTTTCAGATTCCCGCTTCTTTCATGGATCTCTTCTACGGTTCTTTTACGGTCGTCGATTTTGGATTTAACCCTTTGGCTACGGACGGGTTCTCCGCCGGGGTACTTCCGCTGAACGGAGTGCTGCGACATCGCTGCACGCTACGCGACGCCGATCGTCAGCGGGAATCGGTACTCCGCGGCGGTCGGCGGAGAACCCAAGGTGCTGCGAATGTTTTCGGACGACAAAATGTTTCTTCAAGGGTATTTATAAGGGTATTTATAAATAAAGGGTATTCCAGAGTATTTATAATGTCTTAGCATGCGCTCTTTAATTTACAGTATGAGAGGAAATAAAATATTGTTACGGCGACTTGTCCCCAAATCAAGTCAATGTAATGTGAAACTGCCCTGTTGTGAACAACACCTTAAAAAGATAATAGAAGATAGGGGTTGCCATGGAAGAGTGTTACCAACGGACAATCGAAGAGTCGAGATCGGACTGTCGAAGGAACAACATTTCAAATTGAAAGATCTGAAATACAATTGTATTGAGTTGTGTTATAGTTTAGATATTGTAAATAAAATGCCGCGACGTGAGAGAAACGGAGTGATTCGCAACAATATTATGCAATATAATGCATCTTATGAAGAGGGTACACTAGAGGGTGTCCCAAAAATGTCTCGCAATCCAGAAATGGCGGGTTCCTCGGATCATTTGAAGCAGCTTCTTCCTTTACAAAAATGTTCTCCGAGGCACCGTTAACAAGTTATTAACGAAAAACAGTGATCAATAAGAATCGAGTACGGCTGACGCGAGGCGGCTCAGCCAACCAGCGCGCGAAGCCCAGTTCCGCTCATTGGCTCGGTCGCATCGCGCCAGCTGAGCTCGCCTCTCATTGGTCGCTGTTTTTCGTTAATAACTCGTTAACGGTGCCTCGGAGAAAATTGTTGTAAAGGAAAAAGTTGCTTCAAATGACCCGAGGAACCCACCACTTTCGGATTGCGAGACATTTTTGGGACACATATGGAAAGCCACTATAGTGGCCCGTAGTACCTCAGTGGCATCATATGGAAAGCCACTATAGTGATCTGTAATAGCGAACGGGTTAAATCGGGAACCTGATTTTTTGTTGGACGAAAAGCGAAGCGACTGTGGACGGCAGCAGGATAAAATCTGTTCCGTGAATAATAATAATGAATAATAATTTTGAACGAATAGTAATAATCTTTGTATTCACGTTCGGCGCGTTTATTTTATCCCGTGCATTGAAATATCTTCGGTACGTTCGCCGATGTAAAAAGATTTTCCAAGATCTTTATTATTGCAGTTTGTTTTCCTCGAGGAACGCACTCAGCTTTTATTCCGAACATTATTTCGTCGGATTATCGTAAGTGCCTTTAAAATCGGTGCGTCGTTTCGTTGAACACCCTGTATATACGGGGCGAGCCTCGTAACACGACGACATCAAATAACTCGTAAAATATTCGTTGTACGAAGAAATGTTTTAGATCGAAGTTGCATGGCTTGCAGCGGGGGGCATATGGTATTGTTATCAGCTTTAGGTTAGTTTGCTTTTTCATCGAGTTACGAGAGTCGTCTTCAATTTTTTAAATGAAATGGTTTTACATTTCTGTTCGAATCGATCGATACTGTCGAATAAGGTAACATGATTTTACTTAACTCTTGTCTCGCAGGATTGTCGAACAACATTTTTATTTTTGCATAAAAATCCGCGGTCTAATTATAACTCGTTGTTCAGCGATTCTATCAAACTATAGTAAAACTATAAGTATAGTAAAGCTATATATAGCGATTCTATCAAACTATAGTAAAACTATAAGTATAGTAAAGCTATATATTGCGATTCTATCAAACTATAGTAAAACTATAAGTATAGTAAAGCTATATATATTTACTATACTTATAGTTTTACTATAGTTTGATAGAATCGCTATATATATAGCTATATAGCTATATATATTTTTAGCTATATATATATATATATTTTAAGTAAAATGATATTTCTTCATTTAATAATTTCAATTGAACAATAAGATGCAACAGTAATGCAATAATATTTTTAAATTCGTCCAATGTTTTCACGATTTTGTCCTTTTTTCTTATCAATCTTTGCAATAAATGCAGAAAATCCGTAGTCTGGTTATAATACGATGGAAAAAGTGAGAAGGAAAAATGAGAAATTGGAAACCTAATGAATATATTGCACCGACAAGAATGTTCTCTTTTAAATGAACCGAATAATGAAGCTCATCGTCGGGAAACAGTGTGGAATAAAAGAAAAAGAGCTGCGGACTGTTTCGAATCGAAGGTTTCTGCGAAAAACTGGCAGCATGAAAAATCCGGGGATTAACTTCGTAATTCGACCTTATTTTGCAGCTTCGACTATTTCGGCGAGGCTGATGATATTCTGGCACTGTTTCATGCTGGCAACGAACCGAAAAATTCGGTGCAAATTGATTGAATCGAGCTAGCGGAGCGTTTCGTATTGATCTATCTTCCTAATTAGATGTTTCGCGAGATTTTTCTTAGCAGCGAGATACGAAAATATGCTGCAAATACGCTACAACATAAAACCGATTTATTAGATCAATTTATAAGATCGTCGTATAAAATCGATTCACAAAATAGAACAAAATTAATCGACGACTACGAAGCTGATAGCGATATCCAATTTGTTCAAAACTCCGGCTACACAAAAATTCATAAAATCAAGTTACAATATCGACGTATCATAAACGAAATATAAAATCACCAGCGACACAAACACGATATTAATATCGTGTGCGGATTATTAATATCGTATTGCAGGATTAATCCTGCAAAATTGGATGTCGTTAATAAACAGCAAAAATTGTATCCATCGAATCTTTAAATCTTCGAGAAAAGATGACCGTATACGAAACATGATTCGGTAGAATTCAACGGTGCAGATTATTCGGAAACGCGAGCAAAGAAAAGAAACGTTCATTGTCGATCATACATTATCGATCAATATTTCGGCGGTGTAATAACGGGCTGGAGAATCCGCATAAATTTCAAACGAATTAGCAAATCGAATTAAATAACGAATACGTCTCGCCGGGGCGTCCCAATAAAAATCCGTCGGGCCGAGAAACAAAAAGCACGCGCCCTCTGGTACGTTTATTTGATTGATTTCCAGGGGAACGAATTTCGGGTAATTAATATTTTAGCAGGGTGGTTGGCAACATTTCAAAAATCCTGCATCGCAGCAGCCCCGAAGCGGCGAGACGCGCTTTGAATTCGATGCTGGTTGCCGCCGCCGGCTGAAATTTATTTGTTGGTTCACTTTATTGTTCTCTCTTGCTTTCTCTTCTCACTTTTTTTTTTTAACACCGCCGATGCTGTGTGCTCCGCATTCGGTATTGAATTATATCGATGGCTTGAGCGCGCGCGCGCGCCGAACAGGGAAAAGAAGAGAGAGAAAGAGAGAGAAAGAGAGAGCAAGAGAGATACAGAGAGCGAGAGAGATAAAGAGAGAGAGATATAGTGGAAGAGAGAGTTAGAGAGAGCGAGAGAGATACATAGTGGAAGAGAGAGATAGAGAGAGCGAGAGAGATAAAGAGATAGAGAGAGAGCGCGCGAGAGAGATAGAAAGAGCGAGAGAGAGCGCGAGAGAGCAAGAGAGAGCGAGAGAGCGAGAGATAGCGAGAGAGTAAGAGAGATCGAGAGAGATAAAAAGATAGAGAGAGAGAGCGCGAGTGAGATAGAGAGAGCGAGAGAGAGCGCGAGAGAGATAGTGAGAGTGCGAGAGAGTGATAGAGCGAGAGAGCGAGAGAGCGAGAGAGATAGAGAGAAAGAGAGAGAGAGGAGAGAGAGAGAGAGCGAGGAGAGAACGATCCAGCGACCCGTGCATGTAGGCGTGCAATACCTTTATATACAAATAATGCTCGGCGTGACGTATTTCTAGGGAGAACGATCATGCGTCACGCATACACCAGCTCTCGTCTACCTGTTATTCATGCAGACGTGCCGGGCGACAGTTACGTACCTGGCAGTCAGTTATGTCAATGTTGGTACTGTATCGCGCGAATTTATTAGCTTTCGTAAATTCCACTTCTACGAGTTTCATTTCGCTCGATTGACGCACGTGTACACGCCGCTGCCGGCATTCAGCCGCGAAAGTAAAAGCTCGAGAGCCCGGGGGCCTAACAAAAGCCGCCATTCCGACTCGCAGAAGTCACGTGCCTCGGAGTTTTCCGATATTTTCGGCCCCTTATTAACACGTTACCCGTCCGAACGACGAAAAACTCTTCTTTCTCGGCTGCTCGTGGTACACGCCGTATGACTAAAAAATAATAGCCATAGTTTAGCATTGTTAAAACGCAGCTAATTGCGATCGCCGTGTGATCGTTCATGACAACTCCAAAATAAATGATCTCGTAGATAGACTGCGAATTTTATGCGCTTATAATAAAAGCGACTAGTTTGAACGTCGATATAAATAAAGCAATAAAGGATAATGTAAATATAAATAATATAAATATACTATAATATAAATGTAGCAATAAAGGCATTAGGAGAATTTAAGACTGGAACACTGCCTAATTAGTCGAAATGACTGGTTTCTCATTTCCTCTTTTACAATTCCCGATACCATAAAATTGTTCTCGTCCGAAATTTGTATATAAACTACTTTATTCGAGCATACGTCAGAATAAAAATCGTAGGAAGTTTAAATAAATTCGATCTTGTCGTTGCTATAAAAAACAATTCACATTGCTCGCGTTTAGGGCACGGTAGTTCCAGCGTTAAAAACGTTCTTCCATTCTCCCCTGCATCGATCGAAATCATCGATTTCAAAACAAATCGATTGTTATCCGAATCTCGTTCCTTACGTTCCTTCGCTTAGACAATCATTATTTCGCAGAAAGATCCGCGGTCCACCGATAAATTATTATCATTGAAATCGCGTCGCCCGCAAACAATGAATCACACTTCGTGAGAAATGTCCCCGGCCGGCGCAAGTGACAGCACGGAGCGAGGAAAACGCGTGCCTATTTTGAAACCCGCAGACTCTGGTGCTCCATTAGACATCCGTGTCACGGTTCAGCACGCCTAAGGTCGACCATTGAACGCAGCGGCACTGTTTCCCGGTGAAAAATCGGGCGAATGATCAATGCGCGTGGAACAGGAACCGGGAATCTGGCTCGACCGCATTCCGATCCGTTTAGCGAGTTCGGCAGCCGTTCTTATCGATGCACGTGACAATGGTTCGCGGGCCTGTTAAGCACCGTTAATCGATCCGATACAATAATACGTCGATCGATCGGCGATAAAAAATCGATACACGTACGCGCGATTTCCTTTTATGATCGATATCGACGGGGATATCGGCGAGGGAGGGGACACGTACACGTGGAAGAGAGAGAGAGAGAGAGAGAGAGAGAGAGAGAGAGAGAGAGAGAGAAAGCAGGACGCACAGATAGAGAGAGGAGAGAGAGAGTGACAAAGACTGTGCAGAGAGAATGAGAGAGAGAGAGAGAGAGAGAGAGAGACAGTGTAGAGAGAGTGAGAGAGAGAAAGAGCAGCACGCACACACAGAGATAGAGAGAGAGCGAGAGAGAGTAACAGAGACAGTGTAAGAGAGAGAGAGAGAGAGAGAGAGAGAGAGAGAGAGAGAGAAACAGAGACAGTGTAAGAAAGATAGAGAGTGACAGAGAGCAGCACGCACAGAGAGAGAGAGAGAGAGAGAGAGAGCGAGAGAGAGAGCGAGAGAGAGAGAGAGAGTGAACGGAGAGCAGCACGCACACAGAGAGAGAGCGAGAGAGCGAGAGAGAGAATAACAGAGACAATGAGAAAGAGAGAGAGAGAGAGAGAGAGAGAGAGAGAGAGAGTGAGAGAGAGAGAGTGACAGAGACAATGTGAGAGAGAGAGAGAGAGTGAGAGTGAGCGTGAGAGAGAGAAGGGGTGGAGGTTGAACGGTTACGCCAGCGCGTATCAGCGTGTACATATTTCTGCTTCGCTGGGGAATTATTGCCCGGTGCCGTGGAAGTACGGAATTTCGCACAGCTTCTCTTTCGAAACATATTTATAGGAAGCTCTCCTCGGACACGGTAATTTAGGTGGCTCTTTTAGACCAGAAATTTATATTGCCGGTCGGAACGTATTACGAGGCGGCGTGATTTATTCGAGGGAACGAAGAAATCGGCCGCTGTCGCTGGAATTGAATAATAAATTGACCGGCCGTGAATGAACCGGTACAAAGCGTATCGGCGTTACGGACGGTCCCGCTGCCATAAATGTGTCGCGTCGCGTAGCTTTGCAGAATGTCGCGTCGCGTAGCTTTGCAGAACGTCGCAGTTATCGGGAGATGGTAAAAATTGAATTACTGCGCCCGGCGATATTAAACGTATTTTTTGAACGTGCCTGCATAATCTACGAAATTACGCGTTGTCCGTGCGTGAGATATTTATACTGTGGACAAATCTACGGTTCGACTGTCTGGCCATCGTTCGCTGATTCTACTTATTTCGCGAGGGTTGAAACTCGGACAACGGGGCTCGGTACAATTCTTGTTATCCGATTATCTGGTACCTGATAATTGATGTTAGACAAACAAAAATATTGGAAAAACATCATTTTGTAATCCTTTCGTCATGCTGACCGATTGCAATTTTTGAGAATAATTTTTTAGCCATTGTTTAGTAGGGAAGACCGAGGCTAGAAGTTCCGATTTTGGGAACACATTAAAATTGACTAGGAAATAATGCAGTTACTCTTTTCGTTCCTGACTAATTCATTGTTAAATTTAATCTACTTTAAGCTTGTCTCGGCTGAAATTTAATATATTGCAATAAGTTTTTCATAGAAACTCGTTTCTTTGTGGCCAACTCGAGCGGAACTTTTTACCCCGTCGTGGGGCGAGTTGTTAACGCTCTGGGGTAAGTTGTTGCTAAGAAATAAATGTTACTTTTTAACGAGATATTTCGTTCTCTGATGAAAGAAAACACAATTTTATTAATAAAGTTTGTTTATCAACTTCGGATTTACAGAAATACATATATATATATATCTTTGAAAGAAAAGAATATACTGTATTTGTCACACAAACATTAATGCAGTAAAATGAAAATAATAATCTGATACTGTGATAATTTCGGAACAACTTTGCTTAAACCCAATAGAAATAACCTTTTAAACGAACAAAATCAGATATCGTCGAACGACTCGTCAGAATCACAGTTCCGACAAATATACGATACAGCATTTGCTTTCTTCGTACATTTGGTACGAGCCCAGTTCTTGCGTGACGTGCACTGAATCCATTCTTCCCTGAGCTGTGATTTAGAATACGCATCGCAACGCAACAGGAACTATTTGTACATTTCAGATGGGGTAAGTTGTTACGGCAACGATATACCCCGAGTCACGGGAACAACCAGCCCCAATTGATACGCGTGGCAATGTATAAAAATATCTTGTTTATACATTCAAATATTCTAATAAATGCTATTGCAACGTGTTCTTAAATGTTATTTGATTTATAAGAACAGAACGATAGACGATATCGACGTTAAATAATTGAATTACACAAGAAAATAGTGACTGCGAAATATTTGCTCACCTGGTATGTGACTACTATCTTGTCTAAACTATACAATTCGCCGTCGCGGACGCTATTAAAATGGTCGACGGCGTGGCATGATCGGTCCACGCTTTCAAAACGATTGAAAGCATAACGCAATTCTCTTTTATTTGAAATATATCACCATCGGAACGACTTATCCCCGGAACTTCTAGCCCCGGTCTCCCTTAGACTAGCCTCTCTAACATCCCAAAAACGTTCAGATCGTTCAACCGAAATATAACAAAGTTATTCCATCGTGAACGGTTCACGAATACTTTGTGCACCGACTGTACGTTCTTCGAATCGATATTGTGACAGCGGAGGATTAATAAGTACACCGAACAAGATGTCGAGTCGCGTCCGGAGAAACCGATCTTCTTTGCTCGCCACGGAATAATCGAACGTGCACCACGCGATCGACTCGATAGAAACTTTTGCGGCACTATTCTGCCCAAGGAAACACCGGTCGTTTTCTTCGGAACGGCGCAGGCAGAGAGCCGTGCAGACCGATACTCGCGATCAAGGAGGAGGCGCAGTGCCGGTTAAGGGTTAAATCGCGGAGACGAAAGCCGCCGGCATCGAAATCAGGTACTGAATTGTCAACGGGAGCACGACGCGGCCAATCTCGGGAAACCGGTCACGTCTCGAAGTTGCGCGCGATGCGTGGACTATCTCGAGGAGTTCGCGAGCACAGATGCTCGGCAGCTCTCCCCTGCTCTCTGCTCTCTGCTGGCTGCTGGCTGCCGTTGGGAGACGTAGTTTTCCTTATCCAGGACGAGGCAACAGCGCTCGAACGCGCGCGTGTCGCATACCAGAACGATCCGAATTCCCTTCGTGAGCCTCGATCGCTTCGCTAACTAACGCTATCGGCCGCCTCTCTAAACGCGAATAAGAGATCATCAGCTTTTCCAGGTAGTCCGTCGATTTTCTGCCACCGGAAACCGGCTGCCAGCGGTTCTCAATGCCATGTAAGGCGATCGTCCCACCGATTGGACGATCGAGGAAGAAGTTTCCGTCGCCGAGTCGCTTATTAGTAGATTGCGGAAGTTTATGCCCGATCGATCGGTTAAATGCATGGCATTTACGCGTGAAGAGCGTGCAGGATGCGAAATGTATACAGGATGTCCGAAAAATGTCTCGCAATCCGGAAATGGCGGGTTCCTCGGATCATTTGAAGCAGCTTCTTCCTTTACAAAAATGTTCTCCGAGGCACTGTTAACGAGTTATTAACGAAAAACAGTGACCAATAAGAATCGAGTACGGCTGACGCGAGGCGGCCCAGCCAACCAGCGCGCGAAGCCCAGTTCCGCTCATTGGCTCGGTCGCCTCGCGCCAGCTGAGCTTCTTCGCCTTTCATTGGGCACTGTTTTTCGTTAATAACTCGTTAACGGTACCTCGGAGAACATTTTTGTAAAGGAAAGAGTTGCTTCAAATGGCGTGGAGAACCCGCCACTTTCGGATTGCGAGACATTTTTGGGACACCCTGTATAGGTATAGAAAGAGCAAGTGTCTATACACCTTTTGAGATGATACAATTTTGCTAAAACTGATTGATTCTTAACACCAGATTTACGGGAACCGTCGAAATGACGGATCACTGATTTTTAAATTTACAATTATTCGTAGCATAAAGATACATTTACGAGTTATTTATTCATTTATGTTACAATAACGCTTCTTAAAAATCAGAATAACCGTCTTACTGTTACTTTTATATGACAAAAATACTTTTTTATTCGCATAATTATATTTCAGGAGATTCGAATGTCGCCAACGATACGGCAAAAATAATAAAATAAAGATCACAACTAATAGGACGACTATGTTCGCAAAGAAGATTAAAGAAACCTTACTTTTGTAATAAAGGAAGTAATAATAAGTAATAAATCTGTAAAGTACCGATAAATAAATATATTTCGTTTCGAGTTTTAATAAACACTTGTTTAAGAGCAAGCTTTAATCGAAAATGCCGGATCGCGATGTCCCTATATAATCTGTACTCGCTGTACAATAAATTAGGCTTAATTGGTAAGACCCGTTCGGTCGGCCAGAGTTATGGCAAGTGTTAAATACGCGAAGCGTCTGCAGGATTGTTCGGCTCCTCGGGTTTTCCGCGTTTCTCGAGTAGCTGCGATCCCGGAATACTGAGCGTGTCCGGTATATTTCGCTCAGGTTTACTTCCGTGGAACTGTTTTAGTGCTTTTTCATGATCCGACTGATTTACGCTGATATCGGAGATAATTTACGACCGGTGATAATTGGACTGTCGGATCTCCGTGCGTTTATTGCGAAGGTTTCTTGCATCGAGAACGCGGGGGATGTTCGCCGATCGTCGATGACGAACTGATCATTAGACTGCGGATTTTATGCGTCGATGGTTAATATGAGTGGCAGAAACATAAAATTATGGAGACATGGAAGTAATTCAATCATACTGCTGCACTCAAGTTATCGAAATGATTAAAAGGAACAATTTGTTTGTGTTTAACCGCCTGCGCTACGATTTCTTTCGCAGCTACGTCGATTTACACTGCGTTGCTTCAATTTAATACCGAGATACGTCGAAATAACGAAGTTTAAAGAAAAAGGCATTCGAAGTGTTATTTTTCCAATAATAATTTGGTTTTCGAAAATAATGAAATATTATTCTCACGAAATTTTGTACTAATTTTGTACTAATAATTTATATTAATTGAAAGTCAACGTTTGTTTTAACGTTGAAACATTGACAATGAAAGGCTACGAATCCGATTTCGATTTTTCCAATAATAATTTGGTTTTCAAAAATAATGAAATATTATTCTCACGAAATTTTCTACTAATTTTGTACTAATATAATTTATATTTATTGAAAGCCAATGTTTATTTTAACGTTGAAACATTGATAACGAAAGGCTACGAATCTGATTTCGATTTTTCCAATAATAATTTGGTTTTCAAAAATAATGAAATATTATTCTCACGAAATTTTGTACTAATTTTGTACTAATATAATTTACATCTATTGAAATCCAACGTTTATTTTAACGTTGAAACATTGACAATGAAAGGCTACGAATCCGATTTCGATTTTTCCAATAATAATTTGGTTTTCGAAAATAATGAAATATTATTCTCACGAAATTTTCTACTAATTTTGTACTAATATAATTTATATTTATTGAAAGCCAATGTTTATTTTAACGTTGAAACATTGACAATGAAAGGCTACGAATCCGATTTCGATTTTTCCAATAATAATTTGGTTTTCAAAAATAATGAAATATTATTCTCACGAAATTTTCTACTAATTTTGTACTAATATAATTTATATTTATTGAAAGCCAATGTTTATTTTAACGTTGAAACATTGATAACGAAAGGCTACGAATCTGACTTCGATTTTTCCAATAATAATTTGGTTTTCGAAAATAATGAAATATTATTTTCACGAAATTTTGTACTAATTTTGTACTAATATAATTTACATCTATTGAAAGCCAACGTTTATTTTAACGTTGAAACATTGGTAACGAAAGGCTACGAATCTGATTTCGATTTAAAGATCGAATTATCCGAAGGACGCGGCCATGATGGATTTGATGACGACTTGAAATTTAAATAGGACACGCGGTCGGGGCCGAATCGGGCCGAAGACAGGAAATCGAACGCGCGATAATCGATCTGTAAGTTTTAATTACTACAATGCATCGTCGACGAGGCGCTGCTTGTTTGCCAGTGTCGTCAGCCCGGCATTATCAATGCATATTTAGTGCCGAATATATTATAATCATTAAAATGCAGTTATTGGCCGTAATTATTGCATTATACCGTTCTGATTAAGGTATTCATGGCTTCGTTATACGATATTATACGTGCGACCGAGCTTTCACGACGTCGCGAACGGGGTTCGGTGTCACATAATCGTCAACGAGAATAATTGAAAAACGGTAATTTCGAAAGGAATCTAATAACTGCGGTCCAAATCAATTCAATTCATTCGCGATAAAGTTGACTCGAAATAACAGGAAAATGTAAACACATTGAAAAATTTGAATAACATTGCTGTTTTCTGAAAATAACGATAATAACATTAATAACATCGCTATTTTCCTTCTATCGAAATTATTGAAAGCAGAAATATAGTTTTCTCTCGTTTCCCCTTCTCGCAATTGAGTTGAAAAGTTCCTTTCGCATAAAGATCCGCATTGTAATTATTGCGTATTTCGATTCAAATTTATTACACTGCGTTGAAAAGATCACTATCTTCGCTAGATTACCGTGTATTAAAAGATCGCGTTCTTCGCTAGATTACCGTGGCATTAAAAGATTACCGTCTTCGCTAGATTACCATGTATTAAAATATTACCAAGGCCGTCCATTTTTAATACTTCGACTGCCGCGAGGATCACCTCAAAAATTGCACGAAATTAAAGTACTTCGTTCAATCGAATTAAAATTGGAAAATCGGATTGGATGATATCGATTACGTTCGCAACATTCCTAAGAAAATCAGGCAGATATAATTGATCAGCGTATAAATTAATTTTCAGATTTGAACAAAATTATTTTCAAATTTATTATACCGTATTAAGAGATCGCTATCTTCGCTAGATTACTGTGTATTAAAATATAATATTATATCAGATATTTTTAACGTAATTCCAGCAGAATTTCTGATTACATTTAAGCCAACTTGTGTCTCGAAAGACTGTAATACAGCTAAAATAAACTTATTACAATAATAATAATAATAATGATAATAATTGCGAAACTTTTTTTGTTACAGGTAAGGATCTCATTCTCCATATTTTCCTCCGGAGAATGAAAGATTATGGGATGGGAGCCC
Source organism: Megalopta genalis (assembly GCF_051020955.1). Taxonomy (NCBI): domain Eukaryota; kingdom Metazoa; phylum Arthropoda; class Insecta; order Hymenoptera; family Halictidae; genus Megalopta; species Megalopta genalis. The sequence continues at coordinate 33,900,132 of NC_135014.1, read as the reverse complement.
CGCTGTGCTCGTGAGTGCATTTTGAAGAATTCTCCGCGCCTTTCGTTACCGCTTCCTTCGACGCTCAAATAACCGACTGCGCAATTTCGGGCACGATTCCCCTCGAGATTAACGTCAGTCTACGCGCATAATAATCCGAGAAACGTTTCGCCCCCCCTCAATCACCGCATTTATTTAGATTCGCGTGCTTATTACGCGGCATTCGCGTCCGAACTCGTTCTTCCATTTCCGTCCTCCAATTTCCCGTCGACTCGCGAAACGGCTCGAGCCGTAAATGAAAATTATTGGAACCGACTTGTGATACAGCCGGGACAATTTATAAAACGTTGCCAATTATCTGTTCAGCAGAATTTTCTCCGCGAAAGTGCTCGAACAAATTATCGCGGGAATTGATTCTCGGTATTTCAAGGTATCCCGACAGATTTCCAGCTCCTCGGCCCGCGATTTCCTTCAGCGAGACGTTCCGCTCGCTTCTTAATGAAGTAAAGCGGCTGCGAAGTAGCTGGAAACTTTATACCCCGCATTTTCTACATGTACACGTATACCGGGTGTCCCGCCGAAGCATCGCCCGCTGTTCGAAAAAATATTTTTCACATTTTGATTCATACTTCACGAATTATGTATATTATTATATATTATATATATAATACATAAGAATATATATATATATATATATATATATATATATATATAATAACTCGAATAATATATAAATAATATAATAATATAACTCGAAAGTTTGCAGAATCGTAAAATAAAAAAATGATATATCATTATATATATAATGATATATCATTTTTTTATTTTACGATTCTGCAAACTTTCGAGACACCTTCGGGCAAATTTTGTAATACACAGTCGCACTAAAAGAATTTGTGCATATTTTTTCTATTTCTGTTTGTCTTTTCTCTCCTTTTATTTGTTTCTTTTTTGTTAATATTAATAGGCTACGTTTAACGTTGTCTGTTAAATGGATTATTCGATTTGTTTTGATTTGTTGTTGAATCTTTTTTTAACCACACGTTAAACATTGCATCACCTATGGTTTACGTCTACTTGATGTACCAACGGGTTTTTACCTATTCATTTATTATTATCATTATATGTGGTCAAGTCGGACACCTTGTATACCGGTTTCCATCTTTCCGCTCTCGGTAATTTTATCGATTCTCAAGAGTGAAATGAATTGACTTGGTTCGAGGAGCCTGAGGGACAAGCATCGCCTACGTACTTTGTAATTCGAATCCTCTCTCCCTCTCTCCCTCTCTCCCCCCCTCTCTTTCCGGCGGAGCGAATCCGATTCCGAGTACATTTCCCTGCCGCGGCTGATTTAAATAGCTCGCGCGTTTCATACAATTTTCAAGGAGCCTCCAATTACACGCTCAAACGTTGTTTAAGCCGATGATATTTTAAACGGATCGACTGCCGACACGGAATTCGTAGGAAATCATTGTGATTTCAAAAGCGTCGGATCCGCATTACTTTCCCGCGACTCGATTTTGCGCGCACGTTGAAAAAGAACCTTAATTAATCTGCGCATTACTGACCGGCCGATTGAAGAAAAATGGTCGGTCGTGTGGTTCGAAGAGGTAACAATCGCGATCACGGGCAGAGAGGGGAAAAAAAGTGTCTTTTCACCGGTGCCCGGTAATTTCGATGTTTCGGAATTACGTATTATTGCGTTTTGTATCGGTCGCGATTATGGGGTAACGTGATGATTGGTGTTATGCACATTTTTTTAAGCCTCTTTGTGCTCGCGTCGCGTTCGTTCGAAACTTTCGGATTTACGTATGTATACGCGGCTCGACGGTAACAGAACGAAACGAAACGGAATCGACGTTGTGGTACTTTTAAATAATCTGTCGATTTCACAGCGCGGAATGTATTTTTTAAACCGTTATAATGCAACCACGGTTCAATCCAATTCGGTTTCATTGATTCTCGAAATATATTGCTGAAAAAACTTCGCCAACTTCGACCGACGATAACATCGCGAAAAATCCTCGTAAAATGGTGGTGTTTTTTTTCGAAATGTAGTTTGAAATCTCCATTTTAAGATATCGTTTCTGGATTTTTATTTTGAAGCACCCTTGCCACTTTAACCCTTTATATGCGAGGCCATGTTCGTCATGCGGGTGGTACACGACGAAAATGCAAGGGTCACTTTGAAGTGCTATAACTTTGCGGGAAAAAATCGCAGCCACGTTTCTTTTAACTTAAATTAAAGGGGAAGGATCGAGCTACATCCCGTCGTAAGCGACATCTCCGGAAAAAATTATGCGACGTCCGTGCATTTCGTCAAACTTGGCTATCTTCGATATGAAAAACATAGCCTCACATTTAAAGCGTCACAGAGTCGAGGGTGTATATCAAACTAAAAATTTAAAAAAAAGCTATCATCTTACGATGATTTTTATTAAATTAATAAAACCACGATTTTTATTTTTATTTAATAATATTTTACGTGTTCCATTTATAAACTCGATAACAACATTGAGACTTTCATTTGTTCAATTAGTATGATGAAGAAAAATATTTTTTGAAGAAATATCTGATCGAATGCAATAAAATAAAACACTCGATCGAAAGTAACAATATTTCACGCAACGTTCCGAGGAAAATAGGAAAAATATTACTTTGAAGCATAAAAACGATTAATTTAGTTACGTATAAACTGATATTTATTTTTAATTAGGTGTTTGAGAGTAAAGTATTTTTCTTCTTCCGTCGTATCAATTGATAGCGGCTTCAAATTAGGTGTGATTAGATAAGTATAATAACGAAGCAAGTATAATTTTATTGCAGAAAAATGTACAATTTTTCAGGCAGCGACAATGCCCCGTTCAATACGTGTCCCATTCATGGCAGTTCCCCGCTGTATTGGCAAAAAATGCAGCATTCTCGAACGACGAGTTCCGATAATTATGTCTCAGCGTTCGCTTAAATCGCGTGCTAAAACGCGAAGATAACGACTGAATGAAATTGTTTCCAGTTCGCAAGGCAGCCATAAGCGACCCTCGTGAAACATTCCCTGCCGGTCCCATTTTTCTTGATACCGCGACAAAGATTAATACAAATGTAACTACAAATTTCGCTGGAAAATTGTGATATACTGGACGCGCGATGTTTCCTTTCCTCTTTCTTTGACAAACTGTAGCTCGACGGGGGACAGGTGAACATTCACATAGAGAGCCACGCGCGCGTCCCCGTGTATATACATATACCGGCACCATATACATATACACGGAGGAGAAACCGAGTAAAAGCAGTCCGTTTGAATCATAGTCTCGCTCCCAAGTTTTTCGTTCGATCAGTCTCCCCGCGACACCGTTAGATCGCGTCCTTCTTGAACGTTAATGGATATTTCCGTAAGTGTGCCCCGCCCTTTCCTCTCGGCTGATTGCAAAAATGCATTAGGATTTGATTGCGGAAATCCATTAGGATTTTCGGAAAATGTTTGATAAACCGGGCCGAGGTGTTCCGTGATATTTTATTCGGTTCGTTCCGCCGTCGCAGCTGTGCAGCCACGGCAGAAATTGATGCAGGAAGTATTACGCGCGTTTTTCCGCCGTCACGGCTGCATTAAAGACATGGGATGCTCTTTGACTTCTCCACCCCCTCCCGCCGCTACCGCCGCAGCTGACGATTATTACGCGGAACAACGAAGTGCCGGTAATAATATTCAAATGCAAGAACCAGATGCAGGATATCTTTCTTACGGGCGCCCCTGGAATTCGCTGTTCTAAAAGAGATCGATCGTTAATCTTCATTAGAGGCACGTGTCCTCATTAAACCGGCCGGAATTTGAAGGTGTTTCGAGTTCCAGCGGTTTCCTCTTCGCCCGATCATGCTTTCGTTGCTTCTCTTTTAGCAAATTTCTGCTGCCATCGATTTGTTATTTTCGCTTATATTCATCATCATTTTTCTTCTGTTGTTATCAAAATGACTCATTCTTTGCTACTGTTCGATCCTGTTTGTTCTTCTTCGTTCTTCTTTGTTTTCGTTTGTTTCTGTTCGTTCTTGATTGTTCTTCTTCGCTTTTGTTCGTTCTTGATTGTTCCTCTTCGCTTTTATTTGTCTTCGTGTGTTCTTCTTCGTTCTTGATTGTTCTTCGATGTTCTTGTATGCTCCAGTATGTTTTATTTGTTGTATATTATATATGTTATTATTATTATATTATATATATTATTATTAACTCAATTATTACTTACTATTCGCCTATAATTTTATCACAAAATTAGAACGTTTGCACAAAAACGTTCTTCATAAATGTTCGAACCGAGACTTTCGCTCAAAAGGCTTTTCGTAAAGCTTTCTCACAAAACAGTTCATAACACCGTTTTAATTAGAACATTCACTAAAACCTCGTAAAAAGATTCTTCCGCTCAGACCTTTAATACAAGATATTCATTAGTTTCTTCGCGAAGCTTCCCCAGAACTGTTCTAATCAGAAGCTCCATACAACCCGGTTTAAGACAGTCATTTTCGGAACTATTGGAGAAAAGCATTTCATTCTAGAGGCCGTAACGATCTCTTTGAAAAACTATCGGGCGAGAAGGCAGCACCTCGTCTGCCTACTCCATCTCGAATTATCCTTGGATAGGTCGGATATCCTGTGAAGTCGTGCTCGCTTCTCGCCACGGCGTTATTACGTTAGGCGTCTTTTTACTGACGGCCTCGGAACAGAGGCTGCCCCCGGGTGCCGCGTCGTGGGTGGCTCGAGGGAGAACTTAGGGTTGCGACCAGCCGGATTCGAAATTTACGTTCTCGCGTAAACAATTGAATAGGGTAGAAATAGAAGGTAAATTTCAATATTTTTTTATTCGATATAACTCGAGTTTCAACAAATAAATAATTAATTAAATATAAATAGGAGATTATGTTCGAAAATAAATAATAAGTCACAGTAACTGGCGCCACTCAATAAGCACTGGAGATTTTAAAAATGTCCATTTTACGTCCATTTTAGGACTGAACGTCGTACGCCCCAAAATGGTCGTCTAAAAGACGTCTTAAGGACGTCTAGAAGACGTCATTTAGTCGACTACAAGACGTCTTAAGGACGTTCATAAGTCGTTTAGAAGACGTCATTTAGTCGACTACAAGACGTCTTAAAGACGTTCATAAGACGTCTTAAAGACGTTCATAAGAGTCTTGAATTGTAACACAGGACGTTTCTAGGTCGTTCCTAGGCCATTCATAGGACATTCAGAACATCTTATGGATGTCCCGAATGTCCTACACCAGACGTCTTTAAGACGTCTTCAAGACGTCGTTGTGCTATCCGGGACTATCCTAGCTGACCCAGATCTCTCGAGTTTCGCAGAGCCAACTCCAGAAATTCGGTGTGCTTGTTAGATTCATACACACCGACCCATGTTCGCTCATCGTCCCCCCGACGTTTTGCCAGGGGCGGATGGTCGAAGTTGTATTTTAACGGGGAACGTTCACGCAACATGGGGGAAATTCGAGATTAATTTTGAGACCGTTGTTAATCTTATCTCGCGGAAACGAACGGCCGTATTCACGGCGTGCTTCGAGCTGTCGTCGTTTTTCGCGTCGTTGCGCGCACTTCGAGGCCTCGAATTTCCAGATTTTTTGCGAATCTCTCCATTTGTTTCCTTCTTCTCGTTATATCGAGTGTAGAATGCGGTTAGAATCGCCGTTTTGCGCTTCGATTTTGGCGGAAGTGCGCGTAGAAGTGCTCACACTTTTTGGTGGACGTTCTCGATTCATCCACTCGACGAGAATCGCATCGTTGATTGCGTTGTATAAATTCAAATGGTGCGTTCTCTGCAGTCTTTCCATCGATTTCCTGATATTCTTCTTAATCTTTCACGCAGACAGAAATGTATAACTCGAGATTTCTCGAGTTTGCCAGAAATTGTTCTCTATTTCTCTTACCAATGTTTACATTTACATCGACAAGAGACATGCAGAACAATTTGAAAACGTTAGTATTTAGTGTATAAACGTTAGTATTTAGTATTTCAGTGTATCCTAAGTCACATATTTACGATAAAAACATGCTAACGTCGCGTCACGCGAAGTCACGGGATACATTCGAAGAGCGCGGGCCCGCTTATTTCTATTATTTCGAACCTGTTAGAAGCAGATCAACGTCACGACACGCTGTTCACATAATGTCACGCGCGGACGGATTTCACTCCTATGATTACACCTGACGTGACATTAGCATGTTTCCGCCTCAAACGTGACGTTCCGCGCGCGGCGGCGACAGTCGAAGGTGTCGCGAGCGTCTGTTTCTTCGTTAAATGCATCCGATGATCGCGCCCCTCGATCAGAAATTTCCGCTGTTAACGTTCTACATCTGCAACTTCTATCCCCGGCCCGCCTTACAATTTCGATCCAGTCCTTTGTACCGAAGCTGTTTCCGATAGAGCAGCAGCTACAAGAAGAACGAAAAGCCTAGCATCATAGTGATGCATCGAATTTATTACTCAGGCCATAATTTAATGGGCCGAACATTCGTAGCAGGAGGGCACAAAGAAAACGTAGCTTCTTGCCAACAGAGAGGATATATAGAAAGAAAGAGAAAGGGGGGGAGAGAGAGAGAGAGAAGGCTCAGAGGCTCAAGACGAAGAGATTATCTCCCTTTATCTCGGGGATCTGTCTTGATGCTGAAAATGCTATAAAGCGAATGGAAGCTTTCTCGCTGGGATTCTCCCATGCGCGATAGAAAGTAGATTCCGCGGGACTCAAAATAAAGGATGCAAGGCGGAATGCGTACGGAGAACCTGTTGTCCGAGGAAGTATACGCGTTCGATCCACATTCCGAGGTTTCGCGGAGTAAATGGCGGCTGTATGCAAACGTATGCTCATCCTCTGCCGACCCGCAGCCGGCATCGGATACCCAAAGCCATTCCTCGGCCGAAGACATTTCTCACTTTCCTCGAACGGCACCGGCACCCGGGGATCCCCGCAAAAAATGTGCGTAACTTCGGAGTTTACTGCCTCGGAGCATTAGGTGCATATCTTGTATCGATTATTCTACCTAGGCGAAAACTTTCCTAACTTCTCCAACTTCCGTTCGGCTTTTAAACATTGAGCCGCTCCGCCGGCCGATGAAATATTCGACGTTAATGCATTTAAAAAGCGCACTTCGCCGCGGGAGCCGCGCGTTTTACGAGACACTGATTCCGGGGTGCGGCAGCGGTCTACCGGCGATACATCAATATTTTATCACTGGCAACATTTTATCAGTCGCCGGCGCATTGTGGTTCGTAGCTTTCGCCAGTGCATTATACATTCGCCCGGGCGCCGTGTCTCTTGCGATTTAATTCACGGGATTTAGGTTGAAGCTATTTAGCTCCGTTTCACGTTTCTGCGTACGCGACTCTGTTTATTGCTTTCGTTTATAACCGCCGCTGAGACGTCTTTCAATGGCTACGTTGATTAGCACTTCGTCATTTCGAAACATTTTCCTCTGGCGGAACTGGTTTTGTTCCGGCGTATGTATATAGGGAAGGAAACGTAGTTTCGAATTTAATCAAATTTACGCGATTTAAGTAGTGTGCTTCGTTAACCCTTTGCGCTACAATTTCTTCGAAGGCTTCTTTGATTGGCGCTTCTTCGTTTTTAATCATTTCTCTGATAGAACGAGACAGGGTTTGTTTTATTGTATGTGTATGAAGAGGAAAGGAACGTAGTTTCGAATTTCATCAAATTTATGCGACTTAAATAGTGCACTTTGTTAACCCTTTGCGTTACGGTTCCTTTTAAAGCTTCTTTGATTAACGCTTCTTCGTCTCTAATCATTTATCTGATAGAGCCAGACAATTTTCGTTTTATTTAATCGGGGAATCAGACTTTGTTTCGATTTAGAATAACATCCGCATTTAACCCTTTGCACTCGAATGGTTACTCTGAG